>NC_138888.1:88576617-89185283 GCF_965194825.1 Balaenoptera physalus | reverse complement strand
TGGGCGGTGAATAGGGGGTGTTGAGTCCAATTCACTGAGCAAGGAGTAGATCTTGTCTATTACATGTTGTGTTTATGGAACGGTATCTGAGCTAATTTGAAACCCTTGTTTTATGCATCACTCCACCTCACCTTTCCCGTTAAGCAGCCATAGTGTGTTTTCTAAACGTGTGACTCTATTCTGTTTTGTAATTCAGTTCAAGGGTAGCGGTTTTTACATTCCCTCTATAAGTGATTTCTTATGATAAGTGTCTTTTTCTGTGTGACTTATTTCACTTAGTATCGTCGTACCTAAATCCACTCATCATGCTGCTACTAGCCTTATGACTTTGATTTCATGGCTGAGTGATATTCCATTGTACAAAAGGACCACAACTTCTTTATCCATTTTTCTCTTTCCTGGGATATTTAAGGTGTAACGAAGTGGAGGTTCTTGTCAACAGAGCAGCTCTAAACTTTGGGGTGCCTGTGTCTTGCTGATTTTTAGTTTTCCCAATTTATACGCCCATGAGTGGAAGTGCCCTATGCTCTCTAAGCTGAGTTTTTTAGATGTTTCAGGACACACCGTACACTTCTCCAGAGTGGCTGTTGGCAATTTACATCCCGCCCATCAGCGTAGCCAGGCTCCCGTTTCTCCATGGCCTGTCCTGCATTTCTGGTATTGACACGTTATTCAGCATGGCCCTTTTGACCGATGGGAAGCGAGACTTCTTTGTAGCGCTGATTTGCCTTTCCAGGTTGCTTGGTTGGCCAAAAAGGGCGTATGCGTTTTTTCCTGAATATATTCAGGAAAAAACGCATACGCCCTTTTTGGCCAAGGGCATCATTGTCGAGGGTTTGCCGCTTTTCCTGTGCTGTAAAGGCGATTCGAATCTCCCTCCTGAAATCTGTTTTCTTCAATTCTGCCTTGCTTTCCAATCGTCTTCGTTGCCTTCCCTCAATATATTTGTGGACGAGAGTTATCATTTATAAGTCTGCAGGTTTATGAATTGCAATCCACCTAAACTCCATTTTTCAACTGGCTTTCTTGGGAGCTGGCCGCAAAAGCGCAGGATTGCTTCCGGCCCTATTCTGGTCCCGGGCGGCAGGCTGAGCCTGTGGTTAATTCTTCTTCCTTATGGGAAAATAGAGTGTCCTGTGCCTGTCCGAACACCTAGAGCTAGTCTCTCATTGGTTCCCCCTCTTCCCGTTCATCCTCAGGACAAATTGCAACCTGTCCGGAACAGGAGGTTAAAGGTGCTGATTCTCCAAGGAGGGAGATTGCTAGTAAAGTGGCTGGAATGGCGAACCCGAGCACAAGGAGATGAGAAATGAGGTGCGTTTTCGAAACCTTTCCCGATCACACGGTGTACCATCTTCTGGGTTTCTCATGCATGTTTTCAATGTAGGAAGATGCCCTTGAACCTGGAGATTTGGGACCCATGGGATGGGTACCACGCAGTATTGCTTTAAAGGGTCTGCGTTTCCTCACCCAACCTCACCAAACCTCTCAGCCCCAAGAGTGTCCACCCTTATGTCTCAATCAGCTTCGGGTCTAGATATGGTCAATCCAGGTGGCATCACAGCCCCTGAACGAATTTTGTAAGAATTTCTCTCTCTTTCACTGTCTTTGTTTCACGGGTTTTTAAAAGTAATTGATTTTTATAATGGGGTTTAGCTGCTTTTCACTGCTGTGTTTCTGCCGCTTTACACCCTCTTGACTCACTTACAGAGAGATATCAATACATAGGTTTTAAGATTCTTACTAGTCAGATATATTCTTGGGCGGTGAATAGGGGGTGTTGAGTCCAATTCACTGAGCAAGGAGTAGATCTTGTCTATTACATGTTGTGTTTATGGAACGGTATCTGAGCTAATTTGAAACCCTTGTTTTATGCATCACCCCACCTCACCTTTCCCGTTAAGCAGCCATAGTGTGTTTTCTAAACGTGTGACTCTATTCTGTTTTATAATTCAGTTCAAGGGTAGCGGTTTTTACATTCCCTCTATAAGTGATATCTTATGATAAGTGTCTTTTTCTGTGTGACTTATTTCACTTAGAATCGTCGTACCTAAATCCACTCATCATGCTGCTATTAGCCTTTTGACGTGGATTTCATAGCTGAGTGATATTCCATTGTACAAAAGGACCACAACTTCTTTATCCATTTTTCTCTTTCCTGGGATATTTAAGGTGTAACGAAGTGGAGGTTCTTGTCAACAGAGCAGCCCTAAACTTTGGGGTGCCTGTGTCTTGCTGATTTTTAGTTTTCCCAATTTATACACCCATGAGTGGAAGTGCCCTATGCTCTCTCAGCTGAGTTTTTTAGATGTTTCAGGACACACCGTACACTTCTCCAGAGTGGCTGTTGGCAATTTACATCCCGCCCATCAGCGTAGCCAGGCTCCCGTTTCTCCATGGCCTGTCCTGCATTTCTGGTTTTGACACTTTATTCAGCATGGCCCTTTTGACCGATGGGAAGCGAGACTTCTTTGTAGCGCTGATTTGCCTTTCCAGGTTGCTTGGTTGGCCAAAAAGGGCGTATGCGTTTTTTCCTGAATATATTCAGGAAAAAACGCATACGCCCTTTTTGGCCAAGGGCATCATTGTCGAGGGTTTGCCGCTTTTCCTGTGCTGTAAAGGCGATTCGAATCTCCCTCCTGAAATCTGTTTCCTGCAATTCTGCCTTGCTTTCCAATCGTCTTCGTTGCCTTCCCTCAATATATTTGTGGACGAGAGTTATCATTTATAAGTCTGCAGGTTTGTGAATTGCAGTGCCCCTAAACTCCATTTTTCAACTCGCTTTCTTGGGAGCTGGCCGCAAAAGCGCAGGATTGCTTCCGGCCCTATTCTGGTCCCGGGCGGCAGGCTGAGCCTGTGGTTAATTCTTCTTCCTGATGGGAAAATAGAGTGACCTGTGCCTGTCCCAACACCTAGAGCTAGTCTCTCATTGGTTCCCCCTCTTCTCGTTCATCCTCAGGACAAATTGCAACCTGTCCGGAACAGGAGGTTAAAGGTGCTGATTCTCCAAGAAGGGAGATTGCTAGTAAAGCGGCTGGAATGGCGAACCCGAGCACAAGGAGATGAGAAATGAGGTGCGTTTTCGAAACCTTTCCCGATCACACGGTGTACCATCTTCTGGGTTTCTCATGCATGTTTTCGATGAAGGAAGATGCCCTTGAACCTGGAGATTTGGGACCCATGGGATGGGTACCACGCAGTATTGCTTTAAAGGGTCTGCGTTTCCTCACCCAACCTCACCAAACCTCTCAGCCCCAAGAGTGTCCACCCTTATGTCTCAATCAGCTTCGGGTCTAGATATGGTCAATCCAGGTGGCATCACAGCCCCTGAACGAATTTTGTAAGAATTTCTCTCTCTTTCACTGTCTTTGTTTCACGGGTTTATAAAAGTAATTGATTTTTATAATGGGGTTTAGCTGCTTTTCACTGCTGTGTTTCTGCCGCTTTACACCCTCTTGACTCACTTACAGAGAGATATCAATACATAGGTTTTAAGATTCTTACTAGTCAGATATATTCTTGGGCGGTGAATAGGGGGTGTTGAGTCCAATTCACTGAGCAAGGAGTAGGTCTTGTCTATTACATGTTGGGTTTATGGAACGGTATCTGAGCTAATTTGAAACCCTTGTTTTATGCATCACTCCACCTCACCTTTCCCGTTAAGCAGCCATAGTGTGTTTTCTAAACGTGTGACTCTGTTCCGTTTTGTAATTCAGTTCAAGGGTAGCGGTTTTTACATTCCCTCTATAAGTGATATCTTATGATAAGTGTCTTTTTCTGTGTGACTTATTTCACTTAGAATCGTCGTACCTAAATCCACTCATCATGCTGCTATTAGCCTTTTGACGTGGATTTCATAGCTGAGTGATATTCCATTGTACAAAAGGACCACAACTTCTTTATCCATTTTTCTCTTTCCTGGGATATTTAAGGTGTAACGAAGTGGAGGTTCTTGTCAACAGAGCAGCCCTAAACTTTGGGGTGCCTGT
Organism: Balaenoptera physalus; assembly: GCF_965194825.1. Taxonomy (NCBI): domain Eukaryota; kingdom Metazoa; phylum Chordata; class Mammalia; order Artiodactyla; family Balaenopteridae; genus Balaenoptera; species Balaenoptera physalus. The sequence continues at coordinate 89,181,294 of NC_138888.1, read as the reverse complement.
GTCTTGCTGATTTTTAGTTTTCCCAATTTATACACCCATGAGTGGAAGTGCCCTATGCTCTCTCAGCTGAGTTTTTTAGATGTTTCAGGACACACCGTACACTTCTCCAGAGTGGCTGTTGGCAATTTACATCCCGCCCATCAGCGTAGCCAGGCTCCCGTTTCTCCATGGCCTGTCCTGCATTTCTGGTTTTGACACTTTATTCAGCATGGCCCTTTTGACCGATGGGAAGCGAGACTTCTTTGTAGCGCTGATTTGCCTTTCCAGGTTGCTTGGTTGGCCAAAAAGGGCGTATGCGTTTTTTCCTGAATATATTCAGGAAAAAACGCATACGCCCTTTTTGGCCAAGGGCATCATTGTCGAGGGTTTGCCGCTTTTCCTGTGCTGTAAAGGCGATTCGAATCTCCCTCCTGAAATCTGTTTCCTGCAATTCTGTCTTGCTTTCCAATCGTCTTCGTTGCCTTCCCTCAATATATTTGTGGACGAGAGTTATCATTTATAAGTCTGCAGGTTTGTGAATTGCAGTGCCCCTAAAGTCCATTTTTCAACTCGCTTTCTTGGGAGCTGGCCGCAAAAGCGCAGGATTGCTTCCGGCCCTATTCTGGTCCCGGGCGGCAGGCTGAGCCTGTGGTTAATTCTTCTTCCTGATGGGAAAATAGAGTGACCTGTGCCTGTCCCAACACCTAGAGCTAGTCTCTCATTGGTTCCCCCTCTTCTCGTTCATCCTCAGGACAAATTGCAACCTGTCCGGAACAGGAGGTTAAAGGTGCTGATTCTCCAAGGAGGGAGATTGCTAGTAAAGCGGCTGGAATGGCGAACCCGAGCACAAGGAGATGAGAAATGAGGTGCGTTTTCGAAACCTTTCCCGATCACACGGTGTACCATCTTCTGGGTTTCTCATGCATGTTTTCGATGTAGGAAGATGCCCTTGAACCTGGAGATTTGGGACCCATGGGATGGGTACCACGCAGTATTGCTTTAAAGGGTCTGCGTTTCCTCACCCAACCTCACCAAACCTCTCAGCCCCAAGAGTGTCCACCCTTATGTCTCAATCAGCTTCGGGTCTAGATATGGTCAATCCAGGTGGCATCACAGCCCCTGAACGAATTTTGTAAGAATTTCTCTCTCTTTCACTGTCTTTGTTTCACGGGTTTTTAAAAGTAATTGATTTTTATAATGGGGTTTAGCTGCTTTTCACTGCTGTGTTTCTGCCGCTTTACACCCTCTTGACTCACTTACAGAGAGATATCAATACATAGGTTTTAAGATTCTTACTAGTCAGATATATTCTTGGGCGGTGAATAGGGGGTGTTGAGTCCAATTCACTGAGCAAGGAGTAGGTCTTGTCTATTACATGTTGGGTTTATGGAACGGTATCTGAGCTAATTTGAAACCCTTGTTTTATGCATCACTCCACCTCACCTTTCCCGTTAAGCAGCCATAGTGTGTTTTCTAAACGTGTGACTCTGTTCTGTTTTGTAATTCAGTTCAAGGGTAGCGGTTTTTACATTCCCTCTATAAGTGATATCTTATGATAAGTGTCTTTTTCTGTGTGACTTATTTCACTTAGAATCGTCGTACCTAAATCCACTCATCATGCTGCTATTAGCCTTATGACGTGGATTTCATAGCTGAGTGATATTCCATTGTACAAAAGGACCACAACTTCTTTATCCATTTTTCTCTTTCCTGGGATATTTAAGGTGTAACGAAGTGGAGGTTCTTGTCAACAGAGCAGCCCTAAACTTTGGGGTGCCTGTGTCTTGCTGATTTTTAGTTTTCCCAATTTATACACCCATGAGTGGAAGTGCCCTATGCTCTCTCAGCTGAGTTTTTTAGATGTTTCAGGACACACCGTACACTTCTCCAGAGTGGCTGTTGGCAATTTACATCCCGCCCATCAGCGTAGCCAGGCTCCCGTTTCTCCATGGCCTGTCCTGCATTTCTGGTTTTGACACTTTATTCAGCATGGCCCTTTTGACCGATGGGAAGCGAGACTTCTTTGTAGCGCTGATTTGCCTTTCCAGGTTGCTTGGTTGGCCAAAAAGGGCGTATGCCTTTTTTCCTGAATATATTCAGGAAAAAACGCATACGCCCTTTTTGGCCAAGGGCATCATTGTCGAGGGTTTGCCGCTTTTCCTGTGCTGTAAAGGCGATTCGAATCTCCCTCCTGAAATCTGTTTCCTGCAATTCTGCCTTGCTTTCCAATCGTCTTCGTTGCCTTCCCTCAATATATTTGTGGACGAGAGTTATCATTTATAAGTCTGCAGGTTTGTGAATTGCAGTGCCCCTAAACTCCATTTTTCAACTCGCTTTCTTGGGAGCTGGCCGCAAAAGCGCAGGATTGCTTCCGGCCCTATTCTGGTCCCGGGCGGCAGGCTGAGCCTGTGGTTAATTCTTCTTCCTGCTGGGAAAATAGAGTGACCTGTGCCTGTCCCAACACCTAGAGCTAGTCTCTCATTGGTTCCCCCTCTTCTCGTTCATCCTCAGGACAAATTGCAACCTGTCCGGAACAGGAGGTTAAAGGTGCTGATTCTCCAAGGAGGGAGATTGCTAGTAAAGCGGCTGGAATGGCGAACCCGAGCACAAGGAGATGAGAAATGAGGTGCGTTTTCGAAACCTTTCCCGATCACACGGTGTACCATCTTCTGGGTTTCTCATGCATGTTTTCGATGTAGGAAGATGCCCTTGAACCTGGAGATTTGGGACCCATGGGATGGGTACCACGCAGTATTGCTTTAAAGGGTCTGCGTTTCCTCACCCAACCTCACCAAACCTCTCAGCCCCAAGAGTGTCCACCCTTATGTCTCAATCAGCTTCGGGTCTAGATATGGTCAATCCAGGTGGCATCACAGCCCCTGAACGAATTTTGTAAGAATTTCTCTCTCTTTCACTGTCTTTGTTTCACGGGTTTTTAAAAGTAATTGATTTTTATAATGGGGTTTAGCTGCTTTTCACTGCTGTGTTTCTGCCGCTTTACACCCTCTTGACTCACTTACAGAGAGATATCAATACATAGGTTTTAAGATTCTTACTAGTCAGATATATTCTTGGGCGGTGAATAGGGGGTGTGGAGTCCAATTCACTGAGCAAGGAGTAGGTCTTGTCTATTACATGTTGGGTTTATGGAACGGTATCTGAGCTAATTTGAAACCCTTGTTTTATGCATCACTCCACCTCACCTTTCCCGTTAAGCAGCCGTAGTGTGTTTTCTAAACGTGTGACTCTGTTCTGTTTTGTAATTCAGTTCAAGGGTAGCGGTTTTTACATTCCCTCTATAAGTGATATCTTATGATAAGTGTCTTTTTCTGTGTGACTTATTTCACTTAGAATCGTCGTACCTAAATCCACTCATCATGCTGCTATTAGCCTTATGACGTGGATTTCATAGCTGAGTGATATTCCATTGTACAAAAGGACCACAACTTCTTTATCCATTTTTCTCTTTCCTGGGATATTTAAGGTGTAACGAAGTGGAGGTTCTTGTCAACAGAGCAGCCCTAAACTTTGGGGTGCCTGTGTCTTGCTGATTTTTAGGTGTCCCAATTTATACGCCCATGATTGGAAGTGCCCTATGCTCTCTAAGCTGAGTTTTTTAAATGTTTCAGGACACACCGTACACTTCTCCAGAGTGGCTGTTGGCAATTTACATCCCGCCCATCAGCGTAGCCAGGCTCCCGTTTCTCCATGGCCTGTCCTGCATTTCTGGTTTTGACACTTTATTCAGCATGGCCCTTTTGACCGATGGGAAGCGAGACTTCTTTGTAGCGCTGATTTGCCTTTCCAGGTTGCTTGGTTGGCCAAAAAGGGCGTATGCGTTTTTTCCTGAATATATTCAGGAAAAAACGCATACGCCCTTTTTGGCCAAGGGCATCATTGTCGAGGGTTTGCCGCTTTTCCTGTGCTGTAAAGGCGATTCGAATCTCCCTCCTGAAATCTGTTTCCTGCAATTCTGCCTTGCTTTCCAATCGTCTTCGTTGCCTTCCCTCAATATATTTGTGGACGAGAGTTATCATTTATAAGTCTGCAGGTTTGTGAATTGCAGTGCCCCTAAACTCCATTTTTCAACTCGCTTTCTTGGGAGCTGGCCGCAAAAGCGCAGGATTGCTTCCGGCCCTATTCTGGTCCCGGGCGGCAGGCTGAGCCTGTGGTTAATTCTTCTTCCTGATGGGAAAATAGAGTGACCTGTGCCTGTCCCAACACCTAGAGCTAGTCTCTCATTGGTTCCCCCTCTTCTCGTTCATCCTCAGGACAAATTGCAACCTGTCCGGAACAGGAGGTTAAAGGTGCTGATTCTCCAAGGAGGGAGATTGCTAGTAAAGCGGCTGGAATGGCGAACCCGAGCACAAGGAGATGAGAAATGAGGTGCGTTTTCGAAACCTTTCCCGATCACACGGTGAACCATCTTCTGGGTTTCTCATGCATGTTTTCGATGTAGGAAGATGCCCTTGAACCTGGAGATTTGGGACCCATGGGATGGGTACCACGCAGTATTGCTTTAAAGGGTCTGCGTTTCCTCACCCAACCTCACCAAACCTCTCAGCCCCAAGAGTGTCCACCCTTATGTCTCAATCAGCTTCGGGTCTAGATATGGTCAATCCAGGTGGCATCACAGCCCCTGAACGAATTTTGTAAGAATTTCTCTCTCTTTCACTGTCTTTGTTTCACGGGTTTTTAAAAGTAATTGATTTTTATAATGGGGTTTAGCTGCTTTTCACTGCTGTGTTTCTGCCGCTTTACACCCTCTTGACTCACTTACAGAGAGATATCAATACATAGGTTTTAAGATTCTTACTAGTCAGATATATTCTTGGGCGGTGAATAGGGGGTGTTGAGTCCAATTCACTGAGCAAGGAGTAGGTCTTGTCTATTACATGTTGGGTTTATGGAACGGTATCTGAGCTAATTTGAAACCCTTGTTTTATGCATCACTCCACCTCACCTTTCCCGTTAAGCAGCCATAGTGTGTTTTCTAAACGTGTGACTCTGTTCTGTTTTGTAATTCAGTTCAAGGGTAGCGGTTTTTACATTCCCTCTATAAGTGATATCTTATGATAAGTGTCTTTTTCTGTGTGACTTATTTCACTTAGAATCGTCGTACCTAAATCCACTCATCATGCTGCTATTAGCCTTATGACGTGGATTTCATAGCTGAGTGATATTCCATTGTACAAAACGACCACAACTTCTTTATCCATTTTTCTCTTTCCTGGGATATTTAAGGTGTAACGAAGTGGAGGTTCTTGTCAACAGAGCAGCCCTAAACTTTGGGGTGCCTGTGTCTTGCTGATTTTTAGGTGTCCCAATTTATACGCCCATGATTGGAAGTGCCCTATGCTCTCTAAGCTGAGTTTTTTAGATGTTTCAGGACACACCGTACACTTCTCCAGAGTGGCTGTTGGCAATTTACATCCCGCCCATCAGCGTAGCCAGGCTCCCGTTTCTCCATGGCCTGTCCTGCATTTCTGGTTTTGACACTTTATTCAGCATGGCCCTTTTGACCGATGGGAAGCGAGACTTCTTTGTAGCGCTGATTTGCCTTTCCAGGTTGCTTGGTTGGCCAAAAAGGGCGTATGCGTTTTTTCCTGAATATATTCAGGAAAAAACGCATACGCACTTTTTGGCCAAGGGCATCATTGTCGAGGGTTTGCCGCTTTTCCTGTGCTGTAAAGGCGATTCGAATCTCCCTCCTGAAATCTGTTTCCTGCAATTCTGCCTTGCTTTCCAATCGTCTTCGTTGCCTTCCCTCAATATATTTGTGGACGAGAGTTATCATTTATAAGTCTGCAGGTTTGTGAATTGCAGTGCCCCTAAACTCCATTTTTCAACTCGCTTTCTTGGGAGCTGGCCGCAAAAGCGCAGGATTGCTTCCGGCCCTATTCTGGTCCCGGGCGGCAGGCTGAGCCTGTGGTTAATTCTTCTTCCTGATGGGAAAATAGAGTGACCTGTGCCTGTCCCAACACCTAGAGCTAGTCTCTCATTGGTTCCCCCTCTTCTCGTTCATCCTCAGGACAAATTTCAACCTGTCCGGAACACGAGGTTATAGGTGCTGATTCTCCAAGGAGGGAGATTGCTAGTAAAGCGGCCGGAATGGCGAACTCGAGCACAAGGAGATGAGAAATGAGGTGCGTTTTCGAAACCTTTCCCGATCACACGGTGTACCATCTTCTGGGTTTCTCATGCATGTTTTCGATGTAGGAAGATGCCCTTGAACCTGGAGATTTGGGACCCATGGGATGGGTACCACGCAGTATTGCTTTAAAGGGTCTGCGTTTCCTCACCCAACCTCACCAAACCTCTCAGCCCCAAGAGTGTCCACCCTTATGTCTCAATCAGCTTCGGGTCTAGATATGGTCAATCCAGGTGGCATCACAGCCCCTGAACGAATTTTGTAAGAATTTCTCTCTCTTTCACTGTCTTTGTTTCACGGGTTTTTAAAAGTAATTGATTTTTATAATGGGGTTTAGCTGCTTTTCACTGCTGTGTTTCTGCCGCTTTACACCCTCTTGACTCACTTACAGAGAGATATCAATACATAGGTTTTAAGATTCTTACTAGTCAGATATATTCTTGGGCGGTGAATAGGGGGTGTTGAGTCCAATTCACTGAGCAAGGAGTAGGTCTTGTCTATTACATGTTGGGTTTATGGATCGGTATCTGAGCTAATTTGAAACCCTTGTTTTATGCATCACTCCACCTCACCTTTCCGTTAAGCAGCCATAGTGTGTTTTCTAAACGTGTGACTCTGTTCTATTTTGTAATTCAGTTCAAGGGTAGCGGTTTTTACATTCCCTCTATAAGTGATATCTTATGATAAGTGTCTTTTTCTGTGTGACCTATTTCACTTAGAATCGTCGTACCTAAATCCACTCATCATGCTGCTATTAGCCTTATGACGTGGATTTCATAGCTGAGTGATATTCCATTGTACAAAAGGACCACAACTTCTTTATCCATTTTTCTCTTTCCTGGGATATTTAAGGTGTAACGAAGTGGAGATTCTTGTCAACAGAGCAGCCCTAAACTTTGGGGTGCCTGTGTCTTGCTGATTTTTAGGTGTCCCAATTTATACGCAAATGATTGGAAGTGCCCTATGCTCTCTAAGCTGAGTTTTTTAAATGTTTCAGGACACACCGTACACTTCTCCAGAGTGGCTGTTGGCAATTTACATCCCGCCCATCAGCGTAGCCAGGCTCCCGTTTCTCCATGGCCTGTCCTGCATTTCTGGTTTTGACACTTTATTCAGCATGGCCCTTTTGACCGATGGGAAGCGAGACTTCTTTGTAGCGCTGATTTGCCTTTCCAGGTTGCTTGGTTGGCCAAAAAGGGCGTATGCCTTTTTTCCTGAATATATTCAGGAAAAAACGCATACGCCCTTTTTGGCCAAGGGCATCATTGTCGAGGGTTTGCCGCTTTTCCTGTGCTGTAAAGGCGATTCGAATCTCCCTCCTGAAATCTGTTTCCTGCAATTCTGCCTTGCTTTCCAATCGTCTTCGTTGCCTTCCCTCAATATATTTGTGGACGAGAGTTATCATTTATAAGTCTGCAGGTTTGTGAATTGCAGTGCCCCTAAACTCCATTTTTCAACTCGCTTTCTTGGGAGCTGGCCGCAAAAGCGCAGGATTGCTTCCGGCCCTATTCTGGTCCCGGGCGGCAGGCTGAGCCTGTGGTTAATTCTTCTTCCTGATGGGAAAATAGAGTGACCTGTGCCTGTCCCAACACCTAGAGCTAGTCTCTCATTGGTTCCCCCTCTTCTCGTTCATCCTCAGGACAAATTGCAACCTGTCCGGAACAGGAGGTTAAAGGTGCTGATTCTCCAAGGAGGGAGATTGCTAGTAAAGCGGCTGGAATGTCGAACCCGAGCACAAGGAGATGAGAAATGAGGTGCGTTTTCGAAACCTTTCCCGATCACACGGTGTACCATCTTCTGGGTTTCTCATGCATGTTTTCGATGTAGGAAGATGCCCTTGAACCTGGAGATTTGGGACCCATGGGATGGGTACCACGCAGTATTGCTTTAAAGGGTCTGCGTTTCCTCACCCAACCTCACCAAACCTCTCAGCCCCAAGAGTGTCCACCCTTATGTCTCAATCAGCTTCGGGTCTAGATATGGTCAATCCAGGTGGCATCACAGCCCCTGAACGAATTTTGTAAGAATTTCTCTCTCTTTCACTGTCTTTGTTTCACGGGTTTTTAAAAGTAATTGATTTTTATAATGGGGTTTAGCTGCTTTTCACTGCTGTGTTTCTGCCGCTTTACACCCTCTTGACTCACTTACAGAGAGATATCAATACATAGGTTTTAAGATTCTTACTAGTCAGATATATTCTTGGGCGGTGAATAGGGGGTGTTGAGTCCAATTCACTGAGCAAGGAGTATGTCTTGTCTATTACATGTTGGGTTTATGGATCGGTATCTGAGCTAATTTGAAACCCTTGTTTTATGCATCACTCCACCTCACCTTTCCCGTTAAGCAGCCATAGTGTGTTTTCTAAACGTGTGACTCTGTTCTATTTTGTAATTCAGTTCAAGGGTAGCGGTTTTTACATTCCCTCTATAAGTGATATCTTATGATAAGTGTGTTTTTCTGTGTGTCCTATTTCACTTAGAATCGTCGTACCTAAATCCACTCATCATGCTGCTATTAGCCTTATGACGTGGATTTCATAGCTGAGTGATATTCCATTGTACAAAAGGACCACAACTTCTTTATCCATTTTTCTCTTTCCTGGGATATTTAAGGTGTAACGAAGTGGAGGTTCTTGTCAACAGAGCAGCCCTAAACTTTGGGGTGCCTGTGTCTTGCTGATTTTTAGGTGTCCCAATTTATACGCAAATGATTGGAAGTGCCCTATGCTCTCTAAGCTGAGTTTTTTAAATGTTTCAGGACACACCGTATACTTCTCCAGAGTGGCTGTTGGCAATTTACATCCCGCCCATCAGCGTAGCCAGGCTCCCGTTTCTCCATGGCCTTTCCTGCATTTCTGGTTTTGACACTTTATTCAGCATGGCCCTTTTGACCGATGGGAAGCGAGACTTCTTTGTAGCGCTGATTTGCCTTTCCAGGTTGCTTGGTTGGCCAAAAAGGGCGTATGCGTTTTTTCCTGAATATATTCAGGAAAAAACGCATACGCCCTTTTTGGCCAAGGGCATCATTGTCGAGGGTTTGCCGCTTTTCCTGTGCTGTAAAGGCGATTCGAATCTCCCTCCTGAAATCTGTTTCCTGCAATTCTGCCTTGCTTTCCAATCGTCTTCGTTGCCTTCCCTCAATATATTTGTGGACGAGAGTTATCATTTATAAGTCTGCAGGTTTGTGAATTGCAGTGCCCCTAAACTCCATTTTTCAACTCGCTTTCTTGGGAGCTGGCCGCAAAAGCGCAGGATTGCTTCCGGCCCTATTCTGGTCCCGGACGGCAGGCTGAGCCTGTGGTTAATTCTTCTTCCTGATGGGAAAATAGAGTGACCTGTGCCTGTCCCAACACCTAGAGCTAGTCTCTCATTGGTTCCCCCTCTTCTCGTTCATCCTCAGGACAAATTGTAACCTGTCCGGAACAGGAGGTTAAAGGTGCTGATTCTCCAAGGAGGGAGATTGCTAGTAAAGCGGCTGGAATGGCGAACCCGAGCACAAGGAGATGAGAAATGAGGTGCGTTTTCGAAACCTTTCCCGATCACACGGTGTACCATCTTCTGGGTTTCTCATGCATGTTTTTGATGTAGGAAGTTGCCCTTGAACCTGGAGATTTGGGACCCATGGGATGGGTACCACGCAGTATTGCTTTAAAGGGTCTGCGTTTCCTCACCCAACCTCACCAAACCTCTCAGCCCCAAGAGTGTCCACCCTTAAGTCTCAATCAGCTTCGGGTCTAGATATGGTCAATCCAGGTGGCATCACAGCCCCTGAACGAATTTTGTAAGAATTTCTCTCTCTTTCACTGTCTTTGTTTCACGGGTTTTTAAAAGTAATTGATTTTTATAATGGGGTTTAGCTGCTTTTCACTGCTGTGTTTCTGCCGCTTTACACCCTCTTGACTCACTTACAGAGAGATATCAATACATAGGTTTTAAGATTCTTACTAGTCAGATATATTCTTGGGCGGTGAATAGGGGGTGTTGAGTCCAATTCACTGAGCAAGGAGTAGATCTTGTCTATTACATGTTGTGTTTATGGAACGGTATCTGAGCTAATTTGAAACCCTTGTTTTATGCATCACCCCACCTCACCTTTCCCGTTAAGCAGCCATAGTGTGTTTTCTAAACGTGTGACTCTATTCTGTTTTGTAATTCAGTTCAAGGGTAGCGGTTTTTACATTCCCTCTATAAGTGATTTCTTATGATAAGTGTCTTTTTCTGTGTGACTTATTTCACTTAGAATCGTCGTACCTAAATCCACTCATCATGCTGCTACTAGCCTTATGACTTTGATTTCATGGCTGAGTGATATTCCATTGTACAAAAGGACCACAACTTCTTTATCCATTTTTCTCTTTCCTGGGATATTTAAGGTGTAACGAAGTGGAGGTTCTTGTCAACAGAGCAGCTCTAAACTTTGGGGTGCCTGTGTCTTGCTGATTTTTAGTTTTCCCAATTTATACGCCCATGAGTGGAAGTGCCCTATGCTCTCTCAGCTGAGTTTTTTAGATGTTTCAGGACACACCGTACACTTCTCCAGAGTGGCTGTTGGCAATTTACATCCCGCCCATCAGCGTAGCCAGGCTCCCGTTTCTCCATGGCCTGTCCTGCATTTCTGGTATTGACACGTTATTCAGCATGGCCCTTTTGACGGATGGGAAGCGAGACTTCTTTGTAGCGCTGATTTGCCTTTCCAGGTTGCTTGGTTGGCCAAAAAGGGCGTATGCGTTTTTTCCTGAATATATTCAGGAAAAAACGCATACGCCCTTTTTGGCCAAGGGCATCATTGTCGAGGGTTTGCCGCTTTTCCTGTGCTGTAAAGGCAATTCGAGTCTCCCTCCTGAAATCTGTTTCCTGCAATTCTGCCTTGCTTTCCAATCGTCTTCGTTGCCTTCCCTCAATATATTTGTGGACGAGAGTTATCATTTATAAGTCTGCAGGTTTGTGAATTGCAGTGCCCCTAAACTCCATTTTTCAACTCGCTTTCTTGGGAGCTGGCCGCAAAAGCGCAGGATTGCTTCCGGCCCTATTCTGGTCCCGGGCGGCAGGCTGAGCCTGTGGTTAATTCTTCTTCCTGATGGGAAAATAGAGTGACCTGTGCCTGTCCCAACACCTAGAGCTAGTCTCTCATTGGTTCCCCCTCTTCTCGTTCATCCTCAGGACAAATTGCAACCTGTCCGGAACAGGAGATTATAGGTGCTGATTCTCCAAGGAGGGAGATTGGTAGTAAAGAGGCTGGAATGGCGAACCCGAGCACAAGGAGATGAGAAATGAGTTGCGTTTTCGAAACCTTTCCCGATCACACGGTGTACCATCTTCTGGGTTTCCCATGCATGTTTTCGATGTAGGAAGATGCCCTTGAACCTGGAGATTTGGGACCCATGGGATGGGTAACACGCAGTATTGCTTTAAAGGGTCTGCGTTTCCTCACCCAACCTCACCAAACCTCTCAGCCCCAAGAGTGTCCACCCTTATGTCTCAACCAGCTTCGGGTCTAGATATGGTCAATCCAGGTGGCATCACAGCCCCTGAACGAATTTTGTAAGAATTTCTCTCTCTTTCACTGTCTTTGTTTCACTGGTTTTTAAAAGTAATTGATTTTTATAATGGGGTTTAGCTGCTTTTCACTGCTGTGTTTCTGCCGCTTTACACCCTCTTGACTCACTTACAGAGAGATATCAATACATAGGTTTTAAGATTCTTACTAGTCAGATATATTCTTGGGCGGTGAATAGGGGGTGTTGAGTCCAATTCACTGAGCAAGGAGTAGGTCTTGTCTATTACATGTTGGGTTTATGGATCGGTATCTGAGCTAATTTGAAACCCTTGTTTTATGCATCACTCCACCTCACCTTTCCCGTTAAGCAGCCATAGTGTGTTTTCTAAACGTGTGACTCTGTTCTGTTTTGTAATTCAGTTCAAGGGTAGCGGTTTTTACATTCCCTCTATAAGTGATATCTTATGATAAGTGTCTTTTTCTGTGTGACCTATTTCACTTAGAATCGTCGTACCTAAATCCACTCATCATGCTGCTATTAGCCTTATGACGTGGATTTCATAGCTGAGTGATATTCCATTGTACAAAAGGACCACAACTTCGTTATCCATTTTTCTCTTTCCTGGGATATTTAAGGTGTAACGAAGTGGAGGTTCTTGTCAACAGAGCAGCCCTAAACTTTGGGGTGCCTGTGTCTTGCTGATTTTTAGGTGTCCCAATTTATACGCCCATGATTGGAAGTGCCCTATGCTCTCTAAGCTGAGTTTTTTAAATGTTTCAGGACACACCGTACACTTCTCCAGAGTGGCTGTTGGCAATTTACATCCCGCCCATCAGCGTAGCCAGGCTCCCGTTTCTCCATGGACTTTCCTGCATTTCTGGTTTTGACACTTTATTCAGCATGGCCCTTTTGACCGATGGGAAGCGAGACTTCTTTGTAGCGCTGATTTGCCTTTCCAGGTTGCTTGGTTGGCCAAAAAGGGCGTATGCGTTTTTTCCTGAATATATTCAGGAAAAAACGCATACGCCCTTTTTGGCCAAGGGCATCATTGTCGAGGGTTTGCCGCTTTTTCTGTGCTGTAAAGGCGATTCGAATCTCCCTCCTGAAATCTGTTTCCTGCAATTCTGCCTTGCTTTCCAATCGTCTTCGTTGCCTTCCCTCAATATATTTGTGGACGAGAGTTATCATTTATAAGTCTGCAGGTTTGTGAATTGCAGTGCCCCTAAACTCCATTTTTCAACTCGCTTTCTTGGGAGCTGGCCGCAAAAGCGCAGGATTGCTTCCGGCCCTATTCTGGTCCCGGACGGCAGGCTGAGCCTGTGGTTAATTCTTCTTCCTGATGGGAAAATAGAGTGACCTGTGCCTGTCCCAACACCTAGAGCTAGTCTCTCATTGGTTCCCCCTCTTCTCGTTCATCCTCAGGACAAATTGCAACCTTGTCCGGAACAGGAGGTTAAAGGTGCTGATTCTCCAAGGAGGGATATTGCTAGTAAAGCGGCTGGAATGGCGAACCCGAGCACAAGGAAATGAGAAATGAGGTGCGTTTTCGAAACCTTTCCCGATCACACGGTGTACCATCTTCTGGGTTTCTCATGCATGTTTTCGATGTAGGAAGTTGCCCTTGAACCTGGAGATTTGGGACCCATGGGATGGGTACCACGCAGTATTGCTTTAAAGGGTCTGCGTTTCCTCACCCAACCTCACCAAACCTCTCAGCCCCAAGAGTGTCCACCCTTATGTCTCAATCAGCTTCGGGTCTAGATATGGTCAATCCAGGTGGCATCACAGCCCCTGAACGAATTTTGTAAGAATTTCTCTCTCTTTCACTGTCTTTGTTTCACGGGTTTTTAAAAGTAATTGATTTTTATAATGGGGTTTAGCTGCTTTTCACTGCTGTGTTTCTGCCGCTTTACACCCTCTTGACTCACTTACAGAGAGATATCAATACATAGGTTTTAAGATTCTTACTAGTCAGATATATTCTTGGGCGGTGAATAGGGGGTGTTGAGTCCAATTCACTGAGCAAGGAGTAGGTCTTGTCTATTACATGTTGGGTTTATGGATCGGTATCTGAGCTAATTTGAAACCCTTGTTTTATGCATCACTCCACCTCACCTTTCCCGTTAAGCAGCCATAGTGTGTTTTCTAAACGTGTGACTCTGTTCTGTTTTGTAATTCAGTTCAAGGGTAGCGGTTTTTACATTCCCTCTATAAGTGATATCTTATGATAAGTGTCTTTTTCTGTGTGACCTATTTCACTTAGAATCGTCGTACCTAAATCCACTCATCATGCTGCTATTAGCCTTATGACGTGGATTTCATAGCTGAGTGATATTCCATTGTACAAAAGGACCACAACTTCTTTATCCATTTTTCTCTTTCCTGGGATATTTAAGGTGTAACGAAGTGGAGGTTCTTGTCAACAGAGCAGCCCTAAACTTTGGGGTGCCTGTGTCTTGCTGATTTTTAGGTGTCCCAATTTATACGCCCATGATTGGAAGTGCCCTATGCTCTCTAAGCTGAGTTTTTTAAATGTTTCAGGACACACCGTACACTTCTCCAGAGTGGCTGTTGGCAATTTACATCCCGCCCATCAGCGTAGCCAGGCTCCCGTTTCTCCATGGCCTTTCCTGCATTTCTGGTTTTGACACTTTATTCAGCATGGCCCTTTTGACCGATGGGAAGCGAGACTTCTTTGTAGCGCTGATTTGCCTTTCCAGGTTGCTTGGTTGGCCAAAAAGGGCGTATGCGTTTTTTCCTGAATATATTCAGGAAAAAACGCATACGCCCTTTTTGGCCAAGGGCATCATTGTCGAGGGTTTGCCGCTTTTCCTGTGCTGTAAAGGCGATTCGAATCTCCCTCCTGAAATCTGTTTCCTGCAATTCTGCCTTGCTTTCCAATCGTCTTCGTTGCCTTCCCTCAATATATTTGTGGACGAGAGTTATCATTTATAAGTCTGCAGGTTTGTGAATTGCAGTGCCCCTAAACTCCATTTTTCAACTCGCTTTCTTGGGAGCTGGCCGCAAAAGCGCAGGATTGCTTCCGGCCCTATTCTGGTCCCGGACGGCAGGCTGAGCCTGTGGTTAATTCTTCTTCCTGATGGGAAAATAGAGTGACCTGTGCCTGTCCCAACACCTAGAGCTAGTCTCTCATTGGTTCCCCCTCTTCTCGTTCATCCTCAGGACAAATTGCCACCTTGTCCGGAAATGGAGGTTAAAGGTGCTGATTCTCCAAGGAGGGAGATTGCTAGTAAAGCGGCTGGAATGGCGAACCCGAGCACAAGGAGATGAGAAATGAGGTGCGTTTTCGAAACCTTTCCCGATCACACGGTGTACCATCTTCTGGGTTTCTCATGCATGTTTTCGATGTAGGAAGTTGCCCTTGAACCTGGAGATTTGGGACCCATGGGATGGGTACCACGCAGTATTGCTTTAAAGGGTCTGCGTTTCCTCACCCAACCTCACCAAACCTCTCAGCCCCAAGAGTGTCCACCCTTATGTCTCAATCAGCTTCGGTTCTAGATATGGTCAATCCAGGTGGCATCACAGCCCCTGAACGAATTTTGTAAGAATTTCTCTCTCTTTCACTGTCTTTGTTTCACGGGTTTTTAAAAGTAATTGATTTTTATAATGGGGTTTAGCTGCTTTTCACTGCTGTGTTTCTGCCGCTTTACACCCTCTTGACTCACTTACAGAGAGATATCAATACATAGGTTTTAAGATTCTTACTAGTCAGATATATTCTTGGGCGGTGAATAGGGGGTGTTGAGTCCAATTCACTGAGCAAGGAGTAGATCTTGTCTATTACATGTTGTGTTTATGGAACGGTATCTGAGCTAATTTGAAACCCTTGTTTTATGCATCACTCCACCTCACCTTTCCCGTTAAGCAGCCATAGTGTGTTTTCTAAACGTGTGACTCTATTCTGTTTTGTAATTCAGTTCAAGGGTAGCGGTTTTTACATTCCCTCTATAAGTGATTTCTTATGATAAGTGTCTTTTTCTGTGTGACTTATTTCACTTAGTATCGTCGTACCTAAATCCACTCATCATGCTGCTACTAGCCTTATGACTTTGATTTCATGGCTGAGTGATATTCCATTGTACAAAAGGACCACAACTTCTTTATCCATTTTTCTCTTTCCTGGGATATTTAAGGTGTAACGAAGTGGAGGTTCTTGTCAACAGAGCAGCTCTAAACTTTGGGGTGCCTGTGTCTTGCTGATTTTTAGTTTTCCCAATTTATACGCCCATGAGTGGAAGTGCCCTATGCTCTCTAAGCTGAGTTTTTTAGATGTTTCAGGACACACCGTACACTTCTCCAGAGTGGCTGTTGGCAATTTACATCCCGCCCATCAGCGTAGCCAGGCTCCCGTTTCTCCATGGCCTGTCCTGCATTTCTGGTTTTGACACTTTATTCAGCATGGCCCTTTTGACCGATGGGAAGCGAGACTTCTTTGTAGCGCTGATTTGCCTTTCCAGGTTGCTTGGTTGGCCAAAAAGGGCGTATGCGTTTTTTCCTGAATATATTCAGGAAAAAACGCATACGCCCTTTTTGGCCAAGGGCATCATTGTCGAGGGTTTGCCGCTTTTCCTGTGCTGTAAAGGCGATTCGAATCTCCCTCCTGAAATCTGTTTCCTGCAATTCTGCCTTGCTTTCCAATCGTCTTCGTTGCCTTCCCTCAATATATTTGTGGACGAGAGTTATCATTTATAAGTCTGCAGGTTTGTGAATTGCAGTGCCCCTAAACTCCATTTTTCAACTCGCTTTCTTGGGAGCTGGCCGCAAAAGCGCAGGATTGCTTCCGGCCCTATTCTGGTCCCGGGCGGCAGGCTGAGCCTGTGGTTAATTCTTCTTCCTGATGGGAAAATAGAGTGACCTGTGCCTGTCCCAACACCTAGAGCTAGTCTCTCATTGGTTCCCCCTCTTCTCGTTCATCCTCAGGACAAATTGCAACCTGTCCGGAACAGGAGGTTAAAGGTGCTGATTCTCCAAGGAGGGAGATTGCTAGTAAAACGGCTGGAATGGCGAACCCGAGCACAAGGAGATGAGAAATGAGGTGCGTTTTCGAAACCTTTCCCGATCACACGGTGTACCATCTTCTGGGTTTCTCATGCATGTTTTCGATGTAGGAAGATGCCCTTGAACCTGGAGATTTGGGACCCATGGGATGGGTACCACGCAGTATTGCTTTAAAGGGTCTGCGTTTCCTCACCCAACCTCACCAAACCTCTCAGCCCCAAGAGTGTCCACCCTTATGTCTCAATCAGCTTCGGGTCTACATATGGTCAATCCAGGTGGCATCACAGCCCCTGAAGTAAGAATTTCTCTCTCTTTCACTGTCTTTGTTTCACGGGTTTTTAAAAGTAATTGATTTTTATAATGGGGTTTAGCTGCTTTTCACTGCTGTGTTTCTGCCGCTTTACACCCTCTTGACTCACTTACAGAGAGATATCAATACATAGGTTTTAAGATTCTTACTAGTCAGATATATTCTTGGGCGGTGAATAGGGGGTGTTGAGTCCAATTCACTGAGCAAGGAGTAGATCTTGTCTATTACATGTTGTGTTTATGGAACGGTATCTGAGCTAATTTGAAACCCTTGTTTTATGCATCACCCCACCTCACCTTTCCCGTTAAGCAGCCATAGTGTGTTTTCTAAACGTGTGACTCTATTCTGTTTTATAATTCAGTTCAAGGGTAGCGGTTTTTACATTCCCTCTATAAGTGATTTCTTATGATAAGTGTCTTTTTCTGTGTGACTTATTTCACTTAGAATCGTCGTACCTAAATCAACTCATCATGCTGCTACTAGCCTTATGACTTTGATTTCATGGCTGAGTGATATTCCATTGTACAAAAGGACCACAACTTCTTTATCCATTTTTCTCTTTCCTGGGATATTTAAGGTGTAACGAAGTGGAGGTTCTTGTCAACAGAGCAGCCCTAAACTTTGGGGTGCCTGTGTCTTGCTGATTTTTAGTTTTCCCAATTTATACACCCATGAGTGGAAGTGCCCTATGCTCTCTAAGCTGAGTTTTTTAGATGTTTCAGGACACACCGTACACTTCTCCAGAGTGGCTGTTGGCAATTTACATCCCGCCCATCAGCGTAGCCAGGCTCCCGTTTCTCCATGGCCTGTCCTGCATTTCTGGTTTTGACACTTTATTCAGCATGGCCCTTTTGACCGATGGGAAGCGAGACTTCTTTGTAGCGCTGATTTGCCTTTCCAGGTTGCTTGGTTGGCCAAAAAGGGCGTATGCCTTTTTTCCTGAATATATTCAGGAAAAAACGCTTACGCCGTTTTTGGCCAAGGGCATCATTGTCGAGGGTTTGCCGCTTTTCCTGTGCTGTAAAGGCGATTCGAATCTCCTTCCTGAAATCTGTTTCCTGCAATTCTGCCTTGCTTTCCAATCGTCTTCGTTGCCTTCCCTCAATATATTTGTGGACGAGAGTTATCATTTATAAGTCTGCATGTTTGTGTATTGCAGTGCCCCTGAACTCCATTTTTCAACTCGCTTTCTTGGGAGCTGGCCGCAAAAGCACAGGATTGCTTCCGGCCCTATTCTGGTCCCGGGCGGCAGGCTGAGCCTGTGGTTAATTCTTCTTCCTGATGGGAAAATAGAGTGACCTGTGCCTGTCCCAACACCTAGAGCTAGTCTCTCATTGGTTCCCCCTCTTCTCGTTCATCCTCAGGACAAATTGCAACCTGTCCGGAACAGGAGGTTAAAGGTGCTGATTCTCCAAGGAGGGAGATTGCTAGTAAAGCGGCTGGAATGGCGAACCCGAGCACAAGGAGATGAGAAATGAGGTGCGTTTTGGAAACCTTTCCCGATCACACGGTGTACCATCTTCTGGGTTTCTCATGCATGTTTTCGATGTAGGAAGATGCCCTTGAACCTGGAGATTTGGGACCCATAGGATGGGTACCACGCAGTATTGCTTTAAAGGGTCTGCGTTTCCTCACCCAACCTCAACAAACCTCTCAGCCCCAAGAGTGTCCACCCTTATGTCTCAATCAGCTTCGGGTCTAGATATGGTCAATCCAGGTGGCATCACAGCCCCTGAACGAATTTTGTAAGAATTTCTCTCTCTTTCACTGTCTTTGTTTCACGGGTTTTTAAAAGTAATTGATTTTTATAATGGGGTTTAGCTGCTTTTCACTGCTGTGTTTCTGCCGCTTTACACCCTCTTGACTCACTTACAGAGAGATATCAATACATAGGTTTTAAGATTCTTACTAGTCAGATATATTCTTGGGCGGTGAATAGGGGGTGTTGAGTCCAATTCACTGAGCAAGGAGTAGGTCTTGTCTATTACATGTTGGGTTTATGGAACGGTATCTGAGCTAATTTGAAACCCTTGTTGTATGCATCACTCCACCTCACCTTTCCCGTTAAGCAGCCATAGTGTGTTTTCTAAACGTGTGACTCTGTTCCGTTTTGTAATTCAGTTCAAGGGTAGCGGTTTTTACATTCCCTCTATAAGTGATATCTTATGATAAGTGTCTTTTTCTGTGTGACTTATTTCACTTAGAATCGTCGTACCTAAATCCACTCATCATGCTGCTATTAGCCTTATGACGTGGATTTCATAGCTGAGTGATATTCCATTGTACAAAAGGACCACAACTTCTTTATCCATTTTTCTCTTTCCTGGGATATTTAAGGTGTAACGAAGTGGAGGTTCTTGTCAACAGAGCAGCCCTAAACTTTGGGGTGCCTGTGTCTTGCTGATTTTTAGGTGTCCCAATTTATACGCCCATGATTGGAAGTGCCCTATGCTCTCTAAGCTGAGTTTTTTAAATGTTTCAGGACACACCGTACACTTCTCCAGAGTGGCTGTTGGCAATTTACATCCCGCCCATCAGCGTAGCCAGGCTCCCGTTTCTCCATGGCCTTTCCTGCATTTCTGGTTTTGACACTTTATTCAGCATGGCCCTTTTGACCGATGGGAAGCGAGACTTCTTTGTAGCGCTGATTTGCCTTTCCAGGTTGCTTGGTTGGCCAAAAAGGGCGTATGCGTTTTTTCCTGAATATATTCAGGAAAAAACGCATACGCCCTTTTTGGCCAAGGGCATCATTGTCGAGGGTTTGCCGCTTTTCCTGTGCTGTAAAGGCGATTCGAATCTCCCTCCTGAAATCTGTTTCCTGCAATTCTGCCTTGCTTTCCAATCGTCTTCGTTGCCTTCCCTCAATATATTTGTGGACGAGAGTTATCATTTATAAGTCTGCAGGTTTGTGAATTGCAGTGCCCCTAAACTCCATTTTTCAACTCGCTTTCTTGGGAGCTGGCCGCAAAAGCGCAGGATTGCTTCCGGCCCTATTCTGGTCCCGGACGGCAGGCTGAGCCTGTGGTTAATTCTTCTTCCTGATGGGAAAATAGAGTGACCTGTGCCTGTCCCAACACCTAGAGCTAGTCTCTCATTGGTTCCCCCTCTTCTCGTTCATCCTCAGGACAAATTGCCACCTTGTCCGGAAATGGAGGTTAAAGGTGCTGATTCTCCAAGGAGGGAGATTGCTAGTAAAGCGGCTGGAATGGCGAACCCGAGCACAAGGAGATGAGAAATGAGGTGCGTTTTCGAAACCTTTCCCGATCACACGGTGTACCATCTTCTGGGTTTCTCATGCATGTTTTCGATGTAGGAAGTTGCCCTTGAACCTGGAGATTTGGGACCCATGGGATGGGTACCACGCAGTATTGCTTTAAAGGGTCTGCGTTTCCTCACCCAACCTCACCAAACCTCTCAGCCCCAAGAGTGTCCACCCTTATGTCTCAATCAGCTTCGGTTCTAGATATGGTCAATCCAGGTGGCATCACAGCCCCTGAACGAATTTTGTAAGAATTTCTCTCTCTTTCACTGTCTTTGTTTCACGGGTTTTTAAAAGTAATTGATTTTTATAATGGGGTTTAGCTGCTTTTCACTGCTGTGTTTCTGCCGCTTTACACCCTCTTGACTCACTTACAGAGAGATATCAATACATAGGTTTTAAGATTCTTACTAGTCAGATATATTCTTGGGCGGTGAATAGGGGGTGTTGAGTCCAATTCACTGAGCAAGGAGTAGATCTTGTCTATTACATGTTGTGTTTATGGAACGGTATCTGAGCTAATTTGAAACCCTTGTTTTATGCATCACTCCACCTCACCTTTCCCGTTAAGCAGCCATAGTGTGTTTTCTAAACGTGTGACTCTATTCTGTTTTGTAATTCAGTTCAAGGGTAGCGGTTTTTACATTCCCTCTATAAGTGATTTCTTATGATAAGTGTCTTTTTCTGTGTGACTTATTTCACTTAGTATCGTCGTACCTAAATCCACTCATCATGCTGCTACTAGCCTTATGACTTTGATTTCATGGCTGAGTGATATTCCATTGTACAAAAGGACCACAACTTCTTTATCCATTTTTCTCTTTCCTGGGATATTTAAGGTGTAACGAAGTGGAGGTTCTTGTCAACAGAGCAGCTCTAAACTTTGGGGTGCCTGTGTCTTGCTGATTTTTAGTTTTCCCAATTTATACGCCCATGAGTGGAAGTGCCCTATGCTCTCTAAGCTGAGTTTTTTAGATGTTTCAGGACACACCGTACACTTCTCCAGAGTGGCTGTTGGCAATTTACATCCCGCCCATCAGCGTAGCCAGGCTCCCGTTTCTCCATGGCCTGTCCTGCATTTCTGGTATTGACACGTTATTCAGCATGGCCCTTTTGACCGATGGGAAGCGAGACTTCTTTGTAGCGCTGATTTGCCTTTCCAGGTTGCTTGGTTGGCCAAAAAGGGCGTATGCGTTTTTTCCTGAATATATTCAGGAAAAAACGCATACGCCCTTTTTGGCCAAGGGCATCATTGTCGAGGGTTTGCCGCTTTTCCTGTGCTGTAAAGGCGATTCGAATCTCCCTCCTGAAATCTGTCTCCTGCAATTCTGCCTTGCTTTCCAATCGTCTTCGTTGCCTTCCCTCAATATATTTGTGGACGAGAGTTATCATTTATAAGTCTGCAGGTTTATGAATTGCAATGCACCTAAACTCCATTTTTCAACTGGCTTTCTTGGGAGCTGGCCGCAAAAGCGCAGGATTGCTTCCGGCCCTATTCTGGTCTCGGGCGGCAGGCTGAGCCTGTGGTTAATTCTTCTTCCTTATGGGAAAATAGAGTGTCCTGTGCCTGTCCGAACACCTAGAGCTAGTCTCTCATTGGTTCCCCCTCTTCCCGTTCATCCTCAGGACAAATTGCAACCTGTCCGGAACAGGAGGTTAAAGGTGCTGATTCTCCAAGGAGGGAGATTGCTAGTAAAGTGGCTGGAATGGCGAACCCGAGCACAAGGAGATGAGAAATGAGGTGCGTTTTCGAAACCTTTCCCGATCACACGGTGTACCATCTTCTGGGTTTCTCATGCATGTTTTCAATGTAGGAAGATGCCCTTGAACCTGGAGATTTGGGACCCATGGGATGGGTACCACGCAGTATTGCTTTAAAGGGTCTGCGTCTCCTCACCCAACCTCACCAAACCTCTCAGCCCCAAGAGTGTCCACCCTTATGTCTCAATCAGCTTCGGGTCTAGATATGGTCAATCCAGGTGGCATCACAGCCCCTGAACGAATTTTGTAAGAATTTCTCTCTCTTTCACTGTCTTTGTTTCACGGGTTTTTAAAAGTAATTGATTTTTATAATGGGGTTTAGCTGCTTTTCACTGCTGTGTTTCTGCCGCTTTACACCCTCTTGACTCACTTACAGAGAGATATCAATACATAGGTTTTAAGATTCTTACTAGTCAGATATATTCTTGGGCGGTGAATAGGGGGTGTTGAGTCCAATTCACTGAGCAAGGAGTAGATCTTGTCTATTACATGTTGTGTTTATGGAACGGTATCTGAGCTAATTTGAAACCCTTGTTTTATGCATCACCCCACCACACCTTTCCCGTTAAGCAGCCATAGTGTGTTTTCTAAACGTGTGACTCTATTCTGTTTTATAATTCAGTTCAAGGGTAGCGGTTTTTACATTCCCTCTATAAGTGATATCTTATGATAAGTGTCTTTTTATGTGTGACTTATTTCACTTAGAATCGTCGTACCTAAATCCACTCATCATGCTGCTATTAGCCTTTTGACGTGGATTTCATAGCTGAGTGATATTCCATTGTACAAAAGGACCACAACTTCTTTATCCATTTTTCTCTTTCCTGGGATATTTAAGGTGTAACGAAGTGGAGGTTCTTGTCAACAGAGCAGCCCTAAACTTTGGGGTGCCTGTGTCTTGCTGATTTTTAGTTTTCCCAATTTATACACCCATGAGTGGAAGTGCCCTATGCTCTCTCAGCTGAGTTTTTTAGATGTTTCAGGACACACCGTACACTTCTCCAGAGTGGCTGTTGGCAATTTACATCCCGCCCATCAGCGTAGCCAGGCTCCCGTTTCTCCATGGCCTGTCCTGCATTTCTGGTTTTGACACTTTATTCAGCATGGCCCTTTTGACCGATGGGAAGCGAGACTTCTTTGTAGCGCTGATTTGCCTTTCCAGGTTGCTTGGTTGGCCAAAAAGGGCGTATGCGTTTTTTCCTGAATATATTCAGGAAAAAACGCATACGCCCTTTTTGGCCAAGGGCATCATTGTCGAGGGTTTGCCGCTTTTCCTGTGCTGTAAAGGCGATTCGAATCTCCCTCCTGAAATCTGTTTCCTGCAATTCTGCCTTGCTTTCCAATCGTCTTCGTTGCCTTACCTCAATATATTTGTGGACGAGAGTTATCATTTATAAGTCTGCAGGTTTGTGAATTGCAGTGCCCCTAAACTCCATTTTTCAACTCGCTTTCTTGGGAGCTGGCCGCAAAAGCGCAGGATTGCTTCCGGCCCTATTCTGGTCCCGGGCGGCAGGCTGAGCCTGTGGTTAATTCTTCTTCCTGATGGGAAAATAGAGTGACCTGTGCCTGTCCCAACACCTAGAGCTAGTCTCTCATTGGTTCCCCCTCTTCTCGTTCATCCTCAGGACAAATTGCAACCTGTCCGGAACAGGAGGTTAAAGGTGCTGATTCTCCAAGAAGGGAGATTGCTAGTAAAGCGGCTGGAATGGCGAACCCGAGCACAAGGAGATGAGAAATGAGGTGCGTTTTCGAAACCTTTCCCGATCACACGGTGTACCATCTTCTGGGTTTCTCATGCATGTTTTCGATGTAGGAAGATGCCCTTGAACCTGGAGATTTGGGACCCATGGGATGGGTACCACGCAGTATTGCTTTAAAGGGTCTGCGTTTCCTCACCCAACCTCACCAAACCTCTCAGCCCCAAGAGTGTCCACCCTTATGTCTCAATCAGCTTCGGGTCTAGATATGGTCAATCCAGGTGGCATCACAGCCCCTGAACGAATTTTGTAAGAATTTCTCTCTCTTTCACTGTCTTTGTTTCACGGGTTTATAAAAGTAATTGATTTTTATAATGGGGTTTAGCTGCTTTTCACTGCTGTGTTTCTGCCGCTTTACACCCTCTTGACTCTCTTACAGAGAGATATCAATACATAGGTTTTAAGATTCTTACTAGTCAGATATATTCTTGGGCGGTGAATAGGGGGTGTTGAGTCCAATTCACTGAGCAAGGAGTAGGTCTTGTCTATTACATGTTGGGTTTATGGAACGGTATCTGAGCTAATTTGAAACCCTTGTTTTATGCATCACTCCACCTCACCTTTCCCGTTAAGCAGCCATAGTGTGTTTTCTAAACGTGTGACTCTGTTCCGTTTTGTAATTCAGTTCAAGGGTAGCGGTTTTTACATTCCCTCTATAAGTGATATCTTATGATAAGTGTCTTTTTCTGTGTGACTTATTTCACTTAGAATCGTCGTACCTAAATCCACTCATCATGCTGCTATTAGCCTTTTGACGTGGATTTCATAGCTGAGTGATATTCCATTGTACAAAAGGACCACAACTTCTTTATCCATTTTTCTCTTTCCTGGGATATTTAAGGTGTAACGAAGTGGAGGTTCTTGTCAACAGAGCAGCCCTAAACTTTGGGGTGCCTGTGTCTTGCTGATTTTTAGTTTTCCCAATTTATACACCCATGAGTGGAAGTGCCCTATGCTCTCTCAGCTGAGTTTTTTAGATGTTTCAGGACACACCGTACACTTCTCCAGAGTGGCTGTTGGCAATTTACATCCCGCCCATCAGCGTAGCCAGGCTCCCGTTTCTCCATGGCCTGTCCTGCATTTCTGGTTTTGACACTTTATTCAGCATGGCCCTTTTGACCGATGGGAAGCGAGACTTCTTTGTAGCGCTGATTTGCCTTTCCAGGTTGCTTGGTTGGCCAAAAAGGGCGTATGCGTTTTTTCCTGAATATATTCAGGAAAAAACGCATACGCCCTTTTTGGCCAAGGGCATCATTGTCGAGGGTTTGCCGCTTTTCCTGTGCTGTAAAGGCGATTCGAATCTCCCTCCTGAAATCTGTTTCCTGCAATTCTGTCTTGCTTTCCAATCGTCTTCGTTGCCTTCCCTCAATATATTTGTGGACGAGAGTTATCATTTATAAGTCTGCAGGTTTGTGAATTGCAGTGCCCCTAAAGTCCATTTTTCAACTCGCTTTCTTGGGAGCTGGCCGCAAAAGCGCAGGATTGCTTCCGGCCCTATTCTGGTCCCGGGCGGCAGGCTGAGCCTGTGGTTAATTCTTCTTCCTGATGGGAAAATAGAGTGACCTGTGCCTGTCCCAACACCTAGAGCTAGTCTCTCATTGGTTCCCCCTCTTCTCGTTCATCCTCAGGACAAATTGCAACCTGTCCGGAACAGGAGGTTAAAGGTGCTGATTCTCCAAGGAGGGAGATTGCTAGTAAAGCGGCTGGAATGGCGAACCCGAGCACAAGGAGATGAGAAATGAGGTGCGTTTTCGAAACCTTTCCCGATCACACGGTGTACCATCTTCTGGGTTTCTCATGCATGTTTTCGATGTAGGAAGATGCCCTTGAACCTGGAGATTTGGGACCCATGGGATGGGTACCACGCAGTATTGCTTTAAAGGGTCTGCGTTTCCTCACCCAACCTCACCAAACCTCTCAGCCCCAAGAGTGTCCACCCTTATGTCTCAATCAGCTTCGGGTCTAGATATGGTCAATCCAGGTGGCATCACAGCCCCTGAACGAATTTTGTAAGAATTTCTCTCTCTTTCACTGTCTTTGTTTCACGGGTTTTTAAAAGTAATTGATTTTTATAATGGGGTTTAGCTGCTTTTCACTGCTGTGTTTCTGCCGCTTTACACCCTCTTGACTCACTTACAGAGAGATATCAATACATAGGTTTTAAGATTCTTACTAGTCAGATATATTCTTGGGCGGTGAATAGGGGGTGTTGAGTCCAATTCACTGAGCAAGGAGTAGGTCTTGTCTATTACATGTTGGGTTTATGGAACGGTATCTGAGCTAATTTGAAACCCTTGTTTTATGCATCACTCCACCTCACCTTTCCCGTGAAGCAGCCATAGTGTGTTTTCTAAACGTGTGACTCTGTTCTGTTTTGTAATTCAGTTCAAGGGTAGCGGTTTTTACATTCCCTCTATAAGTGATATCTTATGATAAGTGTCTTTTTCTGTGTGACTTATTTCACTTAGAATCGTCGTACCTAAATCCACTCATCATGCTGCTATTAGCCTTATGACGTGGATTTCATAGCTGAGTGATATTCCATTGTACAAAAGGACCACAACTTCTTTATCCATTTTTCTCTTTCCTGGGATATTTAAGGTGTAACGAAGTGGAGGTTCTTGTCAACAGAGCAGCCCTAAACTTTGGGGTGCCTGTGTCTTGCTGATTTTTAGTTTTCCCAATTTATACACCCATGAGTGGAAGTGCCCTATGCTCTCTCAGCTGAGTTTTTTAGATGTTTCAGGACACACCGTACACTTCTCCAGAGTGGCTGTTGGCAATTTACATCCCGCCCATCAGCGTAGCCAGGCTCCCGTTTCTCCATGGCCTGTCCTGCATTTCTGGTTTTGACACTTTATTCAGCATGGCCCTTTTGACCGATGGGAAGCGAGACTTCTTTGTAGCGCTGATTTGCCTTTCCAGGTTGCTTGGTTGGCCAAAAAGGGCGTATGCCTTTTTTCCTGAATATATTCAGGAAAAAACGCATACGCCCTTTTTGGCCAAGGGCATCATTGTCGAGGGTTTGCCGCTTTTCCTGTGCTGTAAAGGCGATTCGAATCTCCCTCCTGAAATCTGTTTCCTGCAATTCTGCCTTGCTTTCCAATCGTCTTCGTTGCCTTCCCTCAATATATTTGTGGACGAGAGTTATCATTTATAAGTCTGCAGGTTTGTGAATTGCAGTGCCCCTAAACTCCATTTTTCAACTCGCTTTCTTGGGAGCTGGCCGCAAAAGCGCAGGATTGCTTCCGGCCCTATTCTGGTCCCGGGCGGCAGGCTGAGCCTGTGGTTAATTCTTCTTCCTGCTGGGAAAATAGAGTGACCTGTGCCTGTCCCAACACCTAGAGCTAGTCTCTCATTGGTTCCCCCTCTTCTCGTTCATCCTCAGGACAAATTGCAACCTGTCCGGAACAGGAGGTTAAAGGTGCTGATTCTCCAAGGAGGGAGATTGCTAGTAAAGCGGCTGGAATGGCGAACCCGAGCACAAGGAGATGAGAAATGAGGTGCGTTTTCGAAACCTTTCCCGATCACACGGTGTACCATCTTCTGGGTTTCTCATGCATGTTTTCGATGTAGGAAGATGCCCTTGAACCTGGAGATTTGGGACCCATGGGATGGGTACCACGCAGTATTGCTTTAAAGGGTCTGCGTTTCCTCACCCAACCTCACCAAACCTCTCAGCCCCAAGAGTGTCCACCCTTATGTCTCAATCAGCTTCGGGTCTAGATATGGTCAATCCAGGTGGCATCACAGCCCCTGAACGAATTTTGTAAGAATTTCTCTCTCTTTCACTGTCTTTGTTTCACGGGTTTTTAAAAGTAATTGATTTTTATAATGGGGTTTAGCTGCTTTTCACTGCTGTGTTTCTGCCGCTTTACACCCTCTTGACTCACTTACAGAGAGATATCAATACATAGGTTTTAAGATTCTTACTAGTCAGATATATTCTTGGGCGGTGAATAGGGGGTGTTGAGTCCAATTCACTGAGCAAGGAGTAGGTCTTGTCTATTACATGTTGGGTTTATGGAACGGTATCTGAGCTAATTTGAAACCCTTGCTGTATGCATCACTCCACCTCACCTTTCCCGTTAAGCAGCCATAGTGTGTTTTCTAAACGTGTGACTCTGTTCCGTTTTGTAATTCAGTTCAAGGGTAGCGGTTTTTACATTCCCTCTATAAGTGATATCTTATGATAAGTGTCTTTTTCTGTGTGACTTATTTCACTTAGAATCGTCGTACCTAAATCCACTCATCATGCTGCTATTAGCCTTTTGACGTGGATTTCATAGCTGAGTGATATTCCATTGTACAAAAGGACCACAACTTCTTTATCCATTTTTCTCTTTCCTGGGATATTTAAGGTGTAACGAAGTGGAGGTTCTTGTCAACAGAGCAGCCCTAAACTTTGGGGTGCCTGTGTCTTGCTGATTTTTAGTTTTCCCAATTTATACACCCATGAGTGGAAGTGCCCTATGCTCTCTCAGCTGAGTTTTTTAGATGTTTCAGGACACACCGTACACTTCTCCAGAGTGGCTGTTGGCAATTTACATCCCGCCCATCAGCGTAGCCAGGCTCCCGTTTCTCCATGGCCTGTCCTGCATTTCTGGTTTTGACACTTTATTCAGCATGGCCCTTTTGACCGATGGGAAGCGAGACTTCTTTGTAGCGCTGATTTGCCTTTCCAGGTTGCTTGGTTGGCCAAAAAGGGCGTATGCGTTTTTTCCTGAATATATTCAGGAAAAAACGCATACGCCCTTTTTGGCCAAGGGCATCATTGTCGAGGGTTTGCCGCTTTTCCTGTGCTGTAAAGGCGATTCGAATCTCCCTCCTGAAATCTGTTTCCTGCAATTCTGTCTTGCTTTCCAATCGTCTTCGTTGCCTTCCCTCAATATATTTGTGGACGAGAGTTATCATTTATAAGTCTGCAGGTTTGTGAATTGCAGTGCCCGTAAAGTCCATTTTTCAACTCGCTTTCTTGGGAGCTGGCCGCAAAAGCGCAGGATTGCTTCCGGCCCTATTCTGGTCCCGGGCGGCAGGCTGAGCCTGTGGTTAATTCTTCTTCCTGATGGGAAAATAGAGTGACCTGTGCCTGTCCCAACACCTAGAGCTAGTCTCTCATTGGTTCCCCCTCTTCTCGTTCATCCTCAGGACAAATTGCAACCTGTCCGGAACAGGAGGTTAAAGGTGCTGATTCTCCAAGGAGGGAGATTGCTAGTAAAGCGGCTGGAATGGCGAACCCGAGCACAAGGAGATGAGAAATGAGGTGCGTTTTCGAAACCTTTCCCGATCACACGGTGTACCATCTTCTGGGTTTCTCATGCATGTTTTCGATGTAGGAAGATGCCCTTGAACCTGGAGATTTGGGACCCATGGGATGGGTACCACGCAGTATTGCTTTAAAGGGTCTGCGTTTCCTCACCCAACCTCACCAAACCTCTCAGCCCCAAGAGTGTCCACCCTTATGTCTCAATCAGCTTCGGGTCTAGATATGGTCAATCCAGGTGGCATCACAGCCCCTGAACGAATTTTGTAAGAATTTCTCTCTCTTTCACTGTCTTTGTTTCACGGGTTTTTAAAAGTAATTGATTTTTATAATGGGGTTTAGCTGCTTTTCACTGCTGTGTTTCTGCCGCTTTACACCCTCTTGACTCACTTACAGAGAGATATCAATACATAGGTTTTAAGATTCTTACTAGTCAGATATATTCTTGGGCGGTGAATAGGGGGTGTTGAGTCCAATTCACTGAGCAAGGAGTAGGTCTTGTCTATTACATGTTGGGTTTATGGAACGGTATCTGAGCTAATTTGAAACCCTTGTTTTATGCATCACTCCACCTCACCTTTCCCGTGAAGCAGCCATAGTGTGTTTTCTAAACGTGTGACTCTGTTCTGTTTTGTAATTCAGTTCAAGGGTAGCGGTTTTTACATTCCCTCTATAAGTGATATCTTATGATAAGTGTCTTTTTCTGTGTGACTTATTTCACTTAGAATCGTCGTACCTAAATCCACTCATCATGCTGCTATTAGCCTTATGACGTGGATTTCATAGCTGAGTGATATTCCATTGTACAAAAGGACCACAACTTCTTTATCCATTTTTCTCTTTCCTGGGATATTTAAGGTGTAACGAAGTGGAGGTTCTTGTCAACAGAGCAGCCCTAAACTTTGGGGTGCCTGTGTCTTGCTGATTTTTAGTTTTCCCAATTTATACACCCATGAGTGGAAGTGCCCTATGCTCTCTCAGCTGAGTTTTTTAGATGTTTCAGGACACACCGTACACTTCTCCAGAGTGGCTGTTGGCAATTTACATCCCGCCCATCAGCGTAGCCAGGCTCCCGTTTCTCCATGGCCTGTCCTGCATTTCTGGTTTTGACACTTTATTCAGCATGGCCCTTTTGACCGATGGGAAGCGAGACTTCTTTGTAGCGCTGATTTGCCTTTCCAGGTTGCTTGGTTGGCCAAAAAGGGCGTATGCCTTTTTTCCTGAATATATTCAGGAAAAAACGCATACGCCCTTTTTGGCCAAGGGCATCATTGTCGAGGGTTTGCCGCTTTTCCTGTGCTGTAAAGGCGATTCGAATCTCCCTCCTGAAATCTGTTTCCTGCAATTCTGCCTTGCTTTCCAATCGTCTTCGTTGCCTTCCCTCAATATATTTGTGGACGAGAGTTATCATTTATAAGTCTGCAGGTTTGTGAATTGCAGTGCCCCTAAACTCCATTTTTCAACTCGCTTTCTTGGGAGCTGGCCGCAAAAGCGCAGGATTGCTTCCGGCCCTATTCTGGTCCCGGGCGGCAGGCTGAGCCTGTGGTTAATTCTTCTTCCTGCTGGGAAAATAGAGTGACCTGTGCCTGTCCCAACACCTAGAGCTAGTCTCTCATTGGTTCCCCCTCTTCTCGTTCATCCTCAGGACAAATTGCAACCTGTCCGGAACAGGAGGTTAAAGGTGCTGATTCTCCAAGGAGGGAGATTGCTAGTAAAGCGGCTGGAATGGCGAACCCGAGCACAAGGAGATGAGAAATGAGGTGCGTTTTCGAAACCTTTCCCGATCACACGGTGTACCATCTTCTGGGTTTCTCATGCATGTTTTCGATGTAGGAAGATGCCCTTGAACCTGGAGATTTGGGACCCATGGGATGGGTACCACGCAGTATTGCTTTAAAGGGTCTGCGTTTCCTCACCCAACCTCACCAAACCTCTCAGCCCCAAGAGTGTCCACCCTTATGTCTCAATCAGCTTCGGGTCTAGATATGGTCAATCCAGGTGGCATCACAGCCCCTGAACGAATTTTGTAAGAATTTCTCTCTCTTTCACTGTCTTTGTTTCACGGGTTTTTAAAAGTAATTGATTTTTATAATGGGGTTTAGCTGCTTTTCACTGCTGTGTTTCTGCCGCTTTACACCCTCTTGACTCACTTACAGAGAGATATCAATACATAGGTTTTAAGATTCTTACTAGTCAGATATATTCTTGGGCGGTGAATAGGGGGTGTTGAGTGCAATTCACTGAGCAAGGAGTAGGTTTTGTCTATTACATGTTGGGTTTATGGAACGGTATCTGAGCTAATTTGAAACCCTTGTTTTATGCATCACTCCACCTCACCTTTCCCGTTAAGCAGCCATAGTGTGTTTTCTAAACGTGTGACTCTGTTCCGTTTTGTAATTCAGTTCAAGGGTAGCGGTTTTTACATTCCCTCTATAAGTGATATCTTATGATAAGTGTCTTTTTCTGTGTGACTTATTTCACTTAGAATCGTCGTACCTAAATCCACTCATCATGCTGCTATTAGCCTTTTGACGTGGATTTCATAGCTGAGTGATATTCCATTGTACAAAAGGACCACAACTTCTTTATCCATTTTTCTCTTTCCTGGGATATTTAAGGTGTAACGAAGTGGAGGTTCTTGTCAACAGAG
This sequence comes from Balaenoptera physalus, assembly GCF_965194825.1. Classification (NCBI taxonomy): domain Eukaryota; kingdom Metazoa; phylum Chordata; class Mammalia; order Artiodactyla; family Balaenopteridae; genus Balaenoptera; species Balaenoptera physalus. Next base: position 89,149,645 of record NC_138888.1, on the reverse strand, counting down.
CAGCCCTAAACTTTGGGGTGCCTGTGTCTTGCTGATTTTTAGTTTTCCCAATTTATACACCCATGAGTGGAAGTGCCCTATGCTCTCTCAGCTGAGTTTTTTAGATGTTTCAGGACACACCGTACACTTCTCCAGAGTGGCTGTTGGCAATTTACATCCCGCCCATCAGCGTAGCCAGGCTCCCGTTTCTCCATGGCCTGTCCTGCATTTCTGGTTTTGACACTTTATTCAGCATGGCCCTTTTGACCGATGGGAAGCGAGACTTCTTTGCAGCGCTGATTTGCCTTTCCAGGTTGCTTGGTTGGCCAAAAAGGGCGTATGCCTTTTTTCCTGAATATATTCAGGAAAAAACGCATACGCCCTTTTTGGCCAAGGGCATCATTGTCGAGGGTTTGCCGCTTTTCCTGTGCTGTAAAGGCGATTCGAATCTCCCTCCTGAAATCTGTTTCCTGCAATTCTGCCTTGCTTTCCAATCGTCTTCGTTGCCTTCCCTCAATATATTTGTGGACGAGAGTTATCATTTATAAGTCTGCAGGTTTGTGAATTGCAGTGCCCCTAAACTCCATTTTTCAACTCGCTTTCTTGGGAGCTGGCCGCAAAAGCGCAGGATTGCTTCCGGCCCTATTCTGGTCCCGGACGGCAGGCTGAGCCTGTGGTTAATTCTTCTTCCTGATGGGAAAATACAGTGACCTGTGCCTGTCCCAACACCTAGAGCTAGTCTCTCATTGGTTCCCCCTCTTCTCGTTCATCCTCAGGACAAATTGCAACCTGTCCGGAACAGGAGGTTAAAGGTGCTGATTCTCCATGGAGGGAGATTGCTAGTAAAGCGGCTGGAATGGCGAACCCGAGCACAAGGAGATGAGAAATGAGGTGCGTTTTCGAAACCTTTCCCGATCACACGGTGTACCATCTTCTGGGTTTCTCATGCATGTTTTCGATGTAGGAAGTTGCCCTTGAACCTGGAGATTTGGGACCCATGGGATGGGTACCACGCAGTATTGCTTTAAAGGGTCTGCGTTTCCTCACCTAACCTCACCAAACCTCTCAGCCCCAAGAGTGTCCACCCTTAAGTCTCAATCAGCTTCGGGTCTAGATATGGTCAATCCAGGTGGCATCACAGCCCCTGAACGAATTTTGTAAGAATTTCTCTCTCTTTCACTGTCTTTGTTTCACGGGTTTTTAAAAGTAATTGATTTTTATAATGGGGTTTAGCTGCTTTTCACTGCTGTGTTTCTGCCGCTTTACACCCTCTTGACTCACTTACAGAGAGATATCAATACATAGGTTTTAAGATTCTTACTAGTCAGATATATTCTTGGGCGGTGAATAGGGGGTGTTGAGTGCAATTCACTGAGCAAGGAGTAGGTTTTGTCTATTACATGTTGGGTTTATGGAACGGTATCTGAGCTAATTTGAAACCCTTGTTGTATGCATCACTCCACCTCACCTTTCCCGTTAAGCAGCCATAGTGTGTTTTCTAAACGTGTGACTCTGTTCCGTTTTGTAATTCAGTTCAAGGGTAGCGGTTTTTACATTCCCTCTATAAGTGATATCTTATGATAAGTGTCTTTTTCTGTGTGACTTATTTCACTTAGAATCGTCGTACCTAAATCCACTCATCATGCTGCTATTAGCCTTTTGACGTGGATTTCATAGCTGAGTGATATTCCATTGTACAAAAGGACCACAACTTCTTTATCCATTTTTCTCTTTCCTGGGATATTTAAGGTGTAACGAAGTGGAGGTTCTTGTCAACAGAGCAGCCCTAAACTTTGGGGTGCCTGTGTCTTGCTGATTTTTAGTTTTCCCAATTTATACACCCATGAGTGGAAGTGCCCTATGCTCTCTCAGCTGAGTTTTTTAGATGTTTCAGGACACACCGTACACTTCTCCAGAGTGGCTGTTGGCAATTTACATCCCGCCCATCAGCGTAGCCAGGCTCCCGTTTCTCCATGGCCTGTCCTGCATTTCTGGTTTTGACACTTTATTCAGCATGGCCCTTTTGACCGATGGGAAGCGAGACTTCTTTGCAGCGCTGATTTGCCTTTCCAGGTTGCTTGGTTGGCCAAAAAGGGCGTATGCCTTTTTTCCTGAATATATTCAGGAAAAAACGCATACGCCCTTTTTGGCCAAGGGCATCATTGTCGAGGGTTTGCCGCTTTTCCTGTGCTGTAAAGGCGATTCGAATCTCCCTCCTGAAATCTGTTTCCTGCAATTCTGCCTTGCTTTCCAATCGTCTTCGTTGCCTTCCCTCAATATATTTGTGGACGAGAGTTATCATTTATAAGTCTGCAGGTTTGTGAATTGCAGTGCCCCTAAACTCCATTTTTCAACTCGCTTTCTTGGGAGCTGGCCGCAAAAGCGCAGGATTGCTTCCGGCCCTATTCTGGTCCCGGACGGCAGGCTGAGCCTGTGGTTAATTCTTCTTCCTGATGGGAAAATACAGTGACCTGTGCCTGTCCCAACACCTAGAGCTAGTCTCTCATTGGTTCCCCCTCTTCTCGTTCATCCTCAGGACAAATTGCAACCTGTCCGGAACAGGAGGTTAAAGGTGCTGATTCTCCATGGAGGGAGATTGCTAGTAAAGCGGCTGGAATGGCGAACCCGAGCACAAGGAGATGAGAAATGAGGTGCGTTTTCGAAACCTTTCCCGATCACACGGTGTACCATCTTCTGGGTTTCTCATGCATGTTTTCGATGTAGGAAGTTGCCCTTGAACCTGGAGATTTGGGACCCATGGGATGGGTACCACGCAGTATTGCTTTAAAGGGTCTGCGTTTCCTCACCCAACCTCACCAAACCTCTCAGCCCCAAGAGTGTCCACCCTTAAGTCTCAATCAGCTTCGGGTCTAGATATGGTCAATCCAGGTGGCATCACAGCCCCTGAACGAATTTTGTAAGAATTTCTCTCTCTTTCACTGTCTTTGTTTCACGGGTTTTTAAAAGTAATTGATTTTTATAATGGGGTTTAGCTGCTTTTCACTGCTGTGTTTCTGCCGCTTTACACCCTCTTGACTCACTTACAGAGAGATATCAATACATAGGTTTTAAGATTCTTACTAGTCAGATATATTCTTGGGCGGTGAATAGGGGGTGTTGAGTCCAATTCACTGAGCAAGGAGTAGATCTTGTCTATTACATGTTGTGTTTATGGAACGGTATCTGAGCTAATTTGAAACCCTTGTTTTATGCATCACCCCACCTCACCTTTCCCGTTAAGCAGCCATAGTGTGTTTTCTAAACGTGTGACTCTATTCTGTTTTGTAATTCAGTTCAAGGGTAGCGGTTTTTACATTCCCTCTATAAGTGATTTCTTATGATAAGTGTCTTTTTCTGTGTGACTTATTTCACTTAGAATCGACGTACCTAAATCCACTCATCATGCTGCTACTAGCCTTATGACTTTGATTTCATGGCTGAGTGATATTCCATTGTACAAAAGGACCACAACTTCTTTATCCATTTTTCTCTTTCCTGGGATATTTAAGGTGTAACGAAGTGGAGGTTCTTGGCAACAGAGCAGCTCTAAACTTTGGGGTGCCTGTGTCTTGCTGATTTTTAGTTTTCCCAGTTTATACGCCCATGAGTGGAAGTGCCCTATGCTCTCTAAGCTGAGTTTTTTAGATGTTTCAGGACACACCGTACACTTCTCCAGAGTGGCTGTTGGCAATTTACATCCCGCCCATCAGCGTAGCCAGGCTCCCGTTTCTCCATGGCCTGTCCTGCATTTCTGGTATTGACACGTTATTCAGCATGGCCCTTTTGACGGATGGGAAGCGAGAGTTCTTTGTAGCGCTGATTTGCCTTTCCAGGTTGCTTGGTTGGCCAAAAAGGGCGTATGCGTTTTTTCCTGAATATATTCAGGAAAAAACGCATACGCCCTTTTTGGCCAAGGGCATCATTGTCGAGGGTTTGCCGCTTTTCCTGTGCTGTAAAGGCAATTCGAGTCTCCCTCCTGAAATCTGTTTCCTGCAATTCTGCCTTGCTTTCCAATCGTCTTCGTTGCCTTCCCTCAATATATTTGTGGACGAGAGTTATCATTTATAAGTCTGCAGGTTTGTGAATTGCAGTGCCCCTAAACTCCATTTTTCAACTCGCTTTCTTGGGAGCTGGCCGCAAAAGCGCAGGATTGCTTCCGGCCCTATTCTGGTCCCGGGCGGCAGGCTGAGCCTGTGGTTAATTCTTCTTCCTGATGGGAAAATAGAGTGACCTGTGCCTGTCCCAACACCTAGAGCTAGTCTCTCATTGGTTCCCCCTCTTCTCGTTCATCCTCAGGACAAATTGCAACCTGTCCGGAACAGGAGGTTATAGGTGCTGATTCTCCAAGGAGGGAGATTGCTAGTAAAGAGGCTGGAATGGCGAACCCGAGCACAAGGAGATGAGAAATGAGGTGCGTTTTCGAAACCTTTCCCGATCACACGGTGTACCATCTTCTGTGTTTCTCATGCATGTTTTCGATGTAGGAAGATGCCCTTGAACCTGGAGATTTGGGACCCATGGGATGGGTACCACGCAGTATTGCTTTAAAGGGTCTGCGTTTCCTCACCCAACCTCACCAAACCTCTCAGCCCCAAGAGTGTCCACCCTTATGTCTCAATCAGCTTCGGGTCTAGATATGGTCAATCCAGGTGGCATCACAGCCCCTGAACGAATTTTGTAAGAATTTCTCTCTCTTTCACTGTCTTTGTTTCACGGGTTTTTAAAAGTAATTGATTTTTATAATGGGGTTTAGCTGCTTTTCACTGCTGTGTTTCTGCCGCTTTACACCCTCTTGACTCACTTACAGAGAGATATCAATACATAGGTTTTAAGATTCTTACTAGTCAGATATATTCTTGGGCGGTGAATAGGGGGTGTTGAGTCCAATTCACTGAGCAAGGAGTAGATCTTGTCTATTACATGTTGTGTTTATGGAACGGTATCTGAGCTAATTTGAAACCCTTGTTTTATGCATCACCCCACCTCACCTTTCCCGTTAAGCAGCCATAGTGTGTTTTCTAAACGTGTGACTCTATTCTGTTTTGTAATTCAGTTCAAGGGTAGCGGTTTTTACATTCCCTCTATAAGTGATTTCTTATGATAAGTGTCTTTTTCTGTGTGACTTATTTCACTTAGAATCGTCGTACCTAAATCCACTCATCATGCTGCTACTAGCCTTATAACTTTGATTTCATGGCTGAGTGATATTCCATTGTACAAAAGGACCACAACTTCTTTATCCATTTTTCTCTTTCCTGGGATATTTAAGGTGTAACGAAGTGGAGGTTCTTGTCAACAGAGCAGCTCTAAACTTTGGGGTGCCTGTGTCTTGCTGATTTTTAGTTTTCCCAATTTATACGCCCATGAGTGGAAGTGCCCTATGCTCTCTAAGCTGAGTTTTTTAGATGTTTCAGGACACACCGTACACTTCTCCAGAGTGGCTGTTGGCAATTTACATCCCGCCCATCAGCGTAGCCAGGCTCCCGTTTCTCCATGGACTGTCCTGCATTTCTGGTATTGACACGTTATTCAGCATGGCCCTTTTGACCGATGGGAAGCGAGACTTCTTTGTAGCGCTGATTTGCCTTTCCAGGTTGCTTGGTTGGCCAAAAAGGGCGTATGCGTTTTTTCCTGAATATATTCAGGAAAAAACGCATACGCCCTTTTTGGCCAAGGGCATCATTGTCGAGGGTTTGCCGCTTTTCCTGTGCTGTAAAGGCAATTCGAGTCTCCCTCCTGAAATCTGTTTCCTGCAATTCTGCCTTGCTTTCCAATCGTCTTCGTTGCGTTCCCTCAATATATTTGTGTACGAGAGTTATCATTTATAAGTCTGCAGGTTTGTGAATTGCAGTGCCCCTAAACTCCATTTTTCAACTCGCTTTCTTGGGAGCTGGCCGCAAAAGCGCAGGATTGCTTCCGGCACTATTCTGGTCCCGGGCGGCAGGCTGAGCCTGTGGTTAATTCTTCTTTCTGATGGGAAAATAGAGTGACCTGTGCCTGTCCCAACACCTAGAGCTAGTCTCTCATTGGTTCCCTCTCTTCTCGTTCATCCTCAGGACAAATTGCAACCTGTCCGGAACAGGAGGTTATAGGTGCTGATTCTCCAAGGAGGGAGATTGCTAGTAAAGAGGCTGGAATGGCGAACCCGAGCACAAGGAGATGAGAAATGAGGTGCGTTTTCGAAACCTTTCCCGATCACACGGTGTACCATCTTCTGGGTTTCTCATGCATGTTTTCGATGTAGGAAGATGCCCTTGAACCTGGAGATTTGGGACCCATGGGATGGGTAACACGCAGTATTGCTTTAAAGTGTCTGCGTTTCCTCACCCAACCTCACCAAACCTCTCAGCCCCAAGAGTGTCCACCCTTATGTCTCAATCAGCTTCGGGTCTAGATATGGTCAATCCAGGTGGCATCACAGCCCCTGAACGAATTTTGTAAGAATTTCTCTCTCTTTCACTGTCTTTGTTTCACGGGTTTTTAAAAGTAATTGATTTTTATAATGGGGTTTAGCTGCTTTTCACTGCTGTGTTTCTGCCGCTTTACACCCTCTTGACTCACTTACAGAGAGATATCAATACATAGGTTTTAAGATTCTTACTAGTCAGATATATTCTTGGGCGGTGAATAGGGGGTGTTGAGTCCAATTCACTGAGCAAGGAGTAGGTCTTGTCTATTACATGTTGGGTTTATGGATCGGTATCTGAGCTAATTTGAAACCCTTGTTTTATGCATCACTCCACCTCACCTTTCCCGTTAAGCAGCCATAGTGTGTTTTCTAAACGTGTGACTCTGTTCTGTTTTGTAATTCAGTTCAAGGGTAGCGGTTTTTACATTCCCTCTATAAGTGATATCTTATGATAAGTGTCTTTTTCTGTGTGACCTATTTCACTTAGAATCGTCGTACCTAAATCCACTCATCATGCTGCTATTAGCCTTATGACGTGGATTTCATAGCTGAGTGATATTCCATTGTACAAAAGGACCACAACTTCTTTATCCATTTTTCTCTTTCCTGGGATATTTAAGGTGTAACGAAGTGGAGGTTCTTGTCAACAGAGCAGCCCTAAACTTTGGGGTGCCTGTGTCTTGCTGATTTTTAGGTGTCCCAATTTATACGCCCATGATTGGAAGTGCCCTATGCTCTCTAAGCTGAGTTTTTTAAATGTTTCAGGACACACCGTACACTTCTCCAGAGTGGCTGTTGGCAATTTACATCCCGCCCATCAGCGTAGCCAGGCTCCCGTTTCTCCATGGCCTTTCCTGCATTTCTGGTTTTGACACTTTATTCAGCATGGCCCTTTTGACCGATGGGAAGCGAGACTTCTTTGTAGCGCTGATTTGCCTTTCCAGGTTGCTTGGTTGGCCAAAAAGGGCGTATGCGTTTTTTCCTGAATATATTCAGGAAAAAACGCATACGCCCTTTTTGGCCAAGGGCATCATTGTCGAGGGTTTGCCGCTTTTCCTGTGCTGTAAAGGCGATTCGAATCTCCCTCCTGAAATCTGTTTCCTGCAATTCTGCCTTGCTTTCCAATCGTCTTCGTTGCCTTCCCTCAATATATTTGTGGACGAGAGTTATCATTTATAAGTCTGCAGGTTTGTGAATTGCAGTGCCCCTAAACTCCATTTTTCAACTCGCTTTCTTGGGAGCTGGCCGCAAAAGCGCAGGATTGCTTCCGGCCCTATTCTGGTCCCGGACGGCAGGCTGAGCCTGTGGTTAATTCTTCTTCCTGATGGGAAAATAGAGTGACCTGTGCCTGTCTCAACACCTAGAGCTAGTCTCTCATTGGTTCCCCCTCTTCTCGTTCATCCTCAGGACAAATTGCAACCTTGTCCGGAAATGGAGGTTAAAGGTGCTGATTCTCCAAGGAGGGAGATTGCTAGTAAAGCGGCTGGAATGGCGAACCCGAGCACAAGGAGATGAGAAATGAGGTGCGTTTTCGAAACCTTTCCCGATCACACGGTGTACCATCTTCTGGGTTTCTCATGCATGTTTTCGATGTAGGAAGTTGCCCTTGAACCTGGAGATTTGGGACCCATGGGATGGGTACCACGCAGTATTGCTTTAAAGGGTCTGCGTTTCCTCACCCAACCTCACCAAACCTCTCAGCCCCAAGAGTGTCCACCCTTATGTCTCAATCAGCTTCGGGTCTAGATATGGTCAATGCAGGTGGCATCACAGCCCCTGAACGAATTTTGTAAGAATTTCTCTCTCTTTCACTGTCTTTGTTTCACGGGTTTTTAAAAGTAATTGATTTTTATAATGGGGTTTAGCTGCTTTTCACTGCTGTGTTTCTGCCGCTTTACACCCTCTTGACTCACTTACAGAGAGATATCAATACATAGGTTTTAAGATTCTTACTAGTCAGATATATTCTTGGGCGGTGAATAGGGGGTGTTGAGTCCAATTCACTGAGCAAGGAGTAGATCTTGTCTATTACATGTTGTGTTTATGGAACGGTATCTGAGCTAATTTGAAACCCTTGTTTTATGCATCACCCCACCTCACCTTTCCCGTTAAGCAGCCATAGTGTGTTTTCTAAACGTGTGACTCTATTCTGTTTTGTAATTCAGTTCAAGGGTAGCGGTTTTTACATTCCCTCTATAAGTGATTTCTTATGATAAGTGTCTTTATCTGTGTGACTTATTTCACTTAGTATCGTCGTACCTAAATCCACTCATCATGCTGCTACTAGCCTTATGACTTTGATTTCATGGCTGAGTGATATTCCATTGTACAAAAGGACCACAACTTCTTTATCCATTTTTCTCTTTCCTGGGATATTTAAGGTGTAACGAAGTGGAGGTTCTTGTCAACAGAGCAGCTCTAAACTTTGGGGTGCCTGGGTCTTGCTGATTTTTAGTTTTCCCAATTTATACGCCCATGAGTGGAAGTGCCCTATGCTCTCTAAGCTGAGTTTTTTAGATGTTTCAGGACACACCGTACACTTCTCCAGAGTGGCTGTTGGCAATTTACATCCCGCCCATCAGCGTAGCCAGGCTCCCGTTTCTCCATGGCCTGTCCTGCATTTCTGGTATTGACACGTTATTCAGCATGGCCCTTTTGACCGATGGGAAGCGAGACTTCTTTGTAGCGCTGATTTGCCTTTCCAGGTTGCTTGGTTGGCCAAAAAGGGCGTATGCGTTTTTTCCTGAATATATTCAGGAAAAAACGCATACGCCCTTTTTGGCCAAGGGCATCATTGTCGAGGGTTTGCCGCTTTTCCTGTGCTGTAAAGGCGATTCGAATCTCCCTCCTGAAATCTGTTTCCTGCAATTCTGCCTTGCTTTCCAATCGTCTTCGTTGCCTTCCCTCAATATATTTGTGGACGAGAGTTATCATTTATAAGTCTGCAGGTTTATGAATTGCAATGCACCTAAACTCCATTTTTCAACTGGCTTTCTTGGGAGCTGGCCGCAAAAGCGCAGGATTGCTTCCGGCCCTATTCTGGTCCCGGGCGGCAGGCTGAGCCTGTGGTTAATTCTTCTTCCTTATGGGAAAATAGAGTGACCTGTGCCTGTCCGAACACCTAGAGCTAGTCTCTCATTGGTTCCCCCTCTTCCCGTTCATCCTCAGGACAAATTGCAACCTGTCCGGAACAGGAGGTTAAAGGTGCTGATTCTCCAAGGAGGGAGATTGCTAGTAAAGCGGCTGGAATGGCGAACCCGAGCACAAGGAGATGAGAAATGAGGTGCGTTTTCGAAACCTTTCCCGATCACACGGTGTACCATCTTCTGGGTTTCTCATGCATGTTTTCAATGTAGGAAGATGCCCTTGAACCTGGAGATTTGGGACCCATGGGATGGGTACCACGCAGTATTGCTTTAAAGGGTCTGCGTTTCCTCACCCAACCTCACCAAACCTCTCAGCCCCAAGAGTGTCCACCCTTATGTCTCAATCAGCTTCGGGTCTAGATATGGTCAATCCAGGTGGCATCACAGCCCCTGAACGAATTTTGTAAGAATTTCTCTCTCTTTCACTGTCTTTGTTTCACGGGTTTTTAAAAGTAATTGATTTTTATAATGGGGTTTAGCTGCTTTTCACTGCTGTGTTTCTGCCGCTTTACACCCTCTTGACTCACTTACAGAGAGATATCAATACATAGGTTTTAAGATTCTTACTAGTCAGATATATTCTTGGGCGGTGAATAGGGGGTGTTGAGTCCAATTCACTGAGCAAGGAGTAGATCTTGTCTATTACATGTTGTGTTTATGGAACGGTATCTGAGCTAATTTGAAACCCTTGTTTTATGCATCACCCCACCTCACCTTTCCCGTTAAGCAGCCATAGTGTGTTTTCTAAACGTGTGACTCTATTCTGTTTTATAATTCAGTTCAAGGGTAGCGGTTTTTACATTCCCTCTATAAGTGATTTCTTATGATAAGTGTCTTTTTCTGTGTGACTTATTTCACTTAGAATCGTCGTACCTAAATCAACTCATCATGCTGCTACTAGCCTTATGACTTTGATTTCATGGCTGAGTGATATTCCATTGTACAAAAGGACCACAACTTCTTTATCCATTTTTCTCTTTCCTGGGATATTTAAGGTGTAACGAAGTGGAGGTTCTTGTCAACAGAGCAGCCCTAAACTTTGGGGTGCCTGTGTCTTGCTGATTTTTAGTTTTCCCAATTTATACACCCATGAGTGGAAGTGCCCTATGCTCTCTAAGCTGAGTTTTTTAGATGTTTCAGGACACACCGTACACTTCTCCAGAGTGGCTGTTGGCAATTTACATCCCGCCCATCAGCGTAGCCAGGCTCCCGTTTCTCCATGGCCTGTCCTGCATTTCTGGTTTTGACACTTTATTCAGCATGGCCCTTTTGACCGATGGGAAGCGAGACTTCTTTGTAGCGCTGATTTGCCTTTCCAGGTTGCTTGGTTGGCCAAAAAGGGCGTATGCCTTTTTTCCTGAATATATTCAGGAAAAAACGCTTACGCCCTTTTTGGCCAAGGGCATCATTGTCGAGGGTTTGCCGCTTTTCCTGTGCTGTAAAGGCGATTCGAATCTCCCTCCTGAAATCTGTTTCCTGCAATTCTGCCTTGCTTTCCAATCGTCTTCGTTGCCTTCCCTCAATATATTTGTGGACGAGAGTTATCATTTATAAGTCTGCATGTTTGTGTATTGCAGTGCCCCTGAACTCCATTTTTCAACTCGCTTTCTTGGGAGCTGGCCGCAAAAGCACAGGATTGCTTCCGGCCCTATTCTGGTCCCGGGCGGCAGGCTGAGCCTGTGGTTAATTCTTCTTCCTGATGGGAAAATAGAGTGACCTGTGCCTGTCCCAACACCTAGAGCTAGTCTCTCATTGGCTCCCCCTCTTCTCGTTCATCCTCAGGACAAATTGCAACCTGTCCGGAACAGGAGGTTAAAGGTGCTGATTCTCCAAGGAGGGAGATTGCTAGTAAAGCGGCTGGAATGGCGAACCCGAGCACAAGGAGATGAGAAATGAGGTGCGTTTTGGAAACCTTTCCCGATCACACGGTGTACCATCTTCTGGGTTTCTCATGCATGTTTTCGATGTAGGAAGATGCCCTTGAACCTGGAGATTTGGGACCCATGGGATGGGTACCACGCAGTATTGCTTTAAAGGGTCTGCGTTTCCTCACCCAACCTCAACAAACCTCTCAGCCCCAAGAGTGTCCACCCTTATGTCTCAATCAGCTTCGGGTCTAGATATGGTCAATCCAGGTGGCATCACAGCCCCTGAACGAATTTTGTAAGAATTTCTCTCTCTTTCACTGTCTTTGTTTCACGGGTTTTTAAAAGTAATTGATTTTTATAATGGGGTTTAGCTGCTTTTCACTGCTGTGTTTCTGCCGCTTTACACCCTCTTGACTCACTTACACAGCGATATCAATACATAGGTTTTAAGATTCTTACTAGTCAGATATATTCTTGGGCGGTGAATAGGGGGTGTTGAGTCCAATTCACTGAGCAAGGAGTAGATCTTGTCTATTACATGTTGGGTTTATGGAACGGTATCTGAGCTAATTTGAAACCCTTGTTTTATGCATCACCCCACCTCACCTTTCCCGTTAAGCAGCCATAGTGTGTTTTCTAAACGTGTGACTCTGTTCTGTTTTGTAATTCAGTTCAAGGGTAGCGGTTTTTACATTCCCTCTATAAGTGATATCCTATGATAAGTGTATTTTTCTGTGTGACTTATTTCACTTAGAATCGTCGTACCTAAATCCACTCATCATGCTGCTACTAGCCTTATGACGTGGATTTCATGGCTGAGTGATATTCCATTGTACATAAGGACCACAGCTTCTTTATCCATTTTTCTCTTTCGTGGGATATTTAAGGTGTAACGAAGTGGAGGTTCTTGTCAACAGAGCAGCCCTAAACTTTGGGGTGCCTGTGTCTTGCTGATTTTTAGGTGTCCCAATTTATACGCCCATGATTGGAAGTGCCCTATGCTCTCTAAGCTGAGTTTTTTAAATGTTTCAGGACACACCGTACACTTCTCCAGAGTGGCTGTTGGCAATTTACATCCCGCCCATCAGCGTAGCCAGGCTCCCGTTTCTCCATGGCCTGTCCTGCATTTCTGGTTTTAACACTTTATTCAGCATGGCCCTTTTGACCGATGGGAAGCGAGACTTCTTTGTAGCGCTGATTTGCCTTTCCAGGTTGCTTGGTTGGCCAAAAAGGGCGTATGCCTTTTTTCCTGAATATATTCAGGAAAAAACGCATACGCCCTTTTTGGCCAAGGGCATCATTGTCGAGGGTTTGCCGCTTTTCCTGTGCTGTAAAGGCGATTCGAATCTCCCTCCTGAAATCTGTTTCCTGCAATTCTGCCTTGCTTTCCAAACGTCTTCGTTGCCTTCCCTCAATATATTTGTGGACGAGAGTTATCATTTATAAGTCTGCAGGTTTGTGAATTGCAGTGCCCCTAAACTCCATTTTTCAACTCGCTTTCTTGGGAGCTGGCCGCAAAAGCGCAGGATTGCTTCCGGCCCTATTCTGGTCCCGGGCGGCAGGCTGAGCCTGTGGTTAGTTCTTCTTCCTGATGGGAAAATAGAGTGACCTGTGCCTGTCCCAACACCTAGAGCTAGTCTCTCATTGGTTCCCCCTCTTCTCGTTCATCCTCAGGACAAATTGCAACCTGTCCGGAACAGGAGGTTAAAGGTGCTGATTCTCCAAGGAGGGAGATTGCTAGTAAAGCGGCTGGAATGGCGAACCCGAGCACAAGGAGATGAGAAATGAGGTGCGTTTTCGAAACCTTTCCCGATCACACGGTGTACCATCTTCTGGGTTTCTCATGCATGTTTTCGATGTAGGAAGATGCCCTTGAACCTGGAGATTTGGGACCCATGGGATGGGTACCACGCAGTATTGCTTTAAAGGGTCTGCGTTTCCTCACCCAACCTCACCAAACCTCTCAGCCCCAAGAGTGTCCACCCTTATGTCTCAATCAGCTTCGGGTCTAGATATGGTCAATCCAGGTGGCATCACAGCCCCTGAACGAATTTTGTAAGAATTTCTCTCTCTTTCACTGTCTTTGTTTCACGGGTTTTTAAAAGTAATTGATTTTTATAATGGGGTTTAGCTGCTTTTCACTGCTGTGTTTCTGCCGCTTTACACCCTCTTGACTCACTTACAGAGAGATATCAATACATAGGTTTTAAGATTCTTACTAGTCAGATATATTCTTGGGCGGTGAATAGGGGGTGTTGAGTCCAATTCACTGAGCAAGGAGTAGGTCTTGTCTATTACATGTTGGGTTTATGGAACGGTATCTGAGCTAATTTGAAACCCTTGTTTTATGCATCACTCCACCTCACCTTTCCCGTTAAGCAGCCATAGTGTGTTTTCTAAATGTGTGACTCTGTTCGGTTTTGTAATTCAGTTCAAGGGTAGCGGTTTTTACATTCCCTCTATAAGTGATATCTTATGATAAGTGTCTTTTTCTGTGTGACTTATTTCACTTAGAATCGTCGTACCTAAATCCACTCATCATGCTGCTATTAGCCTTATGACGTGGATTTCATGGCTGAGTGATATTCCATTGTACAAAAGGACCACAACTTCTTTATCCATTTTTCTCTCTCCTGGGATATTTAAGGTGTAACGAAGTGGAGGTTCTTGTCAACAGAGCAGCCCTAAACTTTGGGGTGCCTGTGTCTTGCTGATTTTTAGTTTTCCCAATTTATACGCCCATGAGTGGAAGTGCCCTATGCTCTCTAAGCTGAGTTTTTTAGATGTTTCAGGACACACCGTACACTTCTCCAGAGTGGCTGTTGGCAATTTACATCCCGCCCATCAGAGTAGCCAGGCTCCCGTTTCTCCATGGCCTGTCCTGCATTTCTGGTTTTGACACTTTATTCAGCATGGCCCTTTTGACCGATGGGAAGCGAGACTTCTTTGTAGCGCTGATTTGCCTTTCCAGGTTGCTTGGTTGGCCAAAAAGGGCGTTTGCGTTTTTTCCTGAATATATTCAGGAAAAAACGCATACGCCCTTTTTGGCCAAGGGCATCATTGTCGAGGGTTTGCCGCTTTTCCTGTGCTGTAAAGGCGATTCGAATCTCCCTCCTGAAATCTGTTTCCTGCAATTCTGCCTTGCTTTCCAATCGTCTTCGTTGCCTTCCCTCAATATATTTGTGGACGAGAGTTATCATTTATAAGTCTGCATGTTTGTGAATTGCAGTGCCCCTAAACTCCATTTTTCAACTCGCTTTCTTGGGAGCTGGCCGCAAAAGCGCAGGATTGCTTCCGGCCCTATTCTGGTCCCGGGCGGCAGGCTGAGCCTGTGGTTAATTCTTCTTCCTGATGGGAAAATAGAGTGACCTGTGCCTGTCCCAACACCTAGACTAGTCTCTCATTGGTTCCCCCTCTTCTCGTTCATCCTCAGGACAAATTGCAACCTGTCCGGAACAGGAGGTTAAAGGTGCTGATTCTCCAAGGAGGGAGATTGCTAGTAAAGCGGCTGGAATGGCGAACCCGAGCACAAGGAGATGAGAAATGAGGTGCGTTTTCGAAACCTTTCCCGATCACACGGTGTACCATCTTCTGGGTTTCTCATGCATGTTTTCGATGTAGGAAGATGTCCTTGAACCTGGAGATTTGGGACCCATGGGATGGGTACCACGCAGTATTGCTTTAAAGGGTCTGCGTTTCCTCACCCAACCTCACCAAAGCTCTCAGCCCCAAGAGTGTCCACCCTTATGTCTCAATCAGCTTCGGGTCTAGATATGGTCAATCCAGGTGGCATCACAGCCCCTGAACGAATTTTGTAAGAATTTCTCTCTCTTTCACTGTCTTTGTTTCACGGGTTTTTAAAAGTAATTGATTTTTATAATGGGGTTTAGCTGCTTTTCACTGCTGTGTTTCTGCCGCTTTACACCCTCTTGACTCACTTACAGAGAGATATCAATAAATAGGTTTTAAGATTCTTACTAGTCAGATATATTCTTGGGCGGTGAATAGGGGGTGTTGAGTCCAATTCACTGAGCAAGGAGTAGGTCTTGTCTATTACATGTTGGGTTTATGGATCGGTATCTGAGCTAATTTGAAACCCTTGTTTTATGCATCACTCCACCTCACCTTTCCCGTTAAGCAGCCATAGTGTGTTTTCTAAACGTGTGACTCTGTTCTGTTTTGTAATTCAGTTCAAGGGTAGCGGTTTTTCATTCCCTCTATAAGTGATATCTTATGATAAGTGTGTTTTTCTGTGTGACTTATTTCACTTAGAATCGTCGTACCTAAATCCACTCATCATGCTGCTATTAGCCTTATGACGTGGATTTCATGGCTGAGTGATATTCCATTGTACAAAAGGACCACAACTTCTTTATCCATTTTTCTCTCTCCTGGGATATTTAAGGTGTAACGAAGTGGAGGTTCTTGTCAACAGAGCAGCCCTAAACTTTGGGGTGCCTGTGTCTTGCTGATTTTTAGTTTTCCCAATTTATACGCCCATGAGTGGAAGTGCCCTATGCTCTCTAAGCTGAGTTTTTTAGATGTTTCAGGACACACCGTACACTTCTCCAGAGTGGCTGTTGGCAATTTACATCCCGCCCATCAGCGTAGCCAGGCTCCCGTTTCTCCATGGCCTGTCCTGCATTTCTGGTTTTGACACTTTATTCAGCATGGCCCTTTTGACCGATGGGAAGCGAGACTTCTTTGTAGCGCTGATTTGCCTTTCCAGGTTGCTTGGTTGGCCAAAAAGGGCGTATGCGTTTTTTCCTGAATATATTCAGGAAAAAACGCATACGCCCTTTTTGGCCAAGGGCATCATTGTCGAGGGTTTGCCGCTTTTCCTGTGCTGTAAAGGCGATTCGAATCTCCCTCCTGAAATCTGTTTCCTGCAATTCTGCCTTGCTTTCCAATCGTCTTCGTTGCGTTCCCTCAATATATTTGTGGACGAGAGTTATCATTTATAAGTCTGCAGGTTTGTGAATTGCAGTGCCCCTAAACTCCATTTTTCAACTCGCTTTCTTGGGAGCTGGCCGCAAAAGCGCAGGATTGCTTCCGGCCCTATTCTGGTCCCGGGCGGCAGGCTGAGCCTGTGGTTAATTCTTCTTCCTGATGGGAAAATAGAGTGACCTGTGCCTGTCCCAACACCTAGAGCTAGTCTCTCATTGGTTCCCCCTCTTCTCGTTCATCCTCAGGACAAATTGCAACCTGTCCGGAACAGGAGGTTAAAGGTGCTGATTCTCCAAGGAGGGAGATTGCTAGTAAAGCGGCTGGAATGGCGAACCCGAGCACAAGGAGATGAGAAATGAGGTGCGTTTTGGAAACCTTTCCCGATCACACGGTGTACCATCTTCTGGGTTTCTCATGCATGTTTTCGATGTAGGAAGATGCCCTTGAACCTGGAGATTTGGGACCCATGGGATGGGTACCACGCAGTATTGCTTTAAAGGGTCTGCGTTTCCTCACCCAACCTCACCAAACCTCTCAGCCCCAAGAGTGTCCACCCTTATGTCTCAATCAGCTTCGGGTCTAGATATGGTCAATCCAGGTGGCATCACAGCCCCTGAACGAATTTTGTAAGAATTTCTCTCTCTTTCACTGTCTTTGTTTCACGGGTTTTTAAAAGTAATTGATTTTTATAATGGGGTTTAGCTGCTTTTCACTGCTGTGTTTCTGCCGCTTTACACCCTCTTGACTCACTTACAGAGAGAAATCAATACATAGGTTTTAAGATTCTTACTAGTCAGATATATTCTTGGGCGGTGAATAGGGGGTGTTGAGTCCAATTCACTGAGCAAGGAGTAGGTCTTGTCTATTACATGTTGGGTTTATGGATCGGTATCTGAGCTAATTTGAAACCCTTGTTTTATGCATCACTCCACCTCACCTTTCCCGTTAAGCAGCCATAGTGTGTTTTCTAAACGTGTGACTCTGTTCTGTTTTGTAATTCAGTTCAAGGGTAGCGGTTTTTCATTCCCTCTATAAGTGATATCTTATGATAAGTGTGTTTTTCTGTGTGACTTATTTCACTTAGAATCGTCGTACCTAAATCCACTCATCATGCTGCTATTAGCCTTATGACGTGGATTTCATGGCTGAGTGATATTCCATTGTACAAAAGGACCACAACTTCTTTATCCATTTTTCTCTCTCCTGGGATATTTAAGGTGTAACGAAGTGGAGGTTCTTGTCAACAGAGCAGCCCTAAACTTTGGGGTGCCTGTGTCTTGCTGATTTTTAGTTTTCCCAATTTATACGCCCATGAGTGGAAGTGCCCTATGCTCTCTAAGCTGAGTTTTTTAGATGTTTCAGGACACACCGTACACTTCTCCAGAGTGGCTGTTGGCAATTTACATCCCGCCCATCAGCGTAGCCAGGCTCCCGTTTCTCCATGGCCTGTCCTGCATTTCTGGTTTTGACACTTTATTCAGCATGGCCCTTTTGACCGATGGGAAGCGAGACTTCTTTGTAGCGCTGATTTGCCTTTCCAGGTTGCTTGGTTGGCCAAAAAGGGCGTATGCGTTTTTTCCTGAATATATTCAGGAAAAAACGC
Organism: Balaenoptera physalus; assembly: GCF_965194825.1. Classification (NCBI taxonomy): domain Eukaryota; kingdom Metazoa; phylum Chordata; class Mammalia; order Artiodactyla; family Balaenopteridae; genus Balaenoptera; species Balaenoptera physalus. The sequence goes on along the minus strand of NC_138888.1, from coordinate 89,131,693 downwards.
ATACGCCCTTTTTGGCCAAGGGCATCATTGTCGAGGGTTTGCCGCTTTTCCTGTGCTGTAAAGGCGATTCGAATCTCCCTCCTGAAATCTGTTTCCTGCAATTCTGCCTTGCTTTCCAATCGTCTTCGTTGCGTTCCCTCAATATATTTGTGGACGAGAGTTATCATTTATAAGTCTGCAGGTTTGTGAATTGCAGTGCCCCTAAACTCCATTTTTCAACTCGCTTTCTTGGGAGCTGGCCGCAAAAGCGCAGGATTGCTTCCGGCCCTATTCTGGTCCCGGGCGGCAGGCTGAGCCTGTGGTTAATTCTTCTTCCTGATGGGAAAATAGAGTGACCTGTGCCTGTCCCAACACCTAGAGCTAGTCTCTCATTGGTTCCCCCTCTTCTCGTTCATCCTCAGGACAAATTGCAACCTGTCCGGAACAGGAGGTTAAAGGTGCTGATTCTCCAAGGAGGGAGATTGCTAGTAAAGCGGCTGGAATGGCGAACCCGAGCACAAGGAGATGAGAAATGAGGTGCGTTTTGGAAACCTTTCCCGATCACACGGTGTACCATCTTCTGGGTTTCTCATGCATGTTTTCGATGTAGGAAGATGCCCTTGAACCTGGAGATTTGGGACCCATGGGATGGGTACCACGCAGTATTGCTTTAAAGGGTCTGCGTTTCCTCACCCAACCTCACCAAACCTCTCAGCCCCAAGAGTGTCCACCCTTATGTCTCAATCAGCTTCGGGTCTAGATATGGTCAATCCAGGTGGCATCACAGCCCCTGAACGAATTTTGTAAGAATTTCTCTCTCTTTCACTGTCTTTGTTTCACGGGTTTTTAAAAGTAATTGATTTTTATAATGGGGTTTAGCTGCTTTTCACTGCTGTGTTTCTGCCGCTTTACACCCTCTTGACTCACTTACAGAGAGAAATCAATACATAGGTTTTAAGATTCTTACTAGTCAGATATATTCTTGGGCGGTGAATAGGGGGTGTTGAGTCCAATTCACTGAGCAAGGAGTAGGTCTTGTCTATTACATGTTGGGTTTATGGATCGGTATCTGAGCTAATTTGAAACCCTTGTTTTATGCATCACTCCACCTCACCTTTCCCGTTAAGCAGCCATAGTGTGTTTTCTAAACGTGTGACTCTGTTCTGTTTTGTAATTCAGTTCAAGGGTAGCGGTTTTTACATTCCCTCTATAAGTGATATCTTATGATAAGTGTGTTTTTCTGTGTGACTTATTTCACTTAGAATCGTCGTACCTAAATCCACTCATCATGCTGCTATTAGCCTTATGACGTGGATTTCATGGCTGAGTGATATTCCATTGTACAAAAGGACCACAACTTCTTTATCCATTTTTCTCTCTCCTGGGATATTTAAGGTGTAACGAAGTGGAGGTTCTTGTCAACAGAGCAGCCCTAAACTTTGGGGTGCCTGTGTCTTGCTGATTTTTAGTTTTCCCAATTTATACGCCCATGAGTGGAAGTGCCCTATGCTCTCTAAGCTGAGTTTTTTAGATGTTTCAGGACACACCGTACACTTCTCCAGAGTGGCTGTTGGCAATTTACATCCCGCCCATCAGCGTAGCCAGGCTCCCGTTTCTCCATGGCCTGTCCTGCATTTCTGGTTTTGACACTTTATTCAGCATGGCCCTTTTGACCGATGGGAAGCGAGACTTCTTTGTAGCGCTGATTTGCCTTTCCAGGTTGCTTGGTTGGCCAAAAAGGGCGTATGCGTTTTTTCCTGAATATATTCAGGAAAAAACGCATACGCCCTTTTTGGCCAAGGGCATCATTGTCGAGGGTTTGCCGCTTTTCCTGTGCTGTAAAGGCGATTCGAATCTCCCTCCTGAAATCTGTTTCCTGCAATTCTGCCTTGCTTTCCAATCGTCTTCGTTGCCTTCCCTCAATATATTTGTGGACGAGAGTTATCATTTATAAGTCTGCAGGTTTGTGAATTGCAGTGCCCCTAAACTACATTTTTCAACTCGCTTTCTTGGGAGCTGGCCGCAAAAGCGCAGGATTGCTTCCGGCCCTATTCTGGTCCCGGGCGGCAGGCTGAGCCTGTGGTTAATTCTTCTTCCTGATGGGAAAATAGAGTGACCTGTGCCTGTCCCAACACCTAGAGCTAGTCTCTCATTGGTTCCCCCTCTTCTCGTTCATCCTCAGGACAAATTGCAACCTGTCCGGAACAGGAGGTTAAAGGTGCTGATTCTCCAAGGAGGGAGATTGCTAGTAAAGCGGCTGGAATGGCGAACCCGAGCACAAGGAGATGAGAAATGAGGTGCGTTTTCGAAACCTTTCCCGATCACACGGTGTACCATCTTCTGGGTTTCTCATGCATGTTTTCGATGTAGGAAGATGCCCTTGAACCTGGAGATTTGGGACCCATGGGATGGGTACCACGCAGTATTGCTTTAAAGGGTCTGCGTTTCCTCACCCAACCTCACCAAACCTCTCAGCCCCAAGAGTGTCCACCCTTATGTCTCAATCAGCTTCGGGTCTAGATATGGTGAATCCAGGTGGGATCACAGCCCCTGAACGAATTTTGTAAGAATTTCTCTCTCTTTCACTGTCTTTGTTTCACGGGTTTTTAAAAGTAATTGATTTTTATAATGGGGTTTAGCTGCTTTTCACTGCTGTGTTTCTGCCGCTTTACACCCTCTTGACTCACTTACAGAGAGATATCAATACATAGGTTTTAAGATTCTTACTAGTCAGATATATTCTTGGGCGGTGAATAGGGGGTGTTGAGTCCAATTCACTGAGCAAGGAGTAGGTCTTGTCTATTACATGTTGGGTTTATGGAACGGTATCTGAGCTAATTTGAAACCCTTGTTTTATGCATCACTCCACCTCACCTTTCCCGTTAAGCAGCCATAGTGTGTTTTCTAAACGTGTGACTCTGTTCTGTTTTGTAATTCAGTTCAAGGGTAGCGGTTTTTACATTCCCTCTATAAGTGATATCTTATGATAAGTGTCTTTTCCTGTGTGACTTATTTCACTTAGAATCGTCGTACCTAAATCCACTCATCATGCTGCTATTAGCCTTATGACGTGGATTTCATAGCTGAGTGATATTCCATTGTACAAAAGGACCACAACTTCTTTATCCATTTTTCTCTTTCCTGGGATATTTAAGGTGTAACGAAGTGGAGGTTCTTGTCAACAGAGCAGCCCTAAACTTTGGGGTGCCTGTGTCTTGCTGATTTTTAGGTGTCCCAATTTATACGCCCATGATTGGAAGTGCCCTATGCTCTCTAAGCTGAGTTTTTTAAATGTTTCAGGACACACCGTACACTTCTCCAGAGTGGCTGTTGGCAATTTACATCCCGCCCATCAGCGTAGCCAGGCTCCCGTTTCTCCATGGCCTTTCCTGCATTTCTGGTTTTGACACTTTATTCAGCATGGCCCTTTTGACCGATGGGAAGCGAGACTTCTTTGTAGCGCTGATTTGCCTTTCCAGGTTGCTTGGTTGGCCAAAAAGGGCGTATGCGTTTTTTCCTGAATATATTCAGGAAAAAACGCATACGCCCTTTTTGGCCAAGGGCATCATTGTCGAGGGTTTGCCGCTTTTCCTGTGCTGTAAAGGCGATTCGAATCTCCCTCCTGAAATCTGTTTCCTGCAATTCTGCCTTGCTTTCCAATCGTCTTCGTTGCCTTCCCTCAATATATTTGTGGACGAGAGTTATCATTTATAAGTCTGCAGGTTTGTGAATTGCAGTGCCCCTAAACTCCATTTTTCAACTCGCTTTCTTGGGAGCTGGCCGCAAAAGCGCAGGATTGCTTCCGGCCCTATTCTGGTCCCGGGAGGCAGGCTGAGCCTGTGGTTAATTCTTCTTCCTGATGGGAAAATAGAGTGACCTGTGCCTGTCCCAACACCTAGACTAGTCTCTCATTGGTTCCCCCTCTTCTCGTTCATCCTCAGGACAAATTGCAACCTGTCCGGAACAGGAGGTTAAAGGTGCTGATTCTCCAAGGAGGGAGATTGCTAGTAAAGCGGCTGGAATGGCGAACCCGAGCACAAGGAGATGAGAAATGAGGTGCGTTTTCGAAACCTTTCCCGATCACACGGTGTACCATCTTCTGGGTTTCTCATGCATGTTTTCGATGTAGGAAGATGCCCTTGAACCTGGAGATTTGGGACCCATGGGATGGGTACCACGCAGTATTGCTTTAAAGGGTCTGCGTTTCCTCACCCAACCTCACCAAACCTCTCAGCCCCAAGAGTGTCCACCCTTATGTCTCAATCAGCTTCGGGTCTAGATATGGTCAATCCAGGTGGCATCACAGCCCCTGAACGAATTTTGTAAGAATTTCTCTCTCTTTCACTGTCTTTGTTTCACGGGTTTTTAAAAGTAATTGATTTTTATAATGGGGTTTAGCTGCTTTTCACTGCTGTGTTTCTGCCGCTTTACACCCTCTTGACTCACTTACACAGCGATATCAATACATAGGCTTTAAGATTCTTACTAGTCAGATATATTCTTGGGCGGTGAATAGGGGGTGTTGAGTCCAATTCACTGAGCAAGGAGTAGGTCTTGTCTATTACATGTTGGGTTTATGGATCGGTATCTGAGCTAATTTGAAACCCTTGTTTTATGCACCACTCCACCTCACCTTTCCCGTTAAGCAGCCATAGTGTGTTTTCTAAACGTGTGACTCTGTTCTGTTTTGTAATTCAGTTCAAGGGTAGCGGTTTTTACATTCCCTCTATAAGTGATATCTTATGATAAGTGTGTTTTTCTGTGTGACTTATTTCACTTAGAATCGTCGTACCTAAATCCACTCATCATGCTGCTATTAGCCTTATGACGTGGATTTCATGGCTGAGTGATATTCCATTGTACAAAAGGACCACAACTTCTTTATCCATTTTTCTCTCTCCTGGGATATTTAAGGTGTAACGAAGTGGAGGTTCTTGTCAACAGAGCAGCCCTAAACTTTGGGGTGCCTGTGTCTTGCTGATTTTTAGTTTTCCCAATTTATACGCCCATGAGTGGAAGTGCCCTATGCTCTCTAAGCTGAGTTTTTTAGATGTTTCAGGACACACCGTACACTTCTCCAGAGTGGCTGTTGGCAATTTACATCCCGCCCATCAGCGTAGCCAGGCTCCCGTTTCTCCATGGCCTGTCCTGCATTTCTGGTTTTGACACTTTATTCAGCATGGCCCTTTTGACCGATGGGAAGCGAGACTTCTTTGTAGCGCTGATTTGCCTTTCCAGGTTGCTTGGTTGGCCAAAAAGGGCGTATGCGTTTTTTCCTGAATATATTCAGGAAAAAACGCATACGCCCTTTTTGGCCAAGGGCATCATTGTCGAGGGTTTGCCGCTTTTCCTGTGCTGTAAAGGCGATTCGAATCTCCCTCCTGAAATCTGTTTCCTGCAATTCTGCCTTGCTTTCCAATCGTCTTCGTTGCCTTCCCTCAATATATTTGTGGACGAGAGTTATCATTTATAAGTCTGCAGGTTTGTGAATTGCAGTGCCCCTAAACTCCATTTTTCAACTCGCTTTCTTGGGAGCTGGCCGCAAAAGCGCAGGATTGCTTCCGGCCCTATTCTGGTCCCGGGCGGCAGGCTGAGCCTGTGGTTAATTCTTCTTCCTGATGGGAAAATAGAGTGACCTGTGCCTGTCCCAACACCTAGAGCTAGTCTCTCATTGGTTCCCCCTCTTCTCGTTCATCCTCAGGACAAATTGCAACCTGTCCGGAACAGGAGGTTAAAGGTGCTGATTCTCCAAGGAGGGAGATTGCTAGTAAAGCGGCTGGAATGGCGAACCCGAGCACAAGGAGATGAGAAATGAGGTGCGTTTTCGAAACCTTTCCCGATCACACGGTGTACCATCTTCTGGGTTTCTCATGCATGTTTTCGATGTAGGAAGATGCCCTTGAACCTGGAGATTTGGGACCCATGGGATGGGTACCACGCAGTATTGCTTTAAAGGGTCTGCGTTTCCTCACCCAACCTCACCAAACCTCTCAGCCCCAAGAGTGTCCACCCTTATGTCTCAATCAGCTTCGGGTCTAGATATGGTCAATCCAGGTGGCATCACAGCCCCTGAACGAATTTTGTAAGAATTTCTCTCTCTTTCACTGTCTTTGTTTCACGGGTTTTTAAAAGTAATTGATTTTTATAATGGGGTTTAGCTGCTTTTCACTGCTGTGTTTCTGCCGCTTTACACCCTCTTGACTCACTTACAGAGAGATATCAATACATAGGTTTTAAGATTCTTACTAGTCAGATATATTCTTGGGCGGTGAATAGGGGGTGTTGAGTCCAATTCACTGAGCAAGGAGTAGGTCTTGTCTATTACATGTTGGGTTTATGGATCGGTATCTGAGCTAATTTGAAACCCTTGTTTTATGCATCACTCCACCTCACCTTTCCCGTTAAGCAGCCATAGTGTGTTTTCTAAACGTGTGACTCTGTTCTGTTTTGTAATTCAGTTCAAGGGTAGCGGTTTTTACATTCCCTCTATAAGTGATATCTTATGATAAGTGTCTTTTTCTGTGTGACTTATTTCACTTAGAATCGTCGTACCTAAATCCACTCATCATGCTGCTATTAGCCTTATGACGTGGATTTCATAGCTGAGTGATATTCCATTGTACAAAAGGACCACAACTTCTTTATCCATTTTTCTCTTTCCTGGGATATTTAAGGTGTAACGAAGTGGAGGTTCTTGTCAACAGAGCAGCCCTAAACTTTGGGGTGCCTGTGTCTTGCTGATTTTTAGGTGTCCCAATTTATACGCCCATGATTGGAAGTGCCCTATGCTCTCTAAGCTGAGTTTTTTAAATGTTTCAGGACACACCGTACACTTCTCCAGAGTGGCTGTTGGCAATTTACATCCCGCCCATCAGCGTAGCCAGGCTCCCGTTTCTCCATGGCCTTTCCTGCATTTCTGGTTTTGACACTTTATTCAGCATGGCCCTTTTGACCGATGGGAAGCGAAACTTCGTTGTAGCGCTGATTTGCCTTTCCAGGTTGCTTGGTTGGCCAAAAAGGGCGTATGCGTTTTTTCCTGAATATATTCAGGAAAAAACGCATACGCCCTTTTTGGCCAAGGGCATCATTGTCGAGGGTTTGCCGCTTTTCCTGTGCTGTAAAGGCGATTCGAATCTCCCTCCTGAAATCTGTTTCCTGCAATTCTGCCTTGCTTTCCAAACGTCTTCGTTGCCTTCCCTCAATATATTTGTGGACGAGAGTTATCATTTATAAGTCTGCAGGTTTGTGAATTGCAGTGCCCCTAAACTCCATTTTTCAACACGCTTTCTTGGGAGCTGGCCGCAAAAGCGCAGGATTGCTTCCGGCCCTATTCTGGTCCCGGGCAGCAGGCTGAGCCTGTGGTTAATTCTTCTTCCTGATGTGAAAATAGAGTGACCTGTGCCTGTCCCAACACCTAGAGCTAGTCTCTCATTGGTTCCCCCTCTTCTCGTTCATCCTCAGGACAAATTGCAACCTGTCTGGAACAGGAGGTTAAAGGTGCTGATTCTCCAAGGAGGGAGATTGCTAGTAAAGCGGCTGGAATGGCGAACCCGAGCACAAGGAGATGAGAAATGAGGTGCGTTTTCGAAACCTTTCCCGATCACACGGTGTACCATCTTCTGGGTTTCTCATGCATGTTTTCGATGTAGGAAGATGCCCTTGAACCTGGAGATTTGGGACCCATGGGACGGGTACCACGCAGTATTGCTTTAAAGGGTCTGCGTTTCCTCACCCAACCTCACCAAACCTCTCAGCCCCAAGAGTGTCCACCCTTATGTCTCAATCAGCTTCGGGTCTAGATATGGTCAATCCAGGTGGCATCACAGCCCCTGAACGAATTTTGTAAGAATTTCTCTCTCTTTCACTGTCTTTGTTTCACGGGTTTTTAAAAGTAATTGATTTTTATAATGGGGTTTAGCTGCTTTTCACTGCTGTGTTTCTGCCGCTTTACACCCTCTTGACTCACTTACAGAGAGATATCAATACATAGGTTTTAAGATTCTTACTAGTCAGATATATTCTTGGGCGGTGAATAGGGGGTGCTGAGTCCAATTCACTGAGCAAGGAGTAGGTCTTGTCTATTACATGTTGGGTTTATGGAACGGTATCTGAGCTAATTTGAAACCCTTGTTTTATGCATCACTCCACCTCACCTTTCCCGTTAAGCAGCCATAGTGTGTTTTGCAAACGTGTGACTCTGTTCCGTTTTGTAATTCAGTTCAAGGGTAGCGGTTTTTACATTCCCTCTATAAGTGATATCTTATGATAAGTGTCTTTTTCTGTGTGACTTATTTCACTTAGAATCGTCGTACCTAAATCCACTCATCATGCTGCTATTAGCCTTTTGACGTGGATTTCATAGCTGAGTGATATTCCATTGTACAAAAGGACCACAACTTCTTTATCCATTTTTCTCTTTCCTGGGATATTTAAGGTGTAACGAAGTGGAGGTTCTTGTCAACAGAGCAGCCCTAAACTTTGGGGTGCCTGTGTCTTGCTGATTTTTAGTTTTCCCAATTTATACACCCATGAGTGGAAGTGCCCTATGCTCTCTAAGCTGAGTTTTTTAGATGTTTCAGGACACACCGTACACTTCTCCAGAGTGGCTGTTGGCAATTTACATCCCGCCCATCAGCGTAGCCAGGCTCCCGTTTCTCCATGGCCTGTCCTGCATTTCTGGTTTTGACACTTTATTCAGCATGGCCCTTTTGACCGATGGGAAGCGAGACTTCTTTGTAGCGCTGATTTGCCTTTCCAGGTTGCTTGGTTGGCCAAAAAGGGCGTATGCCTTTTTTCCTGAATATATTCAGGAAAAAACGCTTACGCCCTTTTTGGCCAAGGGCATCATTGTCGAGGGTTTGCCGCTTTTCCTGTGCTGTAAAGGCGATTCGAATCTCCCTCCTGAAATCTGTTTCCTGCAATTCTGCCTTGCTTTCCAATCGTCTTCGTTGCCTTCCCTCAATATATTTGTGGACGAGAGTTATCATTTATAAGTCTGCAGGTTTGTGTATTGCAGTGCCCCTGAACTCCATTTTTCAACTCGCTTTCTTGGGAGCTGGCCGCAAAAGCACAGGATTGCTTCCGGCCCTATTCTGGTCCCGGGCGGCAGGCTGAGCCTGTGGTTAATTCTTCTTCCTGATGGGAAAATAGAGTGACCTGTGCCTGTCCCAACACCTAGAGCTAGTCTCTCATTGGTTCCCCCTCTTCTCGTTCATCCTCAGGACAAATTGCAACCTGTCCGGAACAGGAGGTTAAAGGTGCTGATTCTCCAAGGAGGGAGATTGCTAGTAAAGCGGCTGGAATGGCGAACCCGAGCACAAGGAGATGAGAAATGAGGTGCGTTTTCGAAACCTTTCCCGATCACACGGTGTACCATCTTCTGGGTTTCTCATGCATGTTTTCGATGTAGGAAGATGCCCTTGAACCTGGAGATTTGGGACCCATGGGATGGGTACCACGCAGTATTGCTTTAAAGGGTCTGCGTTTCCTCACCCAACCTCACCAAACCTCTCAGCCCCAAGAGTGTCCACCCTTATGTCTCAATCAGCTTCGGGTCTAGATATGGTCAATCCAGGTGGCATCACAGCCCCTGAACGAATTTTGTAAGAATTTCTCTCTCTTTCACTGTCTTTGTTTCACGGGTTTTTAAAAGTAATTGATTTTTATAATGGGGTTTAGCTGCTTTTCACTGCTGTGTTTCTGCCGCTTTACACCCTCTTGACTCACTTACACAGCGATATCAGTACATAGGTTTTAAGATTCTTACTAGTCAGATATATTCTTGGGCGGTGAATAGGGGGTGTTGAGTCCAATTCACTGAGCAAGGAGTAGGTCTTGTCTATTACATGTTGGGTTTATGGAACGGTATCTGAGCTATTTTGAAACCCTTGTTTTATGCATCACTCCACCTCACCTTTCCCGTTAAGCAGCCATAGTGTGTTTTCTAAACGTGTGACTCTGTTCTGTTTTGTAATTCAGTTCAAGGGTAGCGGTTTTTACATTCCCTCTATAAGTGATATCTTATGATAAGTGTATTTTTCTGTGTGACTTATTTCACTTAGAATCGTCGTACCTAAATCCACTCATCATGCTGCTATTAGCCTTATGACGTGGATTTCATAGCTGAGTGATATTCCATTGTACAAAAGGACCACAACTTCTTTATCCATTTTTCTCTTTCCTGGGATATTTAAGGTGTAACGAAGTGCAGGTTCTTGTCAACAGAGCAGCCCTAAACTTTGGGGTGCCTGTGTCTTGCTGATTTTTAAGTGTCCCAATTTATACGCCCATGATTGGAAGTGCCCTATGCTCTCTAAGCTGAGTTTTTTAAATGTTTCAGGACACACCGTACACTTCTCCAGAGTGGCTGTTGGCAATTTACATCCCGCCCATCAGAGTAGCCAGGCTCCCGTTTCTCCATGGCCTTTCCTGCATTTCTGGTTTAGACACTTTATTCAGCATGGCCCTTTTGACCGATGGGAAGCGAGACTTCTTTGTAGCGCTGATTTGCCTTTCCAGGTTGCTTGGTTGGCCAAAAAGGGCGTATGCGTTTTTTCCTGAATATATTCCGGAAAAAACGCATACGCCCTTTTTGGCCAAGGGCATCATTGTCGAGGTTTTGCCGCTTTTCCTGTGCTGTAAAGGCGATTCGAATCTCCCTCCTGAAATCTGTTTCCTGCAATTCTGCCTTGCTTTCCAATCGTCTTCGTTGCCTTCCCTCAATATATTTGTGGACGAGAGTTATCATTTATAAGTCTGCAGGTTTGTGTATTGCAGTGCCCCTGAACTCCATTTTTCAACTCGCTTTCTTGGGAGCTGGCCGCAAAAGCACAGGATTGCTTCCGGCCCTATTCTGGTCCCGGGCGGCAGGCTGAGCCTGTGGTTAATTCTTCTTCCTGATGGGAAAATAGAGTGACCTGTGCCTGTCCCAACACCTAGAGCTAGTCTCTCATTGGTTCCCCCTCTTCTCGTTCATCCTCAGGACAAATTGCAACCTGTCCGGAACAGGAGGTTAAAGGTGCTGATTCTCCAAGGAGGGAGATTGCTAGTAAAGCGGCTGGAATGGCGAACCCGAGCACAAGGAGATGAGAAATGAGGTGCGTTTTCGAAACCTTTCCCGATCACACGGTGTACCATCTTCTGGGTTTCTCATGCATGTTTTCGATGTAGGAAGATGCCCTTGAACCTGGAGATTTGGGACCCATGGGATGGGTACCACGCAGTATTGCTTTAAAGGGTCTGCGTTTCCTCACCCAACCTCACCAAACCTCTCAGCCCCAAGAGTGTCCACCCTTATGTCTCAATCAGCTTCGGGTCTAGATATGGTCAATCCAGGTGGCCTCACAGCCCCTGAACGAATTTTGTAAGAATTTCTCTCTCTTTCACTGTCTTTGTTTCACGGGTTTTTAAAAGTAATTGATTTTTATAATGGGGTTTAGCTGCTTTTCACTGCTGTGTTTCTGCCGCTTTACACCCTCTTGACTCACTTACACAGCGATATCAATACATAGGTTTTAAGATTCTTACTAGTCAGATATATTCTTGGGCGGTGAATAGGGGGTGTTGAGTCCAATTCACTGAGCAAGGAGTAGATCTTGTCTATTACATGTTGGGTTTATGGAACGGTATCTGAGCTAATTTGAAACCCCTGTTTTATGCATCACCCCACCTCACCTTTCCCGTTAAGCAGCCATAGTGTGTTTTCTAAACGTGTGACTCTGTTCTGTTTTGTAATTCAGTTCAAGGGTAGCGGTTTTTACATTCCCTCTATAAGTGATATCTTATGATAAGTGTATTTTTCTGTGTGACTTATTTCACTTAGAATCGTCGTACCTAAATCCACTCATCATGCTGCTACTAGCCTTATGACGTGGATTTCATGGCTGAGTGATATTGCATTGTACATAAGGACCACAGCTTCTTTATCCATTTTTCTCTTTCGTGGGATATTTAAGGTGTAACGAAGTGGAGGTTCTTGTCAACAGAGCAGCCCTAAACTTTGGGGTGCCTGTGTCTTGCTGATTTTTAGGTGTCCCAATTTATACGCCCATGATTGGAAGTGCCCTATGCTCTCTAAGCTGAGTTTTTTAAATGTTTCAGGACACACCGTACACTTCTCCAGAGTGGCTGTTGGCAATTTACATCCCGCCCATCAGCGTAGCCAGGCTCCCGTTTCTCCATGGCCTGTCCTGCATTTCTGGTTTTGACACTTTATTCAGCATGGCCCTTTTGACCGATGGGAAGCGAGACTTCTTTGTAGCGCTGATTTGCCTTTCCAGGTTGCTTGGTTGGCCAAAAAGGGCGTATGCGTTTTTTCCTGAATATATTCAGGAAAAAACGCATACGCCCTTTTTGGCCAAGGGCATCATTGTCGAGGGTTTGCCGCTTTTCCTGTGCTGTAAAGGCGATTCGAATCTCCCTCCTGAAATCTGTTTCCTGCAATTCTGCCTTGCTTTCCAAACGTCTTCGTTGCCTTCCCTCAATATATTTGTGGACGAGAGTTATCATTTATAAGTCTGCAGGTTTGTGAATTGCAGTGCCCCTAAACTCCATTTTTCAACTCGCTTTCTTGGGAGCTGGCCGCAAAAGCGCAGGATTGCTTCCGGCCCTATTCTGGTCCCGGGCGGCAGGCTGAGCCTGTGGTTAATTCTTCTTCCTGATGGGAAAATAGAGTGACCTGTGCCTGTCCCAACACCTAGAGCTAGTCTCTCATTGGTTCCCCCTCTTCTCGTTCATCCTCAGGACAAATTGCAACCTGTCCGGAACAGGAGGTTAAAGGTGCTGATTCTCCAAGGAGGGAGATTGCTAGTAAAGCGGCTGGAATGGCGAACCCGAGCACAAGGAGATGAGAAATGAGGTGCGTTTTCGAAACCTTTCCCGATCACACGGTGTACCATCTTCTGGGTTTCTCATGCATGTTTTCGATGTAGGAAGATGCCCTTGAACCTGGAGATTTGGGACCCATGGGATGGGTACCACGCAGTATTGCTTTAAAGGGTCTGCGTTTCCTCACCCAACCTCACCAAACCTCTCAGCCCCAAGAGTGTCCACCCTTATGTCTCAATCAGCTTCGGGTCTAGATATGGTCAATCCAGGTGGCATCACAGCCCCTGAACGAATTTTGTAAGAATTTCTCTCTCTTTCACTGTCTTTGTTTCACGGGTTTTTAAAAGTAATTGATTTTTATAATGGGGTTTAGCTGCTTTTCACTGCTGTGTTTCTGCCGCTTTACACCCTCTTGACTCACTTACACAGCGATATCAATACATAGGTTTTAAGATTCTTACTAGTCAGATATATTCTTGGGCGGTGAATAGGGGGTGTTGAGTCCAATTCACTGAGCAAGGAGTAGGTCTTGTCTATTACATGTTGGGTTTATGGAACGGTATCTGAGCTAATTTGAAACCCTTGTTTTATGCATCACCCCACCTCACCTTTCCCGTTAAGCAGCCATAGTGTGTTTTCTAAACGTGTGACTCTGTTCTGTTTTGTAATTCAGTTCAAGGGTAGCGGTTTTTACATTCCCTCTATAAGTGATATCTTATGATAAGTGTATTTTTCTGTGTGACTTATTTCACTTAGAATCGTCGTACCTAAATCCACTCATCATGCTGCTACTAGCCTTATGACGTGGATTTCATGGCTTAGTGATATTGCATTGTACATAAGGACCACAGCTTCTTTATCCATTTTTCTCTTTCGTGGGATATTTAAGGTGTAACGAAGTGGAGGTTCTTGTCAACAGAGCAGCCCTAAACTTTGGGGTGCCTGTGTCTTGCTGATTTTTAGGTGTCCCAATTTATACGCCCATGATTGGAAGTGCCCTATGCTCTCTAAGCTGAGTTTTTTAAATGTTTCAGGACACACCGTACACTTCTCCAGAGTGGCTGTTGGCAATTTACATCCCGCCCATCAGCGTAGCCAGGCTCCCGTTTCTCCATGGCCTGTCCTGCATTTCTGGTTTTGACACTTTATTCAGCATGGCCCTTTTGACCGATGGGAAGCGAGACTTCTTTGTAGCGCTGATTTGCCTTTCCAGGTTGCTTGGTTGGCCAAAAAGGGCGTATGCGTTTTTTCCTGAATATATTCAGGAAAAAACGCATACGCCCTTTTTGGCCAAGGGCATCATTGTCGAGGGTTTGCCGCTTTTCCTGTGCTGTAAAGGCGATTCGAATCTCCCTCCTGAAATCTGTTTCCTGCAATTCTGCCTTGCTTTCCAAACGTCTTCGTTGCCTTCCCTCAATATATTTGTGGACGAGAGTTATCATTTATAAGTCTGCAGGTTTGTGAGTTGCAGTGCCCCTAAACTCCATTTTTCAACTCGCTTTCTTGGGAGCTGGCCGCAAAAGCGCAGGATTGCTTCCGGCCCTATTCTGGTCCCGGGCGGCAGGCTGAGCCTGTGGTTAATTCTTCTTCCTGATGGGAAAATAGAGTGACCTGTGCCTGTCCCAACACCTAGAGCTAGTCTCTCATTGGTTCCCCCCCTTCTCGTTCATCCTCAGGACAAATTGCAACCTGTCCGGAACAGGAGGTTAAAGGTGCTGATTCTCCAAGGAGGGAGATTGCTAGTAAAGAGGCTGGAATGGCGAACCCGAGCACAAGGAGATGAGAAATGAGGTGCGTTTTCGAAACCTTTCCCGATCACACGGTGTACCATCTTCTGGGTTTCTCATGCATGTTTTCGATGTAGGAATTTGCCCTTGAACCTGGAGATTTGGGACCCATGGGATGGGTACCACGCAGTATTGCTTTAAAGGGTCTGCGTTTCCTCACCCAACCTCACCAAACCTCTCAGCCCCAAGAGTGTCCACCCTTATGTCTCAATCAGCTTCGGGTCTAGATATGGTCAATCCAGGTGGCATCACAGCCCCTGAACGAATTTTGTAAGAATTTCTCTCTCTTTCACTGTCTTTGTTTCACGGGTTTTTAAAAGTAATTGATTTTTATAATGGGGTTTAGCTGCTTTTCACTGCTGTGTTTCTGCCGCTTTACACCCTCTTGACTCACTTACACAGCGATATCAATACATAGGTTTTAAGATTCTTACTAGTCAGATATATTCTTGGGCGGTGAATAGGGGGTGTTGAGTCCAATTCACTGAGCAAGGAGTAGATCTTGTCTATTACATGTTGGGTTTATGGAACGGTATCTGAGCTAATTTGAAACCCTTGTTTTATGCATCACCCCACCTCACCTTTCCCGTTAAGCAGCCATAGTGTGTTTTCTAAACGTGTGACTCTGTTCTGTTTTGTAATTCAGTTCAAGGGTAGCGGTTTTTACATTCCCTCTATAAGTGATATCTTATGATAAGTGTATTTTTCTGTGTGACTTATTTCACTTAGAATCGTCGTACCTAAATCCACTCATCATGCTGCTACTAGCCTTATGACGTGGATTTCATGGCTGAGTGATTTTCCATTGTACATAAGGACCACAACTTCTTTATCCATTTTTCTCTTTCCTGGGATATTTAAGGTGTAACGAAGTGGAGGTTCTTGTCAACAGAGCAGCCCTAAACTTTGGGGTGCCTGTGTCTTGCTGATTTTTAGTTTTCCAAATTTATACGCCCATGAGTGGAAGTGCCCTATGCTCTCTAAGCTGAGTTTTTTAGACGTTTCAGGACACACCGTACACTTCTCCAGAATGGCTGTTGGCAATTTACATCCCGCCCATCAGCGTAGCCAGGCTCCCGTTTCTCCATGGCCTGTCCTGCATTTCTGGTTTTGACACTTTATTCAGCATGGCCCTTTTGACCGATGGGAAGCGAGACTTCTTTGTAGCGCTGATTTGCCTTTCCAGGTTGCTTGGTTGGCCAAAAAGGGCGTATGTCTTTTTTCCTGAATATATTCAGGAAAAAACGCTTACGCCCTTTTTGGCCAAGGGCATCATTGTCGAGGGTTTGCCGCTTTTCCTGTGCTGTAAAGGCGATTCGAATCTCCCTCCTGAAATCTGTTTCCTGCAATTCTGCCTTGCTTTCAAATCCTCTTCGTTGCCTTCCCTCAATATATTTGTGGACGAGAGTTATCATTTATAAGTCTGCAGGTTTGTGTATTGCAGTGCCCCTGAACTCCATTTTTCAACTCGCTTTCTTGGGAGCTGGCCGCAAAAGCGCAGGATTGCTTCCGGCCCTATTCTGGTCCCGGGCGGCAGGCTGAGCCTGTGGTTAATTCTTCTTCCTGATGGGAAAATAGAGTGACCTGTGCCTGTCCCAACACCTAGAGCTAGTCTCTCATTGGTTCCCCCTTTTCTCGTTCATCCTCAGGACAAATTGCAACCTGTCCGGAACAGGAGGTTATAGGTGCTGATTCTTCAAGGAGGGAGATTGCTAGTAAAGCGGCTGGAATGGCGAACCCGAGCACAAGGAGATGAGAAATGAGGTGCGTTTTCGAAACCTTTCCCGATCACACGTTGTACCATCTTCTGTGTTTCTCATGCATGTTTTCGATGTAGGAAGATGCCCTTGAACCTGGAGATTTGGGACCCATGGGATGGGTACCACGCAGTATTGCTTTAAAGGGTCTGCGTTTCCTCACCCAACCTCACCAAACCTCTCAGCCCCAAGAGTGTCCACCCTTATGTCTCAATCAGCTTCGGGTCTAGATATGGTCAATCCAGGTGGCATCACAGCCCCTGAACGAATTTTGTAAGAATTTCTCTCTCTTTCACTGTCTTTGTTTCACGGGTTTTTAAAAGTAATTGATTTTTATAATGGGGTTTAGCTGCTTTTCACTGCTGTGTTTCTGCCGCTTTACACCCTCTTGACTCACTTACAGAGAGATATCAATACATAGGTTTTAAGATTCTTACTAGTCAGATATATTCTTGGGCGGTGATTAGGGGGTGTTGAGTCCAATTCACTGAGCAAGGAGTAGGTCTTGTCTATTACATGTTGGGTTTATGGATCGGTATCTGAGCTAATTTGAAACCCTTGTTTTATGCATCATTCCACCTCACCTTTCCCGTTAAGCAGCCATAGTGTGTTTTCTAAACGTGTGACTCTGTTCTGTTTTGTAATTCAGTTCAAGGGTAGCGGTTTTTACATTCCCTCTATAAGTGATATCTTATGGTAAGTGTCTTTTTCTGTGTGACTTATTTCACTTAGAATCGTCGTACCTAAATCCACTCATCATGCTGCTATTAGCCTTATGACGTGGATTTCATAGCTGAGTGATATTCCATTGTACAAAAGGACCACAACTTCTTTATCCATTTTTCTCTTTCCTGGGATATTTAGGGTGTAACGAAGTGGAGGTTCTTGTCAACAGAGCAGCCCTAAACTTTGGGGTGCCTGTGTCTTGCTGATTTTTAGGTTTCCGAATTTATACGCCCTTGAGTGGAAGTGCCCTATGCTCTCTAAGCTGAGTTTCTTAGATGTTTCAGGATACACCGTACAGTTCTCAAGAGTGGCTCTTGGCAATTTACATCCCGCCCATCAGCATAGCCAGGCTCCCGTTTCTCCATGGCCTGTCTTGCATTTCTGGGTTTGACACGTTATTCAGCATGGCCCTTTTGACCGATGGGAAGCGAGACTTCTTTGTAGCGCTGATTTGCCTTTCCAGGTTGCTTGGTTGGCCAAAAAGGGCGTATGCGTTTTTTCCTGAATATATTCAGGAAAAAACGCATACGCCCTTTTTGGCCAACGGCATCATTGTCGAGGTTTTGCCGCTTTTCCTGTGCTTTAAAGGCGATTCGAATCTCCCTCCTGAAATCTGTTTCCTGCAATTCTGCCTTGCTTTCCAATCGTCTTCGTTGCCTTCCCTCAATAGATTTATGGAGGAGAGTTATCATTTATAAGTCTGCAGGTTTGTGAGTTGCAGTGCCCCCGAGCTCCATTTTTCAACTCGCTTTCTTGGAAGCTGGCCGCAAAAGCGCAGGATTGCTTCAGGCCCTATTCTGGTCCCGGGCGGCAGGCTGAGCCTGTGGTTAATTCTTCTTCCTGATGGGCAAATAGAGTGACCTGTGCCTGTCCCAACACCTAGAGCTAGTCTCTCATTGGTTCCCCCTCTTCCCGTTCATCCTCAGGACAAATTGCAACCTGTACGGAACAGGAGGTTAAAGGTGCTGATTCTCCAAGGAGGGAGATTGCTAGTAAAGCGGCTGGAATGGCGAACCCGAGCACAAGGAGATGAGAAATGAGGTGCGTTTTGGAAACCTTTCCCGATCACACGGTGTACCATCTTCTGGTTTTCTCATGCATGTTTTCGATGTAGGAAGATGCCCTTGAATCTGGAGATTTGGGACCCATGGGATGGGTAACACGCAGTATTACTTTAAAGGGTCTGCGTTTGCTCACCCAACCTCACCAAACCTCTCAACCCCAAGAGTGTCCACCCTTATGTCTCAATCAGCTGTGGGTCTAGATATGGTCAATCCAGGTGGCCTCACAGCCCCTGAACGAATTTTGTAAGAATTTCTCTCTCTTTCACTGTCTTTGTTTCACGGGTTTTGAAAAGTAATTGATTTTTATAATGGGGTTTAGCTGCTTTTCACTGCTGTGTTTCTGCCGCTTTACACCCACTTGTCTCACTTACAGAGAGATATCAATACATAGGTTTTAAGATTCTTACTAGTCAGATATATTCTTGGGCGGTGAATAGGGGGTGTTGAGTCCAATTCACTGAGCAAGGAGTAGGTCTTGTCTATTACCTATTGAGTTTATGGAACGGTATCTGAGCTAATTTGAAGCCCTTGTTTTATGCATCACCCCACCTCACCTTTCCCGTTAAGCAGCCAAAGTGTCTTTTCTAAACGTGTGACTCTGTTCTGTTTTGTAATTCAGTTCAAGGGTAGCGGTTTTTACATTCCCTCTATAAGTGATATCTTATGATAAGTGTCTTTTTCTGTGTGACTTATTTCACTTAGAATCGTCGTACCTAAATCCACTCATCATGCTGCTACTAGCCTTATGACGTTGATTTCATGGCTGAGTGTATTCCATTGTACATAAGGACCACAACTTCTTTATCCATTTTTCTCTTTCCTGGGATATTTAAGGTGTAACGAAGTGGAGGTTCTTGTCAACAGAGCAGCCTTAAACGTTGGGGTGCCTGTGTCTTGCTGATTTTTAGTTTTCCCAATTTATACGCCCATGAGTGGAAGTGCCCTATGCTCTCTAAGCTGAGTATTTTAGATGTTTCAGGACACACCGTACACTTCTCCAGAGTGGCTGTTGGCAATTTACATCCCGCCCATCAGCGTAGCCAGGCTCCCGTTTCTCCATGGCCTGTCCTGCATTTCTGGTTTTGACACTTTATTCAGCATGGCCCTTTTGACCGATGGGAAGCGAGACTTCTTTGTAGCGCTGATTTGCCTTTCCAGATTGCTTGGTTGGCCAAAAAGGGCGTATGCGTTTTTTCCTGAATATATTCAGGAAAAAACGCATACGCCGTTTTTGGCCAAGGGCATCATTGTCGAGGTTTTGCCGCTTTTCCTGTGCTTTAAAGGCGATTCGAATCTCCCTCCTGAAATCTGTTTCCTGCAATTCTGCCTTGCTTTCAAATCCTCTTCGTTGCCTTCCCTCAATATATTTGTGGACGAGAGTTATCATTTATAAGTCTGCAGGTTTGTGAATTGCAGTGCCCCTGAGCTCCATTTTTCAACTCGCTTTCTTGGGAGCTGGCCGCAAAAGTGCAGGATTGCTTCAGGCCCTATTCTGGTCCCGGACGGCAGGCTGATCCTGTGGTTAATTCTTCTTCCTGATGGGAAAATAGAGTGACCTGTGCCTGTCCCAACACCTAGAGCTAGTCTCTCATTGGTTCCCCCTCTTCCCGTTCATCCTCAGGACAAATTGCAACCTGTACGGAACAGGAGGTTAAAGGTGCTGATTCTCCAAGGAGGGATATTGCTAGTAAAGCGGCTGGAATGGCGAACCCGAGCACAAGGAGATGAGAAATGAGGTGCGTTTTGGACACCATTCCCCATCACACGGTGTACCCTCTTCTGGGTTTCTCATGCATGTTTTCGATGTAGGAAGATGCCCTTGAACCTGGAGATTTGGGACCCATGGGATGGGTACCACGCAGTAGTACTTTAAAGGGTCTGCGTTTCCTCACCCAACCTCACCAAACCTCTCAGCCCCAAGAGTTTCCACCCTTATGTCTCAATCAGCTGTGGGTCTACATATGGTCAATCCAGGTGGCATCACAGCCCCTGAACGAATTTTGTAAGAATTTCTCTCTCTTTCACTGTCTTTGTTTCACGGGTTTTTAAAAGTAATTGATTTTTATAATGGGGTTTAGCTGATTTTCACCGCTGTGTTTCTGCCGCTTTACACCCACTTGACTCACTTACAGAGAGATATCAATACATAGGTTTTAAGATTCTTACTAGTCAGATATATTCTTGGGCGGTGAATAGGGGGTGTTGAGTCCAATTCACTGAGCAAGGAGTAGGTCTTGTCTATTACATATTGGGTTTATGGAACGGTATCTGAGCTAATTTGAAACCCTTGTTTTATGCATCACTCCACCTCACCTTTCCCGTTAAGCAGCCATAGTGTCTTTTCTAAACGTGTGACTCTGTTCTGTTTTGTAATTCAGTTCAAGGGTAGCAGTTTTTACATTCCCTCTATAAGTGATATCTTATGATACGTGTCTTTTTCTGTGTGACTTATTTCACTTAGAATCGTCGTACCTAAATCCACTCATCATGCTGCTACTAGCCTTATGACGTTGATTTCATGGCTGAGTGATATTCCATTGTACATAAGGACCACAACTTCTTTATCCAATTTTCTCTTTCCTGGGATATTTAAGGTGAAACGAAGTGGAGGTTCTTGTCAATAGAGCAGCCCTAAACTTTGGGGTGCCTGTGTCTTGCTGATTTTTAGGTTTCCGAATTTATACGCCCTTGAGTGGAAGTGCCCTATGCTCTCTAAGCTGAGTTTCTTAGATGTTTCAGGATACACCGTACAGTTCTCAAGAGTGGCTATTGGCAATTTACATCCCGCCCATCAGCATAGCCAGGCTCCCGTTTCTCCATGGCCTGTCTTGCAAATCTGGGTTTGACACGTTATTCAGCATGGCCCTTTTGACCGATGGGAAGCGAGACTTCTTTGTAGCGCTGATTTGCCTTTCCAGGTTGCTTGGTTGGCCAAAAAGGGCGTATGCGTTTTTTCCTGAATATATTCAGGAAAAAACGCATACGCCCTTTTTGGCCAACGGCATCATTGTCGAGGTTTTGCCGCTTTTCCTGTGCTTTAAAGGCGATTCGAATCTCCCTCCTGAAATCTGTTTCCTGCAATTCTGCCTTGCTTTCCAATCGTCTTCGTTGCCTTCCCTCAATAGATTTATGGAGGAGAGTTATCATTTATAAGTCTGCAGGTTTGTGAGTTGCAGTGCCCCCGAGCTCCATTTTTCAACTCGCTTTCTTGGAAGCTGGCCGCAAAAGCGCAGGATTGCTTCAGGCCCTATTCTGGTCCCGGGCGGCAGGCTGAGCCTGTGGTTAATTCTTCTTCCTGATGGGAAAATAGAGTGACCTGTGCCTGTCCCAACAACTAGAGCTAGTCTCTCATTGGTTCCCCCTCTTCCCGTTCATCCTCAGGACAAATTGCAACCTGTACGGAACAGGAGGTTAAAGGTGCTGATTCTCCAAGGAGGGAGATTGGTAGTAAAGCGGCTGGAATGGCGAACCCGAGCACAAGGAGATGAGAAATGAGGTGCGTTTTGGAAACCTTTCCCGATCACACGGTGTACCATCTTCTGGTTTTCTCATGCATGTTTCCGATGTAGGAAGATGCCCTTGAACCTGGAGATTTGGGACCCATGGGATGGGTAACACGCAGTATTACTTTAAAGGGTCTGCGTTTGCTCACCCAACCTCACCAAACCTCTCAGCCCCAAGAGTGTCCACCCTTATGTCTCAATCAGCTGTGGGTCTAGATATGGTCAATCCAGGTGGCCTCACAGCCCCTGAACGAATTTTGTAAGAATTTCTCTCTCTTTCACTGTCTTTGTTTCACGGGTTTTTAAAAGTAATTGATTTTTATAATGGGGTTTAGCTGCTTTTCACTGCTGTGTTTCTGCCGCTTTACACCCACTTGACTCACTTACAGAGAGATATCAATACACAGGTTTTAAGATTCTTACTAGTCAGATATATTCTTGGGCGGTGAATAGGGGGTGTTGAGTCCAATTCACTGAGCAAGGAGTAGGTCTTGGCTATTACCTATTGGGTTTATGGAACGGTATCTGAGCTAATTTGAAACCCTTGTTTTATGCATCACCCCACCTCACCTTTCCCGTTAAGCAGCCATAGTGTGTTTTCTAAACGTGTGACTCTGTTCTGTTTTGTAATTCAGTTCAAGGGTAGCGGTTTTTACATTCCCTCTATAAGTGATATCTTATGATACGTGTCTTTTTCTGTGTGACTTATTTCACTTAGAATCGTCGTACCTAAATCCACTCATCATGCTGCTACTATCCTTATGACGTTGATTTCATGGCTGAGTGTATTCCATTGTACATAAGGACCACAACTTCTTTATCCATTTTTCTCTTTCCTGGGATATTTAAGGTGTAACGAAGTGGAGGTTCTTGTCAACAGAGCAGCCCTAAACTTTGGGGTGCCTGTTTCTTGCTGATTTTTAGGTTTCCGAATTTATACGCCCATGAGTGGAAGTACCCTATGCTCTCTAAGCTGAGTTTCTTAGATGTTTCAGGACACACCGTACACTTCTCCAGAGTGGCTGTTGGCAATTTACATCCCGCCCATCAGCGTAGCCAGGCTCCCGTTTCTCCATGGCCTGTCCTGCATTTCTGGTTTTGACACTTTATTCAGCATGGCCCTTTTGACCGATGGGAAGCGAGACTTCTTTGTAGCGCTGATTTGCCTTTCCAGGTTGCTTGGTTGGCCAAAAAGGGCGTATGCGTTTTTTCCTGAATATATTCAGGAAAAAACGCATACGCCGTTTTTGGCCAAGGGCATCATTGTCGAGGTTTTGCCGCTTTTCCTGTGCTTTAAAGGCGATTCAAATCTCCCTCCTGAAATCTGTTTCCTGCAATTCTGCCTTGCTTTCAAATCCTCTTCGTTGCCTTCCCTCAATATATTTGTGGACGAGAGTTATCATTTACAAGTCTGCAGGTTTGTGAATTGCAGTGCCCCCGAGCTCCATTTTTCAACTCGCTTTTTTGGGAGCTGGCCGCAAAAGCGCAGGATTGCTTCCGGCCCTATTCTGGTCCCGGGCGGCAGGCTGAGCCTGTGGTTAATTCTTCTTCCTGATGGGAAAATAGAGTGACCTGTGCCTGTCCCAACACCTAGAGCTAGTCTCTCATTGGTTCCCCCTCTTCCCGTTCATCCTCAGGACAAATTGCAACCTGTACGGAACAGGAGGTTAAAGGTGCTGATTCTCCAAGGAGGGAGATTGCTAGTGAAGCAGCTGGAATGGCGAACTCGAGCACAAGGAGATGAGAAATGAGGTGCGTTTTGGAAACCTTTCCCGATCACACGGTGTACCATCTTTTGGTTTCTCATGCATGTTTTCGATGTAGGAAGATGCCCTTGAACCTGGAGATTTGAGACCCATGGGATGGGTACCACGCAGTATTACTTTAAAGGGTCTGCGGTTCCTCACCCAACCTCACCAAACCGCTCAGCCCCAAGAGTGTCCACCCTTATGTCTCAATCAGCTGTGGGTTTACATATGGTCAATCCAGGTGGCATCACAGCCCCTGAACGAATTTTGTAAGAATTTCTCTCTCTTTCACTGTCTTTGTTTCACGGGTTTTTAAAAGTAATTGATTTTTATAATGGGGTTTAGCTGCTTTTCACTGCTGTGTTTTTGCCGCTTTACACCCACTTGACTCACTTACAGAGAGATATCAATACATAGGTTTTAAGATTCTTACTAGTCAGATATATTCTTGGGCGGTGAATAGGGGGTGTTGAGTCCAATTCACTGAGCAAGGAGTAGGTCTTGTCTATTACATGTTGGGTTTATGGAACGGTATCTGAGCTATTTTGAAACCCTTGTTTTATGCATCACTCCACCTCACCTTTCCCGTTAAGCAGCCATAGTGTGTTTTCTAAACGTGTGACTCTGTTCTGTTTTGTAATTCAGTTCAAGGGTAGCGGTTTTTACATTCCCTCTATAAGTGATATCTTATGATAAGTGTATTTTTCTGTGTGACTTATTTCACTTAGAATCGTCGTACCTAAATCCACTCATCATGCTGCTATTAGCCTTATGACGTGGATTTCATAGCTGAGTGATATTCCATTGTACAAAAGGACCACAACTTCTTTATCCATTTTTCTCTTTCCTGGGATATTTAAGGTGTAACGAAGTGCAGGTTCTTGTCAACAGAGCAGCCCTAAACTTTGGGGTGCCTGTGTCTTGCTGATTTTTAAGTGTCCCAATTTATACGCCCATGATTGGAAGTGCCCTATGCTCTCTAAGCTGAGTTTTTTAAATGTTTCAGGACACACCGTACACTTCTCCAGAGTGGCTGTTGGCAATTTACATCCCGCCCATCAGAGTAGCCAGGCTCCCGTTTCTCCATGGCCTTTCCTGCATTTCTGGTTTAGACACTTTATTCAGCATGGCCCTTTTGACCGATGGGAAGCGAGACTTCTTTGTAGCGCTGATTTGCCTTTCCAGGTTGCTTGGTTGGCCAAAAAGGGCGTATGCGTTTTTTCCTGAATATATTCCGGAAAAAACGCATACGCCCTTTTTGGCCAAGGGCATCATTGTCGAGGTTTTGCCGCTTTTCCTGTGCTGTAAAGGCGATTCGAATCTCCCTCCTGAAATCTGTTTCCTGCAATTCTGCCTTGCTTTCCAATCGTCTTCGTTGCCTTCCCTCAATATATTTGTGGACGAGAGTTATCATTTATAAGTCTGCAGGTTTGTGTATTGCAGTGCCCCTGAACTCCATTTTTCAACTCGCTTTCTTGGGAGCTGGCCGCAAAAGCACAGGATTGCTTCCGGCCCTATTCTGGTCCCGGGCGGCAGGCTGAGCCTGTGGTTAATTCTTCTTCCTGATGGGAAAATAGAGTGACCTGTGCCTGTCCCAACACCTAGAGCTAGTCTCTCATTGGTTCCCCCTCTTCTCGTTCATCCTCAGGACAAATTGCAACCTGTCCGGAACAGGAGGTTAAAGGTGCTGATTCTCCAAGGAGGGAGATTGCTAGTAAAGCGGCTGGAATGGCGAACCCGAGCACAAGGAGATGAGAAATGAGGTGCGTTTTCGAAACCTTTCCCGATCACACGGTGTACCATCTTCTGGGTTTCTCATGCATGTTTTCGATGTAGGAAGATGCCCTTGAACCTGGAGATTTGGGACCCATGGGATGGGTACCACGCAGTATTGCTTTAAAGGGTCTGCGTTTCCTCACCCAACCTCACCAAACCTCTCAGCCCCAAGAGTGTCCACCCTTATGTCTCAATCAGCTTCGGGTCTAGATATGGTCAATCCAGGTGGCCTCACAGCCCCTGAACGAATTTTGTAAGAATTTCTCTCTCTTTCACTGTCTTTGTTTCACGGGTTTTTAAAAGTAATTGATTTTTATAATGGGGTTTAGCTGCTTTTCACTGCTGTGTTTCTGCCGCTTTACACCCTCTTGACTCACTTACACAGCGATATCAATACATAGGTTTTAAGATTCTTACTAGTCAGATATATTCTTGGGCGGTGAATAGGGGGTGTTGAGTCCAATTCACTGAGCAAGGAGTAGATCTTGTCTATTACATGTTGGGTTTATGGAACGGTATCTGAGCTAATTTGAAACCCCTGTTTTATGCATCACCCCACCTCACCTTTCCCGTTAAGCAGCCATAGTGTGTTTTCTAAACGTGTGACTCTGTTCTGTTTTGTAATTCAGTTCAAGGGTAGCGGTTTTTACATTCCCTCTATAAGTGATATCTTATGATAAGTGTATTTTTCTGTGTGACTTATTTCACTTAGAATCGTCGTACCTAAATCCACTCATCATGCTGCTACTAGCCTTATGACGTGGATTTCATGGCTGAGTGATATTGCATTGTACATAAGGACCACAGCTTCTTTATCCATTTTTCTCTTTCGTGGGATATTTAAGGTGTAACGAAGTGGAGGTTCTTGTCAACAGAGCAGCCCTAAACTTTGGGGTGCCTGTGTCTTGCTGATTTTTAGGTGTCCCAATTTATACGCCCATGATTGGAAGTGCCCTATGCTCTCTAAGCTGAGTTTTTTAAATGTTTCAGGACACACCGTACACTTCTCCAGAGTGGCTGTTGGCAATTTACATCCCGCCCATCAGCGTAGCCAGGCTCCCGTTTCTCCATGGCCTGTCCTGCATTTCTGGTTTTGACACTTTATTCAGCATGGCCCTTTTGACCGATGGGAAGCGAGACTTCTTTGTAGCGCTGATTTGCCTTTCCAGGTTGCTTGGTTGGCCAAAAAGGGCGTATGCGTTTTTTCCTGAATATATTCAGGAAAAAACGCATACGCCCTTTTTGGCCAAGGGCATCATTGTCGAGGGTTTGCCGCTTTTCCTGTGCTGTAAAGGCGATTCGAATCTCCCTCCTGAAATCTGTTTCCTGCAATTCTGCCTTGCTTTCCAAACGTCTTCGTTGCCTTCCCTCAATATATTTGTGGACGAGAGTTATCATTTATAAGTCTGCAGGTTTGTGAATTGCAGTGCCCCTAAACTCCATTTTTCAACTCGCTTTCTTGGGAGCTGGCCGCAAAAGCGCAGGATTGCTTCCGGCCCTATTCTGGTCCCGGGCGGCAGGCTGAGCCTGTGGTTAATTCTTCTTCCTGATGGGAAAATAGAGTGACCTGTGCCTGTCCCAACACCTAGAGCTAGTCTCTCATTGGTTCCCCCTCTTCTCGTTCATCCTCAGGACAAATTGCAACCTGTCCGGAACAGGAGGTTAAAGGTGCTGATTCTCCAAGGAGGGAGATTGCTAGTAAAGCGGCTGGAATGGCGAACCCGAGCACAAGGAGATGAGAAATGAGGTGCGTTTTCGAAACCTTTCCCGATCACACGGTGTACCATCTTCTGGGTTTCTCATGCATGTTTTCGATGTAGGAAGATGCCCTTGAACCTGGAGATTTGGGACCCATGGGATGGGTACCACGCAGTATTGCTTTAAAGGGTCTGCGTTTCCTCACCCAACCTCACCAAACCTCTCAGCCCCAAGAGTGTCCACCCTTATGTCTCAATCAGCTTCGGGTCTAGATATGGTCAATCCAGGTGGCATCACAGCCCCTGAACGAATTTTGTAAGAATTTCTCTCTCTTTCACTGTCTTTGTTTCACGGGTTTTTAAAAGTAATTGATTTTTATAATGGGGTTTAGCTGCTTTTCACTGCTGTGTTTCTGCCGCTTTACACCCTCTTGACTCACTTACACAGCGATATCAATACATAGGTTTTAAGATTCTTACTAGTCAGATATATTCTTGGGCGGTGAATAGGGGGTGTTGAGTCCAATTCACTGAGCAAGGAGTAGGTCTTGTCTATTACATGTTGGGTTTATGGAACGGTATCTGAGCTAATTTGAAACCCTTGTTTTATGCATCACCCCACCTCACCTTTCCCGTTAAGCAGCCATAGTGTGTTTTCTAAACGTGTGACTCTGTTCTGTTTTGTAATTCAGTTCAAGGGTAGCGGTTTTTACATTCCCTCTATAAGTGATATCTTATGATAAGTGTATTTTTCTGTGTGACTTATTTCACTTAGAATCGTCGTACCTAAATCCACTCATCATGCTGCTACTAGCCTTATGACGTGGATTTCATGGCTTAGTGATATTGCATTGTACATAAGGACCACAGCTTCTTTATCCATTTTTCTCTTTCGTGGGATATTTAAGGTGTAACGAAGTGGAGGTTCTTGTCAACAGAGCAGCCCTAAACTTTGGGGTGCCTGTGTCTTGCTGATTTTTAGGTGTCCCAATTTATACGCCCATGATTGGAAGTGCCCTATGCTCTCTAAGCTGAGTTTTTTAAATGTTTCAGGACACACCGTACACTTCTCCAGAGTGGCTGTTGGCAATTTACATCCCGCCCATCAGCGTAGCCAGGCTCCCGTTTCTCCATGGCCTGTCCTGCATTTCTGGTTTTGACACTTTATTCAGCATGGCCCTTTTGACCGATGGGAAGCGAGACTTCTTTGTAGCGCTGATTTGCCTTTCCAGGTTGCTTGGTTGGCCAAAAAGGGCGTATGCGTTTTTTCCTGAATATATTCAGGAAAAAACGCATACGCCCTTTTTGGCCAAGGGCATCATTGTCGAGGGTTTGCCGCTTTTCCTGTGCTGTAAAGGCGATTCGAATCTCCCTCCTGAAATCTGTTTCCTGCAATTCTGCCTTGCTTTCCAAACGTCTTCGTTGCCTTCCCTCAATATATTTGTGGACGAGAGTTATCATTTATAAGTCTGCAGGTTTGTGAGTTGCAGTGCCCCTAAACTCCATTTTTCAACTCGCTTTCTTGGGAGCTGGCCGCAAAAGCGCAGGATTGCTTCCGGCCCTATTCTGGTCCCGGGCGGCAGGCTGAGCCTGTGGTTAATTCTTCTTCCTGATGGGAAAATAGAGTGACCTGTGCCTGTCCCAACACCTAGAGCTAGTCTCTCATTGGTTCCCCCCCTTCTCGTTCATCCTCAGGACAAATTGCAACCTGTCCGGAACAGGAGGTTAAAGGTGCTGATTCTCCAAGGAGGGAGATTGCTAGTAAAGAGGCTGGAATGGCGAACCCGAGCACAAGGAGATGAGAAATGAGGTGCGTTTTCGAAACCTTTCCCGATCACACGGTGTACCATCTTCTGGGTTTCTCATGCATGTTTTCGATGTAGGAATTTGCCCTTGAACCTGGAGATTTGGGACCCATGGGATGGGTACCACGCAGTATTGCTTTAAAGGGTCTGCGTTTCCTCACCCAACCTCACCAAACCTCTCAGCCCCAAGAGTGTCCACCCTTATGTCTCAATCAGCTTCGGGTCTAGATATGGTCAATCCAGGTGGCATCACAGCCCCTGAACGAATTTTGTAAGAATTTCTCTCTCTTTCACTGTCTTTGTTTCACGGGTTTTTAAAAGTAATTGATTTTTATAATGGGGTTTAGCTGCTTTTCACTGCTGTGTTTCTGCCGCTTTACACCCTCTTGACTCACTTACACAGCGATATCAATACATAGGTTTTAAGATTCTTACTAGTCAGATATATTCTTGGGCGGTGAATAGGGGGTGTTGAGTCCAATTCACTGAGCAAGGAGTAGATCTTGTCTATTACATGTTGGGTTTATGGAACGGTATCTGAGCTAATTTGAAACCCTTGTTTTATGCATCACCCCACCTCACCTTTCCCGTTAAGCAGCCATAGTGTGTTTTCTAAACGTGTGACTCTGTTCTGTTTTGTAATTCAGTTCAAGGGTAGCGGTTTTTACATTCCCTCTATAAGTGATATCTTATGATAAGTGTATTTTTCTGTGTGACTTATTTCACTTAGAATCGTCGTACCTAAATCCACTCATCATGCTGCTACTAGCCTTATGACGTGGATTTCATGGCTGAGTGATTTTCCATTGTACATAAGGACCACAACTTCTTTATCCATTTTTCTCTTTCCTGGGATATTTAAGGTGTAACGAAGTGGAGGTTCTTGTCAACAGAGCAGCCCTAAACTTTGGGGTGCCTGTGTCTTGCTGATTTTTAGTTTTCCAAATTTATACGCCCATGAGTGGAAGTGCCCTATGCTCTCTAAGCTGAGTTTTTTAGACGTTTCAGGACACACCGTACACTTCTCCAGAATGGCTGTTGGCAATTTACATCCCGCCCATCAGCGTAGCCAGGCTCCCGTTTCTCCATGGCCTGTCCTGCATTTCTGGTTTTGACACTTTATTCAGCATGGCCCTTTTGACCGATGGGAAGCGAGACTTCTTTGTAGCGCTGATTTGCCTTTCCAGGTTGCTTGGTTGGCCAAAAAGGGCGTATGTCTTTTTTCCTGAATATATTCAGGAAAAAACGCTTACGCCCTTTTTGGCCAAGGGCATCATTGTCGAGGGTTTGCCGCTTTTCCTGTGCTGTAAAGGCGATTCGAATCTCCCTCCTGAAATCTGTTTCCTGCAATTCTGCCTTGCTTTCAAATCCTCTTCGTTGCCTTCCCTCAATATATTTGTGGACGAGAGTTATCATTTATAAGTCTGCAGGTTTGTGTATTGCAGTGCCCCTGAACTCCATTTTTCAACTCGCTTTCTTGGGAGCTGGCCGCAAAAGCGCAGGATTGCTTCCGGCCCTATTCTGGTCCCGGGCGGCAGGCTGAGCCTGTGGTTAATTCTTCTTCCTGATGGGAAAATAGAGTGACCTGTGCCTGTCCCAACACCTAGAGCTAGTCTCTCATTGGTTCCCCCTTTTCTCGTTCATCCTCAGGACAAATTGCAACCTGTCCGGAACAGGAGGTTATAGGTGCTGATTCTTCAAGGAGGGAGATTGCTAGTAAAGCGGCTGGAATGGCGAACCCGAGCACAAGGAGATGAGAAATGAGGTGCGTTTTCGAAACCTTTCCCGATCACACGTTGTACCATCTTCTGTGTTTCTCATGCATGTTTTCGATGTAGGAAGATGCCCTTGAACCTGGAGATTTGGGACCCATGGGATGGGTACCACGCAGTATTGCTTTAAAGGGTCTGCGTTTCCTCACCCAACCTCACCAAACCTCTCAGCCCCAAGAGTGTCCACCCTTATGTCTCAATCAGCTTCGGGTCTAGATATGGTCAATCCAGGTGGCATCACAGCCCCTGAACGAATTTTGTAAGAATTTCTCTCTCTTTCACTGTCTTTGTTTCACGGGTTTTTAAAAGTAATTGATTTTTATAATGGGGTTTAGCTGCTTTTCACTGCTGTGTTTCTGCCGCTTTACACCCTCTTGACTCACTTACAGAGAGATATCAATACATAGGTTTTAAGATTCTTACTAGTCAGATATATTCTTGGGCGGTGATTAGGGGGTGTTGAGTCCAATTCACTGAGCAAGGAGTAGGTCTTGTCTATTACATGTTGGGTTTATGGATCGGTATCTGAGCTAATTTGAAACCCTTGTTTTATGCATCATTCCACCTCACCTTTCCCGTTAAGCAGCCATAGTGTGTTTTCTAAACGTGTGACTCTGTTCTGTTTTGTAATTCAGTTCAAGGGTAGCGGTTTTTACATTCCCTCTATAAGTGATATCTTATGGTAAGTGTCTTTTTCTGTGTGACTTATTTCACTTAGAATCGTCGTACCTAAATCCACTCATCATGCTGCTATTAGCCTTATGACGTGGATTTCATAGCTGAGTGATATTCCATTGTACAAAAGGACCACAACTTCTTTATCCATTTTTCTCTTTCCTGGGATATTTAGGGTGTAACGAAGTGGAGGTTCTTGTCAACAGAGCAGCCCTAAACTTTGGGGTGCCTGTGTCTTGCTGATTTTTAGGTTTCCGAATTTATACGCCCTTGAGTGGAAGTGCCCTATGCTCTCTAAGCTGAGTTTCTTAGATGTTTCAGGATACACCGTACAGTTCTCAAGAGTGGCTATTGGCAATTTACATCCCGCCCATCAGCATAGCCAGGCTCCCGTTTCTCCATGGCCTGTCTTGCATTTCTGGGTTTGACACGTTATTCAGCATGGCCCTTTTGACCGATGGGAAGCGAGACTTCTTTGTAGCGCTGATTTGCCTTTCCAGGTTGCTTGGTTGGCCAAAAAGGGCGTATGCGTTTTTTCCTGAATATATTCAGGAAAAAACGCATACGCCCTTTTTGGCCAACGGCATCATTGTCGAGGTTTTGCCGCTTTTCCTGTGCTTTAAAGGCGATTCGAATCTCCCTCCTGAAATCTGTTTCCTGCAATTCTGCCTTGCTTTCCAATCGTCTTCGTTGCCTTCCCTCAATAGATTTATGGAGGAGAGTTATCATTTATAAGTCTGCAGGTTTGTGAGTTGCAGTGCCCCCGAGCTCCATTTTTCAACTCGCTTTCTTGGAAGCTGGCCGCAAAAGCGCAGGATTGCTTCAGGCCCTATTCTGGTCCCGGGCGGCAGGCTGAGCCTGTGGTTAATTCTTCTTCCTGATGGGCAAATAGAGTGACCTGTGCCTGTCCCAACACCTAGAGCTAGTCTCTCATTGGTTCCCCCTCTTCCCGTTCATCCTCAGGACAAATTGCAACCTGTACGGAACAGGAGGTTAAAGGTGCTGATTCTCCAAGGAGGGAGATTGCTAGTAAAGCGGCTGGAATGGCGAACCCGAGCACAAGGAGATGAGAAATGAGGTGCGTTTTGGAAACCTTTCCCGATCACACGGTGTACCATCTTCTGGTTTTCTCATGCATGTTTTCGATGTAGGAAGATGCCCTTGAATCTGGAGATTTGGGACCCATGGGATGGGTAACACGCAGTATTACTTTAAAGGGTCTGCGTTTGCTCACCCAACCTCACCAAACCTCTCAACCCCAAGAGTGTCCACCCTTATGTCTCAATCAGCTGTGGGTCTAGATATGGTCAATCCAGGTGGCCTCACAGCCCCTGAACGAATTTTGTAAGAATTTCTCTCTCTTTCACTGTCTTTGTTTCACGGGTTTTGAAAAGTAATTGATTTTTATAATGGGGTTTAGCTGCTTTTCACTGCTGTGTTTCTGCCGCTTTACACCCACTTGTCTCACTTACAGAGAGATATCAATACATAGGTTTTAAGATTCTTACTAGTCAGATATATTCTTGGGCGGTGAATAGGGGGTGTTGAGTCCAATTCACTGAGCAAGGAGTAGGTCTTGTCTATTACCTATTGAGTTTATGGAACGGTATCTGAGCTAATTTGAAGCCCTTGTTTTATGCATCACCCCACCTCACCTTTCCCGTTAAGCAGCCAAAGTGTCTTTTCTAAACGTGTGACTCTGTTCTGTTTTGTAATTCAGTTCAAGGGTAGCGGTTTTTACATTCCCTCTATAAGTGATATCTTATGATAAGTGTCTTTTTCTGTGTGACTTATTTCACTTAGAATCGTCGTACCTAAATCCACTCATCATGCTGCTACTAGCCTTATGACGTTGATTTCATGGCTGAGTGTATTCCATTGTACATAAGGACCACAACTTCTTTATCCATTTTTCTCTTTCCTGGGATATTTAAGGTGTAACGAAGTGGAGGTTCTTGTCAACAGAGCAGCCTTAAACGTTGGGGTGCCTGTGTCTTGCTGATTTTTAGTTTTCCCAATTTATACGCCCATGAGTGGAAGTGCCCTATGCTCTCTAAGCTGAGTATTTTAGATGTTTCAGGACACACCGTACACTTCTCCAGAGTGGCTGTTGGCAATTTACATCCCGCCCATCAGCGTAGCCAGGCTCCCGTTTCTCCATGGCCTGTCCTGCATTTCTGGTTTTGACACTTTATTCAGCATGGCCCTTTTGACCGATGGGAAGCGAGACTTCTTTGTAGCGCTGATTTGCCTTTCCAGATTGCTTGGTTGGCCAAAAAGGGCGTATGCGTTTTTTCCTGAATATATTCAGGAAAAAACGCATACGCCGTTTTTGGCCAAGGGCATCATTGTCGAGGTTTTGCCGCTTTTCCTGTGCTTTAAAGGCGATTCGAATCTCCCTCCTGAAATCTGTTTCCTGCAATTCTGCCTTGCTTTCAAATCCTCTTCGTTGCCTTCCCTCAATATATTTGTGGACGAGAGTTATCATTTATAAGTCTGCAGGTTTGTGAATTGCAGTGCCCCTGAGCTCCATTTTTCAACTCGCTTTCTTGGGAGCTGGCCGCAAAAGTGCAGGATTGCTTCAGGCCCTATTCTGGTCCCGGACGGCAGGCTGATCCTGTGGTTAATTCTTCTTCCTGATGGGAAAATAGAGTGACCTGTGCCTGTCCCAACACCTAGAGCTAGTCTCTCATTGGTTCCCCCTCTTCCCGTTCATCCTCAGGACAAATTGCAACCTGTACGGAACAGGAGGTTAAAGGTGCTGATTCTCCAAGGAGGGATATTGCTAGTAAAGCGGCTGGAATGGCGAACCCGAGCACAAGGAGATGAGAAATGAGGTGCGTTTTGGACACCATTCCCCATCACACGGTGTACCCTCTTCTGGGTTTCTCATGCATGTTTTCGATGTAGGAAGATGCCCTTGAACCTGGAGATTTGGGACCCATGGGATGGGTACCACGCAGTAGTACTTTAAAGGGTCTGCGTTTCCTCACCCAACCTCACCAAACCTCTCAGCCCCAAGAGTTTCCACCCTTATGTCTCAATCAGCTGTGGGTCTACATATGGTCAATCCAGGTGGCATCACAGCCCCTGAACGAATTTTGTAAGAATTTCTCTCTCTTTCACTGTCTTTGTTTCACGGGTTTTTAAAAGTAATTGATTTTTATAATGGGGTTTAGCTGATTTTCACCGCTGTGTTTCTGCCGCTTTACACCCACTTGACTCACTTACAGAGAGATATCAATACATAGGTTTTAAGATTCTTACTAGTCAGATATATTCTTGGGCGGTGAATAGGGGGTGTTGAGTCCAATTCACTGAGCAAGGAGTAGGTCTTGTCTATTACATATTGGGTTTATGGAACGGTATCTGAGCTAATTTGAAACCCTTGTTTTATGCATCACTCCACCTCACCTTTCCCGTTAAGCAGCCATAGTGTCTTTTCTAAACGTGTGACTCTGTTCTGTTTTGTAATTCAGTTCAAGGGTAGCAGTTTTTACATTCCCTCTATAAGTGATATCTTATGATACGTGTCTTTTTCTGTGTGACTTATTTCACTTAGAATCGTCGTACCTAAATCCACTCATCATGCTGCTACTAGCCTTATGACGTTGATTTCATGGCTGAGTGATATTCCATTGTACATAAGGACCACAACTTCTTTATCCAATTTTCTCTTTCCTGGGATATTTAAGGTGAAACGAAGTGGAGGTTCTTGTCAATAGAGCAGCCCTAAACTTTGGGGTGCCTGTGTCTTGCTGATTTTTAGGTTTCCGAATTTATACGCCCTTGAGTGGAAGTGCCCTATGCTCTCTAAGCTGAGTTTCTTAGATGTTTCAGGATACACCGTACAGTTCTCAAGAGTGGCTATTGGCAATTTACATCCCGCCCATCAGCATAGCCAGGCTCCCGTTTCTCCATGGCCTGTCTTGCAAATCTGGGTTTGACACGTTATTCAGCATGGCCCTTTTGACCGATGGGAAGCGAGACTTCTTTGTAGCGCTGATTTGCCTTTCCAGGTTGCTTGGTTGGCCAAAAAGGGCGTATGCGTTTTTTCCTGAATATATTCAGGAAAAAACGCATACGCCCTTTTTGGCCAACGGCATCATTGTCGAGGTTTTGCCGCTTTTCCTGTGCTTTAAAGGCGATTCGAATCTCCCTCCTGAAATCTGTTTCCTGCAATTCTGCCTTGCTTTCCAATCGTCTTCGTTGCCTTCCCTCAATAGATTTATGGAGGAGAGTTATCATTTATAAGTCTGCAGGTTTGTGAGTTGCAGTGCCCCCGAGCTCCATTTTTCAACTCGCTTTCTTGGAAGCTGGCCGCAAAAGCGCAGGATTGCTTCAGGCCCTATTCTGGTCCCGGGCGGCAGGCTGAGCCTGTGGTTAATTCTTCTTCCTGATGGGAAAATAGAGTGACCTGTGCCTGTCCCAACAACTAGAGCTAGTCTCTCATTGGTTCCCCCTCTTCCCGTTCATCCTCAGGACAAATTGCAACCTGTACGGAACAGGAGGTTAAAGGTGCTGATTCTCCAAGGAGGGAGATTGGTAGTAAAGCGGCTGGAATGGCGAACCCGAGCACAAGGAGATGAGAAATGAGGTGCGTTTTGGAAACCTTTCCCGATCACACGGTGTACCATCTTCTGGTTTTCTCATGCATGTTTCCGATGTAGGAAGATGCCCTTGAACCTGGAGATTTGGGACCCATGGGATGGGTAACACGCAGTATTACTTTAAAGGGTCTGCGTTTGCTCACCCAACCTCACCAAACCTCTCAGCCCCAAGAGTGTCCACCCTTATGTCTCAATCAGCTGTGGGTCTAGATATGGTCAATCCAGGTGGCCTCACAGCCCCTGAACGAATTTTGTAAGAATTTCTCTCTCTTTCACTGTCTTTGTTTCACGGGTTTTTAAAAGTAATTGATTTTTATAATGGGGTTTAGCTGCTTTTCACTGCTGTGTTTCTGCCGCTTTACACCCACTTGACTCACTTACAGAGAGATATCAATACACAGGTTTTAAGATTCTTACTAGTCAGATATATTCTTGGGCGGTGAATAGGGGGTGTTGAGTCCAATTCACTGAGCAAGGAGTAGGTCTTGGCTATTACCTATTGGGTTTATGGAACGGTATCTGAGCTAATTTGAAACCCTTGTTTTATGCATCACCCCACCTCACCTTTCCCGTTAAGCAGCCATAGTGTGTTTTCTAAACGTGTGACTCTGTTCTGTTTTGTAATTCAGTTCAAGGGTAGCGGTTTTTACATTCCCTCTATAAGTGATATCTTATGATACGTGTCTTTTTCTGTGTGACTTATTTCACTTAGAATCGTCGTACCTAAATCCACTCATCATGCTGCTACTATCCTTATGACGTTGATTTCATGGCTGAGTGTATTCCATTGTACATAAGGACCACAACTTCTTTATCCATTTTTCTCTTTCCTGGGATATTTAAGGTGTAACGAAGTGGAGGTTCTTGTCAACAGAGCAGCCCTAAACTTTGGGGTGCCTGTTTCTTGCTGATTTTTAGGTTTCCGAATTTATACGCCCATGAGTGGAAGTACCCTATGCTCTCTAAGCTGAGTTTCTTAGATGTTTCAGGACACACCGTACACTTCTCCAGAGTGGCTGTTGGCAATTTACATCCCGCCCATCAGCGTAGCCAGGCTCCCGTTTCTCCATGGCCTGTCCTGCATTTCTGGTTTTGACACTTTATTCAGCATGGCCCTTTTGACCGATGGGAAGCGAGACTTCTTTGTAGCGCTGATTTGCCTTTCCAGGTTGCTTGGTTGGCCAAAAAGGGCGTATGCGTTTTTTCCTGAATATATTCAGGAAAAAACGCATACGCCGTTTTTGGCCAAGGGCATCATTGTCGAGGTTTTGCCGCTTTTCCTGTGCTTTAAAGGCGATTCAAATCTCCCTCCTGAAATCTGTTTCCTGCAATTCTGCCTTGCTTTCAAATCCTCTTCGTTGCCTTCCCTCAATATATTTGTGGACGAGAGTTATCATTTACAAGTCTGCAGGTTTGTGAATTGCAGTGCCCCCGAGCTCCATTTTTCAACTCGCTTTTTTGGGAGCTGGCCGCAAAAGCGCAGGATTGCTTCCGGCCCTATTCTGGTCCCGGGCGGCAGGCTGAGCCTGTGGTTAATTCTTCTTCCTGATGGGAAAATAGAGTGACCTGTGCCTGTCCCAACACCTAGAGCTAGTCTCTCATTGGTTCCCCCTCTTCCCGTTCATCCTCAGGACAAATTGCAACCTGTACGGAACAGGAGGTTAAAGGTGCTGATTCTCCAAGGAGGGAGATTGCTAGTGAAGCAGCTGGAATGGCGAACTCGAGCACAAGGAGATGAGAAATGAGGTGCGTTTTGGAAACCTTTCCCGATCACACGGTGTACCATCTTTTGGTTTCTCATGCATGTTTTCGATGTAGGAAGATGCCCTTGAACCTGGAGATTTGAGACCCATGGGATGGGTACCACGCAGTATTACTTTAAAGGGTCTGCGGTTCCTCACCCAACCTCACCAAACCGCTCAGCCCCAAGAGTGTCCACCCTTATGTCTCAATCAGCTGTGGGTTTACATATGGTCAATCCAGGTGGCATCACAGCCCCTGAACGAATTTTGTAAGAATTTCTCTCTCTTTCACTGTCTTTGTTTCACGGGTTTTTAAAAGTAATTGATTTTTATAATGGGGTTTAGCTGCTTTTCACTGCTGTGTTTTTGCCGCTTTACACCCACTTGACTCACTTACAGAGAGATATCAATACATAGGTTTTAAGATTCTTACTAGTCAGATATATTCTTGGGCGGTGAATAGGGGGTGTTGAGTCCAATTCACTGAGCAAGGAGTAGGTCTTGTCTATTACATATTGGGTTTATGGAACGGTATCTGATCTAATTTGAAACCCTTGTTTTATGCATCACACCACCTCACCTTTCCCGTTAAGCAGCCATAGTGTCTTTTCTAAACGTGTGACTCTGTTCTGTTTTGTAATTCAGTTCAAGGGTAGCGGTTTTTACATTCCCTCTATAAGTGATATCTTATGATACGTGTCTTTTTCTGTGTGACTTATTTCACTTAGAATCGTCGTACCTAAATCCACTCATCATGCTGCTACTAGCCTTATGACGTTGATTTCATGGCTGAGTGATATTCCATTGTACATAAGGACCACAACTTCTTTATCCAATTTTCTCTTTCCTGGGATATTTAAGGTGAAACGAAGTGGAGGTTCTTGTCAACAGAGCAGCCCTAAACTTTTGGGTGCCTGTGTCTTGCTGATTTTTAGGTTTCCGAATTTATACGCCCATGAGTGGAAGTGCCCTATGCTCTCTAAGCTGAGTTTCTTAAATGTTTCAGGATACACCGTACAGTTCTCAAGAGTGGCTATTGGCAATTTACATCCCGCCCATCAGCATAGCCAGGCTCCCGTTTCTCCATGGCCTGTCTTGCATTTCTGGGTTTGAGACGTTATTCAGCATGGCCCTTTTGACCGATGGGAAGGGAGACTTCTTTGTAGCGCTGATTTGCCTTTCCAGGTTGCTTGGTTGGCCAAAAAGGGCGTATGCGTTTTTTCCTGAATATATTCAGGAAAAAACGCATACGCCCTTTTTGGCCAAGGGCATCATTGTCGAGGTTTTGCCGCTTTTCCTGTGCTTTAAAGGCGATTCGAATCTCCCTCCTGAAATCTGTTTCCTGCAATTCTGCCTTGCTTTCCAATCGTCTTCGTTGCCTTCCCTCAATATATTTATGGAGGAGAGTTATCATTTATAAGTCTGCAGGTTTGTGAATTGCAGTGCCCCTGAGCTCCATTTTTCAACTCGCTTTTTTGGTAGTTGGCCGCAAAAGCGCAGGATTGCTTCAGGCCCTATTCTGGTCCCGGGCGGCAGGCTGAGCCTGTGGTTAATTCTTCTTCCTGATGGGCAAATAGAGTGACCTGTGCCTGTCCCAACACCTAGAGCTAGTCTCTCATTGGTTCCCCCTCTTCCCGTTCATCCTCAGGACAAATTGCAACCTGTACGGAACAGGAGGTTAAAGGTGCTGATTCTCCAAGGAGGGAGATTGCTAGTAAAGCGGCTGGAATGGCGAACCCGAGCACAAGGAGATGAGAAATGAGGTGCGTTTTGGAAACCTTTCCCGATCACACGGTGTACCATCTTCTGGTTTTCTCATGCATGTTTTCGATGTAGGAAGATGCCCTTGAATCTGGAGATTTGGGACCCATGGGATGGGTAACACGCAGTATTACTTTAAAGGGTCTGCGTTTGCTCACCCAACCTCACCAAACCTCTCAACCCCAAGAGTGTCCACCCTTATGTGTCAATCAGCTGTGGGTCTAGATATGGTCAATCCAGGTGGCCTCACAGCCCCTGAACGAATTTTGTAAGAATTTCTCTCTCTTTCACTGTCTTTGTTTCACGGGTTTTGAAAAGTAATTGATTTTTATAATGGGGTTTAGCTGCTTTTCACTGCTGTGTTTCTGCCGCTTTACACCCACTTGTCTCACTTACAGAGAGATATCAATACATAGGTTTTAAGATTCTTACTAGTCAGATATATTCTTGGGCGGTGAATAGGGGGTGTTGAGTCCAATTCACTGAGCAAGGAGTAGGTCTTGTCTATTACCTATTGAGTTTATGGAACGGTATCTGAGCTAATTTGAAGCCCTTGTTTTATGCATCACCCCACCTCACCTTTCCCGTTAAGCAGCCAAAGTGTCTTTTCTAAACGTGTGACTCTGTTCTGTTTTGTAATTCAGTTCAAGAGTAGCGGTTTTTACATTCCCTCTATAAGTGATATCTTATGATAAGTGTCTTTTTCTGTGTGACTTATTTCACTTAGAATCGTCGTACCTAAATCCACTCATCATGCTGCTACTAGCCTTATGACGTTGATTTCATGGCTGAGTGTATTCCATTGTACATAAGGACCACAACTTCTTTATCCATTTTTCTCTTTCCTGGGATATTTAAGGTGTAACGAAGTGGAGGTTCTTGTCAACAGAGCAGCCTTAAACGTTGGGGTGCCTGTGTCTTGCTGATTTTTAGTTTTCCCAATTTATACGCCCATGAGTGGAAGTGCCCTATGCTCTCTAAGCTGAGTATTTTAGATGTTTCAGGACACACCGTACACTTCTCCAGAGTGGCTGTTGGCAATTTACATCCCGCCCATCAGCGTAGCCAGGCTCCCGTTTCTCCATGGCCTGTCCTGCATTTCTGGTTTTGACACTTTATTCAGCATGGCCCTTTTGACCGATGGGAAGCGAGACTTCTTTGTAGCGCTGATTTGCCTTTCCAGATTGCTTGGTTGGCCAAAAAGGGCGTATGCGTTTTTTCCTGAATATATTCAGGAAAAAACGCATACGCCCTTTTTGGCCAAGGGCATCATTGTCGAGGTTTTGCCGCTTTTCCTGTGCTTTAAAGGCGATTCGAATCTCCCTCCTGAAATCTGTTTCCTGCAATTCTGCCTTGCTTTCAAATCCTCTTCGTTGCCTTCCCTCAATATATTTGTGGACGAGAGTTATCATTTATAAGTCTGCAGGTTTGTGAATTGCAGTGCCCCTGAGCTCCATTTTTCAACTCGCTTTCTTGGGAGCTGGCCGCAAAAGTGCAGGATTGCTTCAGGCCCTATTCTGGTCCCGGACGGCAGGCTGATCCTGTGGTTAATTCTTCTTCCTGATGGGAAAATAGAGTGACCTGTGCCTGTCCCAACACCTAGAGCTAGTCTCTCATTGGTTCCCCCTCTTCCCGTTCATCCTCAGGACAAATTGCAACCTGTACGGAACAGGAGGTTAAAGGTGCTGATTCTCCAAGGAGGGATATTGCTAGTAAAGCGGCTGGAATGGCGAACCCGAGCACAAGGAGATGAGAAATGAGGTGCGTTTTGGACACCATTCCCCATCACACGGTGTACCCTCTTCTGGGTTTCTCATGCATGTTTTCGATGTAGGAAGATGCCCTTGAACCTGGAGATTTGGGACCCATGGGATGGGTACCACGCAGTAGTACTTTAAAGGGTCTGCGTTTCCTCACCCAACCTCACCAAACCTCTCAGCCCCAAGAGTTTCCACCCTTATGTCTCAATCAGCTGTGGGTCTACATATGGTCAATCCAGGTGGCATCACAGCCCCTGAACGAATTTTGTAAGAATTTCTCTCTCTTTCACTGTCTTTGTTTCACGGGTTTTTAAAAGTAATTGATTTTTATAATGGGGTTTAGCTGATTTTCACCGCTGTGTTTCTGCCGCTTTACACCCACTTGACTCACTTACAGAGAGATATCAATACATAGGTTTTAAGATTCTTACTAGTCAGATATATTCTTGGGCGGTGAATAGGGGGTGTTGAGTCCAATTCACTGAGCAAGGAGTAGGTCTTGTCTATTACATATTGGGTTTATGGAACGGTATCTGAGCTAATTTGAAACCCTTGTTTTATGCATCACTCCACCTCACCTTTCCCGTTAAGCAGCCATAGTGTCTTTTCTAACCGTGTGACTCTGTTCTGTTTTGTAATTCAGTTCAAGGGTAGCAGTTTTTACATTCCCTCTATAAGTGATATCTTATGATACGTGTCTTTTTCTGTGTGACTTATTTCACTTAGAATCGTCGTACCTAAATCCACTCATCATG
This sequence comes from Balaenoptera physalus, assembly GCF_965194825.1. NCBI lineage: Eukaryota > Metazoa > Chordata > Mammalia > Artiodactyla > Balaenopteridae > Balaenoptera > Balaenoptera physalus. The sequence goes on along the minus strand of NC_138888.1, from coordinate 89,089,951 downwards.
CTGCTACTAGCCTTATGACGTTGATTTCATGGCTGAGTGATATTCCATTGTACATAAGGACCACAACTTCTTTATCCAATTTTCTCTTTCCTGGGATATTTAAGGTGAAACGAAGTGGAGGTTCTTGTCAATAGAGCAGCCCTAAACTTTGGGGTGCCTGTGTCTTGCTGATTTTTAGGTTTCCGAATTTATACGCCCTTGAGTGGAAGTGCCCTATGCTCTCTAAGCTGAGTTTCTTAGATGTTTCAGGATACACCGTACAGTTCTCAAGAGTGGCTATTGGCAATTTACATCCCGCCCATCAGCATAGCCAGGCTCCCGTTTCTCCATGGCCTGTCTTGCATTTCTGGGTTTGACACGTTATTCAGCATGGCCCTTTTGACCGATGGGAAGCGAGACTTCTTTGTAGCGCTGATTTGCCTTTCCAGGTTGCTTGGTTGGCCAAAAAGGGCGTATGCGTTTTTTCCTGAATATATTCAGGAAAAAACGCATACGCCCTTTTTGGCCAACGGCATCATTGTCGAGGTTTTGCCGCTTTTCCTGTGCTTTAAAGGCGATTCGAATCTCCCTCCTGAAATCTGTTTCCTGCAATTCTGCCTTGCTTTCCAATCCTCTTCGTTGCCTTCCCTCAATAGATTTATGGAGGAGAGTTATCATTTATAAGTCTGCAGGTTTGTGAGTTGCAGTGCCCCCGAGCTCCATTTTTCAACTCGCTTTCTTGGAAGCTGGCCGCAAAAGCGCAGGATTGCTTCAGGCCCTATTCTGGTCCCGGGCGGCAGGCTGAGCCTGTGGTTAATTCTTCTTCCTGATGGGAAAATAGAGTGACCTGTGCCTGTCCCAACACCTAGAGCTAGTCTCTCATTGGTTCCCCCTCTTCCCGTTCATCCTCAGGACAAATTGCAACCTGTACGGAACAGGAGGTTAAAGGTGCTGATTCTCCAAGGAGGGAGATTGGTAGTAAAGCGGCTGGAATGGCGAACCCGAGCACAAGGAGATGAGAAATGAGGTGCGTTTTGGAAACCTTTCCCGATCACACGGTGTACCATCTTCTGGTTTTCTCATGCATGTTTTCGATGTAGGAAGATGCCCTTGAACCTGGAGATTTGGGACCCATGGGATGGGTAACACGCAGTATTACTTTAAAGGGTCTGCGTTTGCTCACCCAACCTCACCAAACCTCTCAGCCCCAAGAGTGTCCACCCTTATGTCTCAATCAGCTGTGGGTTTACATATGGTCAATCCAGGTGGCCTCACAGCCCCTGAACGAATTTTGTAAGAATTTCTCTCTCTTTCACTGTCTTTGTTTCACGGGTTTTTAAAAGTAATTGATTTTTATAATGGGGTTTAGCTGCTTTTCACTGCTGTGTTTCTGCCGCTTTACACCCACTTGACTCACTTACAGAGAGATATCAATACACAGGTTTTAAGATTCTTACTAGTCAGATATATTCTTGGGCGGTGAATAGGGGGTGTTGAGTCCAATTCACTGAGCAAGGAGTAGGTCTTGGCTATTACCTATTGGGTTTATGGAACGGTATCTGAGCTAATTTGAAACCCTTGTTTTATGCATCACCCCACCTCAACTTTCCCGTTAAGCAGCCATAGTGTGTTTTCTAAACGTGTGACTCTGTTCCGTTTTGTAATTCAGTTCAAGGGTAGCGGTTTTTACATTCCCTCTATAAGTGATATCTTATGATAAGTGTCTTTTTCTGTGTGACTTATTTCACTTAGAATCGTCGTACCTAAATCCACTCATCATGCTGCTACTAGCCTTATGACGTTGATTTCATGGCTGAGTGATATTCCATTGTACATAAGGACCACAACTTCTTTATCCATTTTTCTCTTTCCTGGGATATTTAAGGTGTAACGAAGTGGAGGTTCTTGTCAACAGAGCAGCCTTAAACGTTGGGGTGCCTGTGTCTTGCTGATTTTTAGTTTTCCCAATTTATACGCCCATGAGTGGAAGTGCCCTATGCTCTCTAAGCTGAGTATTTTAGATGTTTCAGGACACACCGTACACTTCTCCAGAGTGGCTGTTGGCAATTTACATCCCGCCCATCAGCGTAGCCAGGCTCCCGTTTCTCCATGGCCTGTCCTGCATTTCTGGTTTTGACACTTTATTCAGCATGGCCCTTTTGACCGATGGGAAGCGAGACTTCTTTGTAGCGCTGATTTGCCTTTCCAGGTTGCTTGGTTGGCCAAAAAGGGCGTATGCGTTTTTTCCTGAATATATTCAGGAAAAAACGCATACGCCCTTTTTGGCCAAGGACATCATTGTCAAGGTTTTGCCGCTTTTTCTGTGCTTTAAAGGTGATTCGAATCTCCCTCCTGAAATCTGTTTCCTGCAATTCTGCCTTGCTTTCAAATCCTCTTCGTTGCCTTCCCTCAATATATTTGTGGACGAGAGTGGTCATTTATAAGTCTGCAGGTTTGTGGATTGCAGTGCCCTGAGCTCCATTTTTCAACTCGCTTTCTTGGGAGCTGGCTGCAAAAGCGCAGGATTGCTTCAGGCCCTATTCTGGTTCCGGGCGGCAGGCAGAGCCTGTGGTTAATTCTTCTTCTTGATGGGAAAATAGAGTGACCTGTGCCTGTCCCAACACCTAGAGCTAGTCTCTCATTGTTTCCCCCTCTTCCCGTTCATCCTCAGGACAAATTGCAACCTGTACGGAACAGGAGGTTAAAGGTGCTGATTCTCCAAGGAGGGAGATTGCTAGTGAAGCAGCTGGAATGGCAAGTTCGAGCACAAGGAGATGAGAAATGAGGTGCGTTTTGGAAACCTTTCCCGATCACACGGTGTACCATCTTTTGGTTTCTCATGCATGTTTTCGATGTAGGAAGATGCCCTGAACCTGGAGATTTGAGACCCATGGGATGGGTACCACGCAGTATTACTTTAAAGGGTCTGCGTTTCCTCACCCAACCTCACCAAACCGCTCAGCCCCAAGAGTGTCCACCCTTATGTCTCAATCTGCTGTGGGTCTAGATATGGTCAATCCAGGTGGTATCACAGCCCCTGAACGAATTTTGTAAGAATTTCTCTCTCTTTCACTGTCTTTGTTTCACGGGTTTTTAAAAGTAATTGATTTTTATAATGGGGTTTAGCTGCTTTTCACTGCTGTGTTTCTGCCGCTTTACACTCACTTGACTCACTTACAGAGAGATATCAATACATAGGTTTTAAGATTCTTACTAGTCAGATATATTCTTGGGCGGTGAATAGGGGGTGTTGAGTCCAATTCACTGAGCAAGGAGTAGGTCTTGGCTATTACATATTGGGTTTATGGAACGGTATCTGAGCTAATTTGAAACCCTTGTTTTATGCATCACCCCACCTCACCTTTCTCGTTAAGCAGCCATAGTGTGTTTTCTAAACGTGTGACTCTGTTCTGTTTTGTAATTCAGTTCAAGGGTAGCGGTTTTTACATTCCCTCTATAAGTGGTATCTTATGATAAGTGTCTTTTTCTGTGTGACTTATTTCACTTAGAATCGTCGTACCTAAATCCACTCATCATGCTGCTACTATCCTTATGACGTTAATTTCATGGCTGAGTGATATTCCATTGTACATAAGGACAACAACTTCTTTATCCATTTTTCTCTTTCCTGGGATATTTAAGGTGAAACGAAGTGGAGGTTCTTGTCAACAGAGCAGCCCTAAACTTTGGGGTGCCTGTGTCTTGCTGATTTTTAGGTTTCCCAATTTATATGCCCATGAGTGGAAGTGCCCTATGCTCTCTAAGCTGAGTTTCTTAGATGTTTCAAGACACACCGTACACTTCTCCAGAGTGGCTGTTGGCCATTTACATCCCGCCCATCAGCGTAGCCAGGCTCCCGTTTCTCCATGGCCTGTCCTGCATTTCTGGTTTTGACACTTTATTCAGCATGGCCCTTTTGACCGATGGGAAGCGAGACTTCTTTGTAGCGCTGATTTGCCTTTCCAGGTTGCTTTGTTTGCCAAAAAGGGCGTATGCGTTTTTTCCTGAATATATTCAGGAAAAAACGCATACGCCGTTTTTGGCCAAGGGCATCATTGTCGAGGTTTTGCCGCTTTTCCTGTGCTTTAAAGGCGATTCAAATCTCCCTCCTGAAATCTGTTTCCTGCAATTCTGCCTTGCTTTCAAATCCTCTTCGTTGCCTTCCCTCAATATATTTGTGGACGAGAGTTATCATTTATAAGTCTGCAAGTTTGTGAATTGCAGTGCCCCCGAGCTCCATTTTTCAACTCGCTTTCTTGGGAGCTGGCCGCAAAAGCGCAGGATTGCTTCCGGCCCTATTCTGGTCCCGGGCGGCAGGCTGAGCCTGTGGTTAATTCTTCTTCCTGATGGGAAAATAGAGTGACCTGTGCCTGTCCCAACACCTAGAGCTAGTCTCTCATTGGTTCCCCCTCTTCCCGTTCATCCTCAGGACAAATTGCAACCTGTACGGAACAGGAGGTTAAAGGTGCTGATTCTCCAAGGAGGGAGATTGCTAGTGAAGCAGCTGGAATGGCGAACTCGAGCACAAGGAGATGAGAAATGAGGTGCGTTTTGGAAACCTTTCCCGATCACACGGTGTACCATCTTTTGGTTTCTCATGCATGTTTTCGATGTAGGAAGATGCCCGTGAACCTGGAGATTTGAGACCCATGGGATGGGTACCACGCAGTATTACTTTAAAGGGTCTGCGATTCCTCACCCAACCTCACCAAACCGTTCAGCCCCAAGAGTGTCCACCCTTATGTCTCAATCAGCTGTGGGTTTACATATGGTCAATCCAGGTGGCATCACAGCCCCTGAACGAATTTTGTAAGAATTTCTCTCTCTTTCACTGTCTTTGTTTCACGGGTTTTTAAAAGTAATTGATTTTTATAATGGGGTTTAGCTGCTTTTCACTGCTGTGTTTTTGCCGCTTTACACCCACTTGACTCACTTACAGAGAGATATCAATACATAGGTTTTAAGATTCTTACTAGTCAGATATATTCTTGGGCGGTGAATAGGGGGTGTTGAGTCCAATTCACTGAGCAAGGAGTAGGTCTTGTCTATTACATATTGGGTTTATGGAACGGTATCTGATCTAATTTGAAACCCTTGTTTTATGCATCACACCACCTCACCTTTCCCGTTAAGCAGCCATAGTGTCTTTTCTAAACGTGTGACTCTGTTCTGTTTTGTAATTCAGTTCAAGGGTAGCGGTTTTTACATTCCCTCTATAAGTGATATCTTATGATACGTGTCTTTTTCTGTGTGACTTATTTCACTTAGAATCGTCGTACCTAAATCCACTCATCATGCTGCTACTAGCCTTATGACGTTGATTTCATGGCTGAGTGATATTCCATTGTACATAAGGACCACAACTTCTTTATCCAATTTTCTCTTTCCTGGGATATTTAAGGTGAAACGAAGTGGAGGTTCTTGTCAACAGAGCAGCCCTAAACTTTTGGGTGCCTGTGTCTTGCTGATTTTTAGGTTTCCGAATTTATACGCCCATGAGTGGAAGTGCCCTATGCTCTCTAAGCTGAGTTTCTTAAATGTTTCAGGATACACCGTACAGTTCTCAAGAGTGGCTATTGGCAATTTACATCCCGCCCATCAGCATAGCCAGGCTCCCGTTTCTCCATGGCCTGTCTTGCATTTCTGGGTTTGAGACGTTATTCAGCATGGCCCTTTTGACCGATGGGAAGCGAGACTTCTTTGTAGCGCTGATTTGCCTTTCCAGGTTGCTTGGTTGGCCAAAAAGGGCATATGCGTTTTTTCCTGAATATATTCAGGAAAAAACGCATACGCCCTTTTTGGCCAAGGGCATCATTGTCGAGGTTTTGCCGCTTTTCCTGTGCTTTAAAGGCGATTCGAATCTCCCTCCTGAAATCTGTTTCCTGCAATTCTGCCTTGCTTTCCAATCGTCTTCGTTGCCTTCCCTCAATATATTTATGGAGGAGAGTTATCATTTATAAGTCTGCAGGTTTGTGAATTGCAGTGCCCCTGAGCTCCATTTTTCAACTCGCTTTTTTGGTAGTTGGCCGCAAAAGCGCAGGATTGCTTCAGGCCCTATTCTGGTCCCGGGCGGCAGGCTGAGCCTGTGGTTAATTCTTCTTCCTGATGGGCAAATAGAGTGACCTGTGCCTGTCCCAACACCTAGAGCTAGTCTCTCATTGGTTCCCCCTCTTCCCGTTCATCCTCAGGACAAATTGCAACCTGTACGGAACAGGAGGTTAAAGGTGCTGATTCTCCAAGGAGGGAGATTGCTAGTAAAGCGGCTGGAATGGCGAACCCGAGCACAAGGAGATGAGAAATGAGGTGCGTTTTGGAAACCTTTCCCGATCACACGGTGTACCATCTTCTGGTTTTCTCATGCATGTTTTCGATGTAGGAAGATGCCCTTGAATCTGGAGATTTGGGACCCATGGGATGGGTAACACGCAGTATTACTTTAAAGGGTCTGCGTTTGCTCACCCAACCTCACCAAACCTCTCAACCCCAAGAGTGTCCACCCTTATGTCTCAATCAGCTTCGGGTCTAGATATGGTCAATCCAGGTGGCCTCACAGCCCCTGAACGAATTTTGTAAGAATTTCTCTCTCTTTCACTGTCTTTGTTTCACGGGTTTTGAAAAGTAATTGATTTTTATAATGGGGTTTAGCTGCTTTTCACTGCTGTGTTTCTGCCGCTTTACACCCACTTGTCTCACTTACAGAGAGATATCAATACATAGGTTTTAAGATTCTTACTAGTCAGATATATTCTTGGGCGGTGAATAGGGGGTGTTGAGTCCAATTCACTGAGCAAGGAGTAGGTCTTGTCTATTACCTATTGAGTTTATGGAACGGTATCTGAGCTAATTTGAAGCCCTTGTTTTATGCATCACCCCACCTCACCTTTCCCGTTAAGCAGCCAAAGTGTCTTTTCTAAACGTGTGACTCTGTTCTGTTTTGTAATTCAGTTCAAGGGTAGCGGTTTTTACATTCCCTCTATAAGTGATATCTTATGATAAGTGTCTTTTTCTGTGTGACTTATTTCACTTAGAATCGTCGTACCTAAATCCACTCATCATGCTGCTACTAGCCTTATGACGTTGATTTCATGGCTGAGTGTATTCCATTGTACATAAGGACCACAACTTCTTTATCCATTTTTCTCTTTCCTGGGATATTTAAGGTGTAACGAAGTGGAGGTTCTTGTCAACAGAGCAGCCCTAAACTTTGGGGTGCCTGTGTCTTGCTCATTTTTAGGTTTCCGAATTTATACGCCCATGAGTGGAAGTACCCTATGCTGTCTAAGCTGAGTTTTTTAGATGTTTCAGGACACACCGTACACTTCTCCAGAGTGGCTGTTGGCAATTTACATCCCGCCCATCAGCGTAGCCAGGCTCCCGTTTCTCCATGGCCTGTCCTGCATTTCTGGTTTTGACACTTTATTCAGCATGGCCCTTTTGACCGATGGGAAGCGAGACTTCTTTGTAGCGCTGATTTGCCTTTCCAGGTTGCTTGGTTGGCCAAAAAGGGCGTATGCGTTTTTTCCTGAATATATTCAGGAACAAACGCATACGCCCTTTTTGGCCAAGGGCATCATTGTCGAGGTTTTGCCGCTTTTTCTGTGCTTTAAAGGTGATTCGAATCTCCCTCCTGAAATCTGTTTCCTGCAATTCTGCCTTGCTTTCAAATCCTCTTCGTTGCCTTCCCTCAATATATTTGTGGACGAGAGTGGTCATTTATAAGTCTGCAGGTTTGTGGATTGCAGTGCCCTGAGCTCCATTTTTCAACTCGCTTTCTTGGGAGCTGGCTGCAAAAGCGCAGGATTGCTTCAGGCCCTATTCTGGTTCCGGGCGGCAGGCAGAGCCTGTGGTTAATTCTTCTTCCTGATGGGAAAATAGAGTGACCTCTGCCTGTCCCAACACCTAGAGCTAGTCTCTCATTGTTTCCCCCTCTTCCCGTTCATCCTCAGGACAAATTGCAACCTGTACGGAACAGGAGGTTAAAGGTGCTGATTCTCCAAGGAGGGAGATTGCTAGTGAAGCAGCTGGAATGGCAAGTTCGAGCACAAGGAGATGAGAAATGAGGTGCGTTTTGGAAACCTTTCCCGATCACACGGTGTACCATCTTTTGGTTTCTCATGCATGTTTTCAATGTAGGAAGATTCCCTGAACCTGGAGATTTGAGACCCATGGGATGGGTACCACGCAGTATTACTTTAAAGGGTCTGCGTTTCCTCACCCAACCTCACCAAACCGCTCAGCCCCAAGAGTGTCCACCCTTATGTCTCAATCTGCTGTGGGTCTAGATATGGTCAATCCAGGTGGTATCACAGCCCCTGAACGAATTTTGTAAGAATTTCTCTCTCTTTCACTGTCTTTGTTTCACGGGTTTTTAAAAGTAATTGATTTTTATAATGGGGTTTAGCTGCTTTTCACTGCTGTGTTTCTGCCGCTTTACACTCACTTGACTCACTTACAGAGAGATATCAATACATAGGTTTTAAGATTCTTACTAGTCAGATATATTCTTGGGCGGTGAATAGGGGGTGTTGAGTCCAATTCACTGAGCAAGGAGTAGGTCTTGGCTATTACATATTGGGTTTATGGAACGGTATCTGAGCTAATTTGAAACCCTTGTTTTATGCATCACCCCACCTCACCTTTCTCGTTAAGCAGCCATAGTGTGTTTTCTAAACGTGTGACTCTGTTCTGTTTTGTAATTCAGTTCAAGGGTAGCGGTTTTTACATTCCCTCTATAAGTGGTATCTTATGATAAGTGTCTTTTTCTGTGTGACTTATTTCACTTAGAATCGTCGTACCTAAATCCACTCATCATGCTGCTACTATCCTTATGACGTTGATTTCATGGCTGAGTGATATTCCATTGTACATAAGGACAACAACTTCTTTATCCATTTTTCTCTTTCCTGGGATATTTAAGGTGAAACGAAGTGGAGGTTCTTGTCAACAGAGCAGCCCTAAACTTTGGGGTGCCTGTGTCTTGCTGATTTTTAGGTTTCCCAATTTATATGCCCATGAGTGGAAGTGCCCTATGCTCTCTAAGCTGAGTTTCTTAGATGTTTCAAGACACACCGTACACTTCTCCAGAGTGGCTGTTGGCAATTTACATCCCGCCCATCAGCGTAGCCAGGCTCCCGTTTCTCCATGGCCTGTCTTGCATTTCTGGGTTTGAGACGTTATTCAGCATGGCCCTTTTGACCGATGGGAAGCGAGACTTCTTTGTAGCGCTGATTTGCCTTTCCAGGTTGCTTGGTTTGCCAAAAAGGGCGTATGCGTTTTTTCCTGAATATATTCAGGAAAAAACGCATACGCCGTTTTTGGCCAAGGGCATCATTGTCGAGGTTTTGCTGCTTTTCCTGTGCTTTAAAGGCGATTCATATCTCCCTCCTGAAATCTGTTTCCTGTAATTCTGCCTTGCTTTCAAATCCTCTTCGTTTCCTTCCCTCCATATATTTGTGGACGAGAGATATCATTTATAAGTCTGCAGGTTTGTGAATTGCAGTGCCCCCGAGCTCCATTTTTCAACTCGCTTTCTTGGGAGCTGGCCGCAAAAGCGCAGGATTGCTTCAGGCACTATTCTGGTCCCGGGCGGCAGGCTGAGCCTGTGGTTAATTCTTCTTCCTGATGGGAAAATAGAGTGACCTGTGCCTGTCCCAACACCTAGAGCTAGTCTCTCATTGGTTCCCCCTCTTCCCGTTCATCCTCAGGACAAATTGCAACCTGTACGGAACAGGAGGTTAAAGGTGCTGATTCTCCAAGGAGGGAGATTGCTAGTAAAGCGGCTGGAATGGCGAACCCGAGCACAAGGAGATGAGAAATGTGGTGCGTTTTGGAAACCTTTTCCGATCACACGGTATACCATCTTCTGGTTTTCTCATGCATGTTTTCGATGTAGGAAGATGCCCTTGAACCTGGAGATTTGGGACCCATGGGATGGGTAACACGCAGTATTACTTTAAAGGGTCTGCGTTTGCTCACCCAACCTCACCAAACCTCTCAGCCCCAAGAGTGTCCACCCTTATGTCTCAATCAGCTGTGGGTATAGATATGGTCAATCCAGGTGGCCTCACAGCCCCTGAACGAATTTTGTAAGAATTTCTCTCTCTTTCACTGTCTTTGTTTCACGGGTTTTGAAAAGTAATTGATTTTTATAATGGGGTTTAGGTGCTTTTCACTGCTGTGTTTCTGCCGCTTTACACCCACTTGACTCACTTACAGAGAGATATCAATACATAGGTTTTAAGATTCTTACTAGTCAGATATATTCTTGGGCGGTGAATAGGGGGTGTTGAGTCCAATTCACTGAGCAAGGAGTAGGTCTTGGCTATTACCTATTGGGTTTATGGAACGGTATCTGAGCTAATTTGAAACCCTTGTTTTATGCATCACCCCACCTCACCTTTCCCGTTAAGCAGCCATAGTGTGTTTTCTAAACGTGTGACTCTGTTCTGTTTTGTAATTCAGTTCAAGGGTAGCGGTTTTTACATTCCCTCTATAAGTGGTATCTTATGATAAGTGTCTTTTTCTGTGTGACTTATTTCACTTAGAATCGTCGTACCTAAATCCACTCATCATGCTGCTACTAGCCTTATGACGTTGATTTCATGGCTGAGTGATATTCCATTGTACATAAGGACCACAACTTCTTTATCCATTTTTCTCTTTCCTGGGATATTTAAGGTGTAACGAAGTGGAGGTTCTTGTCAACAGAGCAGCCCTAAACTTTGGGGTGCCTGTGTCTTGCTGATTTTTAGGTTTCCGAATTTATACGCCCATGAGTGGAAGTGCCCTATGCTCTCTAAGCTGAGTTTTTTAAATGTTTCAGGACACACCGTACACTTCTCCAGAGTGGCTGTTGGCAATTTACATCCCGCCCTTCAGCGTAGCCAGGCTCGTATTTTTCCATGGCCTGTCCTGCATTTCTGGTTTTGACACTTTATTCAGCATGGCCCTTCTGACCGATGGGAAGCGAGACTTCTTTGTAGCGCTGATTTGCCTTTCCAGGTTGCTTGGTTGGCCAAAAAGGGCGTATGCATTTTTTCCTGAATATATTCAGGAAAAAACGCATACGCCCTTTTTGTCCAAGGACATCATTGTCGAGGTTTTGCCGATTTTCCTGTGCTTTAAAGGCGATTCGAATCTCCCTCCTGAAATCTGTTTCCTGCAATTCTGCCTTGCTTTCAAATCCTCTTCGTTGCCTTCCCTCAATATATTTGTGGACGAGAGTTATCATTTATAAGTCTGCAGGTTTGTGAATTGCAGTGCCCCTGAGCTCCATTTTTCAACTCGCTTTCTTGGTAGTTGGCCGCAAAAGCGCAGGATTGCTTCAGGCCCTATTCTGGTCCCGGGCGGCCGGCTGAGCCTGTGGTTAATTCTTCTTCCTGATGGGCAAATAGAGTGACCTGTGCCTGTCCCAACACCTAGAGCTAGTCTCTCATTGGTTCCCCCTCTTCCCGTTCATCCTCAGGACAAATTGCAACCTGTACGGAACAGGAGGTTAAAGGTGCTGATTCTCCAAGGAGGGAGATTGCTAGTAAAGCGGCTGGAATGGCGAACCCGAGCACAAGGAGATGAGAAATGAGGTGCGTTTTGGAAACCTTTCCCGATCACACGGTGTACCATCTTCTGGTTTTCTCATGCATGTTTTCGATGTAGGAAGATGCCCTTGAACCTGGAGATTTGGGACCCATGGGATGGGTAACACGCAGTATTACTTTAAAGGGTCTGCGTTTGCTCACCCAACCTCACCAAACCTCTCAACCCCAAGAGTGTCCACCCTTATGTCTCAATCAGCTGTGGGTCTAGATATGGTCAATCCAGGTGGCCTCACAGCCCCTGAACGAATTTTGTAAGAATTTCTCCCTCTTTCACTGTCTTTGTTTCACGGGTTTTGAAAAGTAATTGATTTTTATAATGGGGTTTAGCTGCTTTTCACTGCTGTGTTTCTGCCGCTTTACACCCACTTGACTCACTTACAGAGAGATATCAATACATAGGTTTTAAGATTCTTACTAGTCAGATATATTCTTGGGCGGTGAATAGGGGGTGTTGAGTCCAATTCACTGAGCAAGGAGTAGGTCTTGTCTATTACCTATTGAGTTTATGGAACGGTATCTGAGCTAATTTGAAGCCCTTGTTTTATGCATCACCCCACCTCACCTTTCCCGTTAAGCATCCAAAGTGTCTTTTCTAAACGTGTGACTCTGTTCTGTTTTGTAATTCAGTTCAAGGGTAGCGGTTTTTACATTCCCTCTATAAGTGATATCTTATGATAAGTGTCTTTTTCTGTGTGACTTATTTCACTTAGAATCGTCGTACCTAAATCCACTCATCATGCTGCTACTAGCCTTATGACGTTGATTTCATGGCTGAGTGTATTCCATTGTACATAAGGACCACAACTTCTTTATCCATTTTTCTCTTTCCTGGGATATTTAAGGTGTAACGAAGTGGAGGTTCTTGTCAACAGAGCAGCCTTAAACGTTGGGGTGCCTGTGTCTTGCTGATTTTTAGTTTTCCCAATTTATACGCCCATGAGTGGAAGTGCCCTATGCTCTCTAAGCTGAGTATTTTAGATGTTTCAGGACACACCGTACACTTCTCCAGAGTGGCTGTTGGCAATTTACATCCCGCCCATCAGCGTAGCCAGGCTCCCGTTTCTCCATGGCCTGTCCTGCATTTCTGGTTTTGACACTTTATTCAGCATGGCCCTTTTGACCGATGGGAAGCGAGACTTCTTTGTAGCGCTGATTTGCCTTTCCAGATTGCTTGGTTGGCCAAAAAGGGCGTATGCGTGTTTTCCTGAATATATTCAGGAAAAAACGCATACGCCCTTTTTGGCCAAGGGCATCATTGTCGAGGTTTTGCCGCTTTTCCTGTGCTTTAAAGGCGATTCGAATCTCCCTCCTGAAATCTGTTTCCTGCAATTCTGCCTTGCTTTCAAATCCTCTTCGTTGCCTTCCCTCAATATATTTGTGGACGAGAGTTATCATTTATAAGTCTGCAGGTTTGTGAATTGCAGTGCCCCTGAGCTCCATTTTTCAACTCGCTTTCTTGGGAGCTGGCCGCAAAAGTGCAGGATTGCTTCAGGCCCTATTCTGGTCCCGGACGGCAGGCTGATCCTGTGGTTAATTCTTCTTCCTGATGGGAAAATAGAGTGACCTGTGCCTGTCCCAACACCTAGAGCTAGTCTCTCATTGGTTCCCCCTCTTCCCGTTCATCCTCAGGACAAATTGCAACCTGTACGGAACAGGAGGTTAAAGGTGCTGATTCTCCAAGGAGGGATATTGCTAGTAAAGCGGCTGGAAAGGCGAACCCGAGCACAAGGAGATGAGAAATGAGGTGCGTTTTGGACACCATTCCCCATCACACGGTGTACCCTCTTCTGGGTTTCTCATGCATGTTTTCGATGTAGGAAGATGCCCTTGAACCTGGAGATTTGGGACCCATGGGATGGGTACCACGCAGTAGTACTTTAAAGGGTCTGCGTTTCCTCACCCAACCTCACCAAACCTCTCAGCCCCAAGAGTTTCCACCCTTATGTCTCAATCAGCTGTGGGTCTACATATGGTCAATCCAGGTGGCATCACAGCCCCTGAACGAATTTTGTAAGAATTTCTCTCTCTTTCACTGTCTTTGTTTCACGGGTTTTTAAAAGTAATTGATTTTTATAATGGGGTTTAGCTGATTTTCACCGCTGTGTTTCTGCCGCTTTACACCCACTTGACTCACTTACAGAGAGATATCAATACATAGGTTTTAAGATTCTTACTAGTCAGATATATTCTTGGGCGGTGAATAGGGGGTGTTGAGTCCAATTCACTGAGCAAGGAGTAGGTCTTGTCTATTACATATTGGGTTTATGGAACGGTATCTGAGCTAATTTGAAACCCTTGTTTTATGCATCACCCCACCTCACCTTTCCCGTTAAGCAGCCATAGTGTCTTTTCTAAACGTGTGACTCTGTTCTGTTTTGTAATTCAGTTCAAGGGTAGCGGTTTTTACATTCCCTGTATAAGTGATATCTTATGATACGTGTCTTTTTCTGTGTGACTTATTTCACTTAGAATCGTCGTACCTAAATCCACTCATCATGCTGCTACTAGCCTTATGACGTTGATTTCATGGCTGAGTGATATTCCATTGTACATAAGGACCACAACTTCTTTATCCAATTTTCTCTTTCCTGGGATATTTAAGGTGAAACGAAGTGGAGGTTCTTGTTAATAGAGCAGCCCTAAACTTTGGGGTGCCTGTGTCTTGCTGATTTTTAGGTTTCCGAATTTATACGCCCTTGAGTGGAAGTGCCCTATGCTCTCTAAGCTGAGTTTCTTAGATGTTTCAGGATACACCGTACAGTTCTCAAGAGTGGCTATTGGCAATTTACATCCCGCCCATCAGCATAGCCAGGCTCCCGTTTCTCCATGGCCTGTCTTGCATTTCTGGGTTTGACACGTTTTTCAGCATGGCCCTTTTGACCGATGGGAAGCGAGACTTCTTTGTAGCGCTGATTTGCCTTTCCAGGTTGCTTGGTTGGCCAAAAAGGGCGTATGCGTTTTTTCCTGAATATATTCAGGAAAAAACGCATACGCCCTTTTTGGCCAAGGGCATCATTGTCGAGGTTTTGCCGCTTTTCCTGTGCTTTAAAGGCGATTCGAATCTCCCTCCTGAAATCTGTTTCCTGCAATTCTGCCTTGCTTTCCAATCCTCTTCGTTGCCTTCCCTCAATAGATTTATGGAGGAGAGTTATCATTTATAAGTCTGCAGGTTTGTGAGTTGCAGTGCCCCCGAGCTCCATTTTTCAACTCGCTTTCTTGGAAGCTGGCCGCAAAAGCGCAGGATAGCTTCAGGCCCTATTCTGGTCCCGGGCGGCAGGCTGAGCCTGTGGTTAATTCTTCTTCCTGATGGGAAAATAGAGTGACCTGTGCCTATCCCAACACCTAGAGCTAGTCTCTCATTGGTTCCCCCTCTTCCCGTTCATCCTCAGGACAAATTGCAACCTGTACGGAACAGGAGGTTAAAGGTGCTGATTCTCCAAGGAGGGAGATTGGTAGTAAAGCGGCTGGAATGGCGAACCCGAGCACAAGGAGATGAGAAATGTGGTGCGTTTTGGAATCCTTTCCCGATCACACGGTGTACCATCTTCTGGTTTTCTCATGCATGTTTTCGATGTAGGAAGATGCCCTTGAACCTGGAGATTTGGGACCCATGGGATGGGTAACACGCAGTATTACTTTAAAGGGTCTGCGTTTGCTCACCCAACCTCACCAAACCTCTCAGCCCCAAGAGTGTCCACCCTTATGTCTCAATCAGCTGTGGGTCTAGATATGGTCAATCCAGGTGGCCTCACAGCCCCTGAACGAATTTTGTAAGAATTTCTCTCTCTTTCACTGTCTTTGTTTCACGGGTTTTTAAAAGTAATTGATTTTTATAATGGGGTTTAGCTGCTTTTCACTGCTGTGTTTCTGCCGCTTTACACCCACTTGACTCACTTACAGAGAGATATCAATACACAGGTTTTAAGATTCTTACTACTCAGATATATTCTTGGGCGGTGAATAGGGGGTGTTGAGTCCAATTCACTGAGCAAGGAGTAGGTCTTGGCTATTACCTATTGGGTTTATGGAACGGTATCTGAGCTAATTTGAAACCCTTGTTTTATGCATCACCCCACCTCACCTTTCCCGTTAAGCAGCCATAGTGTGTTTTCTAAACGTGTGACTCTGTTCTGTTTTGTAATTCAGTTCAAGGGTAGCGGTTTTTACATTCCCTCTATAAGTGGTATCTTATGATAAGTGTCTTTTTCTGTGTGACTTATTTCACTTAGAATCGTCGTACCTAAATCCACTCATCATGCTGCTACTAGCCTTATGACGTTGATTTCATGGCTGAGTGATATTCCATTGTACATAAGGACCACAACTTCTTTATCCATTTTTCTCTTTCCTGGGATATTTAAGGTGTAACGAAGTGGAGGTTCTTGTCAACAGAGCAGCCCTAAACTTTGGGGTGCCTGTGTCTTGCTGATTTTTAGGTTTCCGAATTTATACGCCCATGAGTGGAAGTGCCCTATGCTCTCTAAGCTGAGTTTTTTAGATGTTTCAGGACACACCGTACACTTCTCCAGAGTGGCTGTTGGCAATTTACATCCCGCCCATCAGCGTAGCCAGGCTCCCGTTTCTCCATGGCCTGTCCTGCATTTCTGGTTTTGACACTTTATTCAGCATGGCCCTTTTGACCGATGGGAAGCGAGACTTCTTTGTAGCGCTGATTTGCCTATTCAGATTGCTTGGTTGGCCAAAAAGGGCGTATGCGTTTTTTCCTGAATATATTCAGGAAAAAACGCATACGTCCTTTTTGGCCAAGGGCATCATTGTCGAGGTTTTGCCGCTTTTCCTGTGCTTTAAAGGCGATTCGAATCTCCCTCCTGAAATCTGTTTCCTGCAATTCTGCCTTGCTTTCAAATCCTCTTCGTTGCCTTCCCTCAATATATTTGTGGACGAGAGTTATCATTTATAAGTCTGCAGGTTTGTGAATTGCAGTGCCCCTGAGCTCCATTTTTCAACTCGCTTTCTTGGGAGCTGGCCGCAAAAGTGCAGGATTGCTTCAGGCCCTATTCTGGTCCCGGACGGCAGGCTGATCCTGTGGTTAATTCTTCTTCCTGATGGGAAAATAGAGTGACCTGTGCCTGTCCCAACACCTAGAGCTAGTCTCTCATTGGTTCCCCCTCTTCCCGTTCATCCTCAGGACAAATTGCAACCTGTACGGAACAGGAGGTTAAAGGTGCTGATTCTCCAAGGAGGGAGATTGCTAGTAAAGCGGCTGGAATGGCGAACCCGAGCACAAGGAGATGAGAAATGAGGTGCGTTTTGGACACCATTCCCGATCACACGGTGTACCCTCTTCTGGGTTTCTCATGCATGTTTTCGATGTAGGAAGATGCCCTTGAACCTGGAGATTTGGGACCCATGGGATGGGTACCACGCAGTAGTACTTTAAAGGGTCTGCGTTTCCTCACCCAACCTCACCAAACCTCTCAGCCCCAAGAGTTTCCACCCTTATGTCTCAATCAGCTGTGGGTCTACATATGGTCAATCCAGGTGGCATCACAGCCCCTGAACGAATTTTGTAAGAATTTCTCTCTCTTTCACTGTCTTTGTTTCACGGGTTTTTAAAAGTAATTGATTTTTATAATGGGGTTTAGCTGATTTTCACCGCTGTGTTTCTGCCGCTTTACACCCACTTGACTCACTTACAGAGAGATATCAATACATAGGTTTTAAGATTCTTACTAGTCAGATATATTCTTGGGCGGTGAATAGGGGGTGTTGAGTCCAATTCACTGAGCAAGGAGTAGGTCTTGTCTATTACATATTGGGTTTATGGAACGGTATCTGAGCTAATTTGAAACCCTTGTTTTATGCATCACCCCACCTCACCTTTCCCGTTAAGCAGCCATAGTGTCTTTTCTAAACGTGTGACTCTGTTCTGTTTTGTAATTCAGTTCAAGGGTAGCGGTTTTTACATTCCCTCTATAAGTGATATCTTATGATACGTGTCTTTTTCTGTGTGACTTATTTCACTTAGAATCGTCGTACCTAAATCCACTCATCATGCTGCTACTAGCCTTATGACGTTGATTTCATGGCTGAGTGATATTCCATTGTACATAAGGACCACAACTTCTTTATCCAATTTTCTCTTTCCTGGGATATTTAAGGTGAAACGAAGTGGAGGTTCTTGTCAATAGAGCAGCCCTAAACTTTGGGGTGCCTGTGTCTTGCTGATTTTTAGGTTTCCGAATTTATACGCCCTTGAGTGGAAGTGCCCTATGCTCTCTAAGCTGAGTTTCTTAGATGTTTCAGGATACACCGTACAGTTCTCAAGAGTGGCTATTGGCAATTTACATCCCGCCCATCAGCATAGCCAGGCTCCCGTTTCTCCATGGCCTGTCTTGCATTTCTGGGTTTGACACGTTATTCAGCATGGCCCTTTTGACCGATGGGAAGCGAGACTTCTTTGTAGCGCTGATTTGCCTTTCCAGGTTGCTTGGTTGGCCAAAAAGGGCGTATGCGTTTTTTCCTGAATATATTCAGGAAAAAACGCATACGCCCTTTTTGGCCAAGGGCATCATTGTCGAGGTTTTGCCGCTTTTCCTGTGCTTTAAAGGCGATTCGAATCTCCCTCCTGAAATCTGTTTCCTGCAATTCTGCCTTGCTTTCCAATCCTCTTCGTTGCCTTCCCTCAATAGATTTATGGAGGAGAGTTATCATTTATAAGTCTGCAGGTTTGTGAGTTGCAGTGCCCCCGAGCTCCATTTTTCAACTCGCTTTCTTGGAAGCTGGCCGCAAAAGCGCAGGATTGCTTCAGGCCCTATTCTGGTCCCGGGCGGCAGGCTGAGCCTGTGGTTAATTCTTCTTCCTGATGGGAAAATAGAGTGACCTGTGCCTGTCCCAACACCTAGAGCTAGTCTCTCATTGGTTCCCCCTCTTCTCGTTCATCCTCAGGACAAATTGCAACCTGTACGGAACAGGAGGTTAAAGGTGCTGATTCTCCAAGGAGGGAGATTGGTAGTAAAGCGGCTGGAATGGCGAACCCGAGAACAAGGAGATGAGAAATGTGGTGCGTTTTGGAAACCTTTCCCGATCACACGGTGTACCATCTTCTGGTTTTCTCATGCATGTTTTCGATGTAGGAAGATGCCCTTGAACCTGGAGATTTGGGACCCATGGGATGGGTAACACGCAGTATTACTTTAAAGGGTCTGCGTTTGCTCACCCAACCTCACCAAACCTCTCAACCCCAAGAGTGTCCACCCTTATGTCTCAATCAGCTGTGGGTCTAGATATGGTCAATCCAGGTGGCCTCACAGCCCCTGAACGAATTTTGTAAGAATTTCTCTCTCTTTCACTGTCTTTGTTTCACGGGTTTTTAAAAGTAATTGATTTTTATAATGGGGTTTAGCTGCTTTTCACTGCTGTGTTTCTGCCGCTTTACACCCACTTGACTCACTTACAGAGAGATATCAATACACAGGTTTTAAGATTCTTACTAGTCAGATATATTCTTGGGCGGTGAATAGGGGGTGTTGAGTCCAATTCACTGAGCAAGGAGTAGGTCTTGGCTATTACCTATTGGGTTTATGGAACGGTATCTGAGCTAATTTGAAACCCTTGTTTTATGCATCACCCCACCTCACCTTTCCCGTTAAGCAGCCATAGTGTCTTTTCTAAACGTGTGACTCTGTTCTGTTTTGTAATTCAGTTCAAGGGTAGCGGTTTTTACATTCCCTCTATAAGTGGTATCTTATGATAAGTGTCTTTTTCTGTGTGACTTATTTCACTTAGAATCGTCGTACCTAAATCCACTCATCATGCTGCTACTAGCCTTATGACGTTGATTTCATGGCTGAGTGATATTCCATTGTACATAAGGACCACAACTTCTTTATCCATTTTTCTCTTTCCTGGGATATTTAAGGTGTAACGAAGTGGAGGTTCTTGTCAACAGAGCAGCCCTAAACTTTGGGGTGCCTGTGTCTTGCTGATTTTTAGGTTTCCGAATTTATACGCCCATGAGTGGAAGTGCCCTATGCTCTCTAAGCTGAGTTTTTTAGATGTTTCAGGACACACCGTACACTTCTCCAGAGTGGCTGTTGGCAATTTACATCCCGCCCATCAGCGTAGCCAGGCTCCCGTTTCTCCATGGCCTGTCCTGCATTTCTGGTTTTGACACTTTATTCAGCATGGCCCTTTTGACCGATGGGAAGCGAGACTTCTTTGTAGCGCTGATTTGCCTATTCAGATTGCTTGGTTGGCCAAAAAGGGCGTATGCGTTTTTTCCTGAATATATTCAGGAAAAAACGCATACGCCCTTTTTGGCCAAGGGCATCATTGTCGAGGTTTTGCCGCTTTTCCTGTGCTTTAAAGGCGATTCGAATCTCCCTCCTGAAATCTGTTTCCTGCAATTCTGCCTTGCTTTCAAATCCTCTTCGTTGCCTTCCCTCAATATATTTGTGGACGAGAGTTATCATTTATAAGTCTGCAGGTTTGTGAATTGCAGTGCCCCTGAGCTCCATTTTTCAACTCGCTTTCTTGGGAGCTGGCCGCAAAAGTGCAGGATTGCTTCAGGCCCTATTCTGGTCCCGGACGGCAGGCTGATCCTGTGGTTAATTCTTCTTCCTGATGGGAAAATAGAGTGACCTGTGCCTGTCCCAACACCTAGAGCTAGTCTCTCATTGGTTCCCCCTCTTCCCGTTCATCCTCAGGACAAATTGCAACCTGTACGGAACAGGAGGTTAAAGGTGCTGATTCTCCAAGGAGGGAGATTGCTAGTAAAGCGGCTGGAATGGCGAACCCGAGCACAAGGAGATGAGAAATGAGGTGCGTTTTGGACACCATTCCCGATCACACGGTGTACCCTCTTCTGGGTTTCTCATGCATGTTTTCGATGTAGGAAGATGCCCTTGAACCTGGAGATTTGGGACCCATGGGATGGGTACCACGCAGTAGTACTTTAAAGGGTCTGCGTTTCCTCACCCAACCTCACCAAACCTCTCAGCCCCAAGAGTTTCCACCCTTATGTCTCAATCAGCTGTGGGTCTACATATGGTCAATCCAGGTGGCATCACAGCCCCTGAACGAATTTTGTAAGAATTTCTCTCTCTTTCACTGTCTTTGTTTCACGGGTTTTTAAAAGTAATTGATTTTTATAATGGGGTTTAGCTGATTTTCACCGCTGTGTTTCTGCCGCTTTACACCCACTTGACTCACTTACAGAGAGATATCAATACACAGGTTTTAAGATTCTTACTAGTCAGATATATTCTTGGGCGGTGAATAGGCGGTGTTGAGTCCAATTCACTGAGCAAGGAGTAGGTCTTGGCTATTACCTATTGGGTTTATGGAACGGTATCTGAGCTAATTTGAAACCCTTGTTTTATGCATCACCCCACCTCACCTTTCCCGTTAAGCAGCCATAGTGTCTTTTCTAAACGTGTGACTCTGTTCTGTTTTGTAATTCAGTTCAAGGGTAGCGGTTTTTACATTCCCTCTATAAGTGGTATCTTATGATAAGTGTCTTTTTCTGTGTGACTTATTTCACTTAGAATCGTCGTACCTAAATCCACTCATCATGCTGCTACTAGCCTTATGACGTTGATTTCATGGCTGAGTGATATTCCATTGTACATAAGGACCACAACTTCTTTATCCATTTTTCTCTTTCCTGGGATATTTAAGGTGTAACGAAGTGGAGGTTCTTGTCAACAGAGCAGCCCTAAACTTTGGGGTGCCTGTGTCTTGCTGATTTTTAGGTTTCCGAATTTATACGCCCATGAGTGGAAGTGCCCTATGCTCTCTAAGCTGAGTTTTTTAGATGTTTCAGGACACACCGTACACTTCTCCAGAGTGGCTGTTGGCAATTTACATCCCGCCCATCAGCGTAGCCAGGCTCCCGTTTCTCCATGGCCTGTCCTGCATTTCTGGTTTTGACACTTTATTCAGCATGGCCCTTTTGACCGATGGGAAGCGAGACTTCTTTGTAGCGCTGATTTGCCTATTCAGATTGCTTGGTTGGCCAAAAAGGGCGTATGCGTTTTTTCCTGAATATATTCAGGAAAAAACGCATACGCCCTTTTTGGCCAAGGGCATCATTGTCGAGGTTTTGCCGCTTTTCCTGTGCTTTAAAGGCGATTCGAATCTCCCTCCTGAAATCTGTTTCCTGCAATTCTGCCTTGCTTTCAAATCCTCTTCGTTGCCTTCCCTCAATATATTTGTGGACGAGAGTTATCATTTATAAGTCTGCAGGTTTGTGAATTGCAGTGCCCCTGAGCTCCATTTTTCAACTCGCTTTCTTGGGAGCTGGCCGCAAAAGTGCAGGATTGCTTCAGGCCCTATTCTGGTCCCGGACGGCAGGCTGATCCTGTGGTTAATTCTTCTTCCTGATGGGAAAATAGAGTGACCTGTGCCTGTCCCAACACCTAGAGCTAGTCTCTCATTGGTTCCCCCTCTTCCCGTTCATCCTCAGGACAAATTGCAACCTGTACGGAACAGGAGGTTAAAGGTGCTGATTCTCCAAGGAGGGAGATTGCTAGTAAAGCGGCTGGAATGGCGAACCCGAGCACAAGGAGATGAGAAATGAGGTGCGTTTTGGACACCATTCCCGATCACACGGTGTACCCTCTTCTGGGTTTCTCATGCATGTTTTCGATGTAGGAAGATGCCCTTGAACCTGGAGATTTGGGACCCATGGGATGGGTACCACGCAGTAGTACTTTAAAGGGTCTGCGTTTCCTCACCCAACCTCACCAAACCTCTCAGCCCCAAGAGTTTCCACCCTTATGTCTCAATCAGCTGTGGGTCTACATATGGTCAATCCAGGTGGCATCACAGCCCCTGAACGAATTTTGTAAGAATTTCTCTCTCTTTCACTGTCTTTGTTTCACGGGTTTTTAAAAGTAATTGATTTTTATAATGGGGTTTAGCTGATTTTCACCGCTGTGTTTCTGCCGCTTTACACCCACTTGACTCACTTACAGAGAGATATCAATACATAGGTTTTAAGATTCTTACTAGTCAGATATATTCTTGGGCGGTGAATAGGGGGTGTTGAGTCCAATTCACTGAGCAAGGAGTAGGTCTTGTCTATTACCTATTGAGTTTATGGAACGGTATCTGAGCTAATTTGAAGCCCTTGTTTTATGCATCACCCCACCTCACCTTTCCCGTTAAGCAGCCATAGTGTCTTTTCTAAACGTGTGACTCTGTTCTGTTTTGTAATTCAGTTCAAGGGTAGCGGTTTTTACATTCCCTCTATAAGTGATATCTTATGATAAGTGTCTTTTTCTGTGTGACTTATTTCACTTAGAATCGTCGTACCTAAATCCACTCATCATGCTGCTACTAGCCTTATGACGTTGATTTCATGGCTGAGTGATATTCCATTGTACATAAGGACCACACCTTCTTTATCCATTTTTCTCTTTCCTGGGATATTTAAGGTGTAACGAAGTGGAGGTTCTTGTCAACAGAGCAGCCCTAAACTTTGGGGTGCCTGTGTCTTGCTGATTTTTAGGTTTCCGAATTTATACGCCCATGAGTGGAAGTGCCCTATGCTCTCTAAGCTGAGTTTTTTAGATGTTTCAGGACACACCGTACACTTCTCCAGAGTGGCTGTTGGCAATTTACATCCCGCCCATCAGCGTAGCCAGGCTCCCGTTTCTCCATGGCCTGTCCTGCATTTCTGGTTTTGACACTTTATTCAGCATGGCCCTTCTGACCGATGGGAAGCGAGACTTCTTTGTAGCGCTGATTTGCCTTTCCAGGTTGCTTGGTTGGCCAGAAAGGGCTTATGCGTTTTTTCCTGAATATATTCAGGAAAAAACGCATACGCCCTTTTTGTCCAAGGACATCATTGTCGAGGTTTTGCCGCTTTTCCTGTGCTTTAAAGGCGATTCAAATCTCCCTCCTGAAATCTGTTTCCTGCAATTCTGCCTTGCTTTCAAATCCTCTTCGTTGCCTTCCCTCAATATATTTGTGGACGAGAGTTATCATTTATAAGTCTGCAGGTTTGTGAATTGCAGTGCCCCTGAGCTCCATTTTTCAACTCGCTTTCTTGGGAGTTGGCCGCAAAAGCGCAGGATTGCTTCCGGCCCTATTCTGGTCCCGGGCGGCAGGCTGAGTCTGTGGTTAATTCTTCTTCCTGATGGGCAAATAGAGTGACCTGTGCCTGTCCCAACACCTAGAGCTAGTCTCTCATTGGTTCCCCCTCTTCCCGTTCATCCTCAGGACAAATTGCAACCTGTACGGAACAGGAGGTTAAAGGTGCTGATTCTCCAAGGAGGGAGATTGCTAGTAAAGCGGCTGGAATGGCGAACCCGAGCACAAGGAGATGAGACATGAGGTGCGTTTTGGACATTTCCCGATCACACGGTGTACCATCTTCTGGTTTTCTCATGCATGTTTTCGATGTAGGAAGATGCCCTTGAACCTGGAGATTTGGGACCCATGGGATGGGTAACACGCAGTATTACTTTAAAGGGTCTGCGTTTGCTCACCCAACCTCACCAAACCTCTCAACCCCAAGAGTGTCCACCCTTATGTCTCAATCAGCTGTGGGTCTAGATATGGTCAATCCAGGTGGCCTCACAGCCCCTGAACGAATTCTGTAAGAATTTCTCTCTCTTTCACTGTCTTTGTTTCACGGGTTTTGAAAAGTAATTGATTTTTATAATGGGGTTTAGCTGCTTTTCACTGCTGTGTTTCTGCCGCTTTACACCCACTTGACTCACTTACAGAGAGATATCAATACATAGGTTTTAAGATTCTTACTAGTCAGATATATTCTTGGGCGGTGAATAGGGGGTGTTGAGTCCAATTCACTGAGCAAGGAGTAGTTCTTGTCTATTACGTATTGGGTTTATGGAACTGTATCTGAGCTAATTTGAAACCCTTGTTTTATGCATCACCCCACCTCACCTTTCCCGTTAAGCAGCCATAGTGTGTTTTCTAAACGTGTGACTCTGTTCTGTTTTGTAATTCAGTTCAAGGGTAGCGGTTTTTACATTTCCTCTATAAGTGATATCTTATGATAAGTGTCTTTTTCTGTGTGACATATTTCACTGAGAATCGTCGTACCTAAATCCACTCATCATGCTGCTACTAGCCTTATGACGTTGATTTCATGGCTGAGTGATATTCCATTGTACATAAGGACCACAACTTCTTTATCCATTTTTCTCTTTCCTGGGATATTTAAGGTGTAACGAAGTGGAGGTTGTTGTCAACAGAGCAGCCCTAAACTTTGGGGTGCCTGTGTCTTGCTGATTTTTAGTTTTCCAAATTTATACGCCCATGAGTGGAAGTGCCCTATGCTCTCTAAGCTGAGTTTCTTAGATGTTTCAGGACACACCGTACACTTGTCCAGAGTGGCTGTTGGCAATTTACATCCCGCCCATGAGCGTAGCCAGGCTCCCGTTTCTCCATGGCCTGTCCTGCATTTCTGGTTTTGACACTTTATTGAGCATGGCCCTTTTGACCGATGGGAAGCGAGACTTCTTTGTAGCGCTGATTTGCCTTACCAGGTGGCTTGGTTGGCCAAAAAGTGCGTATGCGTTTTTTCCTGAATATGTTCAGGAAAAAACGCATACGCCCTTTTTGGCCAAGGGCATCATTGTCGAGGTTTTGCCGCTTTTCCTGTGCTTTAAAGGCGATTCGAATCTCCCTCCTGAAATCTGTTTCCTGCAATTCTGCGTTGCTTTCAAATCCTCTTCGTTACCTTCCCTCAATATATTTGTGGACGAGAGTTATCATTTATAACTCTGCAGGTTTGTGAATTGCAGTGCCCCTGAGCTCCATTTTTCAACTCGCTTTCTTGGGAGCTGGCCGCAAAAGCGCAGGATTGCTTCAGGCCCTATTCTGGTCCTGGGCGGCAGGCTGAGCCTGTGGTTAATTCTTCTTCCTGATGGGAAAATAGAGTGACCTGTGCCTGTCCCAACACCTAGAGCTAGTCTCTCATTGGTTCCCCATCTTCCCGTTCATCATCAGGACAAATTGCAACCTGTACGGAACAGGAGGTTAAAGGTGCTGATTCTCCAAGGAGGGAGATTGCTAGTAAAGCGGCTGGAATGGCGAACCCGAGCACAAGGAGATGAGACATGAGGTGCGTTTTGGACATTTCCCGATCACACGGTGTACCATCTTCTGGTTTTCTCATGCATGTTTTCGATGTAGGAAGATGCCCTTGAACCTGGAGATTTGGGACCCATGGGATGGGTAACACGCAGTATTACTTTAAAGGGTCTGCGTTTGCTCACCCAACCTCACCAAACCTCTCAACCCCAAGAGTGTCCACCCTTATGTCTCAATCAGCTGTGGGTCTAGATATGGTCAATCCAGGTGGCCTCACAGCCCCTGAACGAATTCTGTAAGAATTTCTCTCTCTTTCACTGTCTTTGTTTCACGGGTTTTGAAAAGTAATTGATTTTTATAATGGGGTTTAGCTGCTTTTCACTGCTGTGTTTCTGCCGCTTTACACCCACTTGACTCACTTACAGAGAGATATCAATACATAGGTTTTAAGATTCTTACTAGTCAGATATATTCTTGGGCGGTGAATAGGGGGTGTTGAGTCCAATTCACTGAGCAAGGAGTAGTTCTTGTCTATTACGTATTGGGTTTATGGAACTGTATCTGAGCTAATTTGAAACCCTTGTTTTATGCATCACCCCACCTCACCTTTCCCGTTAAGCAGCCATAGTGTGTTTTCTAAACGTGTGACTCTGTTCTGTTTTGTAATTCAGTTCAAGGGTAGCGGTTTTTACATTTCCTCTATAAGTGATATCTTATGATAAGTGTCTTTTTCTGTGTGACATATTTCACTGAGAATCGTCGTACCTAAATCCACTCATCATGCTGCTACTAGCCTTATGACGTTGATTTCATGGCTGAGTGATATTCCATTGTACATAAGGACCACAACTTCTTTATCCATTTTTCTCTTTCCTGGGATATTTAAGGTGTAACGAAGTGGAGGTTGTTGTCAACAGAGCAGCCCTAAACTTTGGGGTGCCTGTGTCTTGCTGATTTTTAGTTTTCCAAATTTATACGCCCATGAGTGGAAGTGCCCTATGCTCTCTAAGCTGAGTTTCTTAGATGTTTCAGGACACACCGTACACTTGTCCAGAGTGGCTGTTGGCAATTTACATCCCGCCCATGAGCGTAGCCAGGCTCCCGTTTCTCCATGGCCTGTCCTGCATTTCTGGTTTTGACACTTTATTGAGCATGGCCCTTTTGACCGATGGGAAGCGAGACTTCTTTGTAGCGCTGATTTGCCTTACCAGGTGGCTTGGTTGGCCAAAAAGTGCGTATGCGTTTTTTCCTGAATATGTTCAGGAAAAAACGCATACGCCCTTTTTGGCCAAGGGCATCATTGTCGAGGTTTTGCCGCTTTTCCTGTGCTTTAAAGGCGATTCGAATCTCCCTCCTGAAATCTGTTTCCTGCAATTCTGCGTTGCTTTCAAATCCTCTTCGTTACCTTCCCTCAATATATTTGTGGACGAGAGTTATCATTTATAACTCTGCAGGTTTGTGAATTGCAGTGCCCCTGAGCTCCATTTTTCAACTCGCTTTCTTGGGAGCTGGCCGCAAAAGCGCAGGATTGCTTCAGGCCCTATTCTGGTCCTGGGCGGCAGGCTGAGCCTGTGGTTAATTCTTCTTCCTGATGGGAAAATAGAGTGACCTGTGCCTGTCCCAACACCTAGAGCTAGTCTCTCATTGGTTCCCCATCTTCCCGTTCATCATCAGGACAAATTGCAACCTGTACGGAACAGGAGGTTAAAGGTGCTGATTCTCCAAGGAGGGAGATTGCTAGTAAAGCGGCTGGAATGGCGAACCCGAGCACAAGGAGATGAGACATGAGGTGCGTTTTGGACATTTCCCGATCACACGGTGTACCATCTTCTGGTTTTCTCATGCATGTTTTCGATGTAGGAAGATGCCCTTGAACCTGGAGATTTGGGACCCATGGGATGGGTAACACGCAGTATTACTTTAAAGGGTCTGCGTTTGCTCACCCAACCTCACCAAACCTCTCAACCCCAAGAGTGTCCACCCTTATGTCTCAATCAGCTGTGGGTCTAGATATGGTCAATCCAGGTGGCCTCACAGCCCCTGAACGAATTCTGTAAGAATTTCTCTCTCTTTCACTGTCTTTGTTTCACGGGTTTTGAAAAGTAATTGATTTTTATAATGGGGTTTAGCTGCTTTTCACTGCTGTGTTTCTGCCGCTTTACACCCACTTGACTCACTTACAGAGAGATATCAATACATAGGTTTTAAGATTCTTACTAGTCAGATATATTCTTGGGCGGTGAATAGGGGGTGTTGAGTCCAATTCACTGAGCAAGGAGTAGTTCTTGTCTATTACGTATTGGGTTTATGGAACTGTATCTGAGCTAATTTGAAACCCTTGTTTTATGCATCACCCCACCTCACCTTTCCCGTTAAGCAGCCATAGTGTGTTTTCTAAACGTGTGACTCTGTTCTGTTTTGTAATTCAGTTCAAGGGTAGCGGTTTTTACATTTCCTCTATAAGTGATATCTTATGATAAGTGTCTTTTTCTGTGTGACATATTTCACTGAGAATCGTCGTACCTAAATCCACTCATCATGCTGCTACTAGCCTTATGACGTTGATTTCATGGCTGAGTGATATTCCATTGTACATAAGGACCACAACTTCTTTATCCATTTTTCTCTTTCCTGGGATATTTAAGGTGTAACGAAGTGGAGGTTGTTGTCAACAGAGCAGCCCTAAACTTTGGGGTGCCTGTGTCTTGCTGATTTTTAGTTTTCCAAATTTATACGCCCATGAGTGGAAGTGCCCTATGCTCTCTAAGCTGAGTTTCTTAGATGTTTCAGGACACACCGTACACTTGTCCAGAGTGGCTGTTGGCAATTTACATCCCGCCCATGAGCGTAGCCAGGCTCCCGTTTCTCCATGGCCTGTCCTGCATTTCTGGTTTTGACACTTTATTGAGCATGGCCCTTTTGACCGATGGGAAGCGAGACTTCTTTGTAGCGCTGATTTGCCTTACCAGGTGGCTTGGTTGGCCAAAAAGTGCGTATGCGTTTTTTCCTGAATATGTTCAGGAAAAAACGCATACGCCCTTTTTGGCCAAGGGCATCATTGTCGAGGTTTTGCCGCTTTTCCTGTGCTTTAAAGGCGATTCGAATCTCCCTCCTGAAATCTGTTTCCTGCAATTCTGCCTTGCTTTCAAATCCTCTTCGTTGCCTTCCCTCAATATATTTCTGGACGAGAGTGGTGATTTATAAGTCTGCAGGTTTGTGAATTGCAGTGCCCCTGAGCTCCATTTTTCAACTCGCTTTCTTGGGAGCCGGCCGCAAAAGCGCAGGATTGCTTCAGGCCCTATTCTGGTCCCGGGCGGCAGGCTGAGCCTGTGGTTAATTCTTCTTCCTGATGGGAAAATAGAGTGACCTGTGCCTGTCCCAACACCTAGAGCTAGTCTCTCATTGGTTCCCCCTCTTCCCGTTCATCCTCAGGACAAATTGCAACCTGTACGGAACAGGAGGTTAAAGATGCTGATTCTCCAAGGAGGGAGATTGCTAGTAAAGCGGCTGGAATGGCGAACCCGAGCACAAGGAGATGAGAAATGAGGTGCGTTTTGGAAACCTTTCCCGATCACACGGTGTATCCTATTCTGGGTTTCTCATGCATGTTTTCGATGGAGGAAGATGCCCTTGAACCTGGAGATTTGGGTCCCATGGGATGGGTACCACGCAGTATTACTTTAAAGGGTCTGCATTTCCTCACCCAACCTCACCAAACCTCTCAGCCCCAAGAGTGTCCACCCTTATGTCTCAATCAGCTGTGGGTCTAGATATGGTCAATCCAGGTGGCATCACAGCCCCTGAACGAATTTTGTATGAATTTCTGTCTCTTTCACAGTCTTTGTTTCACGGGTTTTTAAAAGTAATTGATTTTTATAATGGGGTTTAGCTGCTTTTCACTGCTGTGTTTCTGCCGCTTTACACCCACTTGACTCACTTACAGAGAGATATAAATACATAGGTTTTAAGATTCTTATTAGTCAGATATATTCTTGGGCGGTGAATAGGGGGTGTTGCGTCCAATTCACTGAGCAAGGAGTAGGTCTTGTCTATTACATATTGGGTTTATGGAACGGTATCTGAGCTAATTTGAAACCCTTGTTTTATGCATCACCGCACCGCACCTTTCCCGTTAAGCATCCATAGTGTGTTTCGAAACGTGTGACTCTGTTCTGTTTTGTAATTCAGTTCAAGGGTAGCGGCTTTTACATTCCCTCTATAAGTGATATCTTATGATAAGTGTCTTTTTCTGTGTGACTTATTTCACTTAGAATCGTCGTACCTAAATCCACTCATCATGCTGCTACTAGCCTTATGACGTTGATTTCATGGCTGAGTGATATTCCATTGTACATAAGGACCACAACTTATTTATCCATTTTTCTCTCTCCTGGGATATTTAAGGTGTAACGAAGTGGAGGTTCTTGTCAACAGAGCAGCCCTAAACTTTGGGGTGCCTGTTTCTTGCTGATTTTTAGTTTTTCCAATTTATACGCCCATGAGCGGAAGTGCCCTATGCTCTCTAAGCTGAGTTTTTTAGATGTTTCAGGACACACCGTACACTTCTCCACAGTGGCTGTTGGCAATTTACATCTCGCCCATCAGTGTAGCCAGGCTCCCGTTTCTCCATGGCCTGTCCTGCATTTCTGGGTTTGACACTTTATTCAGCATGGCCCTTTTGACCGATGGGAAGCGAGACTTCTTTGTAGCGCTGATTTGCCTTTCCAGGTTGCTTGGTTGGCCAAAAAGGGCGTATGCGTTTTTTCCTGAATACATTCAGGAAAAAACGCATACGCCCTTTTTGGCCAAGGGCATCATTGTCGAGGTTTTGCCGCTTTTCCTGTGCTTTAAAGGCGATTCCAATCTCCCTCCTGAAATCTGTTTCCTGCAATTCTGCCTTGCTTTTTAATCCTCTTCGTTGCCTTCCCTCAATATATTTGTGGACGAGAGTTATCATTTATAAGTCTGCAGGTTTGTGAATTGCAGTGCCCCTGAGCTCCATTTTTCAACTCCCATTCTTGGGAGCTGGCCACAAAAGCGCAGGATTGCTTCAGGCCCTATTCTGGTTCCGGGCGGCAGGCTGAGCCTGTGGTTAATTTTTCTTCCTGATCGGAAAATAGAGTGACCTGTGCCTGTTCCAACACCTAGAGCTAGTCTCTCATTGGTTCTCCCTCTTCCCGTTCATCCTAAGGACAAATTGCAACCTGTACGGAAGAGGAGGTTAACGGTGCTGATTCTCCAAGGAGGGAGATTGCTAGTAAAGCGGCTGGAATGCCGAACCCGAGCACAAGGAGATGAGAAATGAGGTGCGTTTTGGAAACCTTTCCCGATCACACGGTGTACCATCTTCTGGGTTTCTCATGCATGTTTTTGATGTAAGAAGATGCCCTTGAACCTGGAGATTTGGGACCCATGGGATGGGTACCAAGCAGTATTACTTTAAAGGGTCTGCGTTTGCTCACCCAACATCACCAAACCTCTCAGCCCCAAGAGTGTCCACCCCTATGTCTCAATCAGCTGTGAGTCTAGTTATGGTCAATCCAGGTGGCATCACAGCCCCTGAAAGAATTTTGTAAGAATTTCTCTCTCTTTCACTGTCTTTGTTTAATGGGTTTTTAAAAGTAATTGATTTTTATAATGGGGTTTAGCTGCTCTTCACTGCTGTGTTTCTGCCGCTTTACACCTACTTGACTCACTTACAGAGAGATATCAATACATAGGTTTTCAGATTCTTACTAGTCAGATATATTCTTGGGCGGTGAATACGGGTTGTTGAGCCGAATTCACTGAGCAAGGAGTAGGTCTTGTCTATTACCTATTGGGTTTATGGAACGGTATCTGAGCTATTTTGAAACCCATGTTTTATGCGTCACCCCACCTCACCTTTCCCGTTAAGAAGCCATAGTGTGTTTTCTAAACGTGTTTCTCTGCTCTGTTTTGTAATTCAGTTCAAGGGTAGCGGTTTTTACATTCCCTCTATAAGTGATATCTTATGATAAGTGTCTTTTTCTGTGTGACTTATTTCACGTAGAATCGTCGTACCTAAATCCACTCATCATGCTGCTACTAGCCTTATGACGTTGATTTCATGGCTGAGTGATATTCCATTGTACATAAGGACCACAACTTCTTTATCCACTTTTCTCTTTCCTGGGATATTTCAGGTGTAACGAAGTGGAGGTTCTTGTCAACAGAGCAGCCCTAAACTTTGGGGTGCCTGTGTCTTGCTGATTTTTAGTTTTTCCAATTTATACGCCCATGAGCGGAAGTGCCCTATGCTCTCTAAGCTGAGTTTGTTAGATGCTTCAGGACACACCGTACACTTCTCCAGAGTGGCTGTTGGCAATTTACATCCCGCCCATCAGCGTAGCAAGGCTCCTGTTTCTCCATGGCCTGTCCTGCATTTCTGGTTTTGACACTTTATTCAGCATGGCCCTTTTGACCGATGGGAAGCGAGACTTCTTTGTAGCGCTGATTTGCCTTTCCAGGTTGCTTGGTTGGCCAAAAAGGGCGTATGCGTTTTTTCCTGAATATATTCAGGAAAAAACGCATACGCCCTTTTTGGCCAAGGGCATCATTGTCGAGGTTTTGCCCCTTTTCCTGTGCTTTAAAGGCGATTCGAATCCCCCTCCTGAAATCTGATTCCTGCAATTCTGCCTTGCTTTCAAATCCTCTTCGTTGCCTTCCCTCAATATATTTGTGGACGAGCGTTATCATTTAATAATCTGCAGGTTTGTGAATTGCAGTGCCCCTGAGCTCCATTTTTCAAACTCGCTTTCTTGGGAGCTGGACGCAAAAGCGCAGGATTGCTTCAGGCCCTATTCTGGTCCCGGGCGGCAGGCTGAGCCTGTGTTTAATTCTTCTTCTTGATGGGAAAATAGAGTGACCTGTGCCTGTCCCAACACGTAGAGCTAGTCTCTCATTGGTTCCCCCTCTTCCCGTTCATCCTCAGGACAAATTGCAACCTGTACAGAACAGGAGGTTAAAGGTGCTGATTCTCCAAGGAGGCAGATTGCTAGTAAAGCGGCTGGAATGGCGAACCCGAGCACAAGGAGATAAGAAATGAGGTGCGTTTTAGAAACCTCACCCGATCACACGGTGTACCATCTTCTGGGTTTCTCATGCATGTTTTCGATATAGGAAGATGCCCTTGAACCTGGAGATTTGGGACCCATGGGATGAGAACCACGCAGTATTACTTTAAAGGGTCTGCGTTTGCTCACCCAACCTGACCAAACCTCTCAGCCACAAGGGTGTCCACCCTTATGTCTCAGACAGCTGTGAGTCTATATGTGGTCAATCCAGGTGGCATCACACCCCCTGAACGAATTTTGTAAGAATTTCTCTCTCTTTCACTGTCTTTGTATCATGGGTTTTTAAAAGTAATTGATTTTTATAAAGGGGTTTAGCTGCTTTTCACAGCTGTGTTTCTGCCGCTTTACACCCAATTGACTCACTTACAGAGAGATATCAATACATAGGTTTTAAGATTCTTACTAGTCAGAAATATTCTTGGGCGGTGAATACGGGATGTTGAGTCCAATTCACTGAGCAAGGAGTAGGTCTTGTCTATTACATATTCGGTTTATGGAACGGTATCTGAGCTAATTTGAAACCCTTGTTTTATGCATCACCCCACCTCACCTTTCCCATTAAGCAGCCGTAGTGTGTTTTCTAAACGTGTGACTCAGTTCTGTTTTGTAATTCAGTTCAAGGGTAGCGGTTTTTACATTCCCTCTATAAGTGATATCTTATGATAAATTTCTATTTCTGTGTGACTTATTTCACTTAGAATCGTCGTACCTAAATCCACTCATCACGCTGCTACTAGCCTTATGACGTTGATTTCATGGCTGAGTGATATTCCATTGTACATAAGGACCACAACTTCTTTACCCATTTTTCTCTTTCCTGGGATATTTAAGGTGTAACGAAGTGGAGGTTCTTGTCAACAGAGCAGCCCTAAACTTTGGGGTGCCTGTGTCTTGCTGATTTTTAGTTTTCCCAATTTATACGCCCATGAGTGGAAGTACCCTATGCTCTCTAAGCTGAGTTTCTTAGATGTTTCAGGACACACCGTACACTTCTCCAGAGTGGCTGTTGGAAATTTACATCTCGCCATTCAGCGTAGCCAGGCTCCCGTTTCTCCATGGCCTGTCCTGCATTTCTGGTTTTGACACTTTATTCAGCATGGCCCTTTTGACCGATGGGAATCGAGACTTTTTTTAGCGCTGAGTTGCCTTTCCAGGTTGCTTGGTTGGCCAAAAAGGGCGTATGCGTTTTTTCCTGAATATATTCAGGAAAAAACGCATACGCCCTTTTTGGCCAAGGGCATCATTGTCGAGGGTTTGCCGCTTTTCCTGTGCTTTAAAGGCGATTCGAATCTCCCTCCTGACATCTGTTTCCTGCAATTCTGCCTTGCTTTCCAATCCTCTTCATTGCCTTCCCTCAATATAATTGTGTACGAGAGTTATCAATTATAAGTCTGCAGGTTTGTGAATTGCAGTGCCCCTGAGCTCCATTTTTCAACTCGCTTTCTTGGGAGCTTGTCGCAAAAGCGCAGGATTGCTTCAGGCCCTATTCTGGTCCCGGACGGCAGGGTGAGCCTGTGGTTAATTCTTCTTCCTGATGGGAGAATAGAGTGACCTGTGCCTATCCCAACACCTAGAGCTAGTCTCTCATTGGTTCCCCCTCTTCCCATTCATCCTCAGGACAAATTGCAACCTGTACGGAACAGGAGGTTAAAGGTGCTGATTCTCCAAGGAGGGAGATTGCTAGTAAAGCGGCTGGAATGGCGAACCCGAGCACAAGGAGATGAGAAATGAGGTGCGTTTTGGAAACCTTTCCCGATCACACGGTGTACCATCTTCTGGGTTTCTCATGCATGTTTTCGATGTAGGAAGATGCCCTTGAACCTGGAGATTTGGGACCCATGGGATGGATACCACGCAGTATTACTTTAAAGGGTCTGCGTTTACTCACCCAACCTCACCAAACCTCTCAGCCCCAAGAGTGTCCACCCTTATGTCTCAATCAGCTGTGGGTGTAGATATGGTCAATTCAGGTGGCATCACAGCTCCTGAACGAATTTTGTAAGAATTTCTCTCTCTTTCACTGTCTTTGTTTCACGGGTTTTTAAAAGTAATTGATTTTTACAATGGGGTTTAGCTGATTTTCACTGCTGTGTTTCTGCCGCTTTACACCCACTTGACTCACTTACAGAGAGATATCAATACATAGGTTTTAAGATTCTTACTAGTCAGATATATTCTTGGGCGGTGAATAGGGGGTGTTGAGTCAAATTCACTGAGCAAGGAGTAGGTCTTGTCTATTACATATTCGCTTTATGGAACGGTATCTGAGCTAATTTGAAACCCTTGTTTTATGCATCACCCCACCTCACCTTTCCCAATAAGCAGCCATAGTGTGTTTTCTAAATGTGTGACTCTGTTCTGTTTTGTAATTCAGTTCAAGGGTAGCGGTTTTTACATTCCCTGTATAAGTGATATCTTATGATAAATGTCTTTTTCTGTGTGACTTATTTCACTTAGAATCGTCGTACCTAAATCCACTCATCATGCTGCTACTAGCCTTATGACGTTGATTTCATGGCTGAGTGATATTCCATTGTACATAAGGAACACAACTTCTTTATCCATTTTTCTCTTTCCTGGGATATTTAAGTTGTAACGAAGTGGAGGTTCTTGTCAACAGAGCAGCCCTAAACTTTGGGGTGCCTGTGTCTTGCTGATTTTTAGTTTTCCCAATTTATATGCCCATGAGTGGAAGTGCCCTATGCTCTCTAAGCTGAGTTTTTTAGATGTTTCAGGACACACCGTACACTTCTCCAGAGTGGCTGTTCGCAATTTACATCTCGCCCATCAGCGTAGCCAGGCTCCCGTTTCTCCATGGCCTGTCCTGCATTTCTGGTTTTGACACTTTATTCAGCATGGCCCTTTTGACCGATGGGAAGCGAGACTTCTTTGTAGCGCTGATTTGCCTTTCCAGGTTGCTTGGTTGGCCAAAGAGGGCGTATGCGTTTTTTTCCTGAATATATTCAGGAAAAAACGCATACGCCCTTTTTGGCCAAGGGCATCATTGTCGAGGTTTTGCCGCTTTTCCTGTGCTTTAAAGGCGATTCGAATCTCCCTCCTGAAATCTGTTTCCTGCAATTCTGCCTTGCTTTCCAATCCTCTTCGTTGCCTTCCCTCAATATATTTGTGGACGAGAGTTATCATTTATAAGTCTGCAGGTTTGTGAATTGCAGTGCCCCTGAGCTCCATTATTCAACTCGCTTTCTTGGGAGCTGGCCGCAAAAGGGCAGGATTGCTTCAGGCCCTATTCTGGTCCCGGGCGGCAGGGTGAGCCTGTGGTTAATTCTTCTTCCTGATGGGAAAGTAGAGTGACCTGTGCCTGTCCCAACACCTAGAGCTAGTCTCTCATTGGTTCCCACTCTTCCCGTTCATCCTCAGGAAAAATTGCAACCTGTACGGAACAGGAGGTTAAAGGTGCTGATTCTCCAAGGAGGGAGATTGCTAGTAAAGCGGCTGGAATGGCGAACCCGAGCACAAGGAGATGAGAAATGAGGTGCGTTTTGGAAACCTTTCCCGATCACACGGTGTACCATCTTCTGGGTTTCTCATGCATGTTTTCGATGTAGGAAGATGCCCTTGAACCTGGAGATTTGGGACCCATGGGATGGATACCACGCAGTATTACTTTAAAGGGTCTGCGTTTCCTCACCCAACCTCACCAAACCTCTCAGCCCCAAGAGTGTCCACCCTTATGTCTCAATCAGCTGTGGGTCTAGATATGGTCAATCCAGGTGGCATCACAGCTCCTGAACGAATTTTGTAAGAATTTCTCTCTCTTTCACTGTCTTTGATTCACGGGTTTTTAAAAGTAATTGATTTTTATAATGGGGTTTAGCTGCTTTTCACTGCTGTGTTTCTGCCGCTTTACACCCACTTGACTCACTTACAGAGAGATATCAATACATAGGTTTTAAGATTCTTATTAGTCAGAAATATTCTTGGGCGGTGAAGAGGGGGTGTTGAGTCCAATTCACTGAGCAAGGAGTAGGTCTTGTCTATTACATATTCGCTTAATGGAACGGTATCTGAGCTAATTTGAAACCCTTGTTTTATGCATCACCCCACCTCACCTTTCCCATTAAGCAGCCATAGTGTGTTTTCTAAATGTGTGACTCTGTTCTGTTTTGTAATTCAGTTCAAGGGTAGCGGTTTTTACATTCCCTGTATAAGTGATATCTTATGATAAGTGTCTTTTTCTGTGTGACTTATTTCACTTAGAATCGTCGTACCTAAATCCACTCATCATGCTGCTACTAGCCTTATGACGTTGATTTCATGGCTGAGTGATATTCCATTGTACATAAGGACCACAACTTCTTTATCCATTTTTCTCTTTCCTGGGATATTTAAGGTGTAACGAAGTGGAGGTTCTTGTCAACAGAGCAGCCCTAAACTTTGGGGTGCCTGTGTCTTGCTGATTTTTAGTTTTCCCAATTTATATGCCCATGAGTGGAAGTGCCCTATGCTCTCTAAGCTGAGTTTTTTAGATGTTTCAGGACACACCGTACACTTCTCCAGAGTGGCTGTTCGCAATTTACATCTCGCCCATCAGCGTAGCCAGGCTCCCGTTTCTCCATGGCCTGTCCTGCATTTCTGGTTTTGACACTTTATTCAGCATGGCCCTTTTGACCGATGGGAAGCGAGACTTCTTTGTAGCGCTGATTTGCCTTTCCAGGTTGCTTGGTTGGCCAAAGAGGGCGTATGCGTTTTTTCCTGAATATATTCAGGAAAAAACGCATACGCCCTTTTTGGCCAAGGGCATCATTGTCGAGGTTTTGCCGCTTTTCCTGTGCTTTAAAGGCGATTCGAATCTCCCTCCTGAAATCTGTTTCCTGCAATTCTGCCTTGCTTTCCAATCCTCTTCGTTGCCTTCCCTCAATATATTTGTGGACGAGAGTTATCATTTATAAGTCTGCAGGTTTGTGAATTGCAGTGCCCCTGAGCTCCATTATTCAACTCGCTTTCTTGGGAGCTGGCCGCAAAAGGGCAGGATTGCTTCAGGCCCTATTCTGGTCCCGGGCGGCAGGGTGAGCCTGTGGTTAATTCTTCTTCCTGATGGGAAAGTAGAGTGACCTGTGCCTGTCCCAACACCTAGAGCTAGTCTCTCATTGGTTCCCACTCTTCCCGTTCATCCTCAGGAAAAATTGCAACCTGTACGGAACAGGAGGTTAAAGGTGCTGATTCTCCAAGGAAGGAGATTGCTAGTAAAGCGGCTGGAATGGCGAACCCGAGCACAAGGAGATGAGAAATGAGGTGCGTTTTGGAAACCTTTCCCGATCACACGGTGTACCATCTTCTGGGTTTCTCATGCATGTTTTCGATGTAGGAAGATGCCCTTGAACCTGGAGATTTGGGACCCATGGGATGGATACCACGCAGTATTACTTTAAAGGGTCTGCGTTTCCTCACCCAACCTCACCAAACCTCTCAGCCCCAAGAGTGTCCACCCTTATGTCTCAATCAGCTGTGGGTCTAGATATGGTCAATCCAGGTGGCATCACAGCTCCTGAACGAATTTTGTAAGAATTTCTCTCTCTTTCACTGTCTTTGATTCACGTGTTTTTAAAAGTAATTGATTTTTATAATGGGGTTTAGCTGCTTTTCACTGCTGTGTTTCTGCCGCTTTACACCCACTTGACTCACTTACAGAGAGATATCAATACATAGGTTTTAAGATTCTTATTAGTCAGAAATATTCTTGGGCGGTGAAGAGGGGGTGTTGAGTCCAATTCACTGAGCAAGGAGTAGGTCTTGTCTATTACATATTCGCTTAATGGAACGGTATCTGAGCTAATTTGAAACCCTTGTTTTATGCATCACCCCACCTCACCTTTCCCATTAAGCAG
Organism: Balaenoptera physalus; assembly: GCF_965194825.1. Lineage (NCBI taxonomy): Eukaryota > Metazoa > Chordata > Mammalia > Artiodactyla > Balaenopteridae > Balaenoptera > Balaenoptera physalus. Next base: position 89,051,407 of record NC_138888.1, on the reverse strand, counting down.
CCATAGTGTGTTTTCTAAATGTGTGACTCTGTTCTGTTTTGTAATTCAGTTCAAGGGTAGCGGTTTTTACATTCCCTGTATAAGTGATATCTTATGATAAGTGTCTTTTTCTGTGTGACTTATTTCACTTAGAATCGTCGTACCTAAATCCACTCATCATGCTGCTACTAGCCTTATGACGTTGATTTCATGGCTGAGTGATATTCCATTGTACATAAGGACCACAACTTCTTTATCCATTTTTCTCTTTCCTGGGATATTTAAGGTGTAACGAAGTGGAGGTTCTTGTCAACAGAGCAGCCCTAAACTTTGGGGTGCCTGTGTCTTGCTGATTTTTAGTTTTCCCAATTTATATGCCCATGAGTGGAAGTGCCCTATGCTCTCTAAGCTGAGTTTTTTAGATGTTTCAGGACACACCGTACACTTCTCCAGAGTGGCTGTTCGCAATTTACATCTCGCCCATCAGCGTAGCCAGGCTCCCGTTTCTCCATGGCCTGTCCTGCATTTCTGGTTTTGACACTTTATTCAGCATGGCCCTTTTGACCGATGGGAAGCGAGACTTCTTTGTAGCGCTGATTTGCCTTTCCAGGTTGCTTGGTTGGCCAAAGAGGGCGTATGCGTTTTTTCCTGAATATATTCAGGAAAAAACGCATACGCCCTCTTTGGCCAAGGGCATCATTGTCGAGGTTTTGCCGCTTTTCCTGTGCTTTAAAGGCGATTCGAATCTCCCTCCTGAAATCTGTTTCCTGCAATTCTGCCTTGCTTTCCAATCCTCTTCGTTGCCTTCCCTCAATATATTTGTGGACGAGAGTTATCATTTATAAGTCTGCAGGTTTGTGAATTGCAGTGCCCCTGAGCTCCATTATTCAACTCGCTTTCTTGGGAGCTGGCCGCAAAAGGGCAGGATTGCTTCAGGCCCTATTCTGGTCCCGGGCGGCAGGGTGAGCCTGTGGTTAATTCTTCTTCCTGATGGGAAAGTAGAGTGACCTGTGCCTGTCCCAACACCTAGAGCTAGTCTCTCATTGGTTCCCACTCTTCCCGTTCATCCTCAGGAAAAATTGCAACCTGTACGGAACAGGAGGTTAAAGGTGCTGATTCTCCAAGGAGGGAGATTGCTAGTAAAGCGGCTGGAATGGCGAACCCGAGCACAAGGAGATGAGAAATGAGGTGCGTTTTGGAAACCTTTCCCGATCACACGGTGTACCATCTTCTGGGTTTCTCATGCATGTTTTCGATGTAGGAAGATGCCCTTGAACCTGGAGATTTGGGACCCATGGGATGGATACCACGCAGTATTACTTTAAAGGGTCTGCGTTTCCTCACCCAACCTCACCAAACCTCTCAGCCCCAAGAGTGTCCACCCTTATGTCTCAATCAGCTGTGGGTCTAGATATGGTCAATCCAGGTGGCATCACAGCTCCTGAACGAATTTTGTAAGAATTTCTCTCTCTTTCACTGTCTTTGATTCACGGGTTTTTAAAAGTAATTGATTTTTATAATGGGGTTTAGCTGCTTTTCACTGCTGTGTTTCTGCCGCTTTACACCCACTTGACTCACTTACAGAGAGATATCAATACATAGGTTTTAAGATTCTTATTAGTTAGAAATATTCTTGGGCGGTGAAGAGGGGGTGTTGAGTCCAATTCACTGAGCAAGGAGTAGGTCTTGTCTATTACATATTCGCTTTATGGAACGGTATCTGAGCTAATTTGAAACCCTTGTTTTATGCATCACCCCACCTCACCTTTCCCATTAAGCAGCCATAGTGTGTTTTCTAAATGTGTGACTCTGTTCTGTTTTGTAATTCAGTTCAAGGGTAGCGGTTTTTACATTCCCTGTATAAGTGATATCTTATGATAAATGTCTTTTTCAGTGTGAGTTATTTCACTTAGAATCGTCGTACCTAAATCCACTCATCATGCTGCTACTAGCCTTATGACGTTGATTTCATGGCTGAGTGATATTCCATTGTACATAAGGAACACAACTTCTTTATCCATTTTTCTCTTTCCTGGGATATTTAAGTTGTAACGAAGTGGAGGTTCTTGTCAACAGAGCAGCCCTAAACTTTGGGGTGCCTGTGTTTTGCTGATTTTTAGTTTTCCCAATTTATACGCCCATGCGTGGAAGTGCCCTATTCTCTCTAAGCTGAGTTTCTTAGATGTTTCAGGACACACCGTACACTTCTCCAGAGTGGCTGTTGGCAATTTACATCCCGCCCATCAGCGTAGGCAGGCTCCCGTTTCTCCATGGCCTGTCCTGCATTTCTGGGTTTGACACTTTATTCAGCATGGCCCTTTTGACCGATGGGAAGCGAGACTTCTTTGTAGCTCTGATTTGCCTTTCCAGGTTGCTTGGTTGGCCAAAAAGGGCGTATGCGTTTTTTCCTGAATATATTCAGGAAAAAACGCATACGCCCTTTTTGGCCAAGGGCATCATTGTCGAGGTTTTGCCGCTTTTCCTGTGCTTCAAAGGCGATTCGAATCTCCCTCCTGAAATCTGTTTCCTGCAATTCTGCCTTGCTTTCCAATCCTCTTCGTTGCCTTCCCTCAATATATTTGTGGACGAGAGTTATCATTTATAAGTCTGCAGGTTTGTGAATTGCAGTGCCCCTGAGCTCCATTTTTCAACTCGCTTTCTTGGGAGCTGGCCGCAAAAGCGCAGGATTGTTTCAGGCCCTATTCTGGTCCCGGGCGGCAGGGTGAGCCTGTGGTTAATTCTTCTTCCTGATGGGAAAGTAGAGTGACCTGTGACTGTCCCAACACCTAGAGCTAGTCTCTCATTGGTTCCCCTTCTTCCCATTCATCCTCAGGACAAATTGCAACCTGTACGGAACAGGAGGTTAAAGGTGCTGATTCTCCAAGGAGGGAGATTGCTAGTAAAGCGGCTGGAATGGCGAACCCGAGCACAAGGAGATGAGAAATGAGGTGCGTTTTGGAAACCTTTCCCGATCACACGGTGTACCATCTTCTGGGTTTCTCATGCATGTTTTCGATGTAGGAAGATGCCCTTGAACCTGGAGATTTGGGACCCATGGGATGGATACCACGCAGTATTACTTTAAAGGGTCTGCGTTTCCTCACCCAACCTCACCAAACCTCTCAGCCCCAAGAGTGTCCACCCTTATGTCTCAATCAGCTGTGGGTCTAGATATGGTCAATCCAGGTGGCATCACAGCTCCTGAACGAATTTTGTAAGAATTTCTCTCTCTTTCACTGTCTTTGTTTCACGGGTTTTTAAAAGTAATTGATTTTTATAATGGGGTTTAGCTGCTTTTCACTGCTGTGTTTCTGCCGCTTTACACCCACTTGACTCACTTACAGAGAGATATCAATACATAGGTTTTAAGATTCTTACTAGTCAGAAATATTCTTGGGCGGTGAAGAGGGGGTGTTGAGTCCAATTCACTGAGCAAGGAGTAGGTCTTGTCTATTACATATTCGCTTTATGGAACGGTATCTGAGCTAATTTGAAACCCTTGTTTTATGCATCACCCCACCTCACCTTTCCGATTAAGCAGCCATAGTGTGTTTTCTAAATGTGTGACTCTGTTCTGTTTTCTAATTCAGTTCAAGGGTAGCGGTTTTTACAATCCCTCTATAAGTGATATCTTATGATAAGTGTCTTTTTCTGTGTGACTTATTTCACTTAGAATCGTCGTACCTAAATCCACTCATCATGCTGCTACTAGCCTTATGACGTTGATTTCATGGCTGAGTGATATTCCATTGTACATAAGGAACACAACTTCTTTATCCATTTTTCTCTTTCCTGGGATATTTAAGTTGGAACGAAGTGGAGGTTCTTGTCAACAGAGCAGCCCTAAACTTTGGGGTGCCTGTGTCTTGCTGATTTTTAGTTTTCCCAATTTATACGCCCATGAGTGGAAGTGCCCTATGCTCTCTAAGCTGAGTTTTTTAGATGTTTCAGGATACACCGTACACTTCTCCAGAGTGGCTGTTCGCAATTTACATCTCGCCCATCAGCGTAGCCAGGCTCCCGTTTCTCCATGGCCTGTCCTGCATTTCTGGTTTTGACACTTTATTTAGCATGGCCCTTTTGACCGATGGGAAGCGAGATTTCTTTGTAGCACTGATTTCCCTTTCCAGGTTGCTTGGTTGGCCCAAAAGGGCGTATGCGTTTTTTTCTGAATATATTCAGGAAAAAACGCATACGCCCTTTTTGGCCAAGGGCATCATTGTCGAGGTTTTGCCGCTTTTCCTGTGCTTTAAAGGCGATTCGAATCTCCCTCCTGAAATCTGTTTCCTGCAATTCTGCCTTGCTTTCCAATCCTCTTCGTTGCCTTCCCTCAATATATTTGTGGACGAGAGTTATCATTTATAAGTCTGCAGGTTTGTGAATTGCAGTGCCCCTGAGCTCCATTTTTCAACTCGCTTTCTTGGGAGCTGGCCGCAAAAGCGCAGGATTGCTTCAGGCCCTATTCTGGTCCCGGGCGGCAGGCTGAGCCTGTGGTTAATTCTTCTTCCTGATGGGAAAGTAGAGTGACCTGTGCCTGTCCCAACACCTAGAGCTAGGCTCTCATTGGTTCCCACTCTTCCCGTTCATCCTCAGGGAAAATTGCAACCTGTACGGAACAGGAGGTTAAAGGTGCTGATTCTCCAAGGAGGGAGATTGCTAGTAAAGCGGCTGGAATGGCGAACCCGAGCACAAGGAGATGAGAAATGAGGTGCGTTTTGGAAACCTTTCCCGATCACACGGTGTACCATCTTCTGGGTTTCTCATGCATGTTTTCGATGTAGGAAGATGCCCTTGAACCTGGAGATTTGGGACCCATGGGATGGATACCACGCAGTATTACTTTAAAGGGTCTGCGTTTCCTCACCCAACCTCACCAAACCTCTCAGCCCCAAGAGTGTCCACCCTTATGTCTCAATCAGCTGTGGTTCTAGATATGGTCAATCCAGGTGGCATCACAGCTCCTGAACGAATTTTGTAAGAATTTCTCTCTCTTTCACTGTCTTTGTTTCACGGGTTTTTAAAAGTAATTGATTTTTATAATGGGGTTTAGCTGCTTTTCACTGCTGTGTTTCTGCCGCTTTACACCCACTTGACTCACTTACAGAGAGATATCAATACATAGGTTTTAAGATTCTTACTAGTCAGAAATATTCTTGGGCGGTGAAGAGGGGGTGTTGAGTCCAATTCACTGAGCAAGGAGTAGGTCTTGTCTATTACATATTCGCTTTATGGAACGGTATCTGAGCTAATTTGAAACCCTTGTTTTATGCATCACCCCACCTCACCTTTCCCATTAAGCAGCCATAGTGTGTTTTCTAAATGTGTGACTCTGTTCTGTTTTGTAATTCAGTTCAAGGGTAGCGGTTTTTACATTCCCTGTATAAGTGATATCTTATGATAAATGTCTTTTTCTGTGTGACTTATTTCACTTAGAATCGTCGTACCTAAATCCACTCATCATGCTGCTACTAGCCTTATGACGTTGATTTCATGGCTGAGTGATATTCCATTGTACATAAGGAACACAACTTCTTTATCCATTTTTCTCTTTCCTGGGATATTTAAGTTGGAACGAAGTGGAGGTTCTTGTCAACAGAGCAGCCCTAAACTTTGGGGTGCCTGTGTTTTGCTGATTTTTAGTTTTCCCAATTTATACGCCCATGCGTGGAAGTGCCCTATGCTCTCTAAGCTGAGTTTCTTAGATGTTTCAGGACACACCGTACACTTCTCCAGAGTGGCTGTTGGCAATTTACATCCCGCCCATCAGCGTAGGCAGGCTCCCGTTTCTCCATGGCCTGTCCTGCATTTCTGGGTTTGACACTTTATTCAGCATGGCCCTTTTGACCGATGGGAAGCGAGACTTCTTTGTAGCTCTGATTTGCCTTTCCAGGTTGCTGGGTTGGCCAAAAAGGGCGTATGCGTTTTTTCCTGAATATATTCAGGAAAAAACGCATACGCCCTTTTTGGCCAAGGGCATCATTGTCGAGGTTTTGCCGCTTTTCCTGTGCTTCAAAGGCGATTCGAATCTCCCTCCTGAAATCTGTTTCCTGCAATTCTGCCTTGCTTTCCAATCCTCTTCGTTGCCTTCCCTCAATATATTTGTGGACGAGAGTTATCATTTATAAGTCTGCAGGTTTGTGAATTGCAGTGCCCCTGAGCTCCATTTTTCAACTCGCTTTCTTGGGAGCTGGCCGCAAAAGCGCAGGATTGTTTCAGGCCCTATTCTGGTCCCGGGCGGCAGGGTGAGCCTGTGGTTAATTCTTCTTCCTGATGGGAAAGTAGAGTGACCTGTGACTGTCCCAACACCTAGAGCTAGTCTCTCATTGGTTCCCCTTCTTCCCATTCATCCTCAGGACAAATTGCAACCTGTACGGAACAGGAGGTTAAAGGTGCTGATTCTCCAAGGAGGGAGATTGCTAGTAAAGCGGCTGGAATGGCGAACCCGAGCACAAGGAGATGAGAAATGAGGTGCGTTTTGGAAACCTTTCCCGATCACACGGTGTACCATCTTCTGGGTTTCTCATGCATGTTTTCGATGTAGGAAGATGCCCTTGAACCTGGAGATTTGGGACCCATGGGATGGATACCACGCAGTATTACTTTAAAGGGTCTGCGTTTCCTCACCCAACCTCACCAAACCTCTCAGCCCCAAGAGTGTCCACCCTTATGTCTCAATCAGCTGTGGGTCTAGATATGGTCAATCCAGGTGGCCTCACAGCTCCTGAAAGAATTTTGTAAGAATTTCTCTCTCTTTCACTGTCTTTGTTTCACGGGTTTTTAAAAGTAATTGATTTTTATAATGGGGTTTAGCTGCTTTTCACTGCTGTGTTTCTGCCGCTTTACACCCACTTGACTCACTTACAGAGAGATATCAATACATAGGTTTTAAGATTCTTACTAGTCAGAAATATTCTTGGGCGGTGAAGAGGGGGTGCTGAGTCCAATTCACTGAGCAAGGAGTAGGTCTTGTCTATTACATATTCGCTTTATGGAACGGTATCTGAGCTAATTTGAAACCCTTGTTTTATGCATCACCCCACCTCACCTTTCCCATTAAGCAGCCATAGTGTGTTTTCTAAATGTGTGACTCTGTTCTGTTTTCTAATTCAGTTCAAGTGTAGCGGTTTTTACAATCCCTCTATAAGTGATATCTTATGATAAGTGTCTTTTTCTGTGTGACTTATTTCACTTAGAATCGTCGTACCTAAATCCACTCATCATGCTGCTACTAGCCTTATGACGTTGATTTCATGGCTGAGTGATATTCCATTGTACATAAGGAACACAACTTCTTTATCCATTTTTCTCTTTCCTGGGATATTTAAGTTGGAACGAAGTGGAGGTTCTTGTCAACAGAGCAGCCCTAAACTTTGGGGTGCCTGTGTCTTGCTGATTTTTAGTTTTCCCAATTTATACGCCCATGAGTGGAAGTGCCCTATGCTCTCTAAGCTGAGTTTTTTAGATGTTTCAGGACACACCGTACACTTCTCCAGAGTGGCTGTTCGCAATTTACATCTCGCCCATCAGCGTAGCCAGGCTCCCGTTTCTCCATGGCCTGTCCTGCATTTCTGGTTTTGACACTTTATTTACCATGGCCCTTTTGACCGATGGGAAGCGAGATTTCTTTGTAGCACTGATTTCCCTTTCCAGGTTGCTTGGTTGGCCCAAAAGGGCGTATGCGTTTTTTTCTGAATATATTCAGGAAAAAACGCATACGCCCTTTTTGGCCAAGGGCATCATTGTCGAGGTTTTGCCGCTTTTCCTGTGCTTTAAAGGCGATTCGAATCTCCCTCCTGAAATCTGTTTCCTGCAATTCTGCCTTGCTTTCCAATCCTCTTCGTTGCCTTCCCTCAATATATTTGTGGACGAGAGTTATCATTTATAAGTCTGCAGGTTTGTGAATTGCAGTGCCCCTGAGCTCCATTTTTCAACTCGCTTTCTTGGGAGCTGGCCGCAAAAGCGCAGGATTGCTTCAGTCCCTACTCTGGTCCCGGGCGGCAGGCTGAGCCTGTGGTTAATTCTTCTTCCTGATGGGAAAGTAGAGTGACCTGTGCCTGTCCCAACACCTAGAGCTAGGCTCTCATTGGTTCCCACTCTTCCCGTTCATCCTCAGGAAAAATTGCAACCTGTACGGAACAGGAGGTTAAAGGTGCTGATTCTCCAAGGAGGGAGATTGCTAGTAAAGCGGCTGGAATGGCGAACCCGAGCACAAGGAGATGAGAAATGAGGTGCGTTTTGGAAACCTTTCCCGATCACACGGTGTACCATCTTCTGGGTTTCTCATGCATGTTTTCGATGTAGGAAGATGCCCTTGAACCTGGAGATTTGGGACCCATGGGATGGATACCACGCAGTATTACTTTAAAGGGTCTGCGTTTCCTCACCCAACCTCACCAAACCTCTCAGCACCAAGAGTGTCCACCCTTATGTCTCAATCAGCTGTGGTTCTAGATATGGTCAATCCAGGTGGCATCACAGCTCCTGAACGAATTTTGTAAGAATTTCTCTCTCTTTCACTGTCTTTGTTTCACGGGTTTTTAAAAGTAATTGATTTTTATAATGGGGTTTAGCTGCTTTTCACTGCTGTGTTTCTGCCGCTTTACACCCACTTGACTCACTTACAGAGAGATATCAATACATAGGTTTTAAGATTCTTACTAGTCAGAAATATTCTTGGGCGGTGAAGAGGGGGTGTTGAGTCCAATTCACTGAGCAAGGAGTAGGTCTTGTCTATTACATATTCGCTTTATGGAACGGTATCTGAGCTAATTTGAAACCCTTGTTTTATGCATCACCCCACCTCACCTTTCCCATTAAGCAGCCATAGTGTGTTTTCTAAATGTGTGACTCTGTTCTGTTTTGTAATTCAGTTCAAGGGTAGCGGTTTTTACATTCCCTGTATAAGTGATATCTTATGATAAATGTCTTTTTCTGTGTGACTTATTTCACTTAGAATCGTCGTACCTAAATCCACTCATCATGCTGCTACTAGCCTTATGACGTTGATTTCATGGCTGAGTGATATTCCATTGTACATAAGGAACACAACTTCTTTATCCATTTTTCTCTTTCCTGGGATATTTAAGTTGGAACGAAGTGGAGGTTCTTGTCAACAGAGCAGCCCTAAACTTTGGGGTGCCTGTGTTTTGCTGATTTTTAGTTTTCCCAATTTATACGCCCATGCGTGGAAGTGCTCTATGCTCTCTAAGCTGAGTTTCTTAGATGTTTCAGGACACACCGTACACTTCTCCAGTGTGGCTGTTGGCAATTTACATCCCGCCCATCAGCGTAGGCAGGCTCCCGTTTCTCCATGGCCTGTCCTGCATTTCTGGGTTTGACACTTTATTCAGCATGGCCCTTTTGACCGATGGGAAGCGAGACTTCTTTGTAGCTCTGATTTGCCTTTCCAGGTTGCTTGGTTGGCCAAAAAGGGCGTATGCGTTTTTTCCTGAATATATTCAGGAAAAAACGCATACGCCCTTTTTGGCCAAGGGCATCATTGTCGAGGTTTTGCCGCTTTTCCTGTGCTTCAAAGGCGATTCGAATCTCCCTCATGAAATCTGTTTCCTGCAATTCTGCCTTGCTTTCCAATCCTCTTCGTTGCCTTCCCTCAATATATTTGTGGACGAGAGTTATCATTTATAAGTCTGCAGGTTTGTGAATTGCAGTGCCCCTGAGCTCCATTTTTCAACTCGCTTTCTTGGGAGCTGGCCGCAAAAGCGCAGGATTGTTTCAGGCCCTATTCTGGTCCCAGGCGGCAGGGTGAGCCTGTGGTTAATTCTTCTTCCTGATGGGAAAGTAGAGTGACCTGTGACTGTCCCAACACCTAGAGCTAGTCTCTCATTGGTTCCCCTTCTTCCCATTCATCCTCAGGACAAATTGCAACCTGTACGGAACAGGAGGTTAAAGGTGCTGATTCTCCAAGGAGGGAGATTGCTAGTAAAGCGGCTGGAATGGCGAACCCGAGCACAAGGAGATGAGAAATGAGGTGCGTTTTGGAAACCTTTCCCGATCACACGGTGTACCATCTTCTGGGTTTCTCGTGCATGTTTTCGATGTAGGAAGATGCCCTTGAACCTGGAGATTTGGGACCCATGGGATGGATACCACGCAGTATTACTTTAAAGGGTCTGCGTTTCCTCACCCAACCTCACCAAACCTCTCAGCCCCAAGAGTGTCCACCCTTATGTCTCAATCAGCTGTGGTTCTAGATATGGTCAATCCAGGTGGCATCACAGCTCCTGAACGAATTTTGTAAGAATTTCTCTCTCTTTCACTGTCTTTGTTTCACGGGTTTTTAAAAGTAATTGATTTTTATAATGGGGTTTAGCTGCTTTTCACTGCTGTGTTTCTGCCGCTTTACACCCACTTGACTCACTTACAGAGATATATCAATACATAGGTTTTAAGATTCTTACTAGTCAGAAATATTCTTGGGCGGTGAAGAGGGGGTGCTGAGTCCAATTCACTGAGCAAGGAGTAGGTCTTGTCTATTACATATTCGCTTTATGGAACGGTATCTGAGCTAATTTGAAACCCTTGTTTTATGCATCACCCCACCTCACCTTTCCCATTAAGCAGCCATAGTGTGTTTTCTAAATGTGTGACTCTGTTCTGTTTTCTAATTCAGTTCAAGTGTAGCGGTTTTTACAATCCCTCTATAAGTGATATCTTATGATAAGTGTCTTTTTCTGTGTGACTTATTTCACTTAGAATCGTCGTACCTAAATCCACTCATCATGCTGCTACTAGCCTTATGACGTTGATTTCATGGCTGAGTGATATTCCACTGTACATAAGGAACACAACTTCTTTATCCATTTTTCTCTTTCCTGGGATATTTAAGTTGGAACGAAGTGGAAGTTCTTGTCAACAGAGCAGCCCTAAACTTTGGGGTGCCTGTGTCTTGCTGATTTTTAGTTTTCCCAATTTATACGCCCATGAGTGGAAGTGCCCTATGCTCTCTAAGCTGAGTTTTTTAGATGTTTCAGGACACACCGTACACTTCTCCAGAGTGGCTGTTCGCAATTTACATCTCGCCCATCAGCGTAGCCAGGCTCCCGTTTCTCCATGGCCTGTCCTGCATTTCTGGTTTTGACACTTTATTTACCATGGCCCTTTTGACCGATGGGAAGCGAGATTTCTTTGTAGCACTGATTTCCCTTTCCAGGTTGCTTGGTTGGCCCAAAAGGGCGTATGCGTTTTTTTCTGAATATATTCAGGAAAAAACGCATACGCCCTTTTTGGCCAAGGGCATCATTGTCGAGGTTTTGCCGCTTTTCCTGTGCTTTAAAGGCGATTCGAATCTCCCTCCTGAAATCTGTTTCCTGCAATTCTGCCTTGCTTTCCAATCCTCTTCGTTGCCTTCCCTCAATATATTTGTGGACGAGAGTTATCATTTATAAGTCTGCAGGTTTGTGAATTGCAGTGCCCATGAGCTCCATTTTTCAACTCGCTTTCTTGGGAGGTGGCCGCAAAAGCGCAGGATTGCTTCAGGCCCTATTCTGGTCCCGGGCGGCAGGCTGAGCCTGTGGTTAATTCTTCTTCCTGATGGGAAAGTAGAGTGACCTGTGCCTGTCCCAACACCTAGAGCTAGGCTCTCATTGGTTCCCACTCTTCCCGTTCATCCTCAGGAAAAATTGCAACCTGTACGGAACAGGAGGTTAAAGGTGCTGATTCTCCAAGGAGGGAGATTGCTAGTAAAGCGGCTGGAATGGCGAACCCGAGCACAAGGAGATGAGAAATGAGGTGCGTTTTGGAAACCTTTCCCGATCACACGGTGTACCATCTTCTGGGTTTCTCATGCATGTTTTCGATGTAGGAAGATGCCCTTGAACCTGGAGATTTGGGACCCATGGGATGGATACCACGCAGTATTACTTTAAAGGGTCTGCGTTTCCTCACCCAACCTCACCAAACCTCTCAGCACCAAGAGTGTCCACCCTTATGTCTCAATCAGCTGTGGTTCTAGATATGGTCAATCCAGGTGGCATCACAGCTCCTGAACGAATTTTGTAAGAATTTCTCTCTCTTTCACTGTCTTTGTTTCACGGGTTTTTAAAAGTAATTGATTTTTATAATGGGGTTTAGCTGCTTTTCACTGCTGTGTTTCTGCCGCTTTACACCCACTTGACTCACTTACAGAGAGATATCAATACATAGGTTTTAAGATTCTTACTAGTCAGAAATATTCTTGGGCGGTGAAGAGGGGGTGTTGAGTCCAATTCACTGAGCAAGGAGTAGGTCTTGTCTATTACATATTCGCTTTATGGAACGGTATCTGAGCTAATTTGAAACCCTTGTTTTATGCATCACCCCACCTCACCTTTCCCATTAAGCAGCCATAGTGTGTTTTCTAAATGTGTGACTCTGTTCTGTTTTGTAATTCAGTTCAAGGGTAGCGGTTTTTACATTCCCTGTATAAGTGATATCTTATGATAAATGTCTTTTTCTGTGTGACTTATTTCACTTAGAATCGTCGTACCTAAATCCACTCATCATGCTGCTACTAGCCTTATGACGTTGATTTCATGGCTGAGTGATATTCCATTGTACATAAGGAACACAACTTCTTTATCCATTTTTCTCTTTCCTGGGATATTTAAGTTGGAACGAAGTGGAGGTTCTTGTCAACAGAGCAGCCCTAAACTTTGGGGTGCCTGTGTTTTGCTGATTTTTAGTTTTCCCAATTTATACGCCCATGCGTGGAAGTGCTCTATGCTCTCTAAGCTGAGTTTCTTAGATGTTTCAGGACACACCGTACACTTCTCCAGTGTGGCTGTTGGCAATTTACATCCCGCCCATCAGCGTAGGCAGGCTCCCGTTTCTCCATGGCCTGTCCTGCATTTCTGGGTTTGACACTTTATTCAGCATGGCCCTTTTGACCGATGGGAAGCGAGACTTCTTTGTAGCTCTGATTTGCCTTTCCAGGTTGCTTGGTTGGCCAAAAAGGGCGTATGCGTTTTTTCCTGAATATATTCAGGAAAAAACGCATACGCCCTTTTTGGCCAAGGGCATCATTGTCGAGGTTTTGCCGCTTTTCCTGTGCTTCAAAGGCGATTCGAATCTCCCTCATGAAATCTGTTTCCTGCAATTCTGCCTTGCTTTCCAATCCTCTTCGTTGCCTTCCCTCAATATATTTGTGGACGAGAGTTATCATTTATAAGTCTGCAGGTTTGTGAATTGCAGTGCCCCTGAGCTCCATTTTTCAACTCGCTTTCTTGGGAGCTGGCCGCAAAAGCGCAGGATTGTTTCAGGCCCTATTCTGGTCCCAGGCGGCAGGGTGAGCCTGTGGTTAATTCTTCTTCCTGATGGGAAAGTAGAGTGACCTGTGACTGTCCCAACACCTAGAGCTAGTCTCTCATTGGTTCCCCTTCTTCCCATTCATCCTCAGGACAAATTGCAACCTGTACGGAACAGGAGGTTAAAGGTGCTGATTCTCCAAGGAGGGAGATTGCTAGTAAAGCGGCTGGAATGGCGAACCCGAGCACAAGGAGATGAGAAATGAGGTGCGTTTTGGAAACCTTTCCCGATCACACGGTGTACCATCTTCTGGGTTTCTCGTGCATGTTTTCGATGTAGGAAGATGCCCTTGAACCTGGAGATTTGGGACCCATGGGATGGATACCACGCAGTATTACTTTAAAGGGTCTGCGTTTCCTCACCCAACCTCACCAAACCTCTCAGCCCCAAGAGTGTCCACCCTTATGTCTCAATCAGCTGTGGGTCTAGATATGGTCAATCCAGGTGGCATCACAGGTCCTGAACGAATTTTGTAAGAATTTCTCTCTCTTTCACTGTCTTTGTTTCACGGGTTTTTAAAAGTAATTGATTTTTATAATGGGGTTTAGCTGCTTTTCACTGCTGTGTTTCTGCCGCTTTACACCCACTTGACTCACTTACAGAGAGATATCAATACATAGGTTTTAAGATTCTTACTAGTCAGAAATATTCTTGGGCGGTGAAGAGGGGGTGTTGAGTCCAATTCACTGAGCAAGGAGTAGGTCTTGTCTATTACATATTCGCTTTATGGAACGGTATCTGAGCTAATTTGAAACCCTTGTTTTATGCATCACCCCACCTCACCTTTCCCATTAAGCAGCCATAGTGTGTTTTCTAAATGTGTGACTCTGTTCTGTTTTGTAATTCAGTTCAAGGGTAGCGGTTTTTACATTCCCTGTATAAGTGATATCTTATGATAAATGTCTTTTTCTGTGTGACTTATTTCACTTAGAATCGTCGTACCTAAATCCACTCATCATGCTGCTACTAGCCTTATGACGTTGATTTCATGGCTGAGTGATATTCCATTGTACATAAGGAACACAACTTCTTTATCCATTTTTCTCTTTCCTGGGATATTTAAGTTGGAACGAAGTGGAGGTTCTTGTCAACAGAGCAGCCCTAAACTTTGGGGTGCCTGTGTTTTGCTGATTTTTAGTTTTCCCAATTTATACGCCCATGCGTGGAAGTGCCCTATGCTCTCTAAGCTGAGTTTCTTAGATGTTTCAGGACACACCGTACACTTCTCCAGAGTGGCTGTTGGCAATTTACATCCCGCCCATCAGCGTAGGCAGGCTCCCGTTTCTCCATGGCCTGTCCTGCATTTCTGGGTTTGACACTTTATTCAGCATGGCCCTTTTGACCGATGGGAAGCGAGACTTCTTTGTAGCTCTGATTTGCCTTTCCAGGTTGCTGGGTTGGCCAAAAAGGGCGTATGCGTTTTTTCCTGAATATATTCAGGAAAAAACGCATACGCCCTTTTTGGCCAAGGGCATCATTGTCGAGGTTTTGCCGCTTTTCCTGTGCTTCAAAGGCGATTCGAATCTCCCTCCTGAAATCTGTTTCCTGCAATTCTGCCTTGCTTTCCAATCCTCTTCGTTGCCTTCCCTCAATATATTTGTGGACGAGAGTTATCATTTATAAGTCTGCAGGTTTGTGAATTGCAGTGCCCCTGAGCTCCATTTTTCAACTCGCTTTCTTGGGAGCTGGCCGCAAAAGCGCAGGATTGTTTCAGGCCCTATTCTGGTCCCGGGCGGCAGGGTGAGCCTGTGGTTAATTCTTCTTCCTGATGGGAAAGTAGAGTGACCTGTGACTGTCCCAACACCTAGAGCTAGTCTCTCATTGGTTCCCCTTCTTCCCGTTCATCCTCAGGACAAATTGCAACCTGTACGGAACAGGAGGTTAAAGGTGCTGATTCTCCAAGGAGGGAGATTGCTAGTAAAGCGGCTGGAATGGCGAACCCGAGCACAAGGAGATGAGAAATGAGGTGCGTTTTGGAAACCTTTCCCGATCACACGGTGTACCATCTTCTGGGTTTCTCATGCATGTTTTCGATGTAGGAAGATGCCCTTGAACCTGGAGATTTGGGACCCATGGGATGGATACCACGCAGTATTACTTTAAAGGGTCTGCGTTTCCTCACCCAACCTCACCAAACCTCTCAGCCCCAAGAGTGTCCACCCTTATGTCTCAATCAGCTGTGGGTCTAGATATGGTCAATCCAGGTGGCATCACAGCTCCTGAAAGAATTTTGTAAGAATTTCTCTCTCTTTCACTGTCTTTGTTTCACGGGTTTTTAAAAGTAATTGATTTTTATAATGGGGTTTAGCTGCTTTTCACTGCTGTGTTTCTGCCGCTTTACACCCACTTGACTCACTTACAGAGAGATATCAATACATAGGTTTTAAGATTCTTACTAGTCAGAAATATTCTTGGGCGGTGAAGAGGGGGTGCTGAGTCCAATTCACTGAGCAAGGAGTAGGTCTTGTCTATTACATATTCGCTTTATGGAACGGTATCTGAGCTAATTTGAAACCCTTGTTTTATGCATCACCCCACCTCACCTTTCCCATTAAGCAGCCATAGTGTGTTTTCTAAATGTGTGACTCTGTTCTGTTTTCTAATTCAGTTCAAGTGTAGCGGTTTTTACAATCCCTCTATAAGTGATATCTTATGATAAGTGTCTTTTTCTGTGTGACTTATTTCACTTAGAATCGTCGTACCTAAATCCACTCATCATGCTGCTACTAGCCTTATGACGTTGATTTCATGGCTGAGTGATATTCCATTGTACATAAGGAACACAACTTCTTTATCCATTTTTCTCTTTCCTGGGATATTTAAGTTGGAACGAAGTGGAGGTTCTTGTCAACAGAGCAGCCCTAAACTTTGGGGTGCCTGTGTCTTGCTGATTTTTAGTTTTCCCAATTTATACGCCCATGAGTGGGAGTGCCCTATGCTCTCTAAGCTGAGTTTTTTAGATGTTTCAGGACACACCGTACACTTCTCCAGAGTGGCTGTTCGCAATTTACATCTCGCCCATCAGCGTAGCCAGGCTCCCGTTTCTCCATGGCCTGTCCTGCATTTCTGGTTTTGACACTTTATTTACCATGGCCCTTTTGACCGATGGGAAGCGAGATTTCTTTGTAGCGCTGATTTCCCTTTCCAGGTTGCTTGGTTGGCCAAAGAGGGCGTATGCGTTTTTTTCTGAATATATTCAGGAAAAAACGCATACGCCCTTTTTGGCCAAGGGCATCATTGTCGAGGTTTTGCCGCTTTTCCTGTGCTTTAAAGGCGATTCGAATCTCCCTCCTGAAATCTGTTTCCTGCAATTCTGCCTTGCTTTCCAATCCTCTTCGTTGCCTTCCCTCAATATATTTGTGGACGAGAGTTATCATTTATAAGTCTGCAGGTTTGTGAATTGCAGTGCCCCTGAGCTCCATTTTTCAACTCGCTTTCTTGGGAGCTGGCCGCAAAAGCGCAGGATTGCTTCAGTCCCTATTCTGGTCCCGGGCGGCAGGCTGAGCCTGTGGTTAATTCTTCTTCCTGATGGGAAAGTAGAGTGACCTGTGCCTGTCCCAACACCTAGAGCTAGGCTCTCATTGGTTCCCACTCTTCCCGTTCATCCTCAGGAAAAATTGCAACCTGTACGGAACAGGAGGTTAAAGGTGCTGATTCTCCAAGGAGGGAGATTGCTAGTAAAGCGGCTGGAATGGCGAACCCGAGCACAAGGAGATGAGAAATGAGGTGCGTTTTGGAAACCTTTCCCGATCACACGGTGTACCATCTTCTGGGTTTCTCATGCATGTTTTCGATGTAGGAAGATGCCCTTGAACCTGGAGATTTGGGACCCATGGGATGGATACCACGCAGTATTACTTTAAAGGGTCTGCGTTTCCTCACCCAACCTCACCAAACCTCTCAGCACCAAGAGTGTCCACCCTTATGTCTCAATCAGCTGTGGTTCTAGATATGGTCAATCCAGGTGGCATCACAGCTCCTGAACGAATTTTGTAAGAATTTCTCTCTCTTTCACTGTCTTTGTTTCACGGGTTTTTAAAAGTAATTGATTTTTATAATGGGGTTTAGCTGCTTTTCACTGCTGTGTTTCTGCCGCTTTACACCCACTTGACTCACTTACAGAGAGATATCAATACATAGGTTTTAAGATTCTTACTAGTCAGAAATATTCTTGGGCGGTGAAGAGGGGGTGTTGAGTCCAATTCACTGAGCAAGGAGTAGGTCTTGTCTATTACATATTCGCTTTATGGAACGGTATCTGAGCTAATTTGAAACCCTTGTTTTATGCATCACCCCACCTCACCTTTCCCGTTAAGCAGCCATAGTGTGTTTTCTAAATGTGTGACTCTGTTCTGTTTTGTAATTCAGTTCAAGGGTAGCGGTTTTTACATTCCCTGTATAAGTGATATCTTATGATAAATGTCTTTTTCTGTGTGACTTATTTCACTTAGAATCGTCGTACCTAAATCCACTCATCATGCTGCTACTAGCCTTATGACGTTGATTTCATGGCTGAGTGATATTCCATTGTACATAAGGAACACAACTTCTTTATCCATTTTTCTCTTTCCTGGGATATTTAAGTTGGAACGAAGTGGAGGTTCTTGTCAACAGAGCAGCCCTAAACTTTGGGGTGCCTGTGTTTTGCTGATTTTTAGTTTTCCCAATTTATACGCCCATGCGTGGAAGTGCTCTATGCTCTCTAAGCTGAGTTTCTTAGATGTTTCAGGACACACCGTACACTTCTCCAGTGTGGCTGTTGGCAATTTACATCCCGCCCATCAGCGTAGGCAGGCTCCCGTTTCTCCATGGCCTGTCCTGCATTTCTGGGTTTGACACTTTATTCAGCATGGCCCTTTTGACCGATGGGAAGCGAGACTTCTTTGTAGCTCTGATTTGCCTTTCCAGGTTGCTTGGTTGGCCAAAAAGGGCGTATGCGTTTTTTCCTGAATATATTCAGGAAAAAACGCATACGCCCTTTTTGGCCAAGAGCATCATTGTCGAGGTTTTGCCGCTTTTCCTGTGCTTTAAAGGCGATTCGAATCTCCCTCCTGAAATCTGTTTCCTGCAATTCTGCCTTGCTTTCCAATCCTCTTCGTTGCCTTCCCTCAATATATTTGTGGACGAGAGTTATCATTTATAAGTCTGCAGGTTTGTGAATTGCAGTGCCCCTGAGCTCCATTTTTCAACTCGCTTTCTTGGGAGCTGGCCGCAAAAGCGCAGGATTGCTTCAGTCCCTATTCTGGTCCCGGGCGGCAGGCTGAGCCTGTGGTTAATTCTTCTTCCTGATGGGAAAGTAGAGTGACCTGTGCCTGTCCCAACACCTAGAGCTAGGCTCTCATTGGTTCCCACTCTTCCCGTTCATCCTCAGGAAAAATTGCAACCTGTACGGAACAGGAGGTTAAAGGTGCTGATTCTCCAAGGAGGGAGATTGCTAGTAAAGCGGCTGGAATGGCGAACCCGAGCACAAGGAGATGAGAAATGAGGTGCGTTTTGGAAACCTTTCCCGATCACACGGTGTACCATCTTCTGGGTTTCTCATGCATGTTTTCGATGTAGGAAGATGCCCTTGAACCTGGAGATTTGGGACCCATGGGATGGATACCACGCAGTATTACTTTAAAGGGTCTGCGTTTCCTCACCCAACCTCACCAAACCTCTCAGCACCAAGAGTGTCCACCCTTATGTCTCAATCAGCTGTGGTTCTAGATATGGTCAATCCAGGTGGCATCACAGCTCCTGAACGAATTTTGTAAGAATTTCTCTCTCTTTCACTGTCTTTGTTTCACGGGTTTTTAAAAGTAATTGATTTTTATAATGGGGTTTAGCTGCTTTTCACTGCTGTGTTTCTGCCGCTTTACACCCACTTGACTCACTTACAGAGAGATATCAATACATAGGTTTTAAGATTCTTACTAGTCAGAAATATTCTTGGGCGGTGAAGAGGGGGTGTTGAGTCCAATTCACTGAGCAAGGAGTAGGTCTTTTCTATTACATATTCGCTTTATGGAACGGTATCTGAGCTAATTTGAAACCCTTGTTTTATGCATCACCCCACCTCACCTTTCCCGTTAAGCAGCCATAGTGTGTTTTCTAAATGTGTGACTCTGTTCTGTTTTGTAATTCAGTTCAAGGGTAGCGGTTTTTACATTCCCTGTATAAGTGATATCTTATGATAAATGTCTTTTTCTGTGTGACTTATTTCACTTAGAATCGTCGTACCTAAATCCACTCATCATGCTGCTACTAGCCTTATGACGTTGATTTCATGGCTGAGTGATATTCCATTGTACATAAGGAACACAACTTCTTTATCCATTTTTCTCTTTCCTGGGATATTTAAGTTGGAACGAAGTGGAGGTTCTTGTCAACAGAGCAGCCCTAAACTTTGGGGTGCCTGTGTTTTGCTGATTTTTAGTTTTCCCAATTTATACGCCCATGCGTGGAAGTGCTCTATGCTCTCTAAGCTGAGTTTCTTAGATGTTTCAGGACACACCGTACACTTCTCCAGTGTGGCTGTTGGCAATTTACATCCCGCCCATCAGCGTAGGCAGGCTCCCGTTTCTCCATGGCCTGTCCTGCATTTCTGGGTTTGACACTTTATTCAGCATGGCCCTTTTGACCGATGGGAAGCGAGACTTCTTTGTAGCTCTGATTTGCCTTTCCAGGTTGCTTGGTTGGCCAAAAAGGGCGTATGCGTTTTTTCCTGAATATATTCAGGAAAAAACGCATACGCCCTTTTTGGCCAAGGGCATCATTGTCGAGGTTTTGCCGCTTTTCCTGTGCTTCAAAGGCGATTCGAATCTCCCTCATGAAATCTGTTTCCTGCAATTCTGCCTTGCTTTCCAATCCTCTTCGTTGCCTTCCCTCAATATATTTGTGGACGAGAGTTATCATTTATAAGTCTGCAGGTTTGTGAATTGCAGTGCCCCTGAGCTCCATTTTTCAACTCGCTTTCTTGGGAGCTGGCCGCAAAAGCGCAGGATTGTTTCAGGCCCTATTCTGGTCCCAGGCGGCAGGGTGAGCCTGTGGTTAATTCTTCTTCCTGATGGGAAAGTAGAGTGACCTGTGACTGTCCCAACACCTAGAGCTAGTCTCTCATTGGTTCCCCTTCTTCCCATTCATCCTCAGGACAAATTGCAACCTGTACGGAACAGGAGGTTAAAGGTGCTGATTCTCCAAGGAGGGAGATTGCTAGTAAAGCGGCTGGAATGGCGAACCCGAGCACAAGGAGATGAGAAATGAGGTGCGTTTTGGAAACCTTTCCCGATCACACGGTGTACCATCTTCTGGGTTTCTCGTGCATGTTTTCGATGTAGGAAGATGCCCTTGAACCTGGAGATTTGGGACCCATGGGATGGATACCACGCAGTATTACTTTAAAGGGTCTGCGTTTCCTCACCCAAACTCACCAAACCTCTCAGCCCCAAGAGTGTCCACCCTTATGTCTCAATCAGCTGTGGGTCTAGATATGGTCAATCCAGGTGGCATCACAGCTCCTGAACGAATTTTGTAAGAATTTCTCTCTCTTTCACTGTCTTTGTTTCACGGGTTTTTAAAAGTAATTGATTTTTATAATGGGGTTTAGCTGCTTTTCACTGCTGTGTTTCTGCCGCTTTACACCCACTTGACTCACTTACAGAGAGATATCAATACATAGGTTTTAAGATTCTTACTAGTCAGAAATATTCTTGGGCGGTGAAGAGGGGGTGCTGAGTCCAATTCACTGAGCAAGGAGTAGGTCTTGTCTATTACATATTCGCTTTATGGAACGGTATCTGAGCTAATTTGAAACCCTTGTTTTATGCATCACCCCACCTCACCTTTCCCATTAAGCAGCCATAGTGTGTTTTCTAAATGTGTGACTCTGTTCTGTTTTCTAATTCAGTTCAAGTGTAGCGGTTTTTACAATCCCTCTATAAGTGATATCTTATGATAAGTGTCTTTTTCTGTGTGACTTATTTCACTTAGAATCGTCGTACCTAAATCCACTCATCATGCTGCTACTAGCCTTATGACGTTGATTTCATGGCTGAGTGATATTCCATTGTACATAAGGAACACAACTTCTTTATCCATTTTTCTCTTTCCTGGGATATTTAAGTTGGAACGAAGTGGAAGTTCTTGTCAACAGAGCAGCCCTAAACTTTGGGGTGCCTGTGTCTTGCTGATTTTTAGTTTTCCCAATTTATACGCCCATGAGTGGAAGTGCCCTATGCTCTCTAAGCTGAGTTTTTTAGATGTTTCAGGACACACCGTACACTTCTCCAGAGTGGCTGTTCGCAATTTACATCTCGCCCATCAGCGTAGCCAGGCTCCCGTTTCTCCATGGCCTGTCCTGCATTTCTGGTTTTGACACTTTATTTACCATGGCCCTTTTGACCGATGGGAAGCGAGATTTCTTTGTAGCACTGATTTCCCTTTCCAGGTTGCTTGGTTGGCCCAAAAGGGCGTATGCGTTTTTTTCTGAATATATTCAGGAAAAAACGCATACGCCCTTTTTGGCCAAGGGCATCATTGTCGAGGTTTTGCCGCTTTTCCTGTGCTTTAAAGGCGATCCGAATCTCCCTCCTGAAATCTGTTTCCTGCAATTCTGCCTTGCTTTCCAATCCTCTTCGTTGCCTTCCCTCAATATATTTGTGGACGAGAGTTATCATTTATAAGTCTGCAGGTTTGTGAATTGCAGTGCCCCTGAGCTCCATTATTCAACTCGCTTTCTTGGGAGCTGGCCGCAAAAGGGCAGGATTGCTTCAGGCCCTATTCTGGTCCCGGGCGGCAGGGTGAGCCTGTGGTTAATTCTTCTTCCTGATGGGAAAGTAGAGTGACCTGTGCCTGTCCCAACACCTAGAGCTAGTCTCTCATTGGTTCCCACTCTTCCCGTTCATCCTCAGGAATAATTGCAACCTGTACGGAACAGGAGGTTAAAGGTGCTGATTCTCCAAGGAGGGAGATTGCTAGTAAAGCGGCTGGAATGGCGAACCCGAGCACAAGGAGATGAGAAATGAGGTGCGTTTTGGAAACCTTTCCCGATCACACGGTGTACCATCTTCTGGGTTTCTCATGCATGTTTTCGATGTAGGAAGATGCCCTTGAACCTGGAGATTTGGGACCCATGGGATGGATACCACGCAGTATTACTTTAAAGGGTCTGCGTTTCCTCACCCAACCTCACCAAACCTCTCAGCCCCAAGAGTGTCCACCCTTATGTCTCAATCAGCTGTGGGTCTAGATATGGTCAATCCAGGTGGCATCACAGCTCCTGAACAAATTTTGTAAGAATTTCTCTCTCTTTCACTGTCTTTGATTCACGGGGTTTTAAAAGTAATTGATTTTTATAATGGGGTTTAGCTGCTTTTCACTGCTGTGTTTCTGCCGCTTTACACCCACTTGACTCACTTACAGAGAGATATCAATACATAGGTTTTAAGATTCTTATTAGTCAGAAATATTCTTGGGCGGTGAAGAGGGGGTGTTGAGTCCAATTCACTGAGCAAGGAGTAGGTCTTGTCTATTACATATTCGCTTTATGGAACGGTATCTGAGCTAATTTGAAACCCTTGTTTTATGCATCACCCCACCTCACCTTTCCCATTAAGCAGCCATAGTGTGTTTTCTAAATGTGTGACTCTGTTCTGTTTTGTAATTCAGTTCAAGGGTAGCGGTTTTTACATTCCCTGTATAAGTGATATCTTATGATAAATGTCTTTTTCTGTGTGACTTATTTCACTTAGAATCGTCGTACCTAAATCCACTCATCATGCTGCTACTAGCCTTATGACGTTGATTTCATGGCTGAGTGATATTCCATTTTACATAAGGAACACAACTTCTTTATCCATTTTTCTCTTTCCTGGGATATTTAAGGTGTAACGAAGTGGAGGTTCTTGTCAACAGAGCAGCCCTAAACTTTGGGGTGCCTGTGTCTTGCTGATTTTTAGTTTTCCCAATTTATATGCCCATGAGTGGGAGTGCCCTATGCTCTCTAAGCTGAGTTTTTTAGATGTTTCAGGACACACCGTACACTTCTCCAGAGTGGCTGTTCGCAATTTACATCTCGCCCATCAGCGTAGCCAGGCTCCCGTTTCTCCATGGCCTGTCCTGAATTTCTGGTTTTGACACTTTATTCAGCATGGCCCTTTTGACCGATGGGAAGCGAGACTTCTTTGTAGCGCTGATTTGCCTTTCCAGGTTGCTTGGTTGGCCAAAGAGGGCGTATTCGTTTTTTCCTGAATATATTCAGGAAAAAACGCATACGCCCTTTTTGGCCAAGGGCATCATTGTCGAGGTTTTGCCGCTTTTCCTGTGCTTTAAAGGCGATTCGTATCTCCCTCCTGAAATCTCTTTCCTGCAATTCTGCCTTGCTTTCCAATCCTCTTCGTTGCCTTCCCTCAATATATTTGTGGACGAGAGTTATAATTTATAAGTCTGCAGGTTTGTGAATTGAAGTGCCCCTGAGCTCCATTTTTCAACTCGCTTTCTTGGGAGCTGGCCGCAAAAGCGCAGGATTGCTTCAGGCCCTATTCTGGTCCCGGGCGGCAGGCTGAGCCTGTGGTTAATTCTTCTTCCTGATGGGAAAGTAGAGTGACCTGTGCCTGTCCCAACCCCTAGAGCTAGTCTCTCATTGGTTCCCACTCTTCCCGTTCATCCTCAGGACAAATAGCAACCTGTCCGGAACAGGAGGTTAAAGGTGCTGATTCTCCAAGGAGGGAGATTGCTAGTAAAGCGGCTGGAATGGCGAACCCGAGCACAAGGAGATGAGAAATGAGGTGCGTTTTGGAAACCTTTCCCGATCACACGGTGTACCATCTTCTGGGTTTCTCATGCATGTTTTCGATGTAGGAAGATGCCCTTGAACCTGGAGATTTGGGACCCATGGGATGGATACCACGCAGTATTACTTTAAAGGGTCTGCGTTTCCTCACCCAACCTCACCAAACCTCTCAGCCCAAAGAGTGTCCACCCTTATGTCTCAATCAGCTGTGGGTCTAGATATGGTCAATCCAGGTGGCATCACAGCCCCTGAACGAATTTTGTAAGAATTTCTCGCTCTTTCACTGTCTTTGTTTCACGGGTTTTTAAAAGTAATTGATTTTTATAATGGGGTTTATCTGCTTTTTACTGCTGTGTTTATGCCGCTTTACACCCACTTGACTCACTTACAGAGAGATATCAATACATAGGTTTTAAGATTCTTACTAGTCAGATATATTCTTGGGCTGTGAATAGGGGGTGTTGAGTCCAATTCACTGAGCAAGGAGTAGGTCTTGTCTATTACATATTGGGTTTATGGAACGGTATCTGAGCTAAGTTGAAACCCTTGTTTTATGCATCACCCCACCTCACCTTTCCCGTTAAGGAGCCGTAATGTGTTTTCTAAACGTGTGACTCTGTTCTGTTTTGTAATTCAGTTCAAGGGTAGCGGTTTTAACATTCCCTGTATAAGTGATATCTTATGATAAGTGTCTTTTTCTGTGTGACTTATTTCACTTAGAATCGTCGTACCTAAATCCACTCATCATGCTGCTACTAGCCTTATGACGTTGATTTCATGGCTGAGTGATATTCCATTGTACATAAGGACCACAACTTCTTTATCCATTTTTCTCTTTCCTGGGATATTTAAGGTGTAACGAAGTGGAGGTTCTTGTCAACAGAGCAGCCCTAAACTTTGGGGTGCCTGTGTCTTGCTGATTTTTAGTTTTCCCAATTTATACGCCCATGCGTGGAAGTGCCCTATACTCTCTAAACTGAGTTTCTTAGATGTTTCAGGACACACCTTACACTTCTCCAGAGTGGCTGTTGGCAATTTACATCCCGCCCATCAGCGTAGCCAGGCTCCCGTTTCTCCATGGCCTGTCCTGCATTTCTGGGTTTGACACTTTATTCAGCATGGCCCTTTTGACCGATGGGAAGCGAGACTTCTTTGTAGCTCTGATTTGCCTTTCCAGGTTGCTTGGTTTTACAAAAAGGGCGTATGCGTTTTTTTTTGAATATATTCAGGAAAAAACGCATACGCCCTTTTTGGCCAAGGGCATCATTGTCGAGGTTTTGTCGCTTTTCCTGTGCTTTAAAGGCGATTCGAATCTCCCTCCTGAAATCTGTTTCCTGCAATTCTGCCTTGCTTTCCAATCCTCTTCGTTGCCTTCCCTCAATATATTTGTGGACGAGAGTTATCATTTATAAGTCTGCAGGTTTGTGAATTGCAGTGGCCCTGAGCTCCATTTTTCAACTCGATTTCTTGGGAGCTGGCCGCAAAAGCACAGGATTGCTTCAGGCCCTATTCTGGTCCAGGGCGGCAGGCTGAGCCTGTGGTTAATTCTTCTTCCTGATGGGAAAGTAGAGTGACCTGTGCCTGTCCCAACACCTAGAGCTAGTCTCTCATTGGTTCCCACTCTTCCCGTTCATCCTCAGGAAAAATTGCAACCTGTACGGAACAGGAGGTTAAAGGTGCTGATTCTCCAAGGAGGGAGATTGCTAGTAAAGCGGCTGGAATGGCGAACCCGAGCACAAGGAGATGAGAAATGAGGTGCGTTTTGGAAACCTTTCCCGGTCACACGGTGTACCATCTTCTGGGTTTCTCATGCATGTTTTCGATGTAGGAAGATGCCCTTGAACCTGGAGATTTGGGACCCATGGGATGGATACCACGCAGTATTACTTTAAAGGGTCTGCGTTTCCTCACCCAACCTCACCAAACCTCTCAGCCCCAAGAGTGTCCACCCTTATGTCTCAATCAGCTGTGCGTCTAGATATGGTCAATCCAGGTGGCATCACAGCCCCTGAACGAATTTTGTAAGAATTTCTCTCTCTTTCACTGTCTTTGTTTCACGGGTTTTTAAAAGTAATTGATTTTTATAATGGGGTTTAGCTGCTTTTCACTGCTGTGTTTCTGCCGCTTTACACCCACTTGACTCACTTACAGAGAGATATCAATACATAGGTTTTAAGATTCTTACTAGTCAGATATATTCTTGGGCGGTGAATAGGGGGTGTTGAGTCCAATTCACTGAGCAAGGAGTAGGTCTTGTCTATTTCCTGTTGGGTTTATGGAACGGTATCTGAGCTAATTTGAAACCCTTGTTTTATGCATCACCCCACCTCACCTTTCCCGTTAAGCAGCCATAGTGTGTTTTCTAAACGTGTGACTCTGTTCTGTTTTGCAATTCAGTTCAAGGGTAGCGGTTTTTACATTCCCTGTATAAGTGATATCTTATGATAAGTGTCTTTTTCTGTGTGACTTATTTCACTTAGAATCGTCGTACCTAAATCCACTCATCATGCTGCTACTAGCCTTATGACGTTGATTTCATGGCTGAGTGATTTTCCATTGTACATAAGGACCACAACTTCTTTATCCATTTTTCTCTTTCCTGGGATATTTAAGGTGTAACGAAGTGGAGGTTCTTGTCAACAGAGCAGCCCTAAACTTTGGGGTGCCTGTGTCTTGCTGATTTTTAGTTTTCCTAATTTATACGCCCATGCGTGGAAGTGCCCTATGCTCTCTAAGCTGAGTTTCTTAGATGTTTCAGGACACACCGAACACTTCTCCAGAGTGGCTGTTGGCAATTTACATCCCGCCCATCAGCGTAGCCAGGCTCCCGTTTCTCCATGGCCTGTCCTGCATTTCTGGGTTTGACACGTTATTCAGCATGGCTCTTTTGACCGATGGGAAGCGAGACTTCTTTGTAGCGCTGATTTGCCTTTCCAGGTTGCTTGGTTGGCCAAAAAGGGCGTATGCGTTTTTTCCTGAATATATTCAGGAAAAAACGCATACGCCCTTTTTGGCCAAGGGCATCATTGTCGAGGTTTTGCCACTTTTCCTGTGCTTTAAAGGCGATTCGAATCTCCCTCCTGAAATCTGTTTCCTGCAATTCTGCCTTGCTTTCCAATCCTCTTCGTTGCCTTCCCTCAATATATTTGTGGACGAGAGTTATCATTTATAAGTCTGCAGGTTTGTGAATTGAAGTGCCCCTGAGCTCCATTTTTCAACTCGCTTTCTTGGGAGCTGGCTGCAAAAGCCCAGGATTGCTTCAGGCCCTCTTCTGGGCCCGGGCGGCAGGCTGAGCCTGTGGTTAATTCTTCTTCCTGATGTGAAAATAGAGTGACCTGTGCCTGTCCCAACACCTAGAGCTAGTCTCTCATTGGTTCCCCCTCTTCCCGTTCATCCTCAGGACAAATTGCAACCTGTACGGAACAGGAGGTTAATGGTGCTGATTCTCCAAGGAGGGAGATTGCTAGTAAAGCGGCTGGAATGGCGAACCCGAGCACAAGGAGATGAGAAATGAGGTGCGTTTTGGAAACCTTTCCCGATCACACGGTGTACCATCATCTGGGTTTCTCATGCATGTTTTCGATGTAGGAAGATGCCCTTGAACCTGGAGATTTGGGACCCATGGGATGGGTACCACGCAGTATTACATGAAAGGGTCTGCTTTTCCTCACCCAACCTCACCAAACCTCTCAGCCCCAAGAGTGTCCACCCTTATGTCTCAATCAGCTGTGGGTCTAGATATGGTCAATCCAGGTGGCATCACAGCCCCTGAACGAATTTTGTAAGAATTTCTCTCTGTTTCACTGTCTTTGTTTCACGGGTTTTTAAAAGTAATTGATTTTTATAATGGGGTTTAACTGCTTTTTACTGCTGTGTTTATGCCGCTTTACACCCACTTGACTCACTTACAGAGAGATATCAATACATAGGTTTTAAGATTCTTACTAGTCAGATATATTCTTGGGCGGTGAATAGGGGGTGTTGAGTCCAATTCACTGAGCAAGGAGTAGGTCTTGTCTATTACATATTGGGTTTATGGAACGGTATCTGAGCTAATTTGAAACCCTTGTTTTATGCATCACCCCACCTCACCTTTCCCGTTAAGCAGCCATAGTGTGTTTTCTAAACGTGTGACTCTGTTCTGTTTTGCAATTCAGTTCAAGAGTAGCGGTTTTTACATTCCCTCTATAAGTGATATCTTATGATAAGTGTCTTTTTTTCTGTGACTTATTTCACTTAGAATCGTCGTACCTAAATCCACTCATCATGCTGCTACTAGCCTTATGACGTTGATTTCATGGCTGAGTGATATTCCATTGTACAGAAGGACCACAACTTCTTTATCCATTTTTCTCTTTCCTGGGATATTTAAGGTGTAACGAAGTGGAGGTTCTTGTCAACAGAGCAGCCCTAAACTTTGGGGTGCCGGTGTCTTGCTGATTTTTAGTTTTCCCAATTTATACGCCCATGAGTGGAAGTGCCCTATGCTCTCTAAGCTGAGTTTCTTAGATGTTTCAGGACACACCGTACACTTCTCCAGAGTGGCTGTTGGCAATTTACATCCCGCCCATCAGCGTAGCCAGGCTCCCGTTTCTCCATGGCCTGTCCTGCATTTGTGGGTTTGACACGTTATTCAGCATGGCCCTTTTGACCGATGGGAAGCGAGACTTCTTTGTAGCGCTGATTTGCCTTTCCAGGTTGCTTGGTTGGCCAAAAAGGGCGTATGCGTTTTTTCCTGAATATATTCAGGAAAAAACGCATACGCCCTTTTTGGCCAAGGGCATCATTGTCGAGGTTTTGCCACTTTTCCTGTGCTTTAAAGGCGATTCGAATCTCCCTCCTGAAATCTGTTTCCTGCAATTTTGCCTTGCTTTCAAATCCTCTTCGTTGCCTTCCCTCAATATATTTGTGGACGAGAGTTATCATTTATAAGTCTGCAGGTTTGTGAATTGAAGTGCCCCTGAGCTGCATTTTTCAACTCGCTTTCTTGGGAGCTGGCCGCAAAAGCGCAGGATTGCTTCAGGCCCTATTCTTGTCCCGGGCGGCAGGCTGAGCCTGTGGTTAATTCTTCTTCCTGATGGGAAAATAGAGTGACCTGTGCCTGTCCCAACACCTAGAGCTAGTCTCTCATTGGTTCCCCCTCTTCCCGTTCAACCTCAGGACAAATTGCAACCTGACGGAACAGGAGGTTAAAGGTGCTGATTCTCCAAGGAGGGAGATTGCTCGTAAAGCGGCTGGAATGGCGAACCCGAGCACAAGGAGATGAGAAATGAGGTGCGTTTTGGAAACCTTTCCCGATCACACGGTGTACCATCTTCTGGGTTTCTCATGCATGTTTTCGATGTAGGAAGATGCCCTTGAACCTGGAGATTTGGGACCCATGGCATGGGTACCACGCAGTATTACTTGAAAGGGTCTGCGTTTCCTCACCCAACCTCACCAAACCTCTCAGCCCCAAGAGTGTCCACCCTTATGTCTCAACCAGCTGTGGGTCTAAATATGGTCAATCCAGGTGGCATCACAGCCAATGAACGAATTTTGTAAGAATTTCTCTCTCTTTCACTGTCTTTGTTTCACGGGTTTTTAAAAGTAATTGATTTTTATAATGGGGTTTAGCTGCTTTTCACTGCTGTGTTTCTGCCGCTTTACACCCTCTTGACTCACTTACAGAGAGATATCAATACATAGCTTTTAAGATTCTTACTAGTCAGATATATTCTTGGGCGGTGAATAGGGGGTGTTGAGTCCAATTCACTGAGCAAGGAGTAGGTCTTGTCTATTACATATTGGGTTTATGGAACGGTACCTGAGCTAATTTGAAACCCTTGTTTTATGCATCACCCCACCTCACCTTTCCCGCTAAGCAGCCATAGTGTGTTTTCTAAACGTGTGACTCTGTTCTGTTTTGCAATTCAGTTCAAGGGTAGCGGTTTTTACATTCCCTCTATAAGTGATATCTTATGATAAGTGTCTTTTTCTGTGTGACTTATTTCACTTAGAATCGTCGTACCTAAATCCACTCATCATGCTGCTACTAGCCTTATGACGTTGATTTCATGGCTGAGTGATATTCCATTGTACATAAGGACCACAACTTCTTTATCCATTTTTCTCTTTCCTGGGATATTTAAGGTGTAACGAAGTGGAGGTTCTTGTCAACAGAGCAGCCCTAAACTTTGGGGTGCCGGTGTCTTGCTGATTTTTAGTTTTCCCAATTTATACGCCCATGAGTGGAAGTGCCCTATGCTCTCTAAGCTGAGTTTCTTAGATGTTTCAGGACACACCGTACACTTCTCCAGAGTGGCTGTTGGCAATTTACATCCCGCCCATCAGCGTAGCCAGGCTCCCGTTTCTCCATGGCCTGTCCTGCATTTCTGGGTTTGACACGTTATTCAGCATGGCCCTTTTGACCGATGGGAAGCGAGACTTCTTTGTAGCGCTGATTTGCCTTTCCAGGTTGCTTGGTTGGCCAAAAAGGGCGTATGCGTTTTTTCCTGAATATATTCAGGAAAAAACGCATACGCCCTTTTTGGCCAAGGGCATCATTGTCGAGGTTTTGCCACTTTTCCTGTGCTTTAAAGGCGATTCGAATCTCCCTCCTGAAATCTGTTTCCTGCAATTCTGCCTTGCTTTCCAATCCTCTTCGTTGCCTTCCCTCAATATATTTGTGGACGAGAGTTATCATTTATAAGTCTGCAGGTTTGTGAATTGCAGTGGCCCTGAGCTCCATTTTTCAACTCGATTTCTTGGGAGCTGGCCACAAAAGCGCAGGATTGCTTCAGGCCCTATTCTGGGCCCGGGCGGCAGGCTGAGCCTGTGGTTAATTCTTCTTCCTGATGTGAAAATAGAGTGACCTGTGCCTGTCCCAACACCTAGAGCTAGTCTCTCATTGGTTCCCACTCTTCCCGTTCATCCTCAGGACAAATTGCAATCTGAACGGAACAGGAGGTTAAAGGTGCTGATTCTCCAAGGAGGGAGATTGCTAGTAAAGCGGCTGGAATGGCGAACCCGAGCACAAGGAGATGAGAAATGAGGTGCGTTTTGGAAACCTTTCCCGGTCACACGGTGTACCATCTTCTGGGTTTCTCATGCATGTTTTCGATGTAGGAAGATGCCCTTGAACCTGGAGATTTGGGACCCATGGGATGGATACCACGCAGTATTACTTTAAAGGGTCTGCGTTTCCTCACCCAACCTCACCAAACCTCTCAGCCCCAAGAGTGTCCACCCTTATGTCTCAATCAGCTGTGCGTCTAGATATGGTCAATCCAGGTGGCATCACAGCCCCTGAACGAATTTTGTAAGAATTTCTCTCTCTTTCACTGTCTTTGTTTCACGGGTTTTTAAAAGTAATTGATTTTTATAATGGGGTTTAGCTGCTTTTCACTGCTGTGTTTCTGCCGCTTTACACCCACTTGACTCACTTACAGAGAGATATCAATACATAGGTTTTAAGATTCTTACTAGTCAGATATATTCTTGGGCGGTGAATAGGGGGTGTTGAGTCCAATTCACTGAGCAAGGAGTAGGTCTTGTCTATTTCCTGTTGGGTTTATGGAACGGTATCTGAGCTAATTTGAAACCATTGTTTTATGCATCACCCCACCTCACCTTTCCCGTTAAGCAGCCATAGTGTGTTTTCTAAACGTGTGACTCTGTTCTGTTTTGCAATTCAGTTCAAGGGTAGCGGTTTTTACATTCCCTGTATAAGTGATATCTTATGATAAGTGTCTTTTTCTGTGTGACTTATTTCACTTAGAATCGTCGTACCTAAATCCACTCATCATGCTGCTACTAGCCTTATGACGTTGATTTCATGGCTGAGTGATTTTCCATTGTACATAAGGACCACAACTTCTTTATCCATTTTTCTCTTTCCTGGGATATTTAAGGTGTAACGAAGTGGAGGTTCTTGTCAACAGAGCAGCCCTAAACTTTGGGGTGCCTGTGTCTTGCTGATTTTTAGTTTTCCTAATTTATACGCCCATGCGTGGAAGTGCCCTATGCTCTCTAAGCTGAGTTTCTTAGATGTTTCAGGACACACCGAACACTTCTCCAGAGTGGCTGTTGGCAATTTACATCCCGCCCATCAGCGTAGCCAGGCTCCCGTTTCTCCATGGCCTGTCCTGCATTTCTGGGTTTGACACGTTATTCAGCATGGCTCTTTTGACCGATGGGAAGCGAGACTTCTTTGTAGCGCTGATTTGCCTTTCCAGGTTGCTTGGTTGGCCAAAAAGGGCGTATGCGTTTTTTCCTGAATATATTCAGGAAAAAACGCATACGCCCTTTTTGGCCAAGGGCATCATTGTCGAGGTTTTGCCACTTTTCCTGTGCTTTAAAGGCGATTCGAATCTCCCTCCTGAAATCTGTTTCCTGCAATTCTGCCTTGCTTTCAAATCCTCTTCGTTGCCTTCCCTCAATATATTTGTGGACGAGAGTTATCATTTATAAGTCTGCAGGTTTGTGAATTGAAGTGCTCCTGAGCTCCATTTTTCAACTCGCTTTCTTGGGAGCTGGCTGCAAAAGCCCAGGATTGCTTCAGGCCCTCTTCTGGGCCCGGGCGGCAGGCTGAGCCTGTGGTTAATTCTTCTTCCTGATGTGAAAATAGAGTGACCTGTGCCTGTCCCAACACCTAGAGCTAGTCTCTCATTGGTTCCCCCTCTTCCCGTTCATCCTCAGGACAAATTGCAACCTGTACGGAACAGGAGGTTAATGGTGCTGATTCTCCAAGGAGGGAGATTGCTAGTAAAGCGGCTGGAATGGCGAACCCGAGCACAAGGAGATGAGAAATGAGGTGCGTTTTGGAAACCTTTCCCGATCACACGGTGTACCATCATCTGGGTTTCTCATGCATGTTTTCGATGTAGGAAGATGCCCTTGAACCTGGAGATTTGGGACCCATGGGATGGGTACCACGCAGTATTACATGAAAGGGTCTGCTTTTCCTCACCCAACCTCACCAAACCTCTCAGCCCCAAGAGTGTCCACCCTTATGTCTCAATCAGCTGTGGGTCTAGATATGGTCAATCCAGGTGGCATCACAGCCCCTGAACGAATTTTGTAAGAATTTCTCTCTCTTTCACTGTCTTTGTTTCACGGGTTTTTAAAAGTAATTGATTTTTATAATGGGGTTTAACTGCTTTTTACTGCTGTGTTTATGCCGCTTTACACCCACTTGACTCACTTACAGAGAGATATCAATACATAGGTTTTAAGATTCTTACTAGTCAGATATATTCTTGGGCGGTGAATAGGGGGTGTTGAGTCCAATTCACTGAGCAAGGAGTAGGTCTTGTCTATTACATATTGGGTTTATGGAACGGTATCTGAGCTAATTTGAAACCCTTGTTTTATGCATCACCCCACCTCACCTTTCCCGTTAAGCAGCCATAGTGTGTTTTCTAAACGTGTGACTCTGTTCTGTTTTGCAATTCAGTTCAAGGGTAGCGGTTTTTACATTCCCTCTATAAGTGATATCTTATGATAAGTGTCTTTTTTTCTGTGACTTATTTCACTTAGAATCGTCGTACCTAAATCCACTCATCATGCTGCTACTAGCCTTATGACGTTGATTTCATGGCTGAGTGATATTCCATTGTACAGAAGGACCACAACTTCTTTATCCATTTTTCTCTTTCCTGGGATATTTAAGGTGTAACGAAGTGGAGGTTCTTGTCAACAGAGCAGCCCTAAACTTTGGGGTGCCGGTGTCTTGCTGATTTTTAGTTTTCCCAATTTATACGCCCATGAGTGGAAGTGCCCTATGCTCTCTAAGCTGAGTTTCTTAGATGTTTCAGGACACACCGTACACTTCTCCAGAGTGGCTGTTGGCAATTTACATCCCGCCCATCAGCGTAGCCAGGCTCCCGTTTCTCCATGGCCTGTCCTGCATTTCTGGGTTTGACACGTTATTCAGCATGGCCCTTTTGACCGATGGGAAGCGAGACTTCTTTGTAGCGCTGATTTGCCTTTCCAGGTTGCTTGGTTGGCCAAAAAGGGCGTATGCCTTTTTTCCTGAATATATTCAGGAAAAAACGCATACGCCCTTTTTGGCCAAGGGCATCATTGTCGAGGTTTTGCCACTTTTCCTGTGCTTTAAAGGCGATTCGAATCTCCCTCCTGAAATCTGTTTCCTGCAATTTTGCCTTGCTTTCAAATCCTCTTCGTTGCCTTCCCTCAATATATTTGTGGACGAGAGTTATCATTTATAAGTCTGCAGGTTTGTGAATTGAAGTGCCCCTGAGCTGCATTTTTCAACTCGCTTTCTTGGGAGCTGGCCGCAAAAGCGCAGGATTGCTTCAGGCCCTATTCTTGTCCCGGGCGGCAGGCTGAGCCTGTGGTTAATTCTTCTTCCTGATGGGAAAATAGAGTGACCTGTGCCTGTCCCAACACCTAGAGCTAGTCTCTCATTGGTTCCCCCTCTTCCCGTTCATCCTCAGGACAAATTGCAACCTGACGGAACAGGAGGTTAAAGGTGCTGATTCTCCAAGGAGGGAGATTGCTCGTAAAGCGGCTGGAATGGCGAACCCGAGCACAAGGAGATGAGAAATGAGGTGCGTTTTGGAAACCTTTCCCGATCACACGGTGTACCATCTTCTGGGTTTCTCATGCATGTTTTCGATGTAGGAAGATGCCCTTGAACCTGGAGATTTGGGACCCATGGCATGGGTACCACGCAGTATTACTTGAAAGGGTCTGCGTTTCCTCACCCAACCTCACCAAACCTCTCAGCCCCAAGAGTGTCCACCCTTATGTCTCAACCAGCTGTGGGTCTAAATATGGTCAATCCAGGTGGCATCACAGCCAATGAACGAATTTTGTAAGAATTTCTCTCTCTTTCACTGTCTTTGTTTCACGGGTTTTTAAAAGTAATTGATTTTTATAATGGGGTTTAGCTGCTTTTCACTGCTGTGTTTCTGCCGCTTTACACCCTCTTGACTCACTTACAGAGAGATATCAATACATAGCTTTTAAGATTCTTACTAGTCAGATATATTCTTGGGCGGTGAATAGGGGGTGTTGAGTCCAATTCACTGAGCAAGGAGTAGGTCTTGTCTATTACATATTGGGTTTATGGAACGGTACCTGAGCTAATTTGAAACCCTTGTTTTATGCATCACCCCACCTCACCTTTCCCGTTAAGCAGCCATAGTGTGTTTTCTAAACGTGTGACTCTGTTCTGTTTTGCAATTCAGTTCAAGGGTAGCGGTTTTTACATTCCCTCTATAAGTGATATCTTATGATAAGTGTCTTTTTCTGTGTGACTTATTTCACTTAGAATCGTCGTACCTAAATCCACTCATCATGCTGCTACTAGCCTTATGACGTTGATTTCATGGCTGAGTGATATTCCATTGTACATAAGGACCACAACTTCTTTATCCATTTTTCTCTTTCCTGGGATATTTAAGGTGTAACGAAGTGGAGGTTCTTGTCAACAGAGCAGCCCTAAACTTTGGGGTGCCGGTGTCTTGCTGATTTTTAGTTTTCCCAATTTATACGCCCATGAGTGGAAGTGCCCTATGCTCTCTAAGCTGAGTTTCTTAGATGTTTCAGGACACACCGTACACTTCTCCAGAGTGGCTGTTGGCAATTTACATCCCGCCCATCAGCGTAGCCAGGCTCCCGTTTCTCCATGGCCTGTCCTGCATTTCTGGGTTTGACACGTTATTCAGCATGGCCCTTTTGACCGATGGGAAGCGAGACTTCTTTGTAGCGCTGATTTGCCTTTCCAGGTTGCTTGGTTGGCCAAAAAGGGCGTATGCGTTTTTTCCTGAATATATTCAGGAAAAAACGCATACGCCCTTTTTGGCCAAGGGCATCATTGTCGAGGTTTTGCCACTTTTCCTGTGCTTTAAAGGCGATTCGAATCTCCCTCCTGAAATCTGTTTCCTGCAATTTTGCCTTGCTTTCAAATCCTCTTCGTTGCCTTCCCTCAATATATTTGTGGACGAGAGTTATCATTTATAAGTCTGCAGGTTTGTGAATTGAAGTGCCCCTGAGCTGCATTTTTCAACTCGCTTTCTTGGGAGCTGGCCGCAAAAGCGCAGGATTGCTTCAGGCCCTATTCTGGTCCCGGGCGGCAGGCTGAGCCTGTGGTTAATTCTTCTTCCTGATGGGAAAATAGAGTGACCTGTGCCTGTCCCAACACCTAGAGCTAGTCTCTCATTGGTTCCCCCTCTTCCCGTTCATCCTCAGGACAAATTGCAACCTGACGGAACAGGAGGTTAAAGGTGCTGATTCTCCAAGGAGGGAGATTGCTCGTAAAGCGGCTGGAATGGCGAACCCGAGCACAAGGAGATGAGAAATGAGGTGCGTTTTGGAAACCTTTCCCGATCACACGGTGTACCATCTTCTGGGTTTCTCATGCATGTTTTCGATGTAGGAAGATGCCCTTGAACCTGGAGATTTGGGACCCATGGCATGGGTACCACGCAGTAGTACTTGAAAGGGTCTGCGTTTCCTCACCCAACCTCACCAAACCTCTCAGCCCCAAGAGTGTCCACCCTTATGTCTCAACCAGCTGTGGGTCTAAATATGGTCAATCCAGGTGGCATCACAGCCAATGAACGAATTTTGTAAGAATTTCGCTCTCTTTCACTGTCTTTGTTTCACGGGTTTTTAAAAGTAATTGATTTTTATAATGGGGTTTAGCTGCTTTTCACTGCTGTGTTTCTGCCGCTTTACACCCTCTTGACTCACTTACAGAGAGATATCAATACATAGCTTTTAAGATTCTTACTAGTCAGATATATTCTTGGGCGGTGAATAGGGGGTGTTGAGTCCAATTCACTGAGCAAGGAGTAGGTCTTGTCTATTACATATTGGGTTTATGGAACGGTACCTGAGCTAATTTGAAACCCTTGTTTTATGCATCAACCCACCTCACCTTTCCCGTTAAGCAGCCATAGTGTGTTTTCTAAACGTGTGACTCTGTTCTGTTTTGCAATTCAGTTCAAGGGTAGCGGTTTTTACATTCCCTCTATAAGTGATATCTTATGATAAGTGTCTTTTTCTGTGTGACTTATTTCACTTAGAATCGTCGTACCTAAATCCACTCATCATGCTGCTACTAGCCTTATGACGTTGATTTCATGGCTGAGTGATATTCCATTGTACATAAGGACCACAACTTCTTTATCCATTTTTCTCTTTCCTGGGATATTTAAGGTGTAACGAAGTGGAGGTTCTTGTCAACAGAGCAGCCCTAAACTTTGGGGTGCCGGTGTCTTGCTGATTTTTAGTTTTCCCAATTTATACGCCCATGAGTGGAAGTGCCCTATGCTCTCTAAGCTGAGTTTCTTAGATGTTTCAGGACACACCGTACACTTCTCCAGAGTGGCTGTTGGCAATTTACATCCCGCCCATCAGCGTAGCCAGGCTCCCGTTTCTCCATGGCCTGTCCTGCATTTCTGGGTTTGACACGTTATTCAGCATGGCCCTTTTGACCGATGGGAAGCGAGACTTCTTTGTAGCGCTGATTTGCCTTTCCAGGTTGCTTGGTTGGCCAAAAAGGGCGTATGCGTTTTTTCCTGAATATATTCAGGAAAAAACGCATACGCCCTTTTTGGCCAAGGGCATCATTGTCGAGGTTTTGCCACTTTTCCTGTGCTTTAAAGGCGATTCGAATCTCCCTCCTGAAATCTGTTTCCTGCAATTCTGCCTTGCTTTCAAATCCTCTTCGTTGCCTTCCCTCAATATATTTGTGGACGAGAGTTATCATTTATAAGTCTGCAGGTTTGTGAATTGAAGTGCCCCTGAGCTCCATTTTTCAACTCGCTTTCTTGGGAGCTGGCCGCAAAAGCCCAGGATTGCTTCAGGCCCTATTCTGGGCCCGGGCGGCAGGCTGAGCCTGTGGTTAATTCTTCTTCCTGATGTGAAAATAGAGTGACCTGTGCCTGTCCCAACACCTAGAGCTAGTCTCTCATTGGTTCCCCCTCTTCCCGTTCTTCCTCAGGACAAATTGCAACCTGTACGGAACAGGAGGTTAAAGGTGCTGATTCTCCAAGGAGGGAGATTGCTAGTAAAGCGGCTGGAATGGCGAACCCGAGCACAAGGAGATGAGAAATGAGGTGCGTTTTGGAAACCTTTCCCGATCACACGGTGTAGCATCTTCTGGGTTTCTCATGCATGTTTTCGATGTAGGAAGATGCCCTTGAACCTGGAGATTAGGGACCCATGGGATGGGTACCACGCAGTGTTACTTGAAAGGGTCTGCGTTTCCTCACCCAACCTCACCAAACCTTTCAGCCCCAAGAGTGTCCACCCTTATGTCTCAATCAGCTGTGGGTCTAAATATGGTCAATCCAGGTGGCATCACAGCCAATGAACGAAATTTGTAAGAATTTCTCTCTTTCACTGTCTTTGTTTCACGGGTTTTTAAAAGTAATTAATTTTTATAATGGGGTTTAGCTGCTTTTCACTGCTGTGTTTCTGCCGCTTTACACCCACTTGACTCACTTACAAAGTGATATCAATACATAGCTTTTAAGATTCTTACTAGTCAGATATATTATTGGGCGGTGAATAGGGGGTGTTGAGTCCAATTCACTGAGCAAGGAGTAGGTCTTGTCTATTACATATTGGGTTTATGGAACGGTATCTGAGCTAATTTGAAACCCTTGTTTTATGCATCACCCCACCTCACCTTTCCCGTTAAGCAGCCATAGTGTGTTTTCTAAACGTGTGACTCTGTTCTGTTTTGCAATTCAGTTCAAGGGTAGCGGTTTTTACATTCCCTCTATAAGTGATATCTTATGATAAGTGTCTTTTTTTCTGTGACTTATTTCACTTAGAATCGTCGTACCTAAATCCACTCATCATGCTGCTACTAGCCTTATGACGTTGATTTCATGGCTGAGTGATATTCCATTGTACATAAGGACCACAACTTCTTTATCCATTTTTCTCTTTCCTGGGATATTTAAGGTGTAACGAAGTGGAGGTTCTTGTCAACAGAGCAGCCCTAAACTTTGGGGTGCCTGTGTCTTGCTGATTTTTAGTTTTCCCAATTTATACGCCCATGAGTGGAAGTGCCCTATGCTCTCTAAGCTGAGTTTCTTAGATGTTTCAGGACACACCGTATACTTCTCCAGAGTGGCTGTTGGCAATTTACATCCCGCCCAGCAGCGTAGCCAGGCTCCCGTTTCTCCATGGCCTGTCCTGCATTTCTGGGTTTGACACGTTATTCAGCATGGCCCTTTTGACCGATGGGAAGCGAGACTTCTTTGTAGCGGTGATTTGCCTTTCCAGGTTGCTTGGTTGGCCAAAAAGGGCGTATGCGTTTTTTCCTGAATATATTCAGGAAAAAACGCATACGCCCTTTTTGGCCAAGGGCATCATTGTCGAGGTTTTGCCACTTTTCCTGTGCTTTAAAGGCGATTCGAATCTCCCTCCTGAAATCTGTTTCCTGCAATTTTGCCTTGCTTTCAAATCCTCTTCGTTGCCTTCCCTCAATATATTTGTGGACGAGAGTTATCATTTATAAGTCTGCAGGTTTGTGAATTGAAGTGCCCCTGAGCTGCATTTTTCAACTCGCTTTCTTGGGAGCTGGCCGCAAAAGCGCAGGATTGCTTCAGGCCCTATTCTGGTCCCGGGCGGCAGGCTGAGCCTGTGGTTAATTCTTCTTCCTGATGGGAAAATAGAGTGACCTGTGCCTGTCCCAACACCTAGAGCTAGTCTCTCATTGGTTCCCCCTCTTCCCGTTCATCCTCAGGACAAATTGCAACCTGACGGAACAGGAGGTTAAAGGTGCTGATTCTCCAAGGAGGGAGATTGCTCGTAAAGCGGCTGGAATGGCGAACCCGAGCACAAGGAGATGAGAAATGAGGTGCGTTTTGGAAACCTTTCCCGATCACACGGTGTACCATCTTCTGGGTTTCTCATGCATGTTTTCGATGTAGGAAGATGCCCTTGAACCTGGAGATTTGGGACCCATGGCATGGGTACCACGCAGTATAACTTGAAAGGGTCTGCGTTTCCTCACCCAACCTCACCAAACCTCTCAGCCCCAAGAGTGTCCACCCTTATGTCTCAACCAGCTGTGGGTCTAAATATGGTCAATCCAGGTGGCATCACAGCCAATGAACGAATTTTGTAAGAATTTCTCTCTCTTTCACTGTCTTTGTTTCACGGGTTTTTAAAAGTAATTGATTTTTATAATGGGGTTTAGCTGCTTTTCACTGCTGTGTTTCTGCCGCTTTACACCCTCTTGACTCACTTACAGAGAGATATCAATACATAGCTTTTAAGATTCTTACTAGTCAGATATATTCTTGGGCGGTGAATAGGGGGTGTTGAGTCCAATTAACTGAGCAAGGAGTAGGTCTTGTCTATTACATATTGGGTTTATGGAACGGTACCTGAGCTAATTTGAAACCCTTGTTTTATGCATCACCCCACCTCACCTTTCCCGTTAAGCAGCCATAGTGTGTTTTCTAAACGTGTGACTCTGTTCTATTTTGCAATTCAGTTCAAGGGTAGCGGTTTTTACATTCCCTCTATAAGTGATATCTTATGATAAGTGTCTTTTTCTGTGTGACTTATTTCACTTAGAATCGTCGTACCTAAATCCACTCATCATGCTGCTACTAGCCTTATGACGTTGATTTCATGGCTGAGTGATATTCCATTGTACATAAGGACCACAACTTCTTTATCCATTTTTCTCTTTCCTGGGATATTTAAGGTGTAACGAAGTGGAGGTTCTTGTCAACAGAGCAGCCCTAAACTTTGGGGTGCCGGTGTCTTGCTGATTTTTAGTTTTCCCAATTTATACGCCCATGAGTGGAAGTGCCCTATGCTCTCTAAGCTGAGTTTCTTAGATGTTTCAGGACACACCGTACACTTCTCCAGAGTGGCTGTTGGCAATTTACATCCCGCCCATCAGCGTAGCCAGGCTCCCGTTTCTCCATGGCCTGTCCTGCATTTCTGGGTTTGACACGTTATTCAGCATGGCCCTTTTGACCGATGGGAAGCGAGACTTCTTTGTAGCGCTGATTTGCCTTTCCAGGTTGCTTGGTTGGCCAAAAAGGAAAAAACGCATACGCCCTTTTTGGCCAAGGGCATCATTGTCGAGGTTTTGCCACTTTTCCTGTGCTTTAAAGGCGGTTCGAATCTCCCTCCTGAAATCTGTTTCCTGCAATTCTGCCTTGCTTTCAAATCCTCTTCGTTGCCTTCCCTCAATATATTTGTGGACGAGAGTTATCATTTATAAGTCTGCAGGTTTGTGAATTGAAGTGCCCCTGAGCTCCATTTTTCAACTCGCTTTCTTGGGAGCTGGCCGCAAAAGTGCAGGATTGCTTCAGGCCCTATTCTGGTCCCGGGCGGCAGGCTGAGCCTGTGGTTAATTCTTCTTCCTGATGGGAAAATAGAGTGACCTGTGATTGTCCCAACACCTAGAGCTAGTCTCTCATTGGTTCCCCCTCTTCCCGTTCATCCTCAGGACAAATTGCAACCTGAACGGAACAGGAGGTTAAAGGTGCTGATTCTCCAAGGAGGGAGATTGCTAGTAAAGCGGCTGGAATGGCGAACCCGAGCACAAGGAGATGAGAAATGAGGTGCGTTTTGGAAACCTTTCCCGATCACACGGTGTACCATCTTCTGGGTTTCTCATGCATGTTTTCCATGTAGGAAGATGCCCTTGAACCTGGAGATTTGGGACCCATGGGATGGGTAACACACAGTGTTACTTGAAAGGGTCTGCGTTTCCTCACCCAACCTCACCAAACCTCTCAGCCCCAAGAGTGTCCACCCTTATGTCTCAATCAGCTGTGGGTCTAAATATGGTCAATCCAGGTGGCATCACAGCCCCTGAACGAATTTTGTAAGAATTTCTCTCTCTTTCACTGTCTTTGTTTCACGGGTTTTTAAAAGTATTTGATTTTTATAATGGGGTTTAGCTGCTTTTCACTGCTGTGTTTCTGCCGCTTTACACCCACTTGACTCACTTACAGAGTGATATAAATACATAGCTTTTAAGATTCTTACTAGTCAGATATATTCTTGGGCGGTGAATAGGGGGTGTTGAGTCCAATTCACTGAGCAAGGAGTAGGTCTTGTCTATTACATATTGGGTTTATGGAACGGTATCTGAGCTAATTTGAAACCCTTGTTTTATGCATCACCCCACCTCACCTTTCCCGTTAAGCAGCCATAGTGTGTTTTCTAAACGTGTGACTCTGTTCTGTTTTGCAATTCAGTTCAAGGGTAGCGGTTTTTACATTCCCTCTATAAGTGATATCTTATGATAAGTGTCTTTTTCTGTGTGACTTATTTCACTTAGAATCGTCGTACCTAAATCCACTCATCATGC
Source organism: Balaenoptera physalus (assembly GCF_965194825.1). Lineage (NCBI taxonomy): Eukaryota > Metazoa > Chordata > Mammalia > Artiodactyla > Balaenopteridae > Balaenoptera > Balaenoptera physalus. The sequence continues at coordinate 89,009,042 of NC_138888.1, read as the reverse complement.
TGCTACTAGCCTTATGACGTTGATTTCATGGCTGAGTGATATTCCATTGTACATAAGGACCACAACTTCTTTATCCATTTTTCTCTTTCCTGGGATATTTAAGGTGTAACGAAGTGGAGGTTCTTGTCAACAGAGCAGCCCTAAACTTTGGGGTGCCGGTGTCTTGCTGATTTTTAGTTTTCCCAATTTATACGCCCATGAGTGGAAGTGCCCTATGCTCTCTAAGCTGAGTTTCTTAGATGTTTCAGGACACACCGTACACTTCTCCAGAGTGGCTGTTGGCAATTTACATCCCGCCCATCAGCGTAGCCAGGCTCCCGTTTCTCCATGGCCTGTCCTGCATTTCTGGGTTTGACACGTTATTCAGCATGGCCCTTTTGACCGATGGGAAGCGAGACTTCTTTGTAGCGCTGATTTGCCTTTCCAGGTTGCTTGGTTTGCCAAAAAGGGCGTATGCGTTTTTTCCTGAATATATTCAGGAAAAAACGCATACGCCCTTTTTGGCCAAGGGCATCATTGTCGAGGTTTTGCCACTTTTCCTGTGCTTTAAAGGCGATTCGTATCTCCCTGCTGAAATCTGTTTGCTGCAATTCTGCCTTGCTTTCAAATCCTCTTCGTTGCCTTCCCTCAATATATTTGTGGACGAGAGTTATCATTTATAAATCTGCAGGTTTGTGAATTGAAGTGCCCCTTAGCTCCATTTTTCAACTCGCTTTCTTGGGAGCTGGCCGCAAAAGTGCAGGATTGCTTCAGGCCCTATTCTGGTCCCGGGCGGCAGGCTGAGCCTGTGGTTAATTCTTCTTCCTGATGGGAAAATAGAGTGACCTGTGATTGTCCCAACACCTAGAGCTAGTCTCTCATTGGTTCCCCCTCTTCCCGTTCATCCTCAGGACAAATTGCAACCTGAACGGAACAGGAGGTTAAAGGTGCTGATTCTCCAAGGAGGGAGATTGCTAGTAAAGCGGCTGGAATGGCGAACCCGAGCACAAGGAGATGAGAAATTAGGTGCGTTTTGGAAACCTTTCCCGATCACACGGTGTACCATCTTCTGGGTTTCTCATGCATGTTTTTGATGTAGGAAGATGCCCTTGAACCTGGAGATTTGGGACCCATGGGATGGGTAACACACAGTGTTACTTGAAAGGGTCTGCGTTTCCTCACCCAACCTCACCAAACCTCTCAGCACCAAGAGTGTCCACCCTTATGTCTCAATCAGCTGTGGGTCTAGATATGGTCAATCCAGGTGGCATCACAGCCAATGAACGAATTTTGTAAGAATTTCTCTCTCTTTCCCTGTCTTTGTTTCACGGGTTTTTAAAAGTAATTGATTTTTTAATGGGGTTTAGCTGCTTTTCAGTGCTGTGTTTCTGCCGCTTTACACCCACTTGACTCACTTACAGAGTGATATCAATACATAGCTTTTAAGATTCTTACTAGTCAGATATATTCTTGGGCGGTGAATAGGGGGTGTTGAGTCCAATTAACTGAGCAAGGAGGAGGTCTTGTCTATTTCCTGTTGGGTTTATGGAACGGTATCTGAGCTAATTTGAAACCCTTGTTTTATGCATCACCCCACCTCACCTTTCCCGTTAAGCAGCCATAGTGTGTTTTCTAAACGTGTGACTCTGTTCTGTTTTGCAATTCAGTTCAAGGGTAGCGGTTTTTACATTCCCTCTATAAGTGATATCTTATGATAAGTGTCTTTTTCTGTGTGACTTATTTCACTTAGAATCGTCGTACCTAAATCCACTCATCATGCTGCTACTAGCCTTATGACGTTGATTTCATGGCTGAGTGATATTCCATTGTACATAAGGACCACAACTTCTTTATCCATTTTTCTCTTTCCTGGGATATTTAAGGTGTAACGAAGTGGAGGTTCTTGTCAACAGAGCAGCCCTAAACTTTGGGGTGCCTGTGTCTTGCTGATTTTTAGTTTTCCCAATTTATACGCCCATGAGTGGAAGTGCCCTATGCTCTCTAAGCTGAGTTTCTTAGATGTTTCAGGACACACCGTACACTTCTCCAGAGTGGCTGTTGGCAATTTACATCCCGCCCATCAGCGTAGCCAGGCTCCCGTTTTTCCATGGCCTGTCCTGCATTTCTGGGTTTGACACGTTATTCAGCATGGCCCTTTTGACCGATGGGAAGCGAGACTTCTTTGTAGCGCTGATTTGCCTTTCCAGGTTGCCTGGTTGGCCAAAAAGGGCGTATGCGTTTTTTCCTGAATATATTCAGGAAAAAACGCATACGCCCTTTTTGGCCAAGGGCATCATTGTCGAGGTTTTGCCACTTTTCCTGTGCTTTAAAGGCGATTCGAATCTCCCTCCTGAAATCTGTTTCCTGCAATTTTGCCTTGCTTTCAAATCCTCTTCGTTGCCTTCCCTCAATATATTTGTGGACGAGAGTTATCATTTATAAGTCTGCAGGTTTGTGAATTGAAGTGCTCCTGAGCTCCATTTTTCAACTCGCTTTCTTGGGAGCTGGCCGCAAAAGCGCAGGATTGCTTCAGGCCCTATTCTGGTCCCGGGCGGCAGGCTGAGCCTGTGGTTAATTCATCTTCCTGATGGGAGAATAGAGTGACCTGTGCCTGTCCCAACACCTAGAGGTAGTCTCTCATTGGTTCCCCCTCTTCCCGATCATCCTCAGGACAAATTGCAACCTGAACGGAACAGGAGGTTAAAGGTGCTGATTCTCCAAGGAGGGAGATTGCTAGTAAAGCGGCTGGAATGGTGAACCCGAGCACAAGGAGATGAGAAATGAGGTGTGTTTTGGAAACCTTTCCCGGTCACACGGTGTACCGTCTTCTGGGTTTCTCATGCATGTTTTCGATGTAGGAAGATGCCCTTGAACCTGGAGATTTGGGACCCATGGGATGGGTACCACGCAGTATTACTTGAAAGGGTCTGCGTTTCCTCACCCAACCTCACCAAACCTCTCAGCCCCAAGAGTGTCCACCCTTATGTCTCAATCAGCTGTGGGTCTAGATATAGTCAATCCAGGTGGCATCACAGCCCCTGAACGAATTTTGTAAGAATTTCTCTCTCTTTCACTGTCTTTGTTTCACGGGTATTTAAAAGTAATTGATTTTTATAATGGGGTTTATCTGCTTTTCACTGCTGTGTTTCTGCCGCTTTACACCCACTTGACTCACTTACAGAGAGATATCAATACATAGGTTTTAAGATTCTTACTAGTCAGATATATTCTTGGGCGGTGAATAGGGGGTGTTTAGTCCAATTCACTGAGCAAGGAGTAGGTCTTGTCTATTACCTATTGGGTTTATAGAACGGTATCTGAGCTAATTTGAAACCCTTGTTTTATGCATCACCCCACCTCATCTTTCCCGTTAAGCAGCCATAGTGTGTTTTCTAAACGTGTGACTCTGTTCTGTTTTGCAATTCAGTTCAAGGATAGCGGTTTTTACATTCCCTCTATAAGTGATATCTTATGATAAGTGTCTTTTTCTGTGTGACTTATTTAACTTAGAATCGTCGTACCTAAATCCACTCATCATGCTGCTACTAGCCTTATGACGTTGATTTCATAGCTGAGTGATTTTCCATTGTACATAAGGACCACAACTTCTTTATCCATTTTTCTCTTTCCTGGGATATTTAAGGTGTAACGAAGTGGAGGTTCTTGTCAACAGAGCAGCCCTAAACTTTGGGGTGCCTGTGTCTTGCTGATTTTTAGTTTTCCCAATTTATACCCCCATGAGTGGAAGTGCCCTATGCTCTCTAAGCTGATTTTCTTAGATGTTTCAGGACACACCGTACACTTCTCCAGAGTGGCTGTTGCCAATTTACATCCCGCCCATCAGCGTAGCCAGGCTCCCGTTTCTCCATGGCCTGTCCTGCATTTCTGGGTTTGACACGTTATTCAGCATGGCCCTTTTGACCGATGGGAAGCTAGACTTCTTTGTAGCGCTGATTTGCTTTTCCAGGTTGCTTGGTTGGCCAAACAGGGCGTATGCGTTTTTTCCTCAATATATTCAGGAAAAAACGCATACGCCCTGTTTGGCCAAGGGCATCATTGTCGAGGTTTTGCCGCTTTTCCTGTGCTTTAAAGGCGATTCGAATCTCCCTCCTGAAATCTGTTTCCTGCAATTCTGCCTTGCTTTCCAATCCTCTTCGTTGCCTTCCCTCAATATATTTGTGGACGAGAGTTATCATTTATAAGTCTGCAGTTTTGTGAATTGCAGTGCCCCTGAGCTCCATTTTTCAACTCGCTTTCTTGGGAGCTGGCCGCAAAAGCGCAGGATTGCTTCAGGCCCTTTTCTGCTCCCGGGCGGCAGGCTGAGCCTGTGGTTAATTCATCTTCCTGATGGGAAAATAGAGTGACCTGTGCCTGTCCCAACACCTAGAGGTAGTCTCTCATTGGTTCCCCCTCTTCCCGTTCATCCTCAGGACAAATTGCAACCTGAACGGAACAGGAGGTTAAAGGTGCTGATTCTCCAAGGAGGGAGATTGCTAGTAAAGCGGCTGGAATGGTGAACCCGAGCACAAGGAGATGAGAAATGAGGTTCCTTTTTTTAAACCTTTCCCGATCACACGGTGTACCATCTTCTGGGTTTCTCATGCATGTTTTCGATGTAGGAAGATGCCCTTGAACCTGGAGATTTGGGACCCATGGGATGGGTACCACGCAGTATTACTTGAAAGGGTCTGCGTTTCCTCACCCAACCTCACCAAACCTCTCAGCACCAAGAGTGTCCACCCTTATGTCTCAATCAGCTGTGGGTCTAGATATGGTCAATCCAGGTGTCATCACAGCCAATGAACGAATTTTGTAAGAATTTCTCTCTCTTTCCCTGTCTTTGTTTCACGGGTTTTTAAAAGTAATTGATTTTTATAATGGGGTTTATCTGCTTTTCACTGCTGTGTTTCTGCCGCTTTACACCCACTTGACTCACTTACAGAGAGATATCAATACATAGGTTTTAAGATTCTTACTAGTCAGATATATTCTTGGGCGGTGAATAGGGGGTGTTGAGTCCAATTCACTGAGCAAGGAGTACGTCTTGTCTATTACCTATTGGGTTTATAGAACGGTATCTGAGCTAATTTGAAACCCTTGTTTTATGCATCACCCCACCTCACCTTTCCCGTTAAGCAGCCATAGTGTGTTTTCTAAACGTGTGACTCTGTTCTGTTTTGCAATTCAGTTCAAGGATAGCGGTTTTTACATTCCCTCTATAAGTGATATCTTATGATAAGTGTCTTTTTCTGTGTTACTTATTTCACTTAGAATCGTCGTACCTAAATCCACTCATCATGCTGCTACTAGCCTTATGACGTTGATTTCATAGCTGAGTGATTTTCCATTGTACATAAGGACCACAACTTCTTTATCCATTTTTCTCTTTCCTGGGATATTTAAGGTGTAACGAAGTGGAGGTTCTTGTCAACAGAGCAGCCCTAAACTTTGGGGTGCCTGTGTCTTGCTGATTTTTAGTTTTCCCAATTTATACCCCCATGAGTGGAAGTGCCCTATGCTCTCTAAGCTGAGTTTCTTAGATGTTTCAGGACACACCGTACACTTCTCCAGAGTGGCTGTTGCCAATTTACATCCCGCCCATCAGCGTAGCCAGGCTCCCGTTTCTCCATGGCCTGTCCTGCATTTCTGGGTTTGACACGTTATTCAGCATGGCCCTTTTGACCGATGGGAAGCTAGACTTCTTTGTAGCGCTGATTTGCTTTTCCAGGTTGCTTGGTTGGCCAAACAGGGCGTATGCGTTTTTTCCTGAATATATTCAGGAAAAAACGCATACGCCCTGTTTGGCCAAGGGCATCATTGTCGAGGTTATGCCGCTTTTCCTGTGCTTTAAAGGCGATTCGAATCTCCCTCCTGAAATCTGTTTCCTGCAATTCTGCCTTGCTTTCAATTCCTCTTCGTTGCCTTCCCTCAATATATTTGTGGACGAGAGTTATCATTTATAAGTCTGCAGGTTTGTGAATTGAAGTGTCCCTGAGCTTCATTTTTCAACTCGCTTTCTTGGGAGCTGGCCGCAAAAGTGCAGGATTGCTTCAGGCCCTATTCTGGTCCCGGGCGGCAGGCTGAGCCTGTGGTTAATTCTTCTTCCTGATGGGAAAATAGAGTGACCTGTGATTGTCCCAACACCTAGAGCTAGTCTCTCATTGGTTCCCCCTCTTCCCGTTCATCCTCAGGACAAATTGCAACCTGAACGGAACAGGAGGTTAAAGGTGCTGATTCTCCAAGGAGGGAGATTGCTAGTAAAGCGGCTGGAATGGCGAACCCGAGCACAAGGAGATGAGAAATGAGGTGCGTTTTGGAAACCTTTCCCGATCACACGGTGTACCATCTTCTGGGTTTCTCATGCATGTTTTCGATGTAGGAAGATGCCCTTGAACCTGGAGATTTGGGACCCATGGGATGGGTACCACGCAGTGTTACTTGAAAGGGTCTGCGTTTCCTCACCCAACCTCACCAAACCTCTCAGCCCCAAGAGTGTCCACCCTTATGTCTCAATCAGCTGTGGGTCTAGATATGGTCAATCCAGGTGGCATCACAGCCCCTGAACGAATTTTGTAAGAATTTCTCTCTCTTTCACTGTCTTTGTTTCACGGGTTTTTAAAAGTAATGGATTTTTATAATGGGGTTCAGCTGCTTTTCACTGCTGTGTTTCTTCCGCTTTACACCCACTTGACTCACTTACAGAGTGATATCAATACAGAGCTTTTAAGCTTCTTACTAGTCAGATATATTCTTGGGCGGTGAATAGGGGGTGTTGAGTCCAATTCACTGAGCAAGGAGTAGGTCTTGTCTATTACATATTGGGTTTATGGAACGGTATCTGAGCTAATTTGAAACCCTTGTTTTATGCATCACCCCACCTCACCTTTCCCGTTAAGCAGCCATAGTGTGTTTTCTAAACGTGTGACTCTGTTCTGTTTTGCAATTCAGTTCAAGGGTAGCGGTTTTTACATTCCCTCTATAAGTGATATCTTATGATAAGTGTCTTTTTCTGTGTGACTTATTTTACTTAGAATCGTCGTACCTAAATCCACTCATCATGCTGCTACTAGCCTTATGACGTTGATTTCATGGCTGAGTGATATTCCATTGTACATAAGGACCACAACATCTTTATCCATTTTTCTCTTTCCTGGGATATTTAAGGTGTAATGAAGTGGAGGTTCTTTTCAACAGAGCAGCCCTAAACTTTGGGGTGCCTGTGTCTTGCTGATTTTTAGTTTTCCCAATTTATACGCCCATGAGTGGAAGTGCCCTCTGCTCTCTAAGCTGAGTTTCTTAGATGTTTCAGGACACACCGTACACTTCTCCAGAGTGGCTGTTGGCAATTTACATCCCGCCCATCAGCGTAGCCAGGCTCCCGTTTCTCCATGGCCTGTCCTGCATTTCTGGGTTTGACACTTTATTCAGCATGGCCATTTTGACCGATGGGAAGCGAGACTTCTTTGTAGCGCTGATTTGCCTTTCCAGGTTGCTTGGTTGGCCAAAAAGGGCGTATGCCTTTTTTCCTGAATGTATTCAGGAAAAAACGCATACGCCCTTTTTGGCCAAGGGCATCATTGTCGAGGTTTTGCCGCTTTTCCTGTGCTTTAAAGGCGATTCGAATCTCCCTCCTGAAATCTGTTTCCTGCAATTCTGCCTTGCTTTCAAATCCTCTTCGTTGCCTTCCCTCAATATATTTGTGGACGAGAGTTATCATTTATAAGTCTGCAGGTTTGTGAATTGAAGTGCCCCTGAGCTGCATTTTTCAACTCGCTTTCTTGGGAGCTGGCCGCAAAAGCGCAGGATTGCTTCAGGCCCTATTCTGGTCCCGGGCGGCAGGCTGAGCCTGTGGTTAATTCTTCTTCCTGATGGGAAAATAGAGTGACCTGTGATTGTCCCAACACCTAGAGCTAGTCTCTCATTGGTTCCCCCTCTTCCCGTTCATCCTCAGGACAAATTGCAACCTGAACGGAACAGGAGGTTAAAGGTGCTGATTCTCCAAGGAGGGAGATTGCTAGTAAAGCGGCTGGAATGGCGAACCCGAGCACAAGGAGATGAGAAATTAGGTGCGTTTTGGAAACCTTTCCCGATCACACGGTGTACCATCTTCTGGGTTTCTCATGCATGTTTTTGATGTAGGAAGATGCCCTTGAACCTGGAGATTTGGGACCCATGGGATGGGTAACACACAGTGTTACTTGAAAGGGTCTGCGTTTCCTCACCCAACCTCACCAAACCTCTCAGCACCAAGAGTGTCCACCCTTATGTCTCAATCAGCTGTGGGTCTAGATATGGTCAATCCAGGTGGCATCACAGCCAATGAACGAATTTTGTAAGAATTTCTCTCTCTTTCCCTGTCTTTGTTTCACGGGTTTTTAAAAGTAATTGATTTTTTAATGGGGTTTAGCTGCTTTTCAGTGCTGTGTTTCTGCCGCTTTACACCCACTTGACTCACTTACAGAGTGATATCAATACATAGCTTTTAAGATTCTTACTAGTCAGATATATTCTTGGGCGGTGAATAGGGGGTGTTGAGTCCAATTAACTGAGCAAGGAGGAGGTCTTGTCTATTTCCTGTTGGGTTTATGGAACGGTATCTGAGCTAATTTGAAACCCTTGTTTTATGCATCACCCCACCTCACCTTTCCCGTTAAGCAGCCATAGTGTGTTTTCTAAACGTGTGACTCTGTTCTGTTTTGCAATTCAGTTCAAGGGTAGCGGTTTTTACATTCCCTCTATAAGTGATATCTTATGATAAGTGTCTTTTTCTGTGTGACTTATTTCACTTAGAATCGTCGTACCTAAATCCACTCATCATGCTGCTACTAGCCTTATGACGTTGATTTCATGGCTGAGTGATATTCCATTGTACATAAGGACCACAACTTCTTTATCCATTTTTCTCTTTCCTGGGATATTTAAGGTGTAACGAAGTGGAGGTTCTTGTCAACAGAGCAGCCCTAAACTTTGGGGTGCCTGTGTCTTGCTGATTTTTAGTTTTCCCAATTTATACGCCCATGAGTGGAAGTGCCCTATGCTCTCTAAGCTGAGTTTCTTAGATGTTTCAGGACACACCGTACACTTCTCCAGAGTGGCTGTTGGCAATTTACATCCCGCCCATCAGCGTAGCCAGGCTCCCGTTTTTCCATGGCCTGTCCTGCATTTCTGGGTTTGACACGTTATTCAGCATGGCCCTTTTGACCGATGGGAAGCGAGACTTCTTTGTAGCGCTGATTTGCCTTTCCAGGTTGCCTGGTTGGCCAAAAAGGGCGTATGCGTTTTTTCCTGAATATATTCAGGAAAAAACGCATACGCCCTTTTTGGCCAAGGGCATCATTGTCGAGGTTTTGCCACTTTTCCTGTGCTTTAAAGGCGATTCGAATCTCCCTCCTGAAATCTGTTTCCTGCAATTTTGCCTTGCTTTCAAATCCTCTTCGTTGCCTTCCCTCAATATATTTGTGGACGAGAGTTATCATTTATAAGTCTGCAGGTTTGTGAATTGAAGTGCTCCTGAGCTCCATTTTTCAACTCGCTTTCTTGGGAGCTGGCCGCAAAAGCGCAGGATTGCTTCAGGCCCTATTCTGGTCCCGGGCGGCAGGCTGAGCCTGTGGTTAATTCATCTTCCTGATGGGAGAATAGAGTGACCTGTGCCTGTCCCAACACCTAGAGGTAGTCTCTCATTGGTTCCCCCTCTTCCCGATCATCCTCAGGACAAATTGCAACCTGAACGGAACAGGAGGTTAAAGGTGCTGATTCTCCAAGGAGGGAGATTGCTAGTAAAGCGGCTGGAATGGTGAACCCGAGCACAAGGAGATGAGAAATGAGGTGTGTTTTGCAAACCTTTCCCGGTCACACGGTGTACCGTCTTCTGGGTTTCTCATGCATGTTTTCGATGTAGGAAGATGCCCTTGAACCTGGAGATTTGGGACCCATGGGATGGGTACCACGCAGTATTACTTGAAAGGGTCTGCGTTTCCTCACCCAACCTCACCAAACCTCTCAGCCCCAAGAGTGTCCACCCTTATGTCTCAATCAGCTGTGGGTCTAGATATAGTCAATCCAGGTGGCATCACAGCCCCTGAACGAATTTTGTAAGAATTTCTCTCTCTTTCACTGTCTTTGTTTCACGGGTATTTAAAAGTAATTGATTTTTATAATGGGGTTTATCTGCTTTTCACTGCTGTGTTTCTGCCGCTTTACACCCACTTGACTCACTTACAGAGAGATATCAATACATAGGTTTTAAGATTCTTACTAGTCAGATATATTCTTGGGCGGTGAATAGGGGGTGTTTAGTCCAATTCACTGAGCAAGGAGTAGGTCTTGTCTATTACCTATTGGGTTTATAGAACGGTATCTGAGCTAATTTGAAACCCTTGTTTTATGCATCACCCCACCTCATCTTTCCCGTTAAGCAGCCATAGTGTGTTTTCTAAACGTGTGACTCTGTTCTGTTTTGCAATTCAGTTCAAGGATAGCGGTTTTTACATTCCCTCTATAAGTGATATCTTATGATAAGTGTCTTTTTCTGTGTTACTTATTTCACTTAGAATCGTCGTACCTAAATCCACTCATCATGCTGCTACTAGCCTTATGACGTTGATTTCATAGCTGAGTGATTTTCCATTGTACATAAGGACCACAACTTCTTTATCCATTTTTCTCTTTCCTGGGATATTTAAGGTGTAACGAAGTGGAGGTTCTTGTCAACAGAGCAGCCCTAAACTTTGGGGTGCCTGTGTCTTGCTGATTTTTAGTTTTCCCAATTTATACCCCCATGAGTGGAAGTGCCCTATGCTCTCTAAGCTGAGTTTCTTAGATGTTTCAGGACACACCGTACACTTCTCCAGAGTGGCTGTTGCCAATTTACATCCCGCCCATCAGCGTAGCCAGGCTCCCGTTTCTCCATGGCCTGTCCTGCATTTCTGGGTTTGACACGTTATTCAGCATGGCCCTTTTGACCGATGGGAAGCTAGACTTCTTTGTAGCGCTGATTTGCTTTTCCAGGTTGCTTGGTTGGCCAAACAGGGCGTATGCGTTTTTTCCTGAATATATTCAGGAAAAAACGCATACGCCCTGTTTGGCCAAGGGCATCATTGTCGAGGTTATGCCGCTTTTCCTGTGCTTTAAAGGCGATTCGAATCTCCCTCCTGAAATCTGTTTCCTGCAATTCTGCCTTGCTTTCAATTCCTCTTCGTTGCCTTCCCTCAATATATTAGTGGACGAGAGTTATCATTTATAAGTCTGCAGGTTTGTGAATTGAAGTGTCCCTGAGCTTCATTTTTCAACTCGCTTTCTTGGGAGCTGGCCGCAAAAGTGCAGGATTGCTTCAGGCCCTATTCTTGTCCCGGGCGGCAGGCTGAGCCTGTGGTTAATTCTTCTTCCTGATGGGAAAATAGAGTGACCTGTGATTGTCCCAACACCTAGAGCTAGTCTCTCATTGGTTCCCCCTCTTCCCGTTCATCCTCAGGACAAATTGCAACCTGAACGGAACAGGAGGTTAAAGGTGCTGATTCTCCAAGGAGGGAGATTGCTAGTAAAGCGGCTGGAATGGCGAACCCGAGCACAAGGAGATGAGAAATGAGGTGCGTTTTGGAAACCTTTCCCGATCACACGGTGTACCATCTTCTGGGTTTCTCATGCATGTTTTCGATGTAGGAAGATGCCCTTGAACCTGGAGATTTGGGACCCATGGGATGGGTACCACGCAGTGTTACTTGAAAGGGTCTGCGTTTCCTCACCCAACCTCACCAAACCTCTCAGCCCCAAGAGTGTCCACCCTTATGTCTCAATCAGCTGTGGGTCTAGATATGGTCAATCCAGGTGGCATCACAGCCCCTGAACGAATTTTGTAAGAATTTCTCTCTCTTTCACTGTCTTTGTTTCACGGGTTTTTAAAAGTAATGGATTTTTATAATGGGGTTCAGCTGCTTTTCACTGCTGTGTTTCTTCCGCTTTACACCCACTTGACTCACTTACAGAGTGATATCAATACAGAGCTTTTAAGCTTCTTACTAGTCAGATATATTCTTGGGCGGTGAATAGGGGGTGTTGAGTCCAATTCACTGAGCAAGGAGTAGGTCTTGTCTATTACATATTGGGTTTATGGAACGGTATCTGAGCTAATTTGAAACCCTTGTTTTATGCATCACCCCACCTCACCTTTCCCGTTAAGCAGCCATAGTGTGTTTTCTAAACGTGTGACTCTGTTCTGTTTTGCAATTCAGTTCAAGGGTAGCGGTTTTTACATTCCCTCTATAAGTGATATCTTATGATAAGTGTCTTTTTCTGTGTGACTTATTTTACTTAGAATCGTCGTACCTAAATCCACTCATCATGCTGCTACTAGCCTTATGACGTTGATTTCATGGCTGAGTGATATTCCATTGTACATAAGGACCACAACATCTTTATCCATTTTTCTCTTTCCTGGGATATTTAAGGTGTAATGAAGTGGAGGTTCTTTTCAACAGAGCAGCCCTAAACTTTGGGGTGCCTGTGTCTTGCTGATTTTTAGTTTTCCCAATTTATACGCCCATGAGTGGAAGTGCCCTCTGCTCTCTAAGCTGAGTTTCTTAGATGTTTCAGGACACACCGTACACTTCTCCAGAGTGGCTGTTGGCAATTTACATCCCGCCCATCAGCGTAGCCAGGCTCCCGTTTCTCCATGGCCTGTCCTGCATTTCTGGGTTTGACACTTTATTCAGCATGGCCATTTTGACCGATGGGAAGCGAGACTTCTTTGTAGCGCTGATTTGCCTTTCCAGGTTGCTTGGTTGGCCAAAAAGGGCGTATGCCTTTTTTCCTGAATGTATTCAGGAAAAAACGCATACGCCCTTTTTGGCCAAGGGCATCATTGTCGAGGTTTTGCCGCTTTTCCTGTGCTTTAAAGGCGATTCGAATCTCCCTCCTGAAATCTGTTTCCTGCAATTCTGCCTTGCTTTCAAATCCTCTTCGTTGCCTTCCCTCAATATATTTGTGGACGAGAGTTATCATTTATAAGTCTGCAGGTTTGTGAATTGAAGTGCCCCTGAGCTGCATTTTTCAACTCGCTTTCTTGGGAGCTGGCCGCAAAAGCGCAGGATTGCTTCAGGCCCTATTCTGGTCCCGGGCGGCAGGCTGAGCCTGTGGTTAATTCTTCTTCCTGATGGGAAAATAGAGTGACCTGTGCCTGTCCCAACACCTAGAGCTAGTCTCTCATTGGTTCCCCCTCTTCCCGTTCATCCTCAGGACAAATTGCAACCTGACGGAACAGGAGGTTAAAGGTGCTGATTCTCCAAGGAGGGAGATTGCTCGTAAAGCGGCTGGAATGGCGAACCCGAGCACAAGGAGATGAGAAATGAGGTGCGTTTTGGAAACCTTTCCCGATCACACGGTGTACCATCTTCTGGGTTTCTCATGCATGTTTTCGATGTAGGAAGATGCCCTTGAACCTGGAGATTTGGGACCCATGGCATGGGTACCACGCAGTATAACTTGAAAGGGTCTGCGTTTCCTCACCCAACCTCACCAAACCTCTCAGCCCCAAGAGTGTCCACCCTTATGTCTCAACCAGCTGTGGGTCTAAATATGGTCAATCCAGGTGGCATCACAGCCAATGAACGAATTTTGTAAGAATTTCTCTCTCTTTCACTGTCTTTGTTTCACGGGTTTTTAAAAGTAATTGATTTTTATAATGGGGTTTAGCTGCTTTTCACTGCTGTGTTTCTGCCGCTTTACACCCTCTTGACTCACTTACAGAGAGATATCAATACATAGCTTTTAAGATTCTTACTAGTCAGATATATTCTTGGGCGGTGAATAGGGGGTGTTGAGTCCAATTAACTGAGCAAGGAGTAGGTCTTGTCTATTACATATTGGGTTTATGGAACGGTACCTGAGCTAATTTGAAACCCTTGTTTTATGCATCACCCCACCTCACCTTTCCCGTTAAGCAGCCATAGTGTGTTTTCTAAACGTGTGACTCTGTTCTATTTTGCAATTCAGTTCAAGGGTAGCGGTTTTTACATTCCCTCTATAAGTGATATCTTATGATAAGTGTCTTTTTCTGTGTGACTTATTTCACTTAGAATCGTCGTACCTAAATCCACTCATCATGCTGCTACTAGCCTTATGACGTTGATTTCATGGCTGAGTGATATTCCATTGTACATAAGGACCACAACTTCTTTATCCATTTTTCTCTTTCCTGGGATATTTAAGGTGTAACGAAGTGGAGGTTCTTGTCAACAGAGCAGCCCTAAACTTTGGGGTGCCGGTGTCTTGCTGATTTTTAGTTTTCCCAATTTATACGCCCATGAGTGGAAGTGCCCTATGCTCTCTAAGCTGAGTTTCTTAGATGTTTCAGGACACACCGTACACTTCTCCAGAGTGGCTGTTGGCAATTTACATCCCGCCCATCAGCGTAGCCAGGCTCCCGTTTCTCCATGGCCTGTCCTGCATTTCTGGGTTTGACACGTTATTCAGCATGGCCCTTTTGACCGATGGGAAGCGAGACTTCTTTGTAGCGCTGATTTGCCTTTCCAGGTTGCTTGGTTGGCCAAAAAGGAAAAAACGCATACGCCCTTTTTGGCCAAGGGCATCATTGTCGAGGTTTTGCCACTTTTCCTGTGCTTTAAAGGCGGTTCGAATCTCCCTCCTGAAATCTGTTTCCTGCAATTCTGCCTTGCTTTCAAATCCTCTTCGTTGCCTTCCCTCAATATATTTGTGGACGAGAGTTATCATTTATAAGTCTGCAGGTTTGTGAATTGAAGTGCCCCTGAGCTCCATTTTTCAACTCGCTTTCTTGGGAGCTGGCCGCAAAAGTGCAGGATTGCTTCAGGCCCTATTCTGGGCCCGGGCGGCAGGCTGAGCCTGTGGTTAATTCTTCTTCCTGATGGGAAAATAGAGTGACCTGTGATTGTCCCAACACCTAGAGCTAGTCTCTCATTGGTTCCCCCTCTTCCCGTTCATCCTCAGGACAAATTGCAACCTGAACGGAACAGGAGGTTAAAGGTGCTGATTCTCCAAGGAGGGAGATTGCTAGTAAAGCGGCTGGAATGGCGAACCCGAGCACAAGGAGATGAGAAATGAGGTGCGTTTTGGAAACCTTTCCCGATCACACGGTGTACCATCTTCTGGGTTTCTCATGCATGTTTTCCATGTAGGAAGATGCCCTTGAACCTGGAGATTTGGGACCCATGGGATGGGTAACACACAGTGTTACTTGAAAGGGTCTGCGTTTCCTCACCCAACCTCACCAAACCTCTCAGCCCCAAGAGTGTCCACCCTTATGTCTCAATCAGCTGTGGGTCTAAATATGGTCAATCCAGGTGGCATCACAGCCCCTGAACGAATTTTGTAAGAATTTCTCTCTCTTTCACTGTCTTTGTTTCACGGGTTTTTAAAAGTATTTGATTTTTATAATGGGGTTTAGCTGCTTTTCACTGCTGTGTTTCTGCCGCTTTACACCCACTTGACTCACTTACAGAGTGATATAAATACATAGCTTTTAAGATTCTTACTAGTCAGATATATTCTTGGGCGGTGAATAGGGGGTGTTGAGTCCAATTCACTGAGCAAGGAGTAGGTCTTGTCTATTACATATTGGGTTTATGGAACGGTATCTGAGCTAATTTGAAACCCTTGTTTTATGCATCACCCCACCTCACCTTTCCCGTTAAGCAGCCATAGTGTGTTTTCTAAACGTGTGACTCTGTTCTGTTTTGCAATTCAGTTCAAGGGTAGCGGTTTTTACATTCCCTCTATAAGTGATATCTTATGATAAGTGTCTTTTTCTGTGTGACTTATTTCACTTAGAATCGTCGTACCTAAATCCACTCATCATGCTGCTACTAGCCTTATGACGTTGATTTCATGGCTGAGTGATATTCCATTGTACATAAGGACCACAACTTCTTTATCCATTTTTCTCTTTCCTGGGATATTTAAGGTGTAACGAAGTGGAGGTTCTTGTCAACAGAGCAGCCCTAAACTTTGGGGTGCCGGTGTCTTGCTGATTTTTAGTTTTCCCAATTTATACGCCCATGAGTGGAAGTGCCCTATGCTCTCTAAGCTGAGTTTCTTAGATGTTTCAGGACACACCGTACACTTCTCCAGAGTGGCTGTTGGCAATTTACATCCCGCCCATCAGCGTAGCCAGGCTCCCGTTTCTCCATGGCCTGTCCTGCATTTCTGGGTTTGACACGTTATTCAGCATGGCCCTTTTGACCGATGGGAAGCGAGACTTCTTTGTAGCGCTGATTTGCCTTTCCAGGTTGCTTGGTTTGCCAAAAAGGGCGTATGCGTTTTTTCCTGAATATATTCAGGAAAAAACGCATACGCCCTTTTTGGCCAAGGGCATCATTGTCGAGGTTTTGCCACTTTTCCTGTGCTTTAAAGGCGATTCGTATCTCCCTGCTGAAATCTGTTTGCTGCAATTCTGCCTTGCTTTCAAATCCTCTTCGTTGCCTTCCCTCAATATATTTGTGGACGAGAGTTATCATTTATAAATCTGCAGGTTTGTGAATTGAAGTGCCCCTTAGCTCCATTTTTCAACTCGCTTTCTTGGGAGCTGGCCGCAAAAGTGCAGGATTGCTTCAGGCCCTATTCTGGTCCCCGGCGGCAGGCTGAGCCTGTGGTTAATTCTTCTTCCTGATGGGAAAATAGAGTGACCTGTGATTGTCCCAACACCTAGAGCTAGTCTCTCATTGGTTCCCCCTCTTCCCGTTCATCCTCAGGACAAATTGCAACCTGAACGGAACAGGAGGTTAAAGGTGCTGATTCTCCAAGGAGGGAGATTGCTAGTAAAGCGGCTGGAATGGCGAACCCGAGCACAAGGAGATGAGAAATTAGGTGCGTTTTGGAAACCTTTCCCGATCACACGGTGTACCATCTTCTGGGTTTCTCATGCATGTTTTTGATGTAGGAAGATGCCCTTGAACCTGGAGATTTGGGACCCATGGGATGGGTAACACACAGTGTTACTTGAAAGGGTCTGCGTTTCCTCACCCAACCTCACCAAACCTCTCAGCACCAAGAGTGTCCACCCTTATGTCTCAATCAGCTGTGGGTCTAGATATGGTCAATCCAGGTGGCATCACAGCCAATGAACGAATTTTGTAAGAATTTCTCTCTCTTTCCCTGTCTTTGTTTCACGGGTTTTTAAAAGTAATTGATTTTTTAATGGGGTTTAGCTGCTTTTCAGTGCTGTGTTTCTGCCGCTTTACACCCACTTGACTCACTTACAGAGTGATATCAATACATAGCTTTTAAGATTCTTACTAGTCAGATATATTCTTGGGCGGTGAATAGGGGGTGTTGAGTCCAATTAACTGAGCAAGGAGGAGGTCTTGTCTATTTCCTGTTGGGTTTATGGAACGGTATCTGAGCTAATTTGAAACCCTTGTTTTATGCATCACCCCACCTCACCTTTCCCGTTAAGCAGCCATAGTGTGTTTTCTAAACGTGTGACTCTGTTCTGTTTTGCAATTCAGTTCAAGGGTAGCGGTTTTTACATTCCCTCTATAAGTGATATCTTATGATAAGTGTCTTTTTCTGTGTGACTTATTTCACTTAGAATCGTCGTACCTAAATCCACTCATCATGCTGCTACTAGCCTTATGACGTTGATTTCATGGCTGAGTGATATTCCATTGTACATAAGGACCACAACTTCTTTATCCATTTTTCTCTTTCCTGGGATATTTAAGGTGTAACGAAGTGGAGGTTCTTGTCAACAGAGCAGCCCTAAACTTTGGGGTGCCGGTGTCTTGCTGATTTTTAGTTTTCCCAATTTATACGCCCATGAGTGGAAGTGCCCTATGCTCTCTAAGCTGAGTTTCTTAGATGTTTCAGGACACACCGTACACTTCTCCAGAGTGGCTGTTGGCAATTTACATCCCGCCCATCAGCGTAGCCAGGCTCCCGTTTCTCCATGGCCTGTCCTGCATTTCTGGGTTTGACACGTTATTCAGCATGGCCCTTTTGACCGATGGGAAGCGAGACTTCTTTGTAGCGCTGATTTGCCTTTCCAGGTTGCTTGGTTTGCCAAAAAGGGCGTATGCGTTTTTTCCTGAATATATTCAGGAAAAAACGCATACGCCCTTTTTGGCCAAGGGCATCATTGTCGAGGTTTTGCCACTTTTCCTGTGCTTTAAAGGCGATTCGTATCTCCCTGCTGAAATCTGTTTGCTGCAATTCTGCCTTGCTTTCAAATCCTCTTCGTTGCCTTCCCTCAATATATTTGTGGACGAGAGTTATCATTTATAAATCTGCAGGTTTGTGAATTGAAGTGCCCCTTAGCTCCATTTTTCAACTCGCTTTCTTGGGAGCTGGCCGCAAAAGTGCAGGATTGCTTCAGGCCCTATTCTGGTCCCCGGCGGCAGGCTGAGCCTGTGGTTAATTCTTCTTCCTGATGGGAAAATAGAGTGACCTGTGATTGTCCCAACACCTAGAGCTAGTCTCTCATTGGTTCCCCCTCTTCCCGTTCATCCTCAGGACAAATTGCAACCTGAACGGAACAGGAGGTTAAAGGTGCTGATTCTCCAAGGAGGGAGATTGCTAGTAAAGCGGCTGGAATGGCGAACCCGAGCACAAGGAGATGAGAAATTAGGTGCGTTTTGGAAACCTTTCCCGATCACACGGTGTACCATCTTCTGGGTTTCTCATGCATGTTTTTGATGTAGGAAGATGCCCTTGAACCTGGAGATTTGGGACCCATGGGATGGGTAACACACAGTGTTACTTGAAAGGGTCTGCGTTTCCTCACCCAACCTCACCAAACCTCTCAGCACCAAGAGTGTCCACCCTTATGTCTCAATCAGCTGTGGGTCTAGATATGGTCAATCCAGGTGGCATCACAGCCAATGAACGAATTTTGTAAGAATTTCTCTCTCTTTCCCTGTCTTTGTTTCACGGGTTTTTAAAAGTAATTGATTTTTTAATGGGGTTTAGCTGCTTTTCAGTGCTGTGTTTCTGCCGCTTTACACCCACTTGACTCACTTACAGAGTGATATCAATACATAGCTTTTAAGATTCTTACTAGTCAGATATATTCTTGGGCGGTGAATAGGGGGTGTTGAGTCCAATTAACTGAGCAAGGAGGAGGTCTTGTCTATTTCCTGTTGGGTTTATGGAACGGTATCTGAGCTAATTTGAAACCCTTGTTTTATGCATCACCCCACCTCACCTTTCCCGTTAAGCAGCCATAGTGTGTTTTCTAAACGTGTGACTCTGTTCTGTTTTGCAATTCAGTTCAAGGGTAGCGGTTTTTACATTCCCTCTATAAGTGATATCTTATGATAAGTGTCTTTTTCTGTGTGACTTATTTCACTTAGAATCGTCGTACCTAAATCCACTCATCATGCTGCTACTAGCCTTATGACGTTGATTTCATGGCTGAGTGATATTCCATTGTACATAAGGACCACAACTTCTTTATCCATTTTTCTCTTTCCTGGGATATTTAAGGTGTAACGAAGTGGAGGTTCTTGTCAACAGAGCAGCCCTAAACTTTGGGGTGCCTGTGTCTTGCTGATTTTTAGTTTTCCCAATTTATACGCCCATGAGTGGAAGTGCCCTATGCTCTCTAAGCTGAGTTTCTTAGATGTTTCAGGACACACCGTACACTTCTCCAGAGTGGCTGTTGGCAATTTACATCCCGCCCATCAGCGTAGCCAGGCTCCCGTTTTTCCATGGCCTGTCCTGCATTTCTGGGTTTGACACGTTATTCAGCATGGCCCTTTTGACCGATGGGAAGCGAGACTTCTTTGTAGCGCTGATTTGCCTTTCCAGGTTGCCTGGTTGGCCAAAAAGGGCGTATGCGTTTTTTCCTGAATATATTCAGGAAAAAACGCATACGCCCTTTTTGGCCAAGGGCATCATTGTCGAGGTTTTGCCACTTTTCCTGTGCTTTAAAGGCGATTCGAATCTCCCTCCTGAAATCTGTTTCCTGCAATTTTGCCTTGCTTTCAAATCCTCTTCGTTGCCTTCCCTCAATATATTTGTGGACGAGAGTTATCATTTATAAGTCTGCAGGTTTGTGAATTGAAGTGCTCCTGAGCTCCATTTTTCAACTCGCTTTCTTGGGAGCTGGCCGCAAAAGCGCAGGATTGCTTCAGGCCCTATTCTGGTCCCGGGCGGCAGGCTGAGCCTGTGGTTAATTCATCTTCCTGATGGGAGAATAGAGTGACCTGTGCCTGTCCCAACACCTAGAGGTAGTCTCTCATTGGTTCCCCCTCTTCCCGATCATCCTCAGGACAAATTGCAACCTGAACGGAACAGGAGGTTAAAGGTGCTGATTCTCCAAGGAGGGAGATTGCTAGTAAAGCGGCTGGAATGGTGAACCCGAGCACAAGGAGATGAGAAATGAGGTGTGTTTTGGAAACCTTTCCCGGTCACACGGTGTACCGTCTTCTGGGTTTCTCATGCATGTTTTCGATGTAGGAAGATGCCCTTGAACCTGGAGATTTGGGACCCATGGGATGGGTACCACGCAGTATTACTTGAAAGGGTCTGCGTTTCCTCACCCAACCTCACCAAACCTCTCAGCCCCAAGAGTGTCCACCCTTATGTCTCAATCAGCTGTGGGTCTAGATATAGTCAATCCAGGTGGCATCACAGCCCCTGAACGAATTTTGTAAGAATTTCTCTCTCTTTCACTGTCTTTGTTTCACGGGTATTTAAAAGTAATTGATTTTTATAATGGGGTTTATCTGCTTTTCACTGCTGTGTTTCTGCCGCTTTACACCCACTTGACTCACTTACAGAGAGATATCAATACATAGGTTTTAAGATTCTTACTAGTCAGATATATTCTTGGGCGGTGAATAGGGGGTGTTGAGTCCAATTCACTGAGCAAGGAGTAGGTCTTGTCTATTACCTATTGGGTTTATAGAACGGTATCTGAGCTAATTTGAAACCCTTGTTTTATGCATCACCCCACCTCACCTTTCCCGTTAAGCAGCCATAGTGTGTTTTCTAAACGTGTGACTCTGTTCTGTTTTGCAATTCAGTTCAAGGATAGCGGTTTTTACATTCCCTCTATAAGTGATATCTTATGATAAGTGTCTTTTTCTGTGTTACTTATTTCACTTAGAATCGTCGTACCTAAATCCACTCATCATGCTGCTACTAGCCTTATGACGTTGATTTCATAGCTGAGTGATTTTCCATTGTACATAAGGACCACAACTTCTTTATCCATTTTTCTCTTTCCTGGGATATTTAAGGTGTAACGAAGTGGAGGTTCTTGTCAACAGAGCAGCCCTAAACTTTGGGGTGCCTGTGTCTTGCTGATTTTTAGTTTTCCCAATTTATACCCCCATGAGTGGAAGTGCCCTATGCTCTCTAAGCTGAGTTTCTTAGATGTTTCAGGACACACCGTACACTTCTCCAGAGTGGCTGTTGCCAATTTACATCCCGCCCATCAGCGTAGCCAGGCTCCCGTTTCTCCATGGCCTGTCCTGCATTTCTGGGTTTGACACGTTATTCAGCATGGCCCTTTTGACCGATGGGAAGCTAGACTTCTTTGTAGCGCTGATTTGCTTTTCCAGGTTGCTTGGTTGGCCAAACAGGGCGTATGCGTTTTTTCCTGAATATATTCAGGAAAAAACGCATACGCCCTGTTTGGCCAAGGGCATCATTGTCGAGGTTATGCCGCTTTTCCTGTGCTTTAAAGGCGATTCGAATCTCCCTCCTGAAATCTGTTTCCTGCAATTCTGCCTTGCTTTCAATTCCTCTTCGTTGCCTTCCCTCAATATATTTGTGGACGAGAGTTATCATTTATAAGTCTGCAGGTTTGTGAATTGAAGTGTCCCTGAGCTTCATTTTTCAACTCGCTTTCTTGGGAGCTGGCCGCAAAAGTGCAGGATTGCTTCAGGCCCTATTCTGGTCCCGGGCGGCAGGCTGAGCCTGTGGTTAATTCTTCTTCCTGATGGGAAAATAGAGTGACCTGTGATTGTCCCAACACCTAGAGCTAGTCTCTCATTGGTTCCCCCTCTTCCCGTTCATCCTCAGGACAAATTGCAACCTGAACGGAACAGGAGGTTAAAGGTGCTGATTCTCCAAGGAGGGAGATTGCTAGTAAAGCGGCTGGAATGGCGAACCCGAGCACAAGGAGATGAGAAATGAGGTGCGTTTTGGAAACCTTTCCCGATCACACGGTGTACCATCTTCTGGGTTTCTCATGCATGTTTTCGATGTAGGAAGATGCCCTTGAACCTGGAGATTTGGGACCCATGGGATGGGTACCACGCAGTGTTACTTGAAAGGGTCTGCGTTTCCTCACCCAACCTCACCAAACCTCTCAGCCCCAAGAGTGTCCACCCTTATGTCTCAATCAGCTGTGGGTCTAGATATGGTCAATCCAGGTGGCATCACAGCCCCTGAACGAATTTTGTAAGAATTTCTCTCTCTTTCACTGTCTTTGTTTCACGGGTTTTTAAAAGTAATGGATTTTTATAATGGGGTTCAGCTGCTTTTCACTGCTGTGTTTCTTCCGCTTTACACCCACTTGACTCACTTACAGAGTGATATCAATACAGAGCTTTTAAGCTTCTTACTAGTCAGATATATTCTTGGGCGGTGAATAGGGGGTGTTGAGTCCAATTCACTGAGCAAGGAGTAGGTCTTGTCTATTACATATTGGGTTTATGGAACGGTATCTGAGCTAATTTGAAACCCTTGTTTTATGCATCACCCCACCTCACCTTTCCCGTTAAGCAGCCATAGTGTGTTTTCTAAACGTGTGACTCTGTTCTGTTTTGCAATTCAGTTCAAGGGTAGCGGTTTTTACATTCCCTCTATAAGTGATATCTTATGATAAGTGTCTTTTTCTGTGTGACTTATTTTACTTAGAATCGTCGTACCTAAATCCACTCATCATGCTGCTACTAGCCTTATGACGTTGATTTCATGGCTGAGTGATATTCCATTGTACATAAGGACCACAACATCTTTATCCATTTTTCTCTTTCCTGGGATATTTAAGGTGTAATGAAGTGGAGGTTCTTTTCAACAGAGCAGCCCTAAACTTTGGGGTGCCTGTGTCTTGCTGATTTTTAGTTTTCCCAATTTATACGCCCATGAGTGGAAGTGCCCTCTGCTCTCTAAGCTGAGTTTCTTAGATGTTTCAGGACACACCGTACACTTCTCCAGAGTGGCTGTTGGCAATTTACATCCCGCCCATCAGCGTAGCCAGGCTCCCGTTTCTCCATGGCCTGTCCTGCATTTCTGGGTTTGACACTTTATTCAGCATGGCCATTTTGACCGATGGGAAGCGAGACTTCTTTGTAGCGCTGATTTGCCTTTCCAGGTTGCTTGGTTGGCCAAAAAGGGCGTATGCCTTTTTTCCTGAATGTATTCAGGAAAAAACGCATACGCCCTTTTTGGCCAAGGGCATCATTGTCGAGGTTTTGCCGCTTTTCCTGTGCTTTAAAGGCGATTCGAATCTCCCTCCTGAAATCTGTTTCCTGCAATTCTGCCTTGCTTTCAAATCCTCTTCGTTGCCTTCCCTCAATATATTTGTGGACGAGAGTTATCATTTATAAGTCTGCAGGTTTGTGAATTGAAGTGCCCCTGAGCTTCATTTTTCAACTCGCTTTCTTGGGAGCTGGCCGCAAAAGTGCAGGATTGCTTCAGGCCCTATTCTGGTCCCGGGCGGCAGGCTGAGCCTGTGGTTAATTCTTCTTCCTGATGGGAAAATAGAGTGACCTGTGCCTGTCCCAACACCTAGAGCTAGTCTCTCATTGGTTCCCCCTCTTCCCGTTCATCCTCAGGACAAATTGCAATCTGAACGGAACAGGAGGTTAAAGGTGCTGATTCTCCAAGGAGGGAGATTGCTAGTAAAGCGGCTGGAATGGCGAACCCGAGCACAAGGAGATGAGAAATGAGGTGCGTTTTGGAAACCTTTCCCGATCACACGGTGTACCATCTTCTGGGTTTCTCATGCATGTTTTCGATGTAGGAAGATGCCCTTGAACCTGGAGATTTGGAACCCATGGGATGGATACCACGCAGTATTACTTGAAAGGGTCTGCGTTTCCTCACCCAACCTCACCAAACCTCTCAGCCCCAAGAGTGTCCACCCTTATGTCTCAATCAGCTGTGGGTCTAGATATGGTCAATCCAGGTGGCATCACAGCCCCTGAACGAATTTTGTAAGAATTTCTCTCTCTTTCACTGTCTTTGTTTCACGGGTTTTTAAAAGTAATGGATTTTTATAATGGGGTTCAGCTGCTTTTCACTGCTGTGTTTCTTCCGCTTTACACCCACTTGACTCACTTACAGAGTGATATCAATACAGAGCTTTTAAGCTTCTTACTAGTCAGATATATTCTTGGGCGGTGAATAGGAGGTGTTGAGTCCAATTCACTGAATAAGGAGTAGGTCTTGTCTATTACCTATTGGGTTTATGGAACGGTATCTGAGCTAATTTGAAACCCTTGTTTTATGCATCACCCCACCTCACCTTTCCCGTTAAGCAGCCATAGTGTGTTTTCTAAACGTGTGACTCTGTTCTGTTTTGCAATTCAGTTCAAGGGTAGCGGTTTTTACATTCCCTCTATAAGTGATATCTTATGATAAGTGTCTTTTTCTGTGTGACTTATTTCACTTAGAATCGTCGTACCTAAATCCACTCATCATGCTGCTACTAGCCTTATGACGTTGATTTCATGGCTGAGTGATATTCCATTGTACATAAGGACCACAACTTCTTTATCCATTTTTCTCTTTCCTGGGATATTTAAGGTGTAACGAAGTGGAGGTTCTTGTCAACAGAGCAGCCCTAAACTTTGGGGTGCCTGTGTCTTGCTGATTTTTAGTTTTCCCAATTTATACGCCCATGAGTGGAAGTGCCCTATGCTCTCTAAGCTGAGTTTCTTAGATGTTTCAGGACACACCGTACACTTCTCCAGAGTGGCTGTTGGCAATTTACATCCCGCCCATCAGCGTAGCCAGGCTCCCGTTTCTCCATGGCCTGTCCTGCATTTCTGGGTTTGACACTTTATTCAGCATGGCCCTTTTGACCGATGGGAAGCGAGACTTCTTTGTAGCGCTGATTTGCCTTTCCAGGTTGCTTGGTTGGCCAAAAAGGGCGTATGCCTTTTTTCCTGAATGTATTCAGGAAAAAACGCATACGCCCTTTTTGGCCAAGGGCATCATTGTCGAGGTTTTGCCGCTTTTCCTGTGCTTTAAAGGCGATTCGAATCTCCCTCCTGAAATCTGTTTCCTACAATTCTGCCTTGCTTTCCAATCCTCTTCGTTGCCTTCCCTCAATATATTTGTGGACGAGAGTTATCACTTATAAGTCTGCAGGTTTGCGAATTGAAGTGCCCCTGAGCTCCATTTTTCAACTCGCTTTCTTGGGAGCTGGCCGCAAAAGCCCAGGATTGCTTCAGGCCCTATTCTGGGCCCGGGCGGCAGGCTGAGCCTGTGGTTAATTCTTCTTCCTGATGTGAAAATAGAGTGACCTGTGCCTGTCCCAACACCTAGAGCTAGTCTCTCATTGGTTCCCCCTCTTCCCGTTCATCCTCAGGACAAATTGCAATCTGAACGGAACAGGAGGTTAAAGGTGCTGATTCTCCAAGGAGGGAGATTGCTAGTAAAGCGGCTGGAATGGCGAACCCGAGCACAAGGAGATGAGAAATGAGGTGCGTTTTGGAAACCTTTCCCGATCACACGGTGTACCATCTTCTGGGTTTCTCATGCATGTTTTCGATGTAGGAAGATGCCCTTGAACCTGGAGATTTGGGACCCATGGGATGGGTACCACGCAGTGTTACTTGAAAGGGTCTGCGTTTCCTCACCCAACCTCACCAAACCTCTCAGCCCCAAGAGTGTCCACCCTTATGTCTCAATCAGCTGTGGGTCTAGATATGGTCAATCCAGGTGGCATCACAGCCCCTGAACGAATTTTGTAAGAATTTCTCTCTCTTTCACTGTCTTTGTTTCACGGGTTTTTAAAAGTAATGGATTTTTATAATGGGGTTCAGCTGCTTTTCACTGCTGTGTTTCTTCCGCTTTACACCCACTTGACTCACTTACAGAGTGATATCAATACAGAGCTTTTAAGCTTCTTACTAGTCAGATATATTCTTGGGCGGTGAATAGGAGGTGTTGAGTCCAATTCACTGAATAAGGAGTAGGTCTTGTCTATTACCTATTGGGTTTATGGAACGGTATCTGAGCTAATTTGAAACCCTTGTTTTATGCATCACCCCACCTCACCTTTCCCGTTAAGCAGCCATAGTGTGTTTTCTAAACGTGTGACTCTGTTCTGTTTTGCAATTCAGTTCAAGGGTAGCGGTTTTTACATTCCCTCTATAAGTGATATCTTATGATAAGTGTCTTTTTCTGTGTGACTTATTTCACTTAGAATCGTCGTACCTAAATCCACTCATCATGCTGCTACTAGCCTTATGACGTTGATTTCATGGCTGAGTGATATTCCATTGTACATAAGGACCACAACTTCTTTATCCATTTTTCTCTTTCCTGGGATATTTAAGGTGTAACGAAGTGGAGGTTCTTGTCAACAGAGCAGCCCTAAACTTTGGGGTGCCTGTGTCTTGCTGATTTTTAGTTTTCCCAATTTATACGCCCATGAGTGGAAGTGCCCTATGCTCTCTAAGCTGAGTTTCTTAGATGTTTCAGGACACACCGTACACTTCTCCAGAGTGGCTGTTGGCAATTTACATCCCGCCCATCAGCGTAGCCAGGCTCCCGTTTCTCCATGGCCTGTCCTGCATTTCTGGGTTTGACACTTTATTCAGCATGGCCCTTTTGACCGATGGGAAGCGAGACTTCTTTGTAGCGCTGATTTGCCTTTCCAGGTTGCTTGGTTGGCCAAAAAGGGCGTATGCCTTTTTTCCTGAATGTATTCAGGAAAAAACGCATACGCCCTTTTTGGCCAAGGGCATCATTGTCGAGGTTTTGCCGCTTTTCCTGTGCTTTAAAGGCGATTCGAATCTCCCTCCTGAAATCTGTTTCCTACAATTCTGCCTTGCTTTCCAATCCTCTTCGTTGCCTTCCCTCAATATATTTGTGGACGAGAGTTATCACTTATAAGTCTGCAGGTTTGCGAATTGAAGTGCCCCTGAGCTCCATTTTTCAACTCGCTTTCTTGGGAGCTGGCCGCAAAAGCCCAGGATTGCTTCAGGCCCTATTCTGGGCCCGGGCGGCAGGCTGAGCCTGTGGTTAATTCTTCTTCCTGATGTGAAAATAGAGTGACCTGTGCCTGTCCCAACACCTAGAGCTAGTCTCTCATTGGTTCCCCCTCTTCCCGTTCATCCTCAGGACAAATTGCAATCTGAACGGAACAGGAGGTTAAAGGTGCTGATTCTCCAAGGAGGGAGATTGCTAGTAAAGCGGCTGGAATGGCGAACCCGAGCACAAGGAGATGAGAAATGAGGTGCGTTTTGGAAACCTTTCCCGATCACACGGTGTACCATCTTCTGGGTTTCTCATGCATGTTTTCGATGTAGGAAGATGCCCTTGAACCTGGAGATTTGGGACCCATGGGATGGGTACCACGCAGTGTTACTTGAAAGGGTCTGCGTTTCCTCACCCAACCTCACCAAACCTCTCAGCCCCAAGAGTGTCCACCCTTATGTCTCAATCAGCTGTGGGTCTAGATATGGTCAATCCAGGTGGCATCACAGCCCCTGAACGAATTTTGTAAGAATTTCTCTCTCTTTCACTGTCTTTGTTTCACGGGTTTTTAAAAGTAATGGATTTTTATAATGGGGTTCAGCTGCTTTTCACTGCTGTGTTTCTTCCGCTTTACACCCACTTGACTCACTTACAGAGTGATATCAATACAGAGCTTTTAAGCTTCTTACTAGTCAGATATATTCTTGGGCGGTGAATAGGAGGTGTTGAGTCCAATTCACTGAATAAGGAGTAGGTCTTGTCTATTACCTATTGGGTTTATGGAACGGTATCTGAGCTAATTTGAAACCCTTGTTTTATGCATCACCCCACCTCACCTTTCCCGTTAAGCAGCCATAGTGTGTTTTCTAAACGTGTGACTCTGTTCTGTTTTGCAATTCAGTTCAAGGGTAGCGGTTTTTACATTCCCTCTATAAGTGATATCTTATGATAAGTGTCTTTTTCTGTGTGACTTATTTCACTTAGAATCGTCGTACCTAAATCCACTCATCATGCTGCTACTAGCCTTATGACGTTGATTTCATGGCTGAGTGATATTCCATTGTACATAAGGACCACAACTTCTTTATCCATTTTTCTCTTTCCTGGGATATTTAAGGTGTAACGAAGTGGAGGTTCTTGTCAACAGAGCAGCCCTAAACTTTGGGGTGCCTGTGTCTTGCTGATTTTTAGTTTTCCCAATTTATACGCCCATGAGTGGAAGTGCCCTATGCTCTCTAAGCTGAGTTTCTTAGATGTTTCAGGACACACCGTACACTTCTCCAGAGTGGCTGTTGGCAATTTACATCCCGCCCATCAGCGTAGCCAGGCTCCCGTTTCTCCATGGCCTGTCCTGCATTTCTGGGTTTGACACTTTATTCAGCATGGCCCTTTTGACCGATGGGAAGCGAGACTTCTTTGTAGCGCTGATTTGCCTTTCCAGGTTGCTTGGTTGGCCAAAAAGGGCGTATGCCTTTTTTCCTGAATGTATTCAGGAAAAAACGCATACGCCCTTTTTGGCCAAGGGCATCATTGTCGAGGTTTTGCCGCTTTTCCTGTGCTTTAAAGGCGATTCGAATCTCCCTCCTGAAATCTGTTTCCTACAATTCTGCCTTGCTTTCCAATCCTCTTCGTTGCCTTCCCTCAATATATTTGTGGACGAGAGTTATCACTTATAAGTCTGCAGGTTTGCGAATTGAAGTGCCCCTGAGCTCCATTTTTCAACTCGCTTTCTTGGGAGCTGGCCGCAAAAGCCCAGGATTGCTTCAGGCCCTATTCTGGGCCCGGGCGGCAGGCTGAGCCTGTGGTTAATTCTTCTTCCTGATGTGAAAATAGAGTGACCTGTGCCTGTCCCAACACCTAGAGCTAGTCTCTCATTGGTTCCCCCTCTTCCCGTTCATCCTCAGGACAAATTGCAATCTGAACGGAACAGGAGGTTAAAGGTGCTGATTCTCCAAGGAGGGAGATTGCTAGTAAAGCGGCTGGAATGGCGAACCCGAGCACAAGGAGATGAGAAATGAGGTGCGTTTTGGAAACCTTTCCCGATCACACGGTGTACCATCTTCTGGGTTTCTCATGCATGTTTTCGATGTAGGAAGATGCCCTTGAACCTGGAGATTTGGGACCCATGGGATGGGTACCACGCAGTGTTACTTGAAAGGGTCTGCGTTTCCTCACCCAACCTCACCAAAACTCTCAGCCCCAAGAGTGTCCACCCTTATGCCTCAATCAGCTGTGGGTCCAGATATGGTCAATCCAGGTGGCATCACAGCCCCTGAACGAATTTTGTAAGAATTTCTCTCTCTTTCACTGTCTTTGTTTCACGGGTTTTTAAAAGTAATGGATTTTTATAATGGGGTTCAGCTGCTTTTCACTGCTGTGTTTCTTCCGCTTTACACCCACTTGACTCACTTACAGAGTGATATCAATACAAAGCTTTTAAGCTTCTTACTAGTCAGATATATTCTTGGGCGGTGAATAGGGGGTGTTGAGTCCAATTCACTGAGCAAGGAGTAGGTCTTGTCTATTACATACTGGGTTTATGGAACGGTATCTGAGCTAATTTGAAACCCTTGTTTTATGCATCACCCCACCTCACCTTTCCCGTTAAGCAGCCATAGTGTGTTTTCTAAACGTGTGACTCTGTTCTGTTTTGCAATTCAGTTCAAGGGTAGCGGTTTTTACATTCCCTCTATAAGTGATATCTTATGATAAGTGTCTTTTTCTGTGTGACTTATTTCACTTAGAATCGTCGTACCTAAATCCACTCATCATGCTGCTACTAGCCTTATGACGTTGATTTCATGGCTGAGTGATATTCCATTGTACATAAGGACCACAACTTCTTTATCCATTTTTCTCTTTCCTGGGATATTTAAGGTGTAATGAAGTGGAGGTTCTTTTCAACAGAGCAGTCCTAAACTTTGGGGTGCCTGTGTCTTGCTGATTTTTAGTTTTCCCAATTTATACGCCCATGAGTGGAAGTGCCCTCTGCTCTCTAAGCTGAGTTTCTTAGATGTTTCAGGACACACCGTACACTTCTCCAGAGTGGCTGTTGGCAATTTACATCCCCCCCATCAGCGTAGCCAGGCTCCCGTTTCTCCATGGCCTGTCCTGCATTTCTGGGTTTGACACTTTATTCAGCATGGCCATTTTGACCGATGGGAAGCGAGACTTCTTTGTAGCGCTGATTTGCCTTTCCAGGTTGCTTGGTTGGCCAAAAAGGGCGTATGCCTTTTTTCCTGAATGTATTCAGGAAAAAACGCATACGCCCTTTTTGGCCAAGGGCATCATTGTCGAGGTTTTGCCGCTTTTCCTGTGCTTTAAAGGCGATTCGAATCTCCCTCCTGAAATCTGTTTCCTACAATTCTGCCTTGCTTTCCAATCCTCTTCGTTGCCTTCCCTCAATATATTTGTGGACGAGAGTTATCACTTATAAGTCTGCAGGTTTGTGAATTGCAGTGCTCCTGAGCTCCATTTTTCAACTCGCTTTCTTGGGAGCTGGCCGCAAAAGCGCAGGATTGCTTCACGCTGTATTCTGGTTCCGGGCGGCAGGCTGAGCCTGTGGTTAATTCTTCTTTCTGATGGGAAAGTGGAGTGACCTGTGCCTGTCCCAACACCTAGAGCTAGTCTCTCATTGGTTCCCACTCTTCCCGTTCATCCTCAGGACAAATTGCAATCTGAACGGAACAGGAGGTTAAAGGTGCTGATTCTCCAAGGAGGGAGATTGCTAGTAAAGCGGCTGGAATGGCGAACCCGAGCACAAGGAGATGAGAAATGAGGTGCGTTTTGGAAACCTTTCCCGATCACACGGTGTACCATCTTCTGGGTTTCTCATGCATGTTTTCGATGTAGGAAGATGCCCTTGAACCTGGAGATTTGGGACCCATGGGATGGATACCACGCAGTATTACTTTAAAGGGTCTGCGTTTCCTCACCCAACCTCACCAAACCTCTCAGCCCCAAGAGTGTCCACCCTTATGTCTCAATCAGCTGTGGGTCTAGATATGGTCAATCCAGGTGGCATCACAGCCCCTGAACGAATTTTGTAAGAATTTCTCTCTCTTTCACTGTCTTTGTTTCATGGGTTTTTAAAAGTAATTGATTTTTATAATGGGGTTTAACTGCTTTTTACTGCTGTGTTTCTGCCGCTTTACACCCACTTGACTCACTTACAGAGAGATATCAATACATAGGTTTTAAGATTCTTACTAGTCAGATATATTCTTGGGCGGTGAATAGGGGGTGTTGAGTCCAATTCACTGAATAAGGAGTAGGTCTTGTTTATTACCTATTGGGTTTATGGAACGGTATCTGAGCTAATTTGAAACCCTTGTTTTATGCATCACCCCACCTCACCTTTCCCGTTAAGCAGCCATAGTGTGTTTTCTAAACGTGTGACTCTGTTCTGTTTTGCAATTCAGTTCAAGGGTAGCGGTTTTTACATTCCCTCTATAAGTGATATCTTATGATAAGTGTCTTTTTCTGTGTGACTTATTTCACTTAGAATCGTCGTACCTAAATCCACTCATCATGCTGCTACTAGCCTTATGACGTTGATTTCATGGCTGAGTGATATTCCATTGTACATAAGGACCACAACTTCTTTATCCATTTTTCTCTTTCCTGGGATATTTAAGGTGTAATGAAGTGGAGGTTCTTGTCAACAGAGCAGCCCTAAACTTTGGGGTGCCTGTGTCTTGCTGATTTTTAGTTTTCCCAATTTATACGCCCATGAGTGGAAGTGCCCTATGCTCTCTAAGCTGAGTTTCTTAGATGTTTCAGGACACACCGTACACTTCTCCAGAGTGGCTGTTGGCAATTTACATCCCGCCCATCAGCGTAGCCAGGCTCCCGTTTCTCCATGGCCTGTCCTGCATTTCTGGGTTTGACACTTTATTCAGCATGGCCCTTTTGACCGATGGGAAGCGAGACTTCTTTGTAGCGCTGATTTGCCTTTCCAGGTTGCTTGGTTGGCCAAAAAGGGCGTATGCCTTTTTTCCTGAATGTATTCAGGAAAAAACGCATACGCCCTTTTTGGCCAAGGGCATCATTGTCGAGGTTTTGCCGCTTTTCCTGTGCTTTAAAGGCGATTCGAATCTCCCTCCTGAAATCTGTTTCCTACAATTCTGCCTTGCTTTCCAATCCTCTTCGTTGCCTTCCCTCAATATATTTGTGGACGAGAGTTATCACTTATAAGTCTGCAGGTTTGCGAATTGAAGTGCCCCTGAGCTCCATTTTTCAACTCGCTTTCTTGGGAGCTGGCCGCAAAAGCCCAGGATTGCTTCAGGCCCTATTCTGGGCCCGGGCGGCAGGCTGAGCCTGTGGTTAATTCTTCTTCCTGATGTGAAAATAGAGTGACCTGTGCCTGTCCCAACACCTAGAGCTAGTCTCTCATTGGTTCCCCCTCTTCCCGTTCATCCTCAGGACAAATTGCAATCTGAACGGAACAGGAGGTTAAAGGTGCTGATTCTCCAAGGAGGGAGATTGCTAGTAAAGCGGCTGGAATGGCGAACCCGAGCACAAGGAGATGAGAAATGAGGTGCGTTTTGGAAACCTTTCCCGATCACACGGTGTACCATCTTCTGGGTTTCTCATGCATGTTTTCGATGTAGGAAGATGCCCTTGAACCTGGAGATTTGGGACCCATGGGATGGGTACCACGCAGTGTTACTTGAAAGGGTCTGCGTTTCCTCACCCAACCTCACCAAACCTCTCAGCCCCAAGAGTGTCCACCCTTATGTCTCAATCAGCTGTGGGTCTAGATATGGTCAATCCAGGTGGCATCACAGCCCCTGAACGAATTTTGTAAGAATTTCTCTCTCTTTCACTGTCTTTGTTTCACGGGTTTTTAAAAGTAATGGATTTTTATAATGGGGTTCAGCTGCTTTTCACTGCTGTGTTTCTTCCGCTTTACACCCACTTGACTCACTTACAGAGTGATATCAATACAGAGCTTTTAAGCTTCTTACTAGTCAGATATATTCTTGGGCGGTGAATAGGAGGTGTTGAGTCCAATTCACTGAATAAGGAGTAGGTCTTGTCTATTACCTATTGGGTTTATGGAACGGTATCTGAGCTAATTTGAAACCCTTGTTTTATGCATCACCCCACCTCACCTTTCCCGTTAAGCAGCCATAGTGTGTTTTCTAAACGTGTGACTCTGTTCTGTTTTGCAATTCAGTTCAAGGGTAGCGGTTTTTACATTCCCTCTATAAGTGATATCTTATGATAAGTGTCTTTTTCTGTGTGACTTATTTCACTTAGAATCGTCGTACCTAAATCCACTCATCATGCTGCTACTAGCCTTATGACGTTGATTTCATGGCTGAGTGATATTCCATTGTACATAAGGACCACAACTTCTTTATCCATTTTTCTCTTTCCTGGGATATTTAAGGTGTAACGAAGTGGAGGTTCTTGTCAACAGAGCAGCCCTAAACTTTGGGGTGCCTGTGTCTTGCTGATTTTTAGTTTTCCCAATTTATACGCCCATGAGTGGAAGTGCCCTATGCTCTCTAAGCTGAGTTTCTTAGATGTTTCAGGACACACCGTACACTTCTCCAGAGTGGCTGTTGGCAATTTACATCCCGCCCATCAGCGTAGCCAGGCTCCCGTTTCTCCATGGCCTGTCCTGCATTTCTGGGTTTGACACTTTATTCAGCATGGCCCTTTTGACCGATGGGAAGCGAGACTTCTTTGTAGCGCTGATTTGCCTTTCCAGGTTGCTTGGTTGGCCAAAAAGGGCGTATGCCTTTTTTCCTGAATGTATTCAGGAAAAAACGCATACGCCCTTTTTGGCCAAGGGCATCATTGTCGAGGTTTTGCCGCTTTTCCTGTGCTTTAAAGGC
This sequence comes from Balaenoptera physalus, assembly GCF_965194825.1. Lineage (NCBI taxonomy): Eukaryota > Metazoa > Chordata > Mammalia > Artiodactyla > Balaenopteridae > Balaenoptera > Balaenoptera physalus. Next base: position 88,975,083 of record NC_138888.1, on the reverse strand, counting down.
GATTCGAATCTCCCTCCTGAAATCTGTTTCCTACAATTCTGCCTTGCTTTCCAATCCTCTTCGTTGCCTTCCCTCAATATATTTGTGGACGAGAGTTATCACTTATAAGTCTGCAGGTTTGCGAATTGAAGTGCCCCTGAGCTCCATTTTTCAACTCGCTTTCTTGGGAGCTGGCCGCAAAAGCCCAGGATTGCTTCAGGCCCTATTCTGGGCCCGGGCGGCAGGCTGAGCCTGTGGTTAATTCTTCTTCCTGATGTGAAAATAGAGTGACCTGTGCCTGTCCCAACACCTAGAGCTAGTCTCTCATTGGTTCCCCCTCTTCCCGTTCATCCTCAGGACAAATTGCAATCTGAACGGAACAGGAGGTTAAAGGTGCTGATTCTCCAAGGAGGGAGATTGCTAGTAAAGCGGCTGGAATGGCGAACCCGAGCACAAGGAGATGAGAAATGAGGTGCGTTTTGGAAACCTTTCCCGATCACACGGTGTACCATCTTCTGGGTTTCTCATGCATGTTTTCGATGTAGGAAGATGCCCTTGAACCTGGAGATTTGGGACCCATGGGATGGGTACCACGCAGTGTTACTTGAAAGGGTCTGCGTTTCCTCACCCAACCTCACCAAAACTCTCAGCCCCAAGAGTGTCCACCCTTATGCCTCAATCAGCTGTGGGTCCAGATATGGTCAATCCAGGTGGCATCACAGCCCCTGAACGAATTTTGTAAGAATTTCTCTCTCTTTCACTGTCTTTGTTTCACGGGTTTTTAAAAGTAATGGATTTTTATAATGGGGTTCAGCTGCTTTTCACTGCTGTGTTTCTTCCGCTTTACACCCACTTGACTCACTTACAGAGTGATATCAATACAAAGCTTTTAAGCTTCTTACTAGTCAGATATATTCTTGGGCGGTGAATAGGGGGTGTTGAGTCCAATTCACTGAGCAAGGAGTAGGTCTTGTCTATTACATACTGGGTTTATGGAACGGTATCTGAGCTAATTTGAAACCCTTGTTTTATGCATCACCCCACCTCACCTTTCCCGTTAAGCAGCCATAGTGTGTTTTCTAAACGTGTGACTCTGTTCTGTTTTGCAATTCAGTTCAAGGGTAGCGGTTTTTACATTCCCTCTATAAGTGATATCTTATGATAAGTGTCTTTTTCTGTGTGACTTATTTCACTTAGAATCGTCGTACCTAAATCCACTCATCATGCTGCTACTAGCCTTATGACGTTGATTTCATGGCTGAGTGATATTCCATTGTACATAAGGACCACAACTTCTTTATCCATTTTTCTCTTTCCTGGGATATTTAAGGTGTAATGAAGTGGAGGTTCTTTTCAACAGAGCAGTCCTAAACTTTGGGGTGCCTGTGTCTTGCTGATTTTTAGTTTTCCCAATTTATACGCCCATGAGTGGAAGTGCCCTCTGCTCTCTAAGCTGAGTTTCTTAGATGTTTCAGGACACACCGTACACTTCTCCAGAGTGGCTGTTGGCAATTTACATCCCCCCCATCAGCGTAGCCAGGCTCCCGTTTCTCCATGGCCTGTCCTGCATTTCTGGGTTTGACACTTTATTCAGCATGGCCATTTTGACCGATGGGAAGCGAGACTTCTTTGTAGCGCTGATTTGCCTTTCCAGGTTGCTTGGTTGGCCAAAAAGGGCGTATGCCTTTTTTCCTGAATGTATTCAGGAAAAAACGCATACGCCCTTTTTGGCCAAGGGCATCATTGTCGAGGTTTTGCCGCTTTTCCTGTGCTTTAAAGGCGATTCGAATCTCCCTCCTGAAATCTGTTTCCTACAATTCTGCCTTGCTTTCCAATCCTCTTCGTTGCCTTCCCTCAATATATTTGTGGACGAGAGTTATCACTTATAAGTCTGCAGGTTTGTGAATTGCAGTGCTCCTGAGCTCCATTTTTCAACTCGCTTTCTTGGGAGCTGGCCGCAAAAGCGCAGGATTGCTTCACGCTGTATTCTGGTTCCGGGCGGCAGGCTGAGCCTGTGGTTAATTCTTCTTTCTGATGGGAAAGTGGAGTGACCTGTGCCTGTCCCAACACCTAGAGCTAGTCTCTCATTGGTTCCCACTCTTCCCGTTCATCCTCAGGACAAATTGCAATCTGAACGGAACAGGAGGTTAAAGGTGCTGATTCTCCAAGGAGGGAGATTGCTAGTAAAGCGGCTGGAATGGCGAACCCGAGCACAAGGAGATGAGAAATGAGGTGCGTTTTGGAAACCTTTCCCGATCACACGGTGTACCATCTTCTGGGTTTCTCATGCATGTTTTCGATGTAGGAAGATGCCCTTGAACCTGGAGATTTGGGACCCATGGGATGGATACCACGCAGTATTACTTTAAAGGGTCTGCGTTTCCTCACCCAACCTCACCAAACCTCTCAGCCCCAAGAGTGTCCACCCTTATGTCTCAATCAGCTGTGGGTCTAGATATGGTCAATCCAGGTGGCATCACAGCCCCTGAACGAATTTTGTAAGAATTTCTCTCTCTTTCACTGTCTTTGTTTCATGGGTTTTTAAAAGTAATTGATTTTTATAATGGGGTTTAACTGCTTTTTACTGCTGTGTTTCTGCCGCTTTACACCCACTTGACTCACTTACAGAGAGATATCAATACATAGGTTTTAAGATTCTTACTAGTCAGATATATTCTTGGGCGGTGAATAGGGGGTGTTGAGTCCAATTCACTGAATAAGGAGTAGGTCTTGTTTATTACCTATTGGGTTTATGGAACGGTATCTGAGCTAATTTGAAACCCTTGTTTTATGCATCACCCCACCTCACCTTTCCCGTTAAGCAGCCATAGTGTGTTTTCTAAACGTGTGACTCTGTTCTGTTTTGCAATTCAGTTCAAGGGTAGCGGTTTTTACATTCCCTCTATAAGTGATATCTTATGATAAGTGTCTTTTTCTGTGTGACTTATTTCACTTAGAATCGTCGTACCTAAATCCACTCATCATGCTGCTACTAGCCTTATGACGTTGATTTCATGGCTGAGTGATATTCCATTGTACATAAGGACCACAACTTCTTTATCCATTTTTCTCTTTCCTGGGATATTTAAGGTGTAATGAAGTGGAGGTTCTTGTCAACAGAGCAGCCCTAAATTTTGCGGTGCCTGTGTCTTGCTGATTTTTAGTTTTCCCAATTTATACGCCCATGAGTGGAAGTGCCCTGTGCTCTCTAAGCTGAGTTTCTTAGATGTTTCAGGACACACCGTACACTTCTCCAGAGTGGCTGTTGGCAATTTACATCCCGCCCATCAGCGTAGTCAGGCTCCCGTTTCTCCATGGCCTGTCCTGCATTTCTGGGTTTGACACTTTATTCAGCATGGCCATTTTGACCGATGGGAAGCGAGACTTTTTTGTAGCGCTGATTTGCCTTTCCAGGTTGCTTGGTTGGCCAAAAAGGGCGTATGCCTTTTTTCCTGAATGTATTCAGGAAAAAACGCATATGCCCTTTTTGGCCAAGGGCATCATTGTCGAGGTTTTGCCGCTTTTCCTGTGCTTTAAAGGCGATTCGAATCTCCCTCCTGAAATCTGTTTCCTACAATTCTGCCTTGCTTTCCAATCCTCTTCGTTGCCTTCCCTCAATATATTTGTGGACGAGAGTTTTCACTTATAAGTCTGCAGGTTTGTGAATTGCAGTGCTCCTGAGCTCCATTTTTCAACTCGCTTTCTTGGGAGCTGGCCGCAAAACCCCAGGATTGCTTCAGGCCCTATTCTGGGCCCGGGCGGCAGGCTGAGCCTGTGGTTAATTCTTCTTCCTGATGTGAAAATAGAGTGACCTGTGCCTGTCCCAACACCTAGAGCTAGTCTCTCATTGGTTCCCACTCTTCCCGTTCATCCTCAGGACAAATTGCAATCTGAACGGAACAGGAGGTTAAAGGTGCTGATTCTCCAAGGAGGGAGATTGCTAGTAAAGCGGCTGGAATGGCGAACCCGAGCACAAGGAGATGAGAAATGAGGTGCGTTTTGGAAACCTTTCCCGATCACACGGTGTACCATCTTCTGGGTTTCTCATGCATGTTTTCGATGTAGGAAGATGCCCTTGAACCTGGAGATTTGGGACCCATGGGATGGGTACCACGCAGTGTTACTTGAAAGGGTCTGCGTTTCCTCACCCAACCTCACCAAACCTCTCAGCCCCAAGAGTGTCCACCCTTATGTCTCAATCAGCTGTGGGTCTAGATATGGTCAATCCAGGTGGCATCACAGCCCCTGAACGAATTTTGTAAGAATTTCTCTCTCTTTCACTGTCTTTGTTTCACGGGTTTTTAAAAGTAATGGATTTTTATAATGGGGTTCAGCTGCTTTTCACTGCTGTGTTTCTTCCGCTTTACACCCACTTGACTCACTTACAGAGTGATATCAATACAGAGCTTTTAAGCTTCTTACTAGTCAGATATATTCTTGGGCGGTGAATAGGGGGTGTTGAGTCCAATTCACTGAGCAAGGAGTAGGTCTTGTCTATTACATATTGGGTTTATGGAACGGTATCTGAGCTAATTTGAAACCCTTGTTTTATGCATCACCCCACCTCACCTTTCCCGTTAAGCAGCCATAGTGTGTTTTCTAAACGTGTGACTCTGTTCTGTTTTGCAATTCAGTTCAAGGGTAGCGGTTTTTACATTCCCTCTATAAGTGATATCTTATGATAAGTGTCTTTTTCTGTGTGACTTATTTTACTTAGAATCGTCGTACCTAAATCCACTCATCATGCTGCTACTAGCCTTATGACGTTGATTTCATGGCTGAGTGATATTCCATTGTACATAAGGACCACAACATCTTTATCCATTTTTCTCTTTCCTGGGATATTTAAGGTGTAATGAAGTGGAGGTTCTTTTCAACAGAGCAGTCCTAAACTTTGGGGTGCCTGTGTCTTGCTGATTTTTAGTTTTCCCAATTTATACGCCCATGAGTGGAAGTGCCCTCTGCTCTCTAAGCTGAGTTTCTTAGATGTTTCAGGACACACCGTACACTTCTCCAGAGTGGCTGTTGGCAATTTACATCCCCCCCATCAGCGTAGCCAGGCTCCCGTTTCTCCATGGCCTGTCCTGCATTTCTGGGTTTGACACTTTATTCAGCATGGCCATTTTGACCGATGGGAAGCGAGACTTCTTTGTAGCGCTGATTTGCCTTTCCAGGTTGCTTGGTTGGCCAAAAAGGGCGTATGCCTTTTTTCCTGAATGTATTCAGGAAAAAACGCATACGCCCTTTTTGGCCAAGGGCATCATTGTCGAGGTTTTGCCGCTTTTCCTGTGCTTTAAAGGCGATTCGAATCTCCCTCCTGAAATCTGTTTCCTACAATTCTGCCTTGCTTTCCAATCCTCTTCGTTGCCTTCCCTCAATATATTTGTGGACGAGAGTTATCACTTATAAGTCTGCAGGTTTGTGAATTGCAGTGCTCCTGAGCTCCATTTTTCAACTCGCTTTCTTGGGAGCTGGCCGCAAAAGCGCAGGATTGCTTCACGCTGTATTCTGGTTCCGGGCGGCAGGCTGAGCCTGTGGTTAATTCTTCTTTCTGATGGGAAAGTGGAGTGACCTGTGCCTGTCCCAACACCTAGAGCTAGTCTCTCATTGGTTCCCACTCTTCCCGTTCATCCTCAGGACAAATTGCAATCTGAACGGAACAGGAGGTTAAAGGTGCTGATTCTCCAAGGAGGGAGATTGCTAGTAAAGCGGCTGGAATGGCGAACCCGAGCACAAGGAGATGAGAAATGAGGTGCGTTTTGGAAACCTTTCCCGATCACACGGTGTACCATCTTCTGGGTTTCTCATGCATGTTTTCGATGTAGGAAGATGCCCTTGAACCTGGAGATTTGGGACCCATGGGATGGATACCACGCAGTATTACTTTAAAGGGTCTGCGTTTCCTCACCCAACCTCACCAAACCTCTCAGCCCCAAGAGTGTCCACCCTTATGTCTCAATCAGCTGTGGGTCTAGATATGGTCAATCCAGGTGGCATCACAGCCCCTGAACGAATTTTGTAAGAATTTCTCTCTCTTTCACTGTCTTTGTTTCATGGGTTTTTAAAAGTAATTGATTTTTATAATGGGGTTTAACTGCTTTTTACTGCTGTGTTTCTGCCGCTTTACACCCACTTGACTCACTTACAGAGAGATATCAATACATAGGTTTTAAGATTCTTACTAGTCAGATATATTCTTGGGCGGTGAATAGGGGGTGTTGAGTCCAATTCACTGAATAAGGAGTAGGTCTTGTTTATTACCTATTGGGTTTATGGAACGGTATCTGAGCTAATTTGAAACCCTTGTTTTATGCATCACCCCACCTCACCTTTCCCGTTAAGCAGCCATAGTGTGTTTTCTAAACGTGTGACTCTGTTCTGTTTTGCAATTCAGTTCAAGGGTAGCGGTTTTTACATTCCCTCTATAAGTGATATCTTATGATAAGTGTCTTTTTCTGTGTGACTTATTTCACTTAGAATCGTCGTACCTAAATCCACTCATCATGCTGCTACTAGCCTTATGACGTTGATTTCATGGCTGAGTGATATTCCATTGTACATAAGGACCACAACTTCTTTATCCATTTTTCTCTTTCCTGGGATATTTAAGGTGTAACGAAGTGGAGGTTCTTGTCAACAGAGCAGCCCTAAACTTTGGGGTGCCTGTGTCTTGCTGATTTTTAGTTTTCCCAATTTATACGCCCATGAGTGGAAGTGCCCTATGCTCTCTAAGCTGAGTTTCTTAGATGTTTCAGGACACACCGTACACTTCTCCAGAGTGGCTGTTGGCAATTTACATCCCGCCCATCAGCGTAGCCAGGCTCCCGTTTCTCCATGGCCTGTCCTGCATTTCTGGGTTTGACACTTTATTCAGCATGGCCCTTTTGACCGATGGGAAGCGAGACTTCTTTGTAGCGCTGATTTGCCTTTCCAGGTTGCTTGGTTGGCCAAAAAGGGCGTATGCCTTTTTTCCTGAATGTATTCAGGAAAAAACGCATACGCCCTTTTTGGCCAAGGGCATCATTGTCGAGGTTTTGCCGCTTTTCCTGTGCTTTAAAGGCGATTCGAATCTCCCTCCTGAAATCTGTTTCCTACAATTCTGCCTTGCTTTCCAATCCTCTTCGTTGCCTTCCCTCAATATATTTGTGGACGAGAGTTATCACTTATAAGTCTGCAGGTTTGTGAATTGAAGTGCCCCTGAGCTCCATTTTTCAACTCGCTTTCTTGGGAGCTGGCCGCAAAAGCCCAGGATTGCTTCAGGCTGTATTCTGGTTCCGGGCGGCAGGCTGAGCCTGTGGTTAATTCTTCTTTCTGATGGGAAAGTGGAGTGACCTGTGCCTGTCCCAACACCTAGAGCTAGTCTCTCATTGGTTCCCACACTTCCCGTTCATCCTCAGGACAAATTCCAACCTGTACGGAACAGGAGGTTAAAGGTGCTGATTCTCCAAGGAGGGAGATTGCTAGTAAAGCGGCTGGAATGGCGAACCCGAGCACAAGGAGATGAGAAATGAGGTGCGTTTTGGAAACCTTTCCCGATCACACGGTGTACCATCTTCTGGGTTTCTCATGCATGTTTTCGATGTAGGAAGATGCCCTTGAACCTGGAGATTTGGGACCCATGGGATGGATACCACGCAGTACTACTTTAAAGGGTCTGCGTTTCCTCACCCAACCTCACCAAACCTCTCAGCCCCAAGAGTGTCCACCCTTATGTCTCAATCAGCTGTGGGTCTAGATATGGTCAATCCAGGTGGCATCACAGCCCCTGAACGAATTTTGTAAGAATTTCCCTCTCTTTCACTGTCTTTGTTTCACGGGTTTTTAAAAGTAATTGATTTTTATAATGGGGTTTAACTGCTTTTTACTGCTGTGTTTATGCCGCTTTACACCCACTTGACTCACTTACAGAGAGATATCAATACATAGGTTTTAAGATTCTTACTAGTCAGATATATTCTTGGGCGGTGAATAGGGGGTGTTGAGTCCAATTCACTGAATAAGGAGTAGGTCTTGTCTATTACCTATTGGGTTTATGGAACGGTATCTGAGCTAATTTGAAACCCTTGTTTTATGCATCACCCTACCTCACCTTTCCCGTTAAGCAGCCATAGTGTGTTTTCTAAACGTGTGACTCTGTTCTGTTTTGCAATTCAGTTCAAGGGTAGCGGTTTTTACATTCCCTCTATAAGTGATATCTTATGATAAGTGTCTTTTTCTGTGTGACTTATTTCACTTAGAATCGTCGTACCTAAATCCACTCATCATGCTGCTACTAGGCCTTATGACGTTGATTTCATGGCTGAGTGATATTCCATTGTACATAAGGACCACAACTTCTTTATCCATTTTTCTCTTTCCTGGGATATTTAAGGTGTAACGAAGTGGAGGTTATTGTCAACAGAGCAGCCCTAAACTTTGGGGTGCCTGTGTCTTGCTGATTTTTAGTTTTCCCAATTTATACGCCCATGAGTGGAAGTGCCCTATGCTCTCTAAGCTGAGTTTCTTAGATGTTTCAGGACACACCGTACACTTCTCCAGAGTGGCTGTTGGCAATTTACATCCCGCCCATCAGCGTAGCCAGGCTCCCGTTTCTCCATGGCCTGTCCTGCATTTCTGGGTTTGACACTTTACTCAGCATGGCCCTTTTGACCGATGGGAAGCGAGACTTCTTTGTAGCGCTGATTTGCCTTTCCAGGTTGCTTGGTTGGCCAAAAAGGGCGTATGCGTTTTTTCCTGAATGTATTCAGGAAAAAACGCATACGCCCTTTTTGGCCAAGGGCATCATTGTCGAGGTTTTGCCGCTTTTCCTGTGCTTTAAAGGCGATTCGAATCTCCCTCCTGAAATCTGTTTCCTACAATTCTGCCTTGCTTTCCAATCCTCTTCGTTGCCTTCCCTCAATATATTTGTGGACGAGAGTTATCACTTATAAGTCTGCAGGTTTGTGAATTGCAGTGCTCCTGAGCTCCATTTTTCAACTCGCTTTCTTGGGAGCTGGCCGCAAAAGCGCAGGATTGCTTCAGGCTGTATTCTGGTTCCGGGCGGCAGGCTGAGCCTGTGGTTAATTCTTCTTTCTGATGGGAAAGTGGAGTGACCTGTGCCTGTCCCAACACCTAGAGCTAGTCTCTCATTGGTTCCCACACTTCCCGTTCATCCTCAGGACAAATTCCAACCTGTACGGAACAGGAGGTTAAAGGTGCTGATTCTCCAAGGAGGGAGATTGCTAGTAAAGCGGCTGGAATGGCGAACCCGAGCACAAGGAGATGAGAAATGAGGTGCGTTTTGGAAACCTTTCCCGATCACACGGTGTACCATCTTCTGGGTTTCTCATGCATGTTTTCGATGTAGGAAGATGCCCTTGAACCTGGAGATTTGGGACCCATGGGATGGATACCACGCAGTATTACTTTAAAGGGTCTGCGTTTCCTCACCCAACCTCACCAAACCTCTCAGCCCCAAGAGTGTCCACCCTTATGTCTCAATCAGCTGTGGGTCTAGATATGGTCAATCCAGGTGGCATCACAGCCCCTGAACGAATTTTGTAAGAATTTCCCTCTCTTTCACTGTCTTTGTTTCACGGGTTTTTAAAAGTAATTGATTTTTATAATGGGGTTTAACTGCTTTTTACTGCTGTGTTTATGCCGCTTTACACCCACTTGACTCACTTACAGAGAGATATCAATACATAGGTTTTAAGATTCTTACTAGTCAGATATATTCTTGGGCGGTGAATAGGGGGTGTTGAGTCCAATTCACTGAATAAGGAGTAGGTCTTGTCTATTACCTATTGGGTTTATGGAACGGTATCTGAGCTAATTTGAAACCCTTGTTTTATGCATCACCCTACCTCACCTTTCCCGTTAAGCAGCCATAGTGTGTTTTCTAAACGTGTGACTCTGTTCTGTTTTGCAATTCAGTTCAAGGGTAGCGGTTTTTACATTCCCTCTATAAGTGATATCTTATGATAAGTGTCTTTTTCTGTGTGACTTATTTCACTTAGAATCGTCGTACCTAAATCCACTCATCATGCTGCTACTAGCCTTATGACGTTGATTTCATGGCTGAGTGATATTCCATTGTACATAAGGACCACAACTTCTTTATCCATTTTTCTCTTTCCTTGGATATTTAAGGTGTAACGAAGTGGAGGTTCTTGTCAACAGAGCAGCCCTTAACTTTGGGGTGCCTGTGTCTTGCTGATTTTTAGTTTTCCCAGTTTATACGCCCATGAGTGGAAGTGCCCTATGCTCTCTAAGCTGAGTTTCTTAGATGTTTCAGGACACACCGTACACTTCTCCAGAGTGGCTGTTGGCAATTTACATCCCGCCCATCAGCGTAGCCAGGCTCCCGTTTCTCCATGGCCTGTCCTGCATTTCTGGATTTGACACGTTATTCAGCATGGCCCCTTTGACCGATGGGAAGCGAGACTTCTTTGTAGCGCTGATTTGCCTTTCCAGGTTGCTTGGTTGGCCAAAAAGGGCGTATGCGTTTTTTCCTGAATGTATTCAGGAAAAAACGCATACGCCCTTTTTGGCCAAGGGCATCATTGTCGAGGTTTTGCCGCTTTTCCTGTGCTTTAAAGGCGATTCGAATCTCCCTCCTGAAATCTGTTTCCTACAATTCTGCCTTGCTATCCAATCCTCTTCGTTGCCTTCCCTCAATATATTTGTGGACGAGAGTTATCACTTGTAAGTCTGCAGGTTTGTGAATTGCAGTGCTCCTGAGCTCCATTTTTCAACTCGCTTTCTTGGGAGCTGGCCGCAAAAGCGCAGGATTGCTTCAGGCTGTATTCTGGTTCCGGGCGGCAGGCTGAGCCTGTGGTTAATTCTTCTTTCTGATGGGAAAGTGGAGTGACCTGTGCCTGTCCCAACACCTAGAGCTAGTCTCTCATTGGTTCCCACACTTCCCGTTCATCCTCAGGACAAATTCCAACCTGTACGGAACAGGAGGTTAAAGGTGCTGATTCTCCAAGGAGGGAGATTGCTAGTAAAGCGGCTGGAATGGCGAACCCGAGCACAAGGAGATGAGAAATGAGGTGCGTTTTGGAAACCTTTCCCGATCACACGGTGTACCATCTTCTGGGTTTCTCATGCATGTTTTCGATGTAGGAAGATGCCCTTGAACCTGGAGATTTGGGACCCATGGGATGGATACCACGCAGTATTACTTTAAAGGGTCTGCGTTTCCTCACCCAACCTCACCAAACCTCTCAGCCCCAAGAGTGTCCACCCTTATGTCTCAATCAGCTGTGGGTCTAGATATGGTCAATCCAGGTGGCATCACAGCCCCTGAACGAATTTTGTAAGAATTTCTCTCTCTTTCACTGTCTTTGTTTCACTGGTTTTTAAAAGTAATTGAATTTTATAATGGGGTTTAACTGCTTTTTACTGCTGTGTTTCTGCCGATTTACACCCACTTGACTCACTTACAGAGAGATATCAATACATAGGTTTTAAGATTCTTACTAGTCAGATATATTCTTGGGCGGTGAATAGGGGGTGTTGAGTCCAATTCATTGAATGAGGAGTAGGTCTTGTCTATTACCTATTGGGTTTATGGAACGGTATCTGAGCTAATTTGAAACCCTTGTTTTATGCATCACCCCACCTCACCTTTCCCGTTAAGCAGCCATAGTGTGTTTTCTAAACGTGTGACTCTGGTCTGTTTTGCAATTCAGTTCAAGGGTAGCGGTTTTTACATTCCCTCTATAAGTGATATCTTATGATAAGTGTCTTTTTCTGTGTGACTTATTTCACTTAGAATCGTCGTACCTAAATCCACTCATCATGCTGCTACTAGCCTTATGACGTTGATTTCATGGCTGAGTGATATTCCATTGTACATAAGGACCACAACTTCTTTATCCATTTTTCTCTTTCCTGGGATATTTAAGGTGTAACGAAGTGGAGGTTCTTGTCAACAGAGCAGCCCTAAACTTTGGGGTGCCTGTGTCTTGCTGATTTTTAGTTTTCCCAATTTATACGCCCATGAGTGGAAGTGCCCTATGCTCTCTAAGCTGAGTTTCTTAGATGTTTCAGGACACACCGTACACTTCTCCAGAGTGGCTGTTGGCAATTTACATCCCGCCCATCAGCGTAGCCAGGCTCCCGTTTCTCCATGGCCTGTCCTGCATTTCTGGGTTTGACACTTTATTCAGCATGGCCCTTTTGACCGATGGGAAGCGAGACTTCTTTGTAGCGCTGATTTGCCTTTCCAGGTTGCTTGGTTGGCCAAAAAGGGCGTATGCCTTTTTTCCTGAATGTATTCAGGAAAAAACGCATACGCCCTTTTTGGCCAAGGGCATCATTGTCGAGGTTTTGCCGCTTTTCCTGTGCTTTAAAGGCGATTCGAATCTCCCTCCTGAAATCTGTTTCCTACAATTCTGCCTTGCTTTCCAATCCTCTTCGTTGCCTTCCCTCAATATATTTGTGGACGAGAGTTATCACTTATAAGTCTGCAGGTTTGTGAATTGCAGTGCTCCTGAGCTCCATTTTTCAACTCGCTTTCTTGGGAGCTGGCCGCAAAAGCGCAGGATTGCTTCAGGCTGTATTCTGGTTCCGGGCGGCAGGCTGAGCCTGTGGTTAATTCTTCTTTCTGATGGGAAAGTGGAGTGACCTGTGCCTGTCCCAACACCTAGAGCTAGTCTCTCATTGGTTCCCACTCTTCCCGTTCATCCTCAGGACAAATTCCAACCTGTATGGAACAGGAGGTTAAAGGTGCTGATTCTCCAAGGAGGGAGATTGCTAGTAAAGCTGCTGGAATGGCGAACCCGAGCACAAGGAGATGAGAAATGAGGTGCGTTTTGGAAACCTTTCCCGATCACACGGTGTACCATCTTCTGGGTTTCTCATGCATGTTTTCGATGTAGGAAGATGCCCTTGAACCTGGAGATCTGGGACCCATGGGATGGATACCACGCAGTACTACTTTAAAGGGTCTGCGTTTCCTCACCCAACCTCACCAAACCTCTCAGCCCCAAGAGTGTCCACCCTTATGTCTCAATCAGCTGTGGGTCTAGATATGGTCAATCCAGGTGGCATCACAGCCCCTGAACGAATTTTGTAAGAATTTCTCTCTCTTTCACTGTCTTTGTTTCACGGGTTTTTAAAAGTAATTGATTTTTATAATGGGGTTTAACTGCTTTTTACTGCTGTGTTTATGCCGCTTTACACCCACTTGACTCACTTACAGAGAGATATCAATACATAGGTTTTAAGATTCTTACTAGTCAGATATATTCTTGGGCGGTGAATAGGGGGTGTTGAGTCCAATTCACTGAATAAGGAGTAGGTCTTGTCTATTACCTATTGGGTTTATGGAACGGTATCTGAGCTAATTTGAAACCCTTGTTTTATGCATCACCCTACCTCACCTTTCCCGTTAAGCAGCCATAGTGTGTTTTCTAAACGTGTGACTCTGTTCTGTTTTGCAATTCAGTTCAAGGGTAGCGGTTTTTACATTCCCTCTATAAGTGATATGTTATGATAAGTGTCTTTTTCTGTGTGACTTATTTCACTTAGAATCGTCGTACCTAAATCCACTCATCATGCTGCTACTAGCCTTATGACGTTGATTTCATGGCTGAGTGATATTCCATTGTACATAAGGACCACAACTTCTTTATCCATTTTTCTCTTTCCTTGGATATTTAAGGTGTAACGAAGTGGAGGTTCTTGTCAACAGAGCAGCCCTTAACTTTGGGGTGCCTGTGTCTTGCTGATTTTTAGTTTTCCCAGTTTATACGCCCATGAGTGGAAGTGCCCTATGCTCTCTAAGCTGAGTTTCTTAGATGTTTCAGGACACACCGTACACTTCTCCAGAGTGGCTGTTGGCAATTTACATCCCGCCCATCAGCGTAGCCAGGCTCCCGTTTCTCGATGGCCTGTCCTGCATTTCTGGATTTGACACGTTATTCAGCATGGCCCCTTTGACCGATGGGAAGCGAGACTTCTTTGTAGCTCTGATTTGCCTTTCCAGGTTGCTTGGTTGGCCAAAAAGGGCGTATGCGTTTTTTCCTGAATGTATTCAGGAAAAAACGCATACGCCCTTTTTGGCCAAGGGCATCATTGTCGAGGTTTTGCCGCTTTTCCTGTGCTTTAAAGGCGATTCGAATCTCCCTCCTGAAATCTGTTTCCTACAATTCTGCCTTGCTATCCAATCCTCTTCGTTGCCTTCCCTCAATATATTTGTGGACGAGAGTTATCACTTGTAAGTCTGCAGGTTTGTGAATTGCAGTGCTCCTGAGCTCCATTTTTCAACTCGCTTTCTTGGGAGCTGGCCGCAAAAGCGCAGGATTGCTTCAGGCTGTATTCTGGTTCCGGGCGGCAGGCTGAGCCTGTGGTTAATTCTTCTTTCTGATGGGAAAGTGGAGTGACCTGTGCCTGTCCCAACACCTAGAGCTAGTCTCTCATTGGTTCCCACACTTCCCGTTCATCCTCAGGACAAATTCCAACCTGTACGGAACAGGAGGTTAAAGGTGCTGATTCTCCAAGGAGGGAGATTGCTAGTAAAGCGGCTGGAATGGCGAACCCGAGCACAAGGAGATGAGAAATGAGGTGCGTTTTGGAAACCTTTCCCGATCACACGGTGTACCATCTTCTGGGTTTCTCATGCATGTTTTCGATGTAGGAAGATGCCCTTGAACCTGGAGATTTGGGACCCATGGGATGGATACCACGCAGTATTACTTTAAAGGGTCTGCGTTTCCTCACCCAACCTCACCAAACCTCTCAGCCCCAAGAGTGTCCACCCTTATGTCTCAATCAGCTGTGGGTCTAGATATGGTCAATCCAGGTGGCATCACAGCCCCTGAACGAATTTTGTAAGAATTTCTCTCTCTTTCACTGTCTTTGTTTCACTGGTTTTTAAAAGTAATTGAATTTTATAATGGGGTTTAACTGCTTTTTACTGCTGTGTTTCTGCCGATTTACACCCACTTGACTCACTTACAGAGAGATATCAATACATAGGTTTTAAGATTCTTACTAGTCAGATATATTCTTGGGCGGTGAATAGGGGGTGTTGAGTCCAATTCACTGAATGAGGAGTAGGTCTTGTCTATTACCTATTGGGTTTATGGAACGGTATCTGAGCTAATTTGAAACCCTTGTTTTATGCATCACCCCACCTCACCTTTCCCGTTAAGCAGCCATAGTGTGTTTTCTAAACGTGTGACTCTGGTCTGTTTTGCAATTCAGTTCAAGGGTAGCGGTTTTTACATTCCCTCTATAAGTGATATCTTATGATAAGTGTCTTTTTCTGTGTGACTTATTTCACTTAGAATCGTCGTACCTAAATCCACTCATCATGCTGCTACTAGCCTTATGACGTTGATTTCATGGCTGAGTGATATTCCATTGTACATAAGGACCACAACTTCTTTATCCATTTTTCTCTTTCCTGGGATATTTAAGGTGTAACGAAGTGGAGGTTCTTGTCAACAGAGCAGCCCTAAACTTTGGGGTGCCTGTGTCTTGCTGATTTTTAGTTTTCCCAATTTATACGCCCATGAGTGGAAGTGCCCTATGCTCTCTAAGCTGAGTTTCTTAGATGTTTCAGGACACACCGTACACTTCTCCAGAGTGGCTGTTGGCAATTTACATCCCGCCCATCAGCGTAGCCAGGCTCCCGTTTCTCCATGGCCTGTCCTGCATTTCTGGGTTTGACACTTTATTCAGCATGGCCCTTTTGACCGATGGGAAGCGAGACTTTTTTGTAGCGCTGATTTGCCTTTCCAGGTTGCTTGGTTGGCCAAAAAGGGCGTATGCCTTTTTTCCTGAATGTATTCAGGAAAAAACGCATACGCCCTTTTTGGCCAAGGGCATCATTGTCGAGGTTTTGCCGCTTTTCCTGTGCTTTAAAGGCGATTCGAATCTCCCTCCTGAAATCTGTTTCCTACAATTCTGCCTTGCTTTCCAATCCTCTTCGTTGCCTTCCCTCAATATATTTGTGGACGAGAGTTATCACTTATAAGTCTGCAGGTTTGTGAATTGCAGTGCTCCTGAGCTCCATTTTTCAACTCGCTTTCTTGGGAGCTGGCCGCAAAAGCGCAGGATTGCTTCAGGCTGTATTCTGGTTCCGGGCGGCAGGCTGAGCCTGTGGTTAATTCTTCTTTCTGATGGGAAAGTGGAGTGACCTGTGCCTGTCCCAACACCTAGAGCTAGTCTCTCATTGGTTCCCACTCTTCCCGTTCATCCTCAGGACAAATTCCAACCTGTATGGAACAGGAGGTTAAAGGTGCTGATTCTCCAAGGAGGGAGATTGCTAGTAAAGCTGCTGGAATGGCGAACCCGAGCACAAGGAGATGAGAAATGAGGTGCGTTTTGGAAACCTTTCCCGATCACACGGTGTACCATCTTCTGGGTTTCTCATGCATGTTTTCGATGTAGGAAGATGCCCTTGAACCTGGAGATCTGGGACCCATGGGATGGATACCACGCAGTACTACTTTAAAGGGTCTGCGTTTCCTCACCCAACCTCACCAAACCTCTCAGCCCCAAGAGTGTCCACCCTTATGTCTCAATCAGCTGTGGGTCTAGATATGGTCAATCCAGGTGGCATCACAGCCCCTGAACGAATTTTGTAAGAATTTCTCTCTCTTTCACTGTCTTTGTTTCACGGGTTTTTAAAAGTAATTGATTTTTATAATGGGGTTTAACTGCTTTTTACTGCTGTGTTTATGCCGCTTTACACCCACTTGACTCACTTACAGAGAGATATCAATACATAGGTTTTAAGATTCTTACTAGTCAGATATATTCTTGGGCGGTGAATAGGGGGTGTTGAGTCCAATTCACTGAATAAGGAGTAGGTCTTGTCTATTACCTATTGGGTTTATGGAACGGTATCTGAGCTAATTTGAAACCCTTGTTTTATGCATCACCCTACCTCACCTTTCCCGTTAAGCAGCCATAGTGTGTTTTCTAAACGTGTGACTCTGTTCTGTTTTGCAATTCAGTTCAAGGGTAGCGGTTTTTACATTCCCTCTATAAGTGATATCTTATGATAAGTGTCTTTTTCTGTGTGACTTATTTCACTTAGAATCGTCGTACCTAAATCCACTCATCATGCTGCTACTAGCCTTATGACGTTGATTTCATGGCTGAGTGATATTCCATTGTACATAAGGACCACAACTTCTTTATCCATTTTTCTCTTTCCTTGGATATTTAAGGTGTAACGAAGTGGAGGTTCTTGTCAACAGAGCAGCCCTTAACTTTGGGGTGCCTGTGTCTTGCTGATTTTTAGTTTTCCCAGTTTATACGCCCATGAGTGGAAGTGCCCTATGCTCTCTAAGCTGAGTTTCTTAGATGTTTCAGGACACACCGTACACTTCTCCAGAGTGGCTGTTGGCAATTTACATCCCGCCCATCAGCGTAGCCAGGCTCCCGTTTCTCCATGGCCTGTCCTGCATTTCTGGATTTGACACGTTATTCAGCATGGCCCCTTTGACCGATGGGAAGCGAGACTTCTTTGTAGCGCTGATTTGCCTTTCCAGGTTGCTTGGTTGGCCAAAAAGGGCGTATGCGTTTTTTCCTGAATGTATTCAGGAAAAAACGCATACGCCCTTTTTGGCCAAGGGCATCATTGTCGAGGTTTTGCCGCTTTTCCTGTGCTTTAAAGGCGATTCGAATCTCCCTCCTGAAATCTGTTTCCTACAATTCTGCCTTGCTATCCAATCCTCTTCGTTGCCTTCCCTCAATATATTTGTGGACGAGAGTTATCACTTGTAAGTCTGCAGGTTTGTGAATTGCAGTGCTCCTGAGCTCCATTTTTCAACTCGCTTTCTTGGGAGCTGGCCGCAAAAGCGCAGGATTGCTTCAGGCTGTATTCTGGTTCCGGGCGGCAGGCTGAGCCTGTGGTTAATTCTTCTTTCTGATGGGAAAGTGGAGTGACCTGTGCCTGTCCCAACACCTAGAGCTAGTCTCTCATTGGTTCCCACACTTCCCGTTCATCCTCAGGACAAATTCCAACCTGTACGGAACAGGAGGTTAAAGGTGCTGATTCTCCAAGGAGGGAGATTGCTAGTAAAGCGGCTGGAATGGCGAACCCGAGCACAAGGAGATGAGAAATGAGGTGCGTTTTGGAAACCTTTCCCGATCACACGGTGTACCATCTTCT
Source organism: Balaenoptera physalus (assembly GCF_965194825.1). Lineage (NCBI taxonomy): Eukaryota > Metazoa > Chordata > Mammalia > Artiodactyla > Balaenopteridae > Balaenoptera > Balaenoptera physalus. Next base: position 88,956,986 of record NC_138888.1, on the reverse strand, counting down.
GGGTTGCTCATGCATGTTTTCGATGTAGGAAGATGCCCTTGAACCTGGAGATTTGGGACCCATGGGATGGATACCACGCAGTATTACTTTAAAGGGTCTGCGTTTCCTCACCCAACCTCACCAAACCTCTCAGCCCCAAGAGTGTCCACCCTTATGTCTCAATCAGCTGTGGGTCTAGATATGGTCAATCCAGGTGGCATCACAGCCCCTGAACGAATTTTGTAAGAATTTCTCTCTCTTTCACTGTCTTTGTTTCACTGGTTTTTAAAAGTAATTGAATTTTATAATGGGGTTTAACTGCTTTTTACTGCTGTGTTTCTGCCGATTTACACCCACTTGACTCACTTACAGAGAGATATCAATACATAGGTTTTAAGATTCTTACTAGTCAGATATATTCTTGGGCGGTGAATAGGGGGTGTTGAGTCCAATTCACTGAATGAGGAGTAGGTCTTGTCTATTACCTATTGGGTTTATGGAACGGTATCTGAGCTAATTTGAAACCCTTGTTTTATGCATCACCCCACCTCACCTTTCCCGTTAAGCAGCCATAGTGTGTTTTCTAAACGTGTGACTCTGGTCTGTTTTGCAATTCAGTTCAAGGGTAGCGGTTTTTACATTCCCTCTATAAGTGATATCTTATGATAAGTGTCTTTTTCTGTGTGACTTATTTCACTTAGAATCGTCGTACCTAAATCCACTCATCATGCTGCTACTAGCCTTATGACGTTGATTTCATGGCTGAGTGATATTCAATTGTACATAAGGACCACAACTTCTTTATCCATTTTTCTCTTTCCTGGGATATTTAAGGTGTAACGAAGTGGAGGTTCTTGTCAACAGAGCAGCCCTAAACTTTGGGGTGCCTGTGTCTTGCTGATTTTTAGTTTTCCCAATTTATACGCCCATGAGTGGAAGTGCCCTATGCTCTCTAAGCTGAGTTTCTTAGATGTTTCAGGACACACCGTACATTTCTCCAGAGTGGCTGTTGGCAATTTACATCCCGCCCATCAGCGTAGCCAGGCTCCCGTTTCTCCATGGCCTGTCCTGCATTTCTGGGTTTGACACTTTATTCAGCATGGCCCTTTTGACCGATGGGAAGCGAGACTTCTTTGTAGCGCTGATTTGCCTTTCCAGGTTGCTTGGTTGGCCAAAAAGGGCGTATGCCTTTTTTCCTGAATGTATTCAGGAAAAAACGCATACGCCCTTTTTGGCCAAGGGCATCATTGTCGAGGTTTTGCCGCTTTTCCTGTGCTTTAAAGGCGATTCGAATCTCCCTCCTGAAATCTGTTTCCTACAATTCTGCCTTGCTTTCCAATCCTCTTCGTTGCCTTCCCTCAATATATTTGTGGACGAGAGTTATCACTTATAAGTCTGCAGGTTTGTGAATTGCAGTGCTCCTGAGCTCCATTTTTCAACTCGCTTTCTTGGGAGCTGGCCGCAAAAGCCCAGGATTGCTTCAGGCTGTATTCTGGTTCCGGGCGGCAGGCTGAGCCTGTGGTTAATTCTTCTTTCTGATGGGAAAGTGGAGTGACCTGTGCCTGTCCCAACACCTAGAGCTAGTCTCTCTTTGGTTCCCACACTTCCCGTTCATCCTCAGGACAAATTCCAACCTGTACGGAACAGGAGGTTAAAGGTGCTGATTCTCCAAGGAGGGAGATTGCTAGTAAAGCGGCTGGAATGGCGAACCCGAGCACAAGGAGATGAGAAATGAGGTGCGTTTTGGAAACCTTTCCCGATCACACGGTGTACCATCTTCTGGGTTTCTCATGCATGTTTTCGATGTAGGAAGATGCCCTTGAACCTGGAGATCTGGGACCCATGGGATGGATACCACGCAGTATTACTTTAAAGGGTCTGCGTTTCCTCACCCAACCTCACCAAACCTCTCAGCCCCAAGAGTGTCCACCCTTATGTCTCAATCAGCTGTTTGTCTAGATATGGTCAATCCAGGTGGCATCACAGCCCCTGAACGAATTTTGTAAGAATTTCTCTCTCTTTCACTGTCTTTGTTTCACGGGTTTTTAAAAGTAATGGATTTTTATAATGGGGTTCAGCTGCTTTTCACTGCTGTGTTTCTTCCGCTTTACACCCACTTGACTCACTTACAGAGTGATATCAATACAAAGCTTTTAAGCTTCTTACTAGTCAGATATATTCTTGGGCGGTGAATAGGGGGTGTTGAGTCCAATTCACTGAGCAAGGAGTAGGTCTTGTCTATTACATACTGGGTTTATGGAACGGTATCTGAGCTAATTTGAAACCCTTGTTTTATGCATCACCCCACCTCACCTTTCCCGTTAAGCAGCCATAGTGTGTTTTCTAAACGTGTGACTCTGTTCTGTTTTGCAATTCAGTTCAAGGGTAGCGGTTTTTACATTCCCTCTATAAGTGATATCTTATGATAAGTGTCTTTTTCTGTGTGACTTATTTCACTTAGAATCGTCGTACCTAAATCCACTCATCATGCTGCTACTAGCCTTATGACGTTGATTTCATGGCTGAGTGATATTCCATTGTACATAAGGACCACAACTTCTTTATCCATTTTTCTCTTTCCTGGGATATTTAAGGTGTAATGAAGTGGAGGTTCTTGTCAACAGAGCAGCCCTAAACTTTGGGGTGCCTGTGTCTTGCTGATTTTTAGTTTTCCCAATTTATACGCCCATGAGTGGAAGTGCCCTATGCTCTCTAAGCTGAGTTTCTTAGATGTTTCAGGACACACCGTACACTTCTCCAGAGTGGCTGTTGGCAATTTACATCCCGCCCATCAGCGTAGTCAGGCTCCCGTTTCTCCATGGCCTGTCTTGCATTTCTGGGTTTGACACTTTATTCAGCATGGCCATTTTGACCGATGGGAAGCGAGACTTTTTTGTAGCGCTGCTTTGCCTTTCCAGGTTGCTTGGTTGGCCAAAAAGGGCGTATGCCTTTTTTCCTGAATGTATTCAGGAAAAAACGCATACGCCCTTTTTGGCCAAGGGCATCATTGTCGAGGTTTTGCCGCTTTTCCTGTGCTTTAAAGGCGATTCGAATCTCCCTCCTGAAATCTGTTTCCTACAATTCTGCCTTGCTTTCCAATCCTCTTCGTTGCCTTCCCTCAATATATTTGTGGACGAGAGTTATCACTTATAAGTCTGCAGGTTTGTGAATTGCAGTGCTCCTGAGCTCCATTTTTCAACTCGCTTTCTTGGGAGCTGGCCGCAAAAGCCCAGGATTGCTTCAGGCCCTATTCTGGGCCCGGGCGGCAGGCTGAGCCTGTGGTTAATTCTTCTTCCTGATGTGAAAATAGAGTGACCTGTGCCTGTCCCAACACCTAGAGCTAGTCTCTCATTGGTTCCCCCTCTTCCCGTTCATCCTCAGGACAAATTGCAATCTGAACGGAACAGGAGGTTAAAGGTGCTGATTCTCCAAGGAGGGAGATTGCTAGTAAAGCGGCTGGAATGGCGAACCCGAGCACAAGGAGATGAGAAATGAGGTGTGTTTTGGAAACCTTTCCCGATCACACGGTGTACCATCTTCTGGGTTTCCCATGCATGTTTTCGATGTAGGAAGATGCCCTTGAACCTGGAGATTTGGGACCCATGGGATGGGTACCACGCAGTGTTACTTGAAAGGGTCTGCGTTTCCTCACCCAACCTCACCAAACCTCTCAGCCCCAAGAGTGTCCACCCTTATGTCTCAATCAGCTGTGGGTCTAGATATGGTCAATCCAGGTGGCATCACAGCCCCTGAACGAATTTTGTAAGAATTTCTCTCTCTTTCACTGTCTTTGTTTCACGGGTTTTTAAAAGTAATGGATTTTTATAATGGGGTTCAGCTGCTTTTCACTGCTGTGTTTCTTCCGCTTTACACCCACTTGACTCACTTACAGAGTGATATCAATACAAAGCTTTTAAGCTTCTTACTAGTCAGATATATTCTTGGGCGGTGAATAGGGGGTGTTGAGTCCAATTCACTGAGCAAGGAGTAGGTCTTGTCTATTACATACTGGGTTTATGGAACGGTATCTGAGCTAATTTGAAACCCTTGTTTTATGCATCACCCCACCTCACCTTTCCCGTTAAGCAGCCATAGTGTGTTTTCTAAACGTGTGACTCTGTTCTGTTTTGCAATTCAGTTCAAGGGTAGCGGTTTTTACATTCCCTCTATAAGTGATATCTTATGATAAGTGTCTTTTTCTGTGTGACTTATTTCACTTAGAATCGTCGTACCTAAATCCACTCATCATGCTGCTACTAGCCTTATGACGTTGATTTCATGGCTGAGTGATATTCCATTGTACATAAGGACCACAACTTCTTTATCCATTTTTCTCTTTCCTGGGATATTTAAGGTGTAACGAAGTGGAGGTTCTTGTCAACAGAGCAGCCCTAAACTTTGGGGTGCCTGTGTCTTGCTGATTTTTAGTTTTCCCAATTTATACGCCCATGAGTGGAAGTGCCCTATGCTCTCTAAGCTGAGTTTCTTAGATGTTTCAGGACACACCGTACACTTCTCCAGAGTGGCTGTTGGCAATTTACATCCCGCCCATCAGCGTAGCCAGGCTCCCGTTTCTCCATGGCCTGTCCTGCATTTCTGGGTTTGACATTTTATTCAGCATGGCCCTTTTGACCGATGGGAAGCGAGACTTTTTTGTAGCGCTGATTTGCCTTTCCAGGTTGCTTGGTTGGCCAAAAAGGGCGTATGCCTTTTTTCCTGAATGTATTCAGGAAAAAACGCATACGCCCTTTTTGGCCAAGGGCATCATTGTCGAGGTTTTGCCGCTTTTCCTGTGCTTTAAAGGCGATTCGAATCTCCCTCCTGAAATCTGTTTCCTACAATTCTGCCTTGCTTTCCAATCCTCTTCGTTGCCTTCCCTCAATATATTTGTGGACGAGAGTTATCACTTATAAGTCTGCAGGTTTGTGAATTGCAGTGCTCCTGAGCTCCATTTTTCAACTCGCTTTCTTGGGAGCTGGCCGCAAAAGCGCAGGATTGCTTCAGGCTGTATTCTGGTTCCGGGCGGCAGGCTGAGCCTGTGGTTAATTCTTCTTTCTGATGGGAAAGTGGAGTGACCTGTGCCTGTCCCAACACCTAGAGCTAGTCTCTCATTGGTTCCCACTCTTCCCGTTCATCCTCAGGACAAATTCCAACCTGTATGGAACAGGAGGTTAAAGGTGCTGATTCTCCAAGGAGGGAGATTGCTAGTAAAGCTGCTGGAATGGCGAACCCGAGCACAAGGAGATGAGAAATGAGGTGCGTTTTGGAAACCTTTCCCGATCACACGGTGTACCATCTTCTGGGTTTCTCATGCATGTTTTCGATGTAGGAAGATGCCCTTGAACCTGGAGATCTGGGACCCATGGGATGGATACCACGCAGTACTACTTTAAAGGGTCTGCGTTTCCTCACCCAACCTCACCAAACCTCTCAGCCCCAAGAGTGTCCACCCTTATGTCTCAATCAGCTGTGGGTCTAGATATGGTCAATCCAGGTGGCATCACAGCCCCTGAACGAATTTTGTAAGAATTTCTCTCTCTTTCACTGTCTTTGTTTCACGGGTTTTTAAAAGTAATTGATTTTTATAATGGGGTTTAACTGCTTTTTACTGCTGTGTTTATGCCGCTTTACACCCACTTGACTCACTTACAGAGAGATATCAATACATAGGTTTTAAGATTCTTACTAGTCAGATATATTCTTGGGCGGTGAATAGGGGGTGTTGAGTCCAATTCACTGAATAAGGAGTAGGTCTTGTCTATTACCTATTGGGTTTATGGAACGGTATCTGAGCTAATTTGAAACCCTTGTTTTATGCATCACCCTACCTCACCTTTCCCGTTAAGCAGCCATAGTGTGTTTTCTAAACGTGTGACTCTGTTCTGTTTTGCAATTCAGTTCAAGGGTAGCGGTTTTTACATTCCCTCTATAAGTGATATCTTATGATAAGTGTCTTTTTCTGTGTGACTTATTTCACTTAGAATCGTCGTACCTAAATCCACTCATCATGCTGCTACTAGCCTTATGACGTTGATTTCATGGCTGAGTGATATTCCATTGTACATAAGGACCACAACTTCTTTATCCATTTTTCTCTTTCCTTGGATATTTAAGGTGTAACGAAGTGGAGGTTCTTGTCAACAGAGCAGCCCTTAACTTTGGGGTGCCTGTGTCTTGCTGACTTTTAGTTTTCCCAGTTTATACGCCCATGAGTGGAAGTGCCCTATGCTCTCTAAGCTGAGTTTCTTAGATGTTTCAGGACACACCGTACACTTCTCCAGAGTGGCTGTTGGCAATTTACATCCCGCCCATCAGCGTAGCCAGGCTCCCGTTTCTCCATGGCCTGTCCTGCATTTCTGGATTTGACACGTTATTCAGCATGGCCCCTTTGACCGATGGGAAGCGAGACTTCTTTGTAGCGCTGATTTGCCTTTCCAGGTTGCTTGGTTGGCCAAAAAGGGCGTATGCGTTTTTTCCTGAATGTATTCAGGAAAAAACGCATACGCCCTTTTTGGCCAAGGGCATCATTGTCGAGGTTTTGCCGCTTTTCCTGTGCTTTAAAGGCGATTCGAATCTCCCTCCTGAAATCTGTTTCCTACAATTCTGCCTTGCTATCCAATCCTCTTCGTTGCCTTCCCTCAATATATTTGTGGACGAGAGTTATCACTTGTAAGTCTGCAGGTTTGTGAATTGCAGTGCTCCTGAGCTCCATTTTTCAACTCGCTTTCTTGGGAGCTGGCCGCAAAAGCGCAGGATTGCTTCAGGCTGTATTCTGGTTCCGGGCGGCAGGCTGAGCCTGTGGTTAATTCTTCTTTCTGATGGGAAAGTGGAGTGACCTGTGCCTGTCCCAACACCTAGAGCTAGTCTCTCATTGGTTCCCACACTTCCCGTTCATCCTCAGGACAAATTCCAACCTGTACGGAACAGGAGGTTAAAGGTGCTGATTCTCCAAGGAGGGAGATTGCTAGTAAAGCGGCTGGAATGGCGAACCCGAGCACAAGGAGATGAGAAATGAGGTGCGTTTTGGAAACCTTTCCCGATCACACGGTGTACCATCTTCTGGGTTGCTCATGCATGTTTTCGATGTAGGAAGATGCCCTTGAACCTGGAGATTTGGGACCCATGGGATGGATACCACGCAGTATTACTTTAAAGGGTCTGCGTTTCCTCACCCAACCTCACCAAACCTCTCAGCCCCAAGAGTGTCCACCCTTATGTCTCAATCAGCTGTGGGTCTAGATATGGTCAATCCAGGTGGCATCACAGCCCCTGAACGAATTTTGTAAGAATTTCTCTCTCTTTCACTGTCTTTGTTTCACTGGTTTTTAAAAGTAATTGAATTTTATAATGGGGTTTAACTGCTTTTTACTGCTGTGTTTCTGCCGATTTACACCCACTTGACTCACTTACAGAGAGATATCAATACATAGGTTTTAAGATTCTTACTAGTCAGATATATTCTTGGGCGGTGAATAGGGGGTGTTGAGTCCAATTCACTGAATGAGGAGTAGGTCTTGTCTATTACCTATTGGGTTTATGGAACGGTATCTGAGCTAATTTGAAACCCTTGTTTTATGCATCACCCCACCTCACCTTTCCCGTTAAGCAGCCATAGTGTGTTTTCTAAACGTGTGACTCTGGTCTGTTTTGCAATTCAGTTCAAGGGTAGCGGTTTTTACATTCCCTCTATAAGTGATATCTTATGATAAGTGTCTTTTTCTGTGTGACTTATTTCACTTAGAATCGTCGTACCTAAATCCACTCATCATGCTGCTACTAGCCTTATGACGTTGATTTCATGGCTGAGTGATATTCCATTGTACATAAGGACCACAACTTCTTTATCCATTTTTCTCTTTCCTGGGATATTTAAGGTGTAACGAAGTGGAGGTTCTTGTCAACAGAGCAGCCCTAAACTTTGGGGTGCCTGTGTCTTGCTGATTTTTAGTTTTCCCAATTTATACGCCCATGAGTGGAAGTGCCCTATGCTCTCTAAGCTGAGTTTCTTAGATGTTTCAGGACACACCGTACATTTCTCCAGAGTGGCTGTTGGCAATTTACATCCCGCCCATCAGCGTAGCCAGGCTCCCGTTTCTCCATGGCCTGTCCTGCATTTCTGGGTTTGACACTTTATTCAGCATGGCCCTTTTGACCGATGGGAAGCGAGACTTCTTTGTAGCGCTGATTTGCCTTTCCAGGTTGCTTGGTTGGCCAAAAAGGGCGTATGCCTTTTTTCCTGAATGTATTCAGGAAAAAACGCATACGCCCTTTTTGGCCAAGGGCATCATTGTCGAGGTTTTGCCGCTTTTCCTGTGCTTTAAAGGCGATTCGAATCTCCCTCCTGAAATCTGTTTCCTACAATTCTGCCTTGCTTTCCAATCCTCTTCGTTGCCTTCCCTCAATATATTTGTGGACGAGAGTTATCACTTATAAGTCTGCAGGTTTGTGAATTGCAGTGCTCCTGAGCTCCATTTTTCAACTCGCTTTCTTGGGAGCTGGCCGCAAAAGCCCAGGATTGCTTCAGGCTGTATTCTGGTTCCGGGCGGCAGGCTGAGCCTGTGGTTAATTCTTCTTTCTGATGGGAAAGTGGAGTGACCTGTGCCTGTCCCAACACCTAGAGCTAGTCTCTCTTTGGTTCCCACACTTCCCGTTCATCCTCAGGACAAATTCCAACCTGTACGGAACAGGAGGTTAAAGGTGCTGATTCTCCAAGGAGGGAGATTGCTAGTAAAGCGGCTGGAATGGCGAACCCGAGCACAAGGAGATGAGAAATGAGGTGCGTTTTGGAAACCTTTCCCGATCACACGGTGTACCATCTTCTGGGTTTCTCATGCATGTTTTCGATGTAGGAAGATGCCCTTGAACCTGGAGATCTGGGACCCATGGGATGGATACCACGCAGTATTACTTTAAAGGGTCTGCGTTTCCTCACCCAACCTCACCAAACCTCTCAGCCCCAAGAGTGTCCACCCTTATGTCTCAATCAGCTGTTTGTCTAGATATGGTCAATCCAGGTGGCATCACAGCCCCTGAACGAATTTTGTAAGAATTTCTCTCTCTTTCACTGTCTTTGTTTCACGGGTTTTTAAAAGTAATGGATTTTTATAATGGGGTTCAGCTGCTTTTCACTGCTGTGTTTCTTCCGCTTTACACCCACTTGACTCACTTACAGAGTGATATCAATACAAAGCTTTTAAGCTTCTTACTAGTCAGATATATTCTTGGGCGGTGAATAGGGGGTGTTGAGTCCAATTCACTGAGCAAGGAGTAGGTCTTGTCTATTACATACTGGGTTTATGGAACGGTATCTGAGCTAATTTGAAACCCTTGTTTTATGCATCACCCCACCTCACCTTTCCCGTTAAGCAGCCATAGTGTGTTTTCTAAACGTGTGACTCTGTTCTGTTTTGCAATTCAGTTCAAGGGTAGCGGTTTTTACATTCCCTCTATAAGTGATATCTTATGATAAGTGTCTTTTTCTGTGTGACTTATTTCACTTAGAATCGTCGTACCTAAATCCACTCATCATGCTGCTACTAGCCTTATGACGTTGATTTCATGGCTGAGTGATATTCCATTGTACATAAGGACCACAACTTCTTTATCCATTTTTCTCTTTCCTGGGATATTTAAGGTGTAATGAAGTGGAGGTTCTTGTCAACAGAGCAGCCCTAAACTTTGGGGTGCCTGTGTCTTGCTGATTTTTAGTTTTCCCAATTTATACGCCCATGAGTGGAAGTGCCCTATGCTCTCTAAGCTGAGTTTCTTAGATGTTTCAGGACACACCGTACACTTCTCCAGAGTGGCTGTTGGCAATTTACATCCCGCCCATCAGCGTAGTCAGGCTCCCGTTTCTCCATGGCCTGTCTTGCATTTCTGGGTTTGACACTTTATTCAGCATGGCCATTTTGACCGATGGGAAGCGAGACTTTTTTGTAGCGCTGCTTTGCCTTTCCAGGTTGCTTGGTTGGCCAAAAAGGGCGTATGCCTTTTTTCCTGAATGTATTCAGGAAAAAACGCATACGCCCTTTTTGGCCAAGGGCATCATTGTCGAGGTTTTGCCGCTTTTCCTGTGCTTTAAAGGCGATTCGAATCTCCCTCCTGAAATCTGTTTCCTACAATTCTGCCTTGCTTTCCAATCCTCTTCGTTGCCTTCCCTCAATATATTTGTGGACGAGAGTTATCACTTATAAGTCTGCAGGTTTGTGAATTGCAGTGCTCCTGAGCTCCATTTTTCAACTCGCTTTCTTGGGAGCTGGCCGCAAAAGCCCAGGATTGCTTCAGGCCCTATTCTGGGCCCGGGCGGCAGGCTGAGCCTGTGGTTAATTCTTCTTCCTGATGTGAAAATAGAGTGACCTGTGCCTGTCCCAACACCTAGAGCTAGTCTCTCATTGGTTCCCCCTCTTCCCGTTCATCCTCAGGACAAATTGCAATCTGAACGGAACAGGAGGTTAAAGGTGCTGATTCTCCAAGGAGGGAGATTGCTAGTAAAGCGGCTGGAATGGCGAACCCGAGCACAAGGAGATGAGAAATGAGGTGTGTTTTGGAAACCTTTCCCGATCACACGGTGTACCATCTTCTGGGTTTCCCATGCATGTTTTCGATGTAGGAAGATGCCCTTGAACCTGGAGATTTGGGACCCATGGGATGGGTACCACGCAGTGTTACTTGAAAGGGTCTGCGTTTCCTCACCCAACCTCACCAAACCTCTCAGCCCCAAGAGTGTCCACCCTTATGTCTCAATCAGCTGTGGGTCTAGATATGGTCAATCCAGGTGGCATCACAGCCCCTGAACGAATTTTGTAAGAATTTCTCTCTCTTTCACTGTCTTTGTTTCACGGGTTTTTAAAAGTAATGGATTTTTATAATGGGGTTCAGCTGCTTTTCACTGCTGTGTTTCTTCCGCTTTACACCCACTTGACTCACTTACAGAGTGATATCAATACAAAGCTTTTAAGCTTCTTACTAGTCAGATATATTCTTGGGCGGTGAATAGGGGGTGTTGAGTCCAATTCACTGAGCAAGGAGTAGGTCTTGTCTATTACATACTGGGTTTATGGAACGGTATCTGAGCTAATTTGAAACCCTTGTTTTATGCATCACCCCACCTCACCTTTCCCGTTAAGCAGCCATAGTGTGTTTTCTAAACGTGTGACTCTGTTCTGTTTTGCAATTCAGTTCAAGGGTAGCGGTTTTTACATTCCCTCTATAAGTGATATCTTATGATAAGTGTCTTTTTCTGTGTGACTTATTTCACTTAGAATCGTCGTACCTAAATCCACTCATCATGCTGCTACTAGCCTTATGACGTTGATTTCATGGCTGAGTGATATTCCATTGTACATAAGGACCACAACTTCTTTATCCATTTTTCTCTTTCCTGGGATATTTAAGGTGTAATGAAGTGGAGGTTCTTGTCAACAGAGCAGCCCTAAACTTTGGGGTGCCTGTGTCTTGCTGATTTTTAGTTTTCCCAATTTATACGCCCATGAGTGGAAGTGCCCTATGCTCTCTAAGCTGAGTTTCTTAGATGTTTCAGGACACACCGTACACTTCTCCAGAGTGGCTGTTGGCAATTTACATCCCGCCCATCAGCGTAGTCAGGCTCCCGTTTCTCCATGGCCTGTCTTGCATTTCTGGGTTTGACACTTTATTCAGCATGGCCATTTTGACCGATGGGAAGCGAGACTTTTTTGTAGCGCTGATTTGCCTTTCCAGGTTGCTTGGTTGGCCAAAAAGGGCGTATGCCTTTTTTCCTGAATGTATTCAGGAAAAAACGCATACGCCCTTTTTGGCCAAGGGCATCATTGTCGAGGTTTTGCCGCTTTTCCTGTGCTTTAAAGGCGATTCGAATCTCCCTCCTGAAATCTGTTTCCTACAATTCTGCCTTGCTTTCCAATCCTCTTCGTTGCCTTCCCTCAATATATTTGTGGACGAGAGTTATCACTTATAAGTCTGCAGGTTTGTGAATTGCAGTGCTCCTGAGCTCCATTTTTCAACTCGCTTTCTTGGGAGCTGGCCGCAAAAGCCCAGGATTGCTTCAGGCCCTATTCTGGGCCCGGGCGGCAGGCTGAGCCTGTGGTTAATTCTTCTTCCTGATGTGAAAATAGAGTGACCTGTGCCTGTCCCAACACCTAGAGCTAGTCTCTCATTGGTTCCCCCTCTTCCCGTTCATCCTCAGGACAAATTGCAATCTGAACGGAACAGGAGGTTAAAGGTGCTGATTCTCCAAGGAGGGAGATTGCTAGTAAAGCGGCTGGAATGGCGAACCCGAGCACAAGGAGATGAGAAATGAGGTGTGTTTTGGAAACCTTTCCCGATCACACGGTGTACCATCTTCTGGGTTTCCCATGCATGTTTTCGATGTAGGAAGATGCCCTTGAACCTGGAGATTTGGGACCCATGGGATGGGTACCACGCAGTGTTACTTGAAAGGGTCTGCGTTTCCTCACCCAACCTCACCAAACCTCTCAGCCCCAAGAGTGTCCACCCTTATGTCTCAATCAGCTGTGGGTCTAGATATGGTCAATCCAGGTGGCATCACAGCCCCTGAACGAATTTTGTAAGAATTTCTCTCTCTTTCACTGTCTTTGTTTCACGGGTTTTTAAAAGTAATGGATTTTTATAATGGGGTTCAGCTGCTTTTCACTGCTGTGTTTCTTCCGCTTTACACCCACTTGACTCACTTACAGAGTGATATCAATACAAAGCTTTTAAGCTTCTTACTAGTCAGATATATTCTTGGGCGGTGAATAGGGGGTGTTGAGTCCAATTCACTGAGCAAGGAGTAGGTCTTGTCTATTACATACTGGGTTTATGGAACGGTATCTGAGCTAATTTGAAACCCTTGTTTTATGCATCACCCCACCTCACCTTTCCCGTTAAGCAGCCATAGTGTGTTTTCTAAACGTGTGACTCTGTTCTGTTTTGCAATTCAGTTCAAGGGTAGCGGTTTTTACATTCCCTCTATAAGTGATATCTTATGATAAGTGTCTTTTTCTGTGTGACTTATTTCACTTAGAATCGTCGTACCTAAATCCACTCATCATGCTGCTACTAGCCTTATGACGTTGATTTCATGGCTGAGTGATATTCCATTGTACATAAGGACCACAACTTCTTTATCCATTTTTCTCTTTCCTGGGATATTTAAGGTGTAATGAAGTGGAGGTTCTTGTCAACAGAGCAGCCCTAAACTTTGGGGTGCCTGTGTCTTGCTGATTTTTAGTTTTCCCAATTTATACGCCCATGAGTGGAAGTGCCCTATGCTCTCTAAGCTGAGTTTCTTAGATGTTTCAGGACACACCGTACACTTCTCCAGAGTGGCTGTTGGCAATTTACATCCCGCCCATCAGCGTAGTCAGGCTCCCGTTTCTCCATGGCCTGTCTTGCATTTCTGGGTTTGACACTTTATTCAGCATGGCCATTTTGACCGATGGGAAGCGAGACTTTTTTGTAGCGCTGATTTGCCTTTCCAGGTTGCTTGGTTGGCCAAAAAGGGCGTATGCCTTTTTTCCTGAATGTATTCAGGAAAAAACGCATACGCCCTTTTTGGCCAAGGGCATCATTGTCGAGGTTTTGCCGCTTTTCCTGTGCTTTAAAGGCGATTCGAATCTCCCTCCTGAAATCTGTTTCCTACAATTCTGCCTTGCTTTCCAATCCTCTTCGTTGCCTTCCCTCAATATATTTGTGGACGAGAGTTATCACTTATAATTCTGCAGGTTTGTGAATTGCAGTGCTCCTGAGCTCCATTTTTCAACTCGCTTTCTTGGGAGCTGGCCGCAAAAGCCCAGGATTGCTTCAGGCCCTATTCTGGGCCCGGGCGGCAGGCTGAGCCTGTGGTTAATTCTTCTTCCTGATGTGAAAATAGAGTGACCTGTGCCTGTCCCAACACCTAGAGCTAGTCTCTCATTGGTTCCCCCTCTTCCCGTTCATCCTCAGGACAAATTGCAATCTGAACGGAACAGGAGGTTAAAGGTGCTGATTCTCCAAGGAGGGAGATTGCTAGTAAAGCGGCTGGAATGGCGAACCCGAGCACAAGGAGATGAGAAATGAGGTGTGTTTTGGAAACCTTTCCCGATCACACGGTGTACCATCTTCTGGGTTTCCCATGCATGTTTTCGATGTAGGAAGATGCCCTTGAACCTGGAGATTTGGGACCCATGGGATGGGTACCACGCAGTGTTACTTGAAAGGGTCTGCGTTTCCTCACCCAACCTCACCAAACCTCTCAGCCCCAAGAGTGTCCACCCTTATGTCTCAATCAGCTGTGGGTCTAGATATGGTCAATCCAGGTGGCATCACAGCCCCTGAACGAATTTTGTAAGAATTTCTCTCTCTTTCACTGTCTTTGTTTCACGGGTTTTTAAAAGTAATGGATTTTTATAATGGGGTTCAGCTGCTTTTCACTGCTGTGTTTCTTCCGCTTTACACCCACTTGACTCACTTACAGAGTGATATCAATACAAAGCTTTTAAGCTTCTTACTAGTCAGATATATTCTTGGGCGGTGAATAGGGGGTGTTGAGTCCAATTCACTGAGCAAGGAGTAGGTCTTGTCTATTACATACTGGGTTTATGGAACGGTATCTGAGCTAATTTGAAACCCTTGTTTTATGCATCACCCCACCTCACCTTTCCCGTTAAGCAGCCATAGTGTGTTTTCTAAACGTGTGACTCTGTTCTGTTTTGCAATTCAGTTCAAGGGTAGCGGTTTTTACATTCCCTCTATAAGTGATATCTTATGATAAGTGTCTTTTTCTGTGTGACTTATTTCACTTAGAATCGTCGTACCTAAATCCACTCATCATGCTGCTACTAGCCTTATGACGTTGATTTCATGGCTGAGTGATATTCCATTGTACATAAGGACCACAACATCTTTATCCATTTTTCTCTTTCCTGGGATATTTAAGGTGTAATGAAGTGGAGGTTCTTGTCAACAGAGCAGCCCTAAACTTTGGGGTGCCTGTGTCTTGCTGATTTTTAGTTTTCCCAATTTATACGCCCATGAGTGGAAGTGCCCTATGCTCTCTAAGCTGAGTTTCTTAGATGTTTCAGGACACCCCGTACACTTCTCCAGAGTGGCTGTTGGCAATTTACATCCCGCCCATCAGCGTAGTCAGGCTCCCGTTTCTCCATGGCCTGTCCTGCATTTCTGGGTTTGACACTTTATTCAGCATGGCCATTTTGACCGATGGGAAGCGAGACTTTTCTGTAGCGCTGATTTGCCTTTCCAGGTTGCTTGGTTGGCCAAAAAGGGCGTATGCCTTTTTTCCTGAATGTATTCAGGAAAAAACGCATACGCCCTTTTTGGCCAAGGGCATCATTGTCGAGGTTTTGCCGCTTTTCCTGTGCTTTAAAGGCGATTCGAATCTCCCTCCTGAAATCTGTTTCCTACAATTCTGCCTTGCTTTCCAATCCTCTTCGTTGCCTTCCCTCAATATATTTGTGGACGAGAGTTATCACTTATAAGTCTGCAGGTTTGTGAATTGCAGTGCTCCTGAGCTCCATTTTTCAACTCGCTTTCTTGGGAGCTGGCCGCAAAAGCGCAGGATTGCTTCAGGCCCTATTCTGGTCCCGGGCGGCAGGCTGAGCCTGTGGTTAATTCTTCTTCCTGATGGGGAAGTAGAGTGACCTGTGCCTGTCCCAACACCTAGAGCTAGTCTCTCATTGGTTCCCACTCTTCCCGTTCATCCTCAGGACAAATTGCAACCTGTACGGAACAGGAGGTTAAAGGTGCTGATTCTCCAAGGAGGGAGATTGCTAGTAAAGCGGCTGCAATGGCGAACCCGAGCACAAGGAGATGAGAAATGAGGTGCGTTTTGGAAACCTTTCCCGATCACACGGTGTACCATCTTCTGGGTTTCTCATGCATGTTTTCGATGTAGGAAGATGCCCTTGAACCTGGAGATTTGGGACCCATGGGATGGATACCACGCAGTATTACTTTAAAGGGTCTGCGTTTCCTCACCCAACCTCACCAAACCTCTCAGCCCCAAGAGTGTCCACCCTTATGTCTCAATCAGCTGTGGGTCTAGATATGGTCAATCCAGGTGGCATCACAGCCAATGAACGAATTTTGTAAGAATTTCTCTCTCTTTCACTGTCTTTGTTTCACGGGTTTTTAAAAGTAATTGATTTTTATAATGGGGTTTAACTGCTTTTTACTGCTGTGTTTCTGCCGCTTTACACCCACTTGACTCACTTACAGAGATATATCAATACATAGGCTTTAAGATTCTTACTAGTCAGATATATTCTTGGGCGGTGAATAGGGGGTGTTGAGTCCAATTCACTGAAGAAGGAGTAGGTCTTCTCTATTACCTATTGGGTTTATGGAACGGTATCTGAGCTAATTTGAAACCCTTGTTTTATGCATCACCCCACCTCACCTTTCCCGTTAAGCAGCCATAGTGTGTTTTCTAAACGTGTGACTCTGTTCTGTTTTGCAATTCAGTTCAAGGGTAGCGGTTTTTACATTCCCTCTATAAGTGATATCTTATGATAAGTGTCTTTTTCTGTGTGACTTATTTCACTTAGAATCGTCGTACCTAAATCCACTCATCATGCTGCTACTAGCCTTATGACGTTGATTTCATGGCTGAGTGATATTCCATTGTACATAAGGACCACAACTTCTTTATCCATTTTTCTCTTTCCTGGGATATTTAAGGTGTAACGAAGTGGAGGTTCTTGTCAACAGAGCAGCCCTAAACTTTGGGGTGCCTGTGTCTTGCTGATTTTTAGTTTTCCCAATTTATACGCCCATGAGTGGAAGTGCCCTATGCTCTCTAAGCTGAGTTTCTTAGATGTTTCAGGACACACCGTACACTTCTCCAGAGTGGCTGTTGGCAATTTACATCCCGCCCATCAGCGTAGCCAGGCTCCCGTTTCTCCATGGCCTGTCCTGCATTTCTGGGTTTGATACGTTATTCAGCATGGCCCTTTTGACCGATGGGAAGCGAGACTTCTTTGTAGCGCTGATTTGCCTTTCCAGGTTGCTTGGTTGGCCAAAAAGGGCGTATGCGTTTTTTCCTGAATATATTCAGGAAAAAACGCATACGCCCTTTTTGGCCAAGGGCATCATTGTCGAGGTTTTGCCGCTTTTCCTGTGCTTTAAAGGCGATTCGAATCTCCCTCCTGAAATCTGTTTCCTGCAATTCTGCCTTGCTTTCAAATCCTCTTCGTTGCCTTCCCTCAATATATTTGTGGACAAGAGTTATCATTTATAAGTCTGCAGGTTTGTGAATTTAAGTGCCCCTGAGCTCCATTTTTCAACTCGCTTTCTTGGGAGCTGGCCGCAAAAGCGCAGGATTGCTTCAGGCCCTATTCTGGGCCCGGGCGGCAGGCTGAGCCTGTGGTTAATTCTTCTTCCTGATGGGAAAATAGAGTGACCTGTGCCTGTCCCAACACCTAGAGCTAGTCTCTCATTGGTTCCCCCTCTTCCCGTTCATCCTCAGGACAAATTGCAACCTGAACGGAACAGGAGGTTAAAGGTGCTGATTCTCCAAGGAGGGAGATTGCTAGTAAAGCGGCTGGAATGGCGAACCCGAGCACAAGGAGATGAGAAATGAGGTGCGTTTTGGAAAACTTTCCCGATCACAAGGTGTACCATCTTCTGGGTTTCTCATGCATGTTTTCGATGTAGGAAGATGCCCTTGAACCTGGAGATTTGGGACCCATGGGATGGGTACCACGCAGTATTACATGAAAGGGTCTTCGTTTCCTCACCCAACCTCACCAAACCTCTCAGCCCCAAGAGTGTCCACCCTTATGTCTCAATCAGCTGTGGGTCTAAATATGGTCAATCCAGGTGGCATCACAGCCAATGAACGAATTTTGTAAGAATTTCTCTCTCTTTCACTGTCTTTGTTTCACGGGTTTTTAAAAGTAATTGATTTTTATAATGGGGTTTAGCTGCTTTTCACTGCTGTGTTTCTGCCGCTATACACCCACTTGACTCACTTACAGAGAGATATCAATACATAGCTTTTAAGATTCTTACTAGTCAGATATATTCTTGGGCGGTGAATAGGGGGTGTTGAGTCCAATTCACTGAGCAAGGAGTAGGTCTTGTCTATTACATATTGGGTTTATGGAACGGTATCTGAGCTAATTTGAAACCCTTGTTTTATGCATCACCCCACCTCACCTTTCCCGTTAAGCAGCCATAGTGTGTTTTCTAAACGTGTGACTCTGTTCTGTTTTGCAATTCAGTTCAAGGGTATCGGTTTTTACATTCCCTCTATAAGTGATATCTTATGATAAGTGTCTTTTTCTGTGTGACTTATTTCACTTAGAATCGTCGTACCTAAATCCACTCATCATGCTGCTACTAGCCTTATGACGTTGATTTCATGGCTGAGTGATATTCCATTGTACATAAGGACCACAACATCTTTATCCATTTTTCTCTTTCCTGGGATATTTAAGGTGTAACGAAGTGGAGGTTCTTGTCAACAGAGCAGCCCTAAACTTTGGGGTGCCTGTGTCTTGCTGATTTTTAGTTTTCCCAATTTATACGCCCATGAGTGGAAATGCCCTATGCTCTCTAAGCTGAGTTTCTTAGATGTTTCAGGACACACCGTACACTTCTCCAGAGTGGCTGTTGGCAATTTACATCCCGCCCATCAGCGTAGCCAGGCTCCCGTTTCTCCATGGCCTGTCCTGCATTTCTGGGTTTGACACGTTATTCAGCATGGCCCTTTTGACCGATGGGAAGCGAGACTTCTTTGTAGCGCTGATTTGCCTTTCCAGGTTGCTTGGTTGGCCAAAAAGGGCGTATGCGTTTTTTCCTGAATATATTCAGGAAAAAACGCATACGCCCTTTATGGCCAAGGGCATCATTGTCGAGGTTTTGCCGCTTTTCCTGTGCTTTAAAGGCGATTCGAATCTCCCTCCTGAAATCTGTTTCCTGCAATTCTGCCTTGCTTTCCAATCCTCTTCGTTGCCTTCCCTCAATATATTTGTGGACGAGAGTTATCATTTATAAGTCTGCAGGTTTGTGAATTGAAGTGCCCCTGAGCTCCATTTTTCAACTCGCTTTCTTGGGAGCTGGCCGCAAAAGCCCAGGATTGCTTCAGGCCCTATTCTGGGCCCGGGCGGCAGGCTGAGCCTGTGGTTAATTCTTCTTACTGATGTGAAAATAGAGTGACCTGTGCCTGTCCCAACACCTAGAGCTAGTCTCTCAATGGTTCCCCCTCTTCCCGTTCATCCTCAGGACAAATTGCAACCTGTACGGAACAGGAGGTTAAAGGTGCTGATTCTCCAAGGAGGGAGATTGCTAGTAAAGCGGCTGGAATGGCGAACCCGAGCACAAGGAGATGAGAAATGAGGTGCGTTTTGGAAACTTTTCCCGATCACACGGTGTACCATTTTCTGGGTTTCTCATGCATGTTTTCGATGTAGGAAGATGCCCTTGAACCTGGAGATTTGGGACCCATGGGATCGGTACCACGCAGTATTACTTGAAAGGGTCTGCGTTTCCTCACCCAACCTCACCAAACCTCTCAGCCCCAAGAGTGTCCACCCTTGTGTCTCAATCAGCTGTGGGTCTAAATATGGTCAATTCAGGTGGCCTCACAGCCCCTGAACGAATTTTGTAAGAATTTCTCTCTCTTTCACTGTCTTTGTTTCACGGGTTTTTAAAAGTAATTGATTTTTATAATGGGGTTTAGCTGCTTTTCACTGCTGTGTTTCTGCCGCTATACACCCACTTGACTCACTTACAGAGAGATATCAATACATAGCTTTTAAGATTCTTACTAGTCAGATATATTCTTGGGCGGTGAATAGGGGGTGTTGAGTCCAATTCACTGAGCAAGGAGTAGGTCTTGTCTATTACATATTGGGTTTATGGAAAGGTATCTGAGCTAATTTGAAACCCTTGTTTTATGCATCACCCCACCTCACCTTTCCCGTTAAGCAGCCATAGTGTGTTTTCTAAACGTGTGACTCTGTTCTGTTTTGCAATTCAGTTCAAGGGTAGCGGTTTTTACATTCCCTCTATAAGTGATATCTTATGATAAGTGTCTTTTTCTGTGTGACTTATTTCACTTAGAATCGTCGTACCTAAATCCACTCATCATGCTGCTACTAGCCTTATGACGTTGATTTCATGGCTGAGTGATATTCCATTGTACATAAGGACCACAACATCTTTATCCATTTTTCTCTTTCCTGGGATATTTAAGGTGTAACGAAGTGGAGGTTCTTGTCAACAGAGCAGCCCTAAACTTTGGGGTGCCTGTGTCTTGCTGATTTTTAGTTTTCCCAATTTATACGCCCATGAGTGGAAATGCCCTATGCTCTCTAAGCTGAGTTTCTTAGATGTTTCAGGACACACCGTACACTTCTCCAGAGTGGCTGTTGGCAATTTACATCCCGCCCATCAGCGTAGCCAGGCTCCCGTTTCTCCATGGCCTGTCCTGCATTTCTGGGTTTGACACGTTATTCAGCATGGCCCTTTTGACCGATGGGAAGCGAGACTTCTTTGTAGCGCTGATTTGCCTTTCCAGGTTGCTTGGTTGGCCAAAAAGGGCGTATGCGTTTTTTCCTGAATATATTCAGGAAAAAACGCATACGCCCTTTATGGCCAAGGGCATCATTGTCGAGGTTTTGCCGCTTTTCCTGTGCTTTAAAGGCGATTCGAATCTCCCTCCTGAAATCTGTTTCCTGCAATTCTGCCTTGCTTTCCAATCCTCTTCGTTGCCTTCCCTCAATATATTTGTGGACGAGAGTTATCATTTATAAGTCTGCAGGTTTGTGAATTGAAGTGCCCCTGAGCTCCATTTTTCAACTCGCTTTCTTGGGAGCTGGCCGCAAAAGCCCAGGATTGCTTCAGGCCCTATTCTGGGCCCGGGCGGCAGGCTGAGCCTGTGGTTAATTCTTCTTACTGATGTGAAAATAGAGTGACCTGTGCCTGTCCCAACACCTAGAGCTAGTCTCTCAATGGTTCCCCCTCTTCCCGTTCATCCTCAGGACAAATTGCAACCTGTACGGAACAGGAGGTTAAAGGTGCTGATTCTCCAAGGAGGGAGATTGCTAGTAAAGCGGCTGGAATGGCGAACCCGAGCACAAGGAGATGAGAAATGAGGTGCGTTTTGGAAACTTTTCCCGATCACACGGTGTACCATTTTCTGGGTTTCTCATGCATGTTTTCGATGTAGGAAGATGCCCTTGAACCTGGAGATTTGGGACCCATGGGATCGGTACCACGCAGTATTACTTGAAAGGGTCTGCGTTTCCTCACCCAACCTCACCAAACCTCTCAGCCCCAAGAGTGTCCACCCTTGTGTCTCAATCAGCTGTGGGTCTAAATATGGTCAATTCAGGTGGCCTCACAGCCCCTGAACGAATTTTGTAAGAATTTCTCTCTCTTTCACTGTCTTTGTTTCACGGGTTTTTAAAAGTAATTGATTTTTATAATGGGGTTTAGCTGCTTTTCACTGCTGTGTTTCTGCCGCTATACACCCACTTGACTCACTTACAGAGAGATATCAATACATAGCTTTTAAGATTCTTACTAGTCAGATATATTCTTGGGCGGTGAATAGGGGGTGTTGAGTCCAATTCACTGAGCAAGGAGTAGGTCTTGTCTATTACATATTGGGTTTATGGAAAGGTATCTGAGCTAATTTGAAACCCTTGTTTTATGCATCACCCCACCTCACCTTTCCCGTTAAGCAGCCATAGTGTGTTTTCTAAACGTGTGACTCTGTTCTGTTTTGCAATTCAGTTCAAGGGTAGCGGTTTTTACATTCCCTCTATAAGTGATATCTTATGATAAGTGTCTTTTTCTGTGTGACTTATTTCACTTAGAATCGTCGTACCTAAATCCACTCATCATGCTGCTACTAGCCTTATGACGTGGATTTCATGGCTGAGTGATATTCCATTGTACATAAGGACCACAAATTCTTTATCCATTTTTCTCTTTCCTGGGATATTTAAGGTGTAACGAAGTGGAGGTTCTTGTCAACAGAGCAGCCCTAAACTTTGGGGTGCCTGTGTCTTGCTGATTTTTGGTTTTCCCAATTTATACGCCCATGAGTGGAAGTGCCCTATGCTCTCTAAGCTGAGTTTCTTAGATGTTTCAGGACACACCGTACACTTCTCCAGAGTGGCTGTTGGCAATTTACATCCCGCCCATCAGCGTAGCCAGGCTCCCGTTTCTCCATGGCCTGTCCTGCATTTCTGGGTTTGACACGTTATTCAGCATGGCCCTTTTGACCGATGGGAAGCGAGACTTCTTTGTAGCGCTGATTTGCCTTTCCAGGTTGCTTGGTTGGCCAAAAAGGGCGTATGCGTTTTTTCCTGAATATATTCAGGAAAAAACGCATACGCCCTTTTTGGCCAAGGGCATCATTGTCGAGGTTTTGCCGCTTTTCCTGTGCTTTAAAGGCGATTCGAATCTCCCTCCTGAAATCTGTTTCCTGCAATTCTGCCTTGCTTTCAAATCCTCTTCGTTGCCTTCCCTCAATATATTTGTGGACGAGAGTTATCATTTATAAGTCTGCAGGTTTGTGAATTGAAGTGCCCCTGAGCTCCATTTTTCAACTCGCTTTCTTGGGAGCTGGCCGCAAAAGCCCAGGATTGCTTCAGGCCCTATTCTGGGCCCGGGCGGCAGGCTGAGCCTGTGGTTAATTCTTCTTCCTGATGTGAAAATAGAGTGACCTGTGCCTGTCCCAACACCTAGAGCTAGTCTCTCATTGGTTCCCCCTCTTCCCGTTCATCCTCAGGACAAATTGCAACCTGTACGGAACAGGAGGTTAAAGGTGCTGATTCTCCAAGGAGGGAGATTGCTAGTAAAGCGGCTGGAATGGCGAACCCGAGCACAAGGAGATGAGAAATGAGGTGCGTTTTGGAAACCTTTCCCGATCACACGGTGTACCATCTTCTGGGTTTCTCATGAATGTTTTCGATGTAGGAAGATGCCCTTGAACCTGGAGATTTGGGACCCATGGGATGGGTACCACGCAGTATTACTTGAAAGGGTCTGCTTTTCCTCACCCAACCTCACCAAACCTCTCAGCCCCAAGAGTGTCCACCCTTATGTCTCAATCAGCTGTGGGTCTAGATATGGTCAGTCCAGGTGGCATCACAGCCAATGAACGAATTTTGTAAGAATTTCTCTCTCTTTCACTGTCTTTGTTTCACGGGTTTTTAAAAGTAATTGATTTTTATAATGGGGTTTAACTGCTTTTTACTGCTGTGTTTCTGCCGCTTTACACCCACTTGACTCACTTACAGAGTGATATCAATACATAGGTTTTAAGATTCTTAGTAGTCAGATATATTCTTGGGCGGTGAATAGGGGGTGTTGAGTCCAATTCACTGAGCAAGAAGTAGGTCTTGTCTATTACATATTGGGTTTGTGGAACGGTATCTGAGCTAATTTGAAACCCTTGTTTTATGCATCACCCCACCTCACCTTTCCCGTTAAGCAGCCATAGTGTGTTTTCTAAACGTGTGACTCTGTTCTGTTTTGCAATTCAGTTCAATGGTAGCGGTTTTTACATTCCCTCTATAAGTGATATCTTATGATAAGTGTCTTTTTCTGTGTGACTTATTTCACTTAGAATCGTCGTACCTAAATCCACTCATCATGCTGCTACTAGCCTTATGACGTTGATTTCATGGCTGAGTGATATTCCATTTTACATAAGGACCACAACTTCTTTATCCATTTTTCTCTTTCCTGGGATATTTAAGGTGTAACGAAGTGGAGGTTCTTGTCAACAGAGCAGCCCTAAACTTTGGGGTGCCTGTGTCTTGCTGATTTTTGGTTTTCCCAATTTATACGCCCATGAGTGGAAGTACCCTATGCTCTCTAAGCTGAGTTTCTTAGATGTTTCAGGACACACCGTACACTTCTCCAGAGTGGCTGTTGGCAATTTACATCCCGCCCATCAGCGTAGCCAGGCTCCCGTTTCTCCATGGCCTGTCCTGCATTTCTGGGTTTGACACGTTATTCAGCATGGCCCTTTTGACCGATGGGAAGCGAGACTTCTTTGTAGCGCTGATTTGCCTTTCCAGGTTGCTTGGTTGGCCAAAAAGGGCGTATGCGTTTTTTCCTGAATATATTCAGGAAAAAACGCATACGCCCTTTTTGGTCGAGGGCATCATTGTCGAGGTTTTGCCGCTTTTCCTGTGCTTTAAAGGCGATTCGAATCTCCCTCCTGAAATCTGTTTCCTGCAATTCTGCCTTGCATTCAAATCCTTTTCGTTGCCTTCCCTCAATATATTTGTGGACGAGCGTTATCATTTATGAGTCTGCAGGTTTGTGAATTGAAGTGCCCCTGAGCTCCATTTTTCAACTCGCTTTCTTGGGAGCTGGCCGCAAAAGCGCAGGATTGCTTCAGGCCCTATTCTGGGCCCGGGCGGCAGGCTGAGCCTGTGGTTAATTCTTCTTCCTGATGGGAAAATAGAGTGACCTGTGCCTGTCCCAACACCTAGAGCTAGTCTCTCATTGGTTCCCCTTCTTCCCGTTCATCCTCAGGACAAATTGCAACCTGAACGGAACAGGAGGTTAAAGGTGCTGATTCTCCAAGGAGGGAGATTGCTAGTAAAGCGGCTGGAATGGCGAACCCGAGCACAAGGAGATGAGAAATGAGGTGCGTTTTGGAAAACTTTCCCGATCACAAGGTGTACCATCTTCTGGGTTTCTCATGCATGTTTTCGATGTAGGAAGATGCCCTTGAACCTGGAGATTTGGGACCCATGGGATGGGTACCACGCAGTATTACATGAAAGGGTCTGCGTTTCCTCACCCAACCTCACCAAACCTCTCAGCCCCAAGAGTGTCCACCCTTATGTCTCAATCAGCTGTGGGTCTAAATATGGTCAATCCAGGTGGCATCACAGCCAATGAACGAATTTTGTAAGAATTTCTCTCTCTTTCACTGTCTTTGTTTCACGGGTTTTTAAAAGTAATTGATTTTTATAATGGGGTTTAGCTGCTTTTCACTGCTGTGTTTCTGCCGCTTTACACCCACTTGATTCACTTACAGAGTGATATCAATACATGGCTTTTAAGATTCTTACTAGTCAGATATATTCTTGGGCGGTGAATAGGGGGTGTTGAGTCCAATTCACTGAGCAAGGAATAGGTCTTGTCTATTACATATTGGGTTTATGGAACGGTATCTGAGCTAATTTGAAACCCTTGTTTTATGCATCACCCCACCTCACCTTTCCCGTTAAGCAGCCATAGTGTGTTTTCTAAACATGTGACTCTGTTCTGTTTTGCAATTCAGTTCAAGGGTAGCGGTTTTTACATTCCCTCTATAAGTGATATCTTATGATAAGTGTCTTTTTCTGTGTGACTTATTTCACTTAGAATCGTCGTACCTAAATCCACTCATCATGCTGCTACTAGCCTTATGACGTTGATTTCATGGCTGAGTGATATTCCATTGTACATAAGGACCACAACTTCTTTATCCATTTTTCTCTTTCCTGGGATATTTAAGGTGTAACGAAGTGGAGGTTCTTGTCAACAGAGCAGCCCTAAACTTTGGGGTGCCTGTGTCTTGCTGATTTTTAGTTTTCCCAATTTATACGCCATTGAGTGGAAGTGCCCTATGCTCTCTAAGCTGAGTTTCTTAGATGTTTCAGGACACACCGTACACTTCTCCAGAGTGGCTGTTGGCAATTTACATCCCGCTCATCAGCGTAGCCAGGCTCCCGTTTCTCCATGGCCTGTCCTGCATTTCTGGGTTTGACACGTTATTCAGCATGGCCCTTTTGACCGATGGGAAGCGAGACTTCTTTGTAGCGCTGATTTGCCTTTCCAGGTTGCTTGGTTGGCCAAAAAGGGCGTATGCGTTTTTTCCTGAATATATTCAGGAAAAAACGCATACGCCCTTTATGGCCAAGGGCATCATTGTCGAGGTTTTGCCGCTTTTCCTGTGCTTTAAAGGCGATTCGAATCTCCCTCCTGAAATCTGTTTCCTGCAATTCTGCCTTGCTTTCCAATCCTCTTCGTTGCCTTCCCTCAATATATTTGTGGACGAGAGTTATCATTTATAAGTCTGCAGGTTTGTGAATTGAAGTGCCCCTGAGCTCCATTTTTCAACTCGCTTTCTTGGGAGCTGGCCGCAAAAGCCCAGGATTGCTTCAGGCCCTATTCTGGGCCCGGGCGGCAGGCTGAGCCTGTGGTTAATTCTTCTTACTGATGTGAAAATAGAGTGACCTGTGCCTGTCCCAACACCTAGAGCTAGTCTCTCAATGGTTCCCCCTCTTCCCGTTCATCCTCAGGACAAATTGCAACCTGTACGGAACAGGAGGTTAAAGGTGCTGATTCTCCAAGGAGGGAGATTGCTAGTAAAGCGGCTGGAATGGCGAACCCGAGCACAAGGAGATGAGAAATGAGGTGCGTTTTGGAAACCTTTCCCGATCACACGGTGTACCATTTTCTGGGTTTCTCATGCATGTTTTCGATGTAGGAAGATGCCCTTGAACCTGGAGATTTGGGACCCATGGGATGGGTACCACGCAGTATTACTTGAAAGGGTCTGCGTTTCCTCACCCAACCTCACCAAACCTCTCAGCCCCAAGAGTGTCCACCCTTGTGTCTCAATCAGCTGTGGGTCTAAATATGGTCAATTCAGGTGGCCTCACAGCCCCTGAACGAATTTTGTAAGAATTTCTCTCTCTTTCACTGTCTTTGTTTCACGGGTTTTTAAAAGTAATTGATTTTTATAATGGGGTTTAGCTGCTTTTCACTGCTGTGTTTCTGCCGCTATACACCCACTTGACTCACTTACAGAGAGATATCAATACATAGCTTTTAAGATTCTTACTAGTCAGATATATTCTTGGGCGGTGAATAGGGGGTGTTGAGTCCAATTCACTGAGCAAGGAATAGGTCTTGTCTATTACCTATTGGGTTTATGGAACGGTATCTGAGCTAATTTGAAACCCTTGTTTTATGCATCACCCCACCTCACCTTTCCCGTTAAGCAGCCATAGTGTGTTTTCTAAACGTGTGACTCTGTTCTGTTTTGCAATTCAGTTCAAGGGTAGCGGTTTTTACATTCCCTCTATAAGTGATATCTTATGATAAGTGTCTTTTTCTGTGTGACTTATTTCACTTAGAATCGTCGTACCTAAATCCACTCATCATGCTGCTACTAGCCTTATGACGTGGATTTCATGGCTGAGTGATATTCCATTGTACATAAGGACCACAAATTCTTTATCCATTTTTCTCTTTCCTGGGATATTTAAGGTGTAACGAAGTGGAGGTTCTTGTCAACAGAGCAGCCCTAAACTTTGGGGTGCCTGTGTCTTGCTGATTTTTGGTTTTCCCAATTTATACGCCCATGAGTGGAAGTGCCCTATGCTCTCTAAGCTGAGTTTCTTAGATGTTTCAGGACACACCGTACACTTCTCCAGAGTGGCTGTTGGCAATTTACATCCCGCCCATCAGCGTAGCCAGGCTCCCGTTTCTCCATGGCCTGTCCTGCATTTCTGGGTTTGACACGTTATTCAGCATGGCCCTTTTGACCGATGGGAAGCGAGACTTCTTTGTAGCGCTGATTTGCCTTTCCAGGTTGCTTGGTTGGCCAAAAAGGGCGTATGCGTTTTTTCCTGAATATATTCAGGAAAAAACGCATACGCCCTTTTTGGCCAAGGGCATCATTGTCGAGGTTTTGCCGCTTTTCCTGTGCTTTAAAGGCGATTCGAATCTCCCTCCTGAAATCTGTTTCCTGCAATTCTGCCTTGCTTTCAAATCCTCTTCTTTGCCTTCCCTCAATATATTTGTGGACGAGAGTTATCATTTATAAGTCTGCAGGTTTGTGAATTGAAGTGCCCCTGAGCTCCATTTTTCAACTCGCTTTCTTGGGAGCTGGCCGCAAAAGCCCAGGATTGCTTCAGGCCCTATTCTGGGCCCGGGCGGCAGGCTGAGCCTGTGGTTAATTCTTCTTCCTGATGTGAAAATAGAGTGACCTGTGCCTGTCCCAACACCTAGAGCTAGTCTCTCATTGGTTCCCCCTCTTCCCGTTCATCCTCAGGACAAATTGCAACCTGTACGGAACAGGAGGTTAAAGGTGCTGATTCTCCAAGGAGGGAGATTGCTAGTAAAGCGGCTGGAATGGCGAACCCGAGCACAAGGAGATGAGAAATGAGGTGCGTTTTGGAAACCTTTCCCGATCACACGGTGTACCATCTTCTGGGTTTCTCATGAATGTTTTCGATGTAGGAAGATGCCCTTGAACCTGGAGATTTGGGACCCATGGGATGGGTACCACGCAGTATTACTTGAAAGGGTCTGCTTTTCCTCACCCAACCTCACCAAACCTCTCAGCCCCAAGAGTGTCCACCCTTATGTCTCAATCAGCTGTGGGTCTAGATATGGTCAGTCCAGGTGGCATCACAGCCAATGAACGAATTTTGTAAGAATTTCTCTCTCTTTCACTGTCTTTGTTTCACGGGTTTTTAAAAGTAATTGATTTTTATAATGGGGTTTAACTGCTTTTTACTGCTGTGTTTCTGCCGCTTTACACCCACTTGACTCACTTACAGAGTGATATCAATACATAGGTTTTAAGATTCTTAGTAGTCAGATATATTCTTGGGTGGTGAATAGGGGGTGTTGAGTCCAATTCACTGAGCAAGAAGTAGGTCTTGTCTATTACATATTGGGTTTGTGGAACGGTATCTGAGCTAATTTGAAACCCTTGTTTTATGCATCACCCCACCTCACCTTTCCCGTTAAGCAGCCATAGTGTGTTTTCTAAACGTGTGACTCTGTTCTGTTTTGCAATTCAGTTCAATGGTAGCGGTTTTTACATTCCCTCTATAAGTGATATCTTATGATAAGTGTCTTTTTCTGTGTGACTTATTTCACTTAGAATCGTCGTACCTAAATCCACTCATCATGCTGCTACTAGCCTTATGACGTTGATTTCATGGCTGAGTGATATTCCATTTTACATAAGGACCACAACTTCTTTATCCATTTTTCTCTTTCCTGGGATATTTAAGGTGTAACGAAGTGGAGGTTCTTGTCAACAGAGCAGCCCTAAACTTTGGGGTGCCTGTGTCTTGCTGATTTTTGGTTTTCCCAATTTATACGCCCATGAGTGGAAGTACCCTATGCTCTCTAAGCTGAATTTCTTAGATGTTTCAGGACACACCGTACACTTCTCCAGAGTGGCTGTTGGCAATTTACATCCCGCCCATCAGCGTAGCCAGGCTCCCGTTTCTCCATGGCCTGTCCTGCATTTCTGGGTTTGACACGTTATTCAGCATGGCCCTTTTGACCTATGGGAAGCGAGACTTCTTTGTAGCGCTGATTTGCCTTTCCAGGTTGCTTGGTTGGCCAAAAAGGGCGTATGCGTTTTTTCCTGAATATATTCAGGAAAAAACGCATACGCCCTTTTTGGCCGAGGGCATCATTGTCGAGGTTTTGCCGCTTTTCCTGTGCTTTAAAGGCGATTCGAATCTCCCTCCTGAAATCTGTTTCCTGCAATTCTGCCTTGCATTCAAATCCTCTTCGTTGCCTTCCCTCAATATATTTGTGGACGAGCGTTATCATTTATGAGTCTGCAGGTTTGTGAATTGAAGTGCCCCTGAGCTCCATTTTTCAACTCGCTTTCTTGGGAGCTGGCCGCAAAAGCGCAGGATTGCTTCAGGCTGTATTCTGGTTCCGGGCGGCAGGCTGAGCCTGTGGTTAATTCTTCTTTCTGATGGGAAAGTGGAGTGACCTGTGCCTGTCCCAACACCTAGAGCTTGTCTCTCATTGGTTCCCACTCTTCCCGTTCATCCTCAGGACAAATTCCAACCTGTATGGAACAGGAGGTTAAAGGTGCTGATTCTCCAAGGAGGGAGATTGCTAGTAAAGCGGCTGGAATGGCGAACCCGAGCACAAGGAGATGAGAAATGAGGTGCGTTTTGGAAACCTTTCCCGATCACACGGTGTACCATCTTCTGGGTTTCTCATGCATCTTTTCGATGTAGGAAGATGCCCTTGAACCTGGAGATTTGGGACCCATGGGATGGATACCACGCAGTATTACTTGAAAGGGTCTGCGTTTCCTCACCCAACCTCACCAAACCTCTCAGCCCCAAGAGTGTCCACCCTTATGTCTCAATCAGCTGTGGGTCTAGATATGGTCAATCCAGGTGGCATCACAGCCCCTGAACGAATTTTGTAAGAATTTCTCTCTCTTTCACTGTCTTTGTTTCACGGGTTTTTAAAAGTAATTGATTTTTATAATGGGGTTTAACTGCTTTTTACTGCTGTGTTTATGCCGCTTTACACCCACTTGACTCACTTACAGAGAGATATCAATACATAGGTTTTAAGATTCTTACTAGTCAGATATATTCTTGGGCGGTGAATAGGGGGTGTTGAGTCCAATTCACTGAATAAGGAGTAGGTCTTGTCTATTACCTATTGGGTTTATGGAACGGTATCTGAGCTAATTTGAAACCCTTGTTTTATGCATCACCCCACCTCACCTTTCCCGTTAAGCAGCCATAGTGTGTTTTCTAAACGTGTGACTCTGTTCTGTTTTGCAATTCAGTTCAAGGGTAGCGGTTTTTACATTCCCTCTATAAGTGATATCTTATGATAAGTGTCTTTTTCTGTGTGACTTATTTCACTTAGAATCGTCGTACCTAAATCCACTCATCATGCTGCTACTAGCCTTATGACGTTGATTTCATGGCTGAGTGATATTCCATTTTACATAAGGACCACAACTTCTTTATCCATTTTTCTCTTTCCTGGGATATTTAAGGTGTAACGAAGTGGAGGTTCTTGTCAACAGAGCAGCCCTAAACTTTGGGGTGCCTGTGTCTTGCTGATTTTTGGTTTTCCCAATTTATACGCCCATGAGTGGAAGTACCCTATGCTCTCTAAGCTGAGTTTCTTAGATGTTTCAGGACACACCGTACACTTCTCCAGAGTGGCTGTTGGCAATTTACATCCCGCCCATCAGCGTAGCCAGGCTCCCGTTTCTCCATGGCCTGTCCTGCATTTCTGGGTTTGACACGTTATTCAGCATGGCCCTTTTGACCGATGGGAAGCGAGACTTCTTTGTAGCGCTGATTTGCCTTTCCAGGTTGCTTGGTTGGCCAAAAAGGGCGTATGCGTTTTTTCCTGAATATATTCAGGAAAACACGCATACGCCCTTTTTGGCCGAGGGCATCATTGTCGAGGTTTTGCCGCTTTTCCTGTGCTTTAAAGGCGATTCGAATCTCCCTCCTGAAATCTGTTTCCTGCAATTCTGCCTTGCTTTCAAATCCTCTTCGTTGCCTTCCCTCAATATATTTGTGGACGAGCGTTATCATTTATGAGTCTGCAGGTTTGTGAATTGAAGTGCCCCTGAGCTCCATTTTTCAACTCGCTTTCTTGGGAGCTGGCCGCAAAAGCGCAGGATTGCTTCAGGCTGTATTCTGGTTCCGGGCGGCAGGCTGAGCCTGTGGTTAATTCTTCTTTCTGATGGGAAAGTGGAGTGACCTGTGCCTGTCCCAACACCTAGAGCTAGTCTCTCATTGGTTCCCACTCTTCCCGTTCATCCTCAGGACAAATTCCAACCTGTATGGAACAGGAGGTTAAAGGTGCTGATTCTCCAAGGAGGGAGATTGCTAGTAAAGCGGCTGGAATGGCGAACCCGAGCACAAGGAGATGAGAAATGAGGTGCGTTTTGGAAACCTTTCCCGATCACACGGTGTACCATCTTCTGGGTTTCTCATGCATGTTTTCGATGTAGGAAGATGCCCTTGAACCTGGAGATTTGGGACCCATGGGATGGATACCACGCAGTATTACTTGAAAGGGTCTGCGTTTCCTCACCCAACCTCACCAAACCTCTCAGCCCCAAGAGTGTCCACCCTTATGTCTCAATCAGCTGTGGGTCTAGATATGGTCAATCCAGGTGGCATCACAGCCCCTGAACGAATTTTGTAAGAATTTCTCTCTCTTTCACTGTCTTTGTTTCACGGGTTTTTAAAAGTAATTGATTTTTATAATGGGGTTTAACTGCTTTTTACTGCTGTGTTTATGCCGCTTTACACCCACTTGACTCACTTACAGAGAGATATCAATACATAGGTTTTAAGATTCTTACTAGTCAGATATATTCTTGGGCGGTGAATAGGGGGTGTTGAGTCCAATTCACTGAATAAGGAGTAGGTCTTGTCTATTACCTATTGGGTTTATGGAACGGTATCTGAGCTAATTTGAAACCCTTGTTTTATGCATCACCCCACCTCACCTTTCCCGTTAAGCAGCCATAGTGTGTTTTCTAAACGTGTGACTCTGTTCTGTTTTGCAATTCAGTTCAAGGGTAGCGGTTTTTACATTCCCTCTATAAGTGATATCTTATGATAAGTATCTTTTTCTGTGTGACTTATTTCACTTAGAATCGTCGTACCTAAATCCACTCATCATGCTGCTACTAGCCTTATGACGTTGATTTCATGGCTGAGTGATATTCCATTGTACATAAGGACCACAACTTCTTTATCCATTTTTCTCTTTCCTGGGATATTTAAGGTGAACGAAGTGGAGGTTCTTGTCAACAGAGCAGCCCTAAACTTTGGGGTGCCTGTGTCTTGCTGATTTATAGTTTTCCCAATTTATACGCCCATGAGTGGAAGTGCCCTATGGTCTCTGAGCTGAGTTTCTTAGATGTTTCAGGACACAACGTACACTTCTCCAGAGTGGCTGTTGGCAATTTACATCCCGCCCATCAGCGTAGCCAGGCTCCCGTTTCTCCATGGCCTGTCCTGCATTTCTGGGTTTGACACGTTATTCAGCATGGCCCTTTTGACCGATGGGAAGCGAGACTTCTTTGTAGCGCTGATTTGCCTTTCCAGGTTGCTTGGTTGGCCAAAAAGGGCGTATGCGTGTTTTCCTGAATATATTCAGGAAAAAACGCATACGCCCTTTTTGGCCAAGGGCATCATTGTCGAGGTTTTGCCGCTTTTCCTGTGCTTTAAAGGCGATTCGAATCTCCCTCCTGAAATCTGTTTCCTGCAATTCTGCCTTGCTTTCAAATCCTCTTCGTTGCCTTCCCTCAATACATTTGTGGACGAGAGTTATCATTTATAACTCTGCAGGTTTGTGAATTGAAGTGCCCCTGAGCTCCATTTTTCAACTCGCTTTCTTGGGAGCTGGCCGCAAAAGGCCAGGATTGCTTCAGGCCCTATTCTGGGCCCGGGCGGCAGGCTGAGCCTGTGGTTAATTCTTCTTCCTGATGTGAAAATAGAGTGACCTGTGCCTGTCCCAACACCTAGAGCTAGTCTCTCATTGGTTCCCCCTCTTCCCGTTCATCCTCAGGACAAATTGCAACCTGTACGGAACAGGAGGTTAAAGGTGCTGATTCTCCAAGGAGGGAGATTGCTAGTAAAGCGGCTGGAATGGCGAACCCGAGCACAAGGAGATGAGAAATGAGGTGCGTTTTGGAAACCTTTCCCGATCACACGGTGTACCATCTTCTGGGTTTCTCATGCATGTTTTCGATGTAGGAAGATGCCCTTGAACCTGGAGATTTGGGACCCATGGGATGGGTACCACGCAGTATTACTTGAAAGGGTCTGCGTTTCCTCACCCAACCTCACCAAACCTCTCAGCCCCAAGAGTGTCCACCCTTATGTCTCAATCAGCTGTGGGTCTAGATATGGTCAATCCAGGTGGCATCACAGCCCCTGAACGAATTTTGTAAGAATTTCTCTCTCTTTCACTGTCTTTGTTTCACGGGTTTTTAAAAGTAATTGATTTTTATAATGGGGTTTAACTGCTTTTTACTGCTGTGTTTATGCCGCTTTACACCCACTTGACTCACTTACAGAGAGATATCAATACATAGGTTTTAAGATTCTTACTAGTCAGATATATTCTTGGGCGGTGAATAGGGGGTGTTGAGTCCAATTCACTGAATAAGGAGTAGGCCTTGTCTATTACCTATTGGGTTTATGGAACGGTATCTGAGCTAATTTGAAACCCTTGTTTTATGCATCACCCCACCTCACCTTTCCCGTTAAGCAGCCATAGTGTGTTTTCTAAACGTGTGACTCTGTTCTGTTTTGCAATTCAGTTCAAGGGTAGCGGTTTTTACATTCCCTCTATAAGTGATATCTTATGATAAGTGTCTTTTTCTGTGTGACTTATTTCACTTAGAATCGTCGTACCTAAATCCACTCATCATGCTGCTACTAGCCTTATGACGTTGATTTCATGGCTGAGTGATATTCCATTGTACATAAGGACCACAACTTCTTTATCCATTTTTCTCTTTCCTGGGATATTTAAGGTGTAACGAAGTGGAGGTTCTTGTCAACAGAGCAGCCCTAAATTTTGGGGTGCCTGTGTCTTGCTGATTTTTAGTTTTCCCAATTTATACGCCCATGAGTGGAAGTGCCCTATGCTCTCTAAGCTGAGTTTCTTAGATGTTTCAGGACACACCGTACACTTCTCCAGAGTGGCTGTTGGCAATTTACATCACGCCCATCAGCGTAGCCAGGCTCCCGTTTCTCCATGGCCTGTCCTGCATTTCTGGGTTTGACACTTTATTCAGCATGGCCCTTTTGACCGATGGGAAGCGAGACTTCTTTGTAGCGCTGATTTGCCTTTCCAGGTTGCTTGGTTGGCCAAAAAGGGCGTATGCGTTTTTTCCTGAATATATTCAGGAAAAAACGCATACGCCCTTTTTGGCCAAGGGCATCATTGTCGAGGTTTTGCCGTTTTTCCTGTGCTTTAAAGGCGATTCGAATCTCCCTCCTGAAATCTGTTTCCTGCAATTCTGCCTTGCTTTCAAATCCTCTTCGTTGCCTTCCCTCAATACATTTGTGGACGAGAGTTATCATTTATAAGTCTGCAGGTTTGTGAATTGAAGTGCCCCTGAGCTCCATTTTTCAACTCGCTTTCTTGGGAGCTGGCCGCAAAAGCCCAGGATTGCTTCAGGCCCTATTCTGGGCCCGGGCGGCAGGCTGAGCCTGTGGTTAATTCTTCTTCCTGATGTGAAAATAGAGTGACCTGTGCCTGTCTCAACACCTAGAGCTAGTCTCTCATTGGTTCCCCCTCTTCCCGTTCATCCTCAGGACAAATTGCAACCTGTACGGAACAGGAGGTTAAAGGTGCTGATTCTCCAAGGAGGGAGATTGCTAGTAAAGCGGCTGGAATGGCGAACCCGAGCACAAGGAGATGAGAAATGAGGTGCGTTTTGGAAACCTTTCCCGATCACACGGTGTACCATCTTCTGGGTTTCTCATGCATGTTTTCGATGTAGGAAGATGCCCTTGAACCTGGAGATTTGGGACCCATGGGATGGGTACCACGCAGTATTACTTGAAAGGGTCTGCTTTTCCTCACCCAACCTCACCAAACCTCTCAGCCCCAAGATTGTCCACCCTTATGTCTCAATCAGCTGTGGGTCTAGATATGGTCAATCCAGGTGGCATCACAGCCCCTGAACGAATTTTGTAAGAATTTCTCTCTCTTTCACTGTCTTTGTTTCACGGGTTTTTAAAAGTAATTGATTTTTATAATGGGGTTTAACTGCTTTTTACTGCTGTGTTTATGCCGCTTTACACCCACTTGACTCACTTACAGAGAGATATCAATACATAGGTTTTAAGATTCTTACTAGTCAGATATATTCTTGGGCGGTGAATAGGGGTTGTTGAGTCCAATTCACTGAGCAAGGAGTAGGTCTTGTCTATTACCTATTGGGTTTATGGAACGGTATCTGAGCTAATTTGAAACCCTTGTTTTATGCATCACCCCACCTCACCTTTCCCGTTAAGCAGCCATAGTGTGTTTTCTAAACGTGTGACTCTGTTCTGTTTTGCAATTCAGTTCAAGGGTAGCGGTTTTTACATTCCCTCTATAAGTGATATCTTATGATAAGTGTCTTTTTCTGTGTGACTTATTTCACTTAGAATCGTCGTACCTAAATCCACTCATCATGCTGCTACTAGCCTTATGACGTTGATTTCATGGCTGAGTGATATTCCATTGTACATAAGGACCACAACTTCTTTATCCATTTTTCTCTTTCCTGGGATATTTAAGGTGTAACGAAGTGGAGGTTCTTGTCAACAGAGCAGCCCTAAACTTTGGGGTGCCTGTGTCTTGCTGATTTTTAGTTTTCCCAATTTATACGCCCATGCGTGGAAGTGCCCTATACTCTCTAAACTGAGTTTCTTAGATGTTTCAGGACACACCTTACACTTCTCCAGAGTGGCTGTTGGCAATTTACATCCCGCCCATCAGCGTAGCCAGGCTCCCGTTTCTCCATGGCCTGTCCTGCATTTCTGGGTTTGACACTTTATTCAGCATGGCCCTTTTGACCGATGGGAAGCGAGACTTCTTTGTAGCGCTGATTTGCCTTTCCAGGTTGCTTGGTTGGCCAAAAAGGGCGTATGCGTTTTTTCCTGAATATATTCAGGAAAAAACGCATACGCCCTTTTTGGCCAAGGGCATCATTGTCGAGGTTTTGCCGTTTTTCCTGTGCTTTAAAGGCGATTCGAATCTCCCTCCTGAAATCTGTTTCCTGCAATTCTGCCTTGCTTTCAAATCCTCTTCGTTGCCTTCCCTCAATACATTTGTGGACGAGAGTTATCATTTATAAGTCTGCAGGTTTGTGAATTGAAGTGCCCCTGAGCTCCATTTTTCAACTCGCTTTCTTGGGAGCTGGCCGCAAAAGCCCAGGATTGCTTCAGGCCCTATTCTGGGCCCGGGCGGCAGGCTGAGCCTGTGGTTAATTCTTCTTCCTGATGGGAAAATAGAGTGACCTGTGATTGTCCCAACACCTAGAGCTTGTCTCTCATTGGTTCCCCCTCTTCCCGTTCATCCTCAGCACAAATTGCAACCTGAACGGAACAGGAGGTTAAAGGTGCTGATTCTCCAAGGAGGGAGATTGCTAGTAAAGCGGCTGGAATGGCGAACCCGAGCACAAGGAGATGAGAAATGAGGTGCGTTTTGGAAACCTTTCCCGATCACACGGTGTACCATCTTCTGGGTTTCTCATGCATGTTTTCGATGTAGGAAGATGCCCTTGAACCTGGAGATTTGGGACCCATGGGATGGGTACCACGCAGTGTTACTTGAAAGGGTCTGCGTTTCCTCACCCAACCTCACCAAACCTCTCAGCCCCAAGAGTGTCCACCCTTATGTCTCAATCAGCTGTGGGTCTAAATATGGTCAATCCAGGTGGCATCACAGCCCCTGAACGAATTTTGTAAGAATTTCTCTCTCTTTCACTGTCTCTGTTTCACGGGTTTTTAAAAGTAATTGATTTTTATAATGGGGTTTAGCTGCTTTTCACTGCTGTGTTTCTGCCGCTTTACACCCACTTGACTCACTTACAGAGTGATATCAATATATAGCTTTTAAGCTTCTTACTAGTCAGATATATTCTTGGGCGGTGAATAGGGGGTGTTGAGTCCAATTCACTGAGCAAGGAGTAGGTCTTGTCTATTACATATTGGGTTTATGGAACGGTATCTGAGCTAATTTGAAACCCTTGTTTTATGCATCACCCCACCTCACCTTTCCCGTTAAGCAGCCATAGTGTGTTTTCTAAACGTGTGACTCTGTTCTGTTTTGCAATTAAGTTCAAGGGTAGCGGTTTTTACATTCCCTCTATAAGTGATATCTTATGATAAGTGTCTTTTTCTGTGTGACTTATTTCACTTAGAATCGTCGTACCTAAATCCACTCATCATGCTGCTACTAGCCTTATGACGTTGATTTCATGGCTGAGTGATATTCCATTGTACATAAGGACCACAACTTCTTTATCCATTTTTCTCTTTCCTGGGATATTTAAGGTGTAACGAAGTGGAGGTTCTTGTCAACAGAGCAGCCCTAAACTTTGGGGTGCCTGTGTCTTGCTGATTTTTAGTTTTCCCAATTTATACGCCCATGAGTGGAAGTGCCCTATGCTCTCTAAGCTGAGTTTCTTAGATGTTTCAGGACACACCGTACACTTCTCCAGAGTGGCTGTTGGCAATTTACATGCCGCCCATCAGCGTAGCCAGGCTCCCATTTCTCCATGGCCTGTCCTGCATTTCTGGGTTTGACACTTTATTCAGCATGGCCCTTTTGACCGATGGGAAGCGAGACTTCTTTGTAGCGCTGATTTGCCTTTCCAGGTTGCTTGGTTGGCCAAAAAGGGCGTATGCGTTTTTTCCTGAATGTATTCAGGAAAAAACGCATACGCCCTTTTTGGCCAAGGGCATCATTGTCGAGGTTTTGCCGCTTTTCCTGTGCTTTAAAGGCGATTCGAATCTCCCTCCTGAAATCTGTTTCCTACAATTCTGCCTTGCTTTCCAATCCTCTTCGTTGCCTTCCCTCAATATATTTGTGGATGAGAGTTATCACTTATAAGTCTGCAGGTTTGTGAATTGCAGTGCTCCTGAGCTCCATTTTTCAACTCGCTTTCTTGGGAGCTGGCCGCAAAAGCGCAGGATTGCTTCAGGCTGTATTCTGGTTCCGGGCGGCAGGCTGAGCCTGTGGTTAATTCTTCTTTCTGATGGGAAAGTGGAGTGACCTGTGCCTGTCCCAACACCTAGAACTAGTCTCTCATTGGTTCCCACTCTTCCCGTTCATCCTCAGGACAAATTCCAACCTGTACGGAACAGGAGGTTAAAGGTGCTGATTCTCCAAGGAGGGAGATTGCTAGTAAAGCGGCTGGAATGGCGAACCCGAGCACAAGGAGATGAGAAATGAGGTGCGTTTTGGAAACCTTTCCCGATCACACGGTGTACCATCTTCTGGGTTTCTCATGCATGTTTTCGATGTAGGAAGATGCCCTTGAACCTGGAGATTTGGGACCCATGGGATGGGTACCACGCAGTATTACTTGAAAGGGTCTGCGTTTCCTCACCCAACCTCACCAAACCTCTCAGCCCCAAGAGTGTCCACCCTTATGTCTCAATCAGCTGTGGGTCTAGATATGGTCAATCCAGGTGGCATCACAGCCCCTGAACGAATTTTGTAAGAATTTCTCTCTCTTTCACTGTCTTTGTTTCACGGGTTTTTAAAAGTAATTGATTTTTATAATGGGGTTTAACTGCTTTTTACTGCTGTGTTTATGCCGCTTTACACCCACTTGACTCACTTACAGAGAGATATCAATACATAGGTTTTAAGATTCTTACTAGTCAGATATATTCATGGGCGGTGAATAGGGGGTGTTGAGTCCAATTCACTGAGCAAGGAGTAGGTCTTGTCTATTACCTATTGGGTTTATGGAACGGTATCTGAGCTAATTTGAAACCCTTGTTTTATGCATCACCCCACCTCACCTTTCCCGTTAAGCAGCCATAGTGTGTTTTCTAAACGTGTGACTCTGTTCTGTTTTGCAATTCAGTTCAAGGGTAGCGGTTTTTACATTCCCTCTATAAGTGATATCTTATGATAAGTGTCTTTTTCTGTGTGACTTATTTCACTTAGAATCGTCGTACCTAAATCCACTCATCATGCTGCTACTAGCCTTATGACGTTGATTTCATGGCTGAGTGATATTCCATTGTACATAAGGACCACAACTTCTTTATCCATTTTTCTCTTTCCTGGGATATTTAAGGTGTAACGAAGTGGAGGTTCTTGTCAACAGAGCAACCCTAAACTTTGTGGTGCCTGTGTCTTGCTGATTTTTAGTTTTCCCAATTTATACGCCCATGAGTGGAAGTGCCCTATGGTCTCTGAGCTGAGTTTCTTAGATGTTTCAGGACACACCGTACACTTCTCCAGAGTGGCTGTTGGCAATTTACATCCCGCCCATCAGCGTAGCCAGGCTCCCGTTTCTCCATGGCCTGTCCTGCATTTCTGGGTTTGACACGTTATTCAGCATGGCCGTTTTGACCGATGGGAAGCGAGACTTATTTGTAGCGCTGATTTGCCTTTCCAGGTTGCATGGTTGGCCAAAAAGGGCGTATGCGTTTTTTCCTGAATATATTCAGGAAAAAACGCATACGCCCTTTTTGGCCAAGGGCATCATTGTCGAGGTTTTGCCGCTTTTCCTGTGCTTTAAAGGCGATTCGAATCTCCGTCCTGAAATCTGTTTCCTGCAATTCTGCCTTGCTTTCAAATCCTCTTCGTTGCCTTCCCTCAATATATTTGTGGACGAGAGTTATCATTTATGAGTCTGCAGGTTTGTGAATTGAAGTGCCCCTGAGCTCCATTTTTCAACTCGCTTTCTTGGGAGCTGGCCGCAAAAGCCCAGGATTGCTTCAGGCCCTATTCTGGTCCCGGGCGGCAGGCTGAGCCTGTGGTTAATTCTTCTTCCTGATGGGAAAATAGAGTGACCTGTGATTGTCCCAACACCTAGAGCTAGTCTCTCATTGGTTCCCCCTCTTCCCGTTCATCCTCAGCACAAATTGCAACCTGAACGGAACAGGAGGTTAAAGGTGCTGATTCTCCAAGGAGGGAGATTGCTAGTAAAGCGGCTGGAATGGCGAACCCGAGCACAAGGAGATGAGAAATGAGGTGCGTTTTGGAAACCTTTCCCGATCACACGGTGTACCATCTTCTGGGTTTCTCATGCATGTTTTCGATGTAGGAAGATGCCCTTGAACCTGGAGATTTGGGACCCATTGGATGGGTACCACGCAGTGTTACTTGAAAGGGTCTGCGTTTCCTCACCCAACCTCACCAAACCTCTCAGCCCCAAGAGTGTCCACCCTTATGTCTCAATCAGCTGTGGGTCTAAATATGGTCAATCCAGGTGGCATCACAGCCCCTGAACGAATTTTGTAAGAATTTCTCTCTCTTTCACTGTCTTTGTTTCACGGGTTTTTAAAAGTAATTGATTTTTATAATGGGGTTTAGCTGCTTTTCACTGCTGTGTTTCTGCCGCTTTACACCCACTTGACTCACTTACAGAGTGATATCAATACATAGCTTTTAAGCTTCTTACTAGTCAGATATATTCTTGGGCGGTGAATAGGGGGTGTTGAGTCCAATTCACTGAGCAAGGAGTAGGTCTTGTCTATTACATATTGGGTTTATGGAACGGTATCTGAGCTAATTTGAAACCCTTGTTTTATGCATCACCCCACCTCACCTTTCCCGTTAAGCAGCCATAGTGTGTTTTCTAAACGTGTGACTCTGTTCTGTTTTGCAATTCAGTTCAAGGGTAGCGGTTTTTACATTCCCTCTATAAGTGATATCTTATGATAAGTGTCTTTTTCTGTGTGACTTATTTCACTTAGAATCGTCGTACCTAAATCCACTCATCATGCTGCTACTAGCCTTATGACGTTGATTTCATGGCTGAGTGATATTCCATTGTACATAAGGACCACAACTTCTTTATCCATTTTTCTCTTTCCTGGGATATTTAAGGTGTAACGAAGTGGAGGTTCTTGTCAACAGAGCAGCCCTAAACTTTGGGGTGCCTGTGTCTTGCTGATTTTTAGTTTTCCCAATTTATACGCCCATGAGTGGAAGTGCCCTATGCTCTCTAAGCTGAGTTTCTTAGATGTTTCAGGACACACCGTACACTTCTCCAGAGTGGCTGTTGGCAATTTACATGCCGCCCATCAGCGTAGCCAGGCTCCCGTTTCTCCATGGCCTGTCCTGCATTTCTGGGTTTGACACTTTATTCAGCATGGCCCTTTTGACCGATGGGAAGCGAGACTTCTTTGTAGCGCTGATTTGCCTTTCCAGGTTGCTTGGTTGGCCAAAAAGGGCGTATGCGTTTTTTCCTGAATGTATTCAGGAAAAAACGCATACGCCCTTTTTGGCCAAGGGCATCATTGTCGAGGTTTTGCCGCTTTTCCTGTGCTTTAAAGGCGATTCGAATCTCCCTCCTGAAATCTGTTTCCTACAATTCTGCCTTGCTTTCCAATCCTCTTCGTTGCCTTCCCTCAATATATTTGTGGATGAGAGTTATCACTTATAAGTCTGCAGGTTTGTGAATTGCAGTGCTCCTGAGCTCCATTTTTCAACTCGCTTTCTTGGGAGCTGGCCGCAAAAGCGCAGGATTGCTTCAGGCTGTATTCTGGTTCCGGGCGGCAGGCTGAGCCTGTGGTTAATTCTTCTTTCTGATGGGAAAGTGTAGTGACCTGTGCCTGTCCCAACACCTAGAACTAGTCTCTCATTGGTTCCCACTCTTCCCGTTCATCCTCAGGACAAATTCCAACCTGTACGGAACAGGAGGTTAAAGGTGCTGATTCTCCAAGGAGGGAGATTGCTAGTAAAGCGGCTGGAATGGCGAACCCGAGCACAAGGAGATGAGAAATGAGGTGCGTTTTGGAAACCTTTCCCGCTCTCACGGTGTACCATCTTCTGGGTTTCTCATGCATGTTTTCGATGTAGGAAGATGCCCTTGAACCTGGAGATTTGGGACCCATGGGATGGATACCACGCAGTATTACTTTAAAGGGTCTGCGTTTCCTCACCCAACCTCACCAAACCTCTCAGCCCCAAGAGTGTCCACCCTTATGTCTCAATCAGCTGTGGGTCTAGATATGGTCAATCCAGGTGGCATCACAGCCCCTGAACGAATTTTGTAAGAATTTCTCTCTCTTTCACTGTCTTTGTTTCACGGGTTTTTAAAAGTAATTGATTTTTATAATGGGGTTTAACTGCTTTTTACTGCTGTGTTTCTGCCGCTTTACACCCACTTGACTCACATACAGAGAGATATCAATACATAGGTTTTAAGCTTCTTACTAGTCAGATATATTCTTGGGCGGTGAATAGGGGGTGTTGAGTCCAATTCACTGAATAAGGAGTAGGTCTTGTCTATTACCTATTGGGTTTATGGAACGGTATCTGAGCTAATTTGAAACCCTTGTTTTATGCATCACCCCACCTCACCTTTCCCGTTAAGCAGCCATAGTGTGTTTTCTAAACGTGTGACTCTGTTCTGTTTTGCAATTCAGTTCAAGGGTAGCGGTTTTTACATTCCCTCTATAAGTGATATCTTATGATAAGTGTCTTTTTCTGTGTGACTTATTTCACTTAGAATCGTCGTACCTAAATCCACTCATCATGCTGCTACTAGCCTTATGACGTTGATTTCATGGCTGAGTGATATTCCATTGTACATAAGGACCACAACTTCTTTATCCATTTTTCTCTTTCCTGGGATATTTAAGGTGTAACGAAGTGGAGGTTCTTGTCAACAGAGCAGCCCTAAATTTTGGGGTGCCTGTGTCTTGCTGATTTTTAGTTTTCCCAATTTATACGCCCATGAGTGGAAGTGCCCTATGCTCTCTAAGCTGAGTTTCTTAGATGTTTCAGGACACACCGTACACTTCTCCAGAGTGGCTGTTGGCAATTTACATCCCGCCCATCAGCGTAGCCAGGCTCCCGTTTCTCCATGGCCTGTCCTGCATTTCTGGGTTTGACACTTTATTCAGCATGGCCCTTTTGACCGATGGGAAGCGAGACTTCTTTGTAGCGCTGATTTGCCTTTCCAGGTTGCTTGGTTGGCCAAAAAGGGCGTATGCGTTTTTTCCTGAATGTATTCAGGAAAAAACGCATACGCCCTTTTTGGCCAAGGGCATCATTGTCGAGGTTTTGCCGTTTTTCCTGTGCTTTAAAGGCGATTCGAATCTCCCTCCTGAAATCTGTTTCCTGCAATTCTGCCTTGCTTTCAAATCCTCTTCGTTGCCTTCCCTCAATACATTTGTGGACGAGAGTTATCATTTATAAGTCTGCAGGTTTGTGAATTGAAGTGCCACTGAGCTCCATTTTTCAACTCGCTTTCTTGGGAGCTGGCCGCAAAAGCCCAGGATTGCTTCAGGCCCTATTCTGGTCCCGGGCGGCAGGCTGAGCCTGTGGTTAATTCTTCTTCCTGATGTGAAAATAGAGTGACCTGTGCCTGTCTCAACACCTAGAGCTAGTCTCTCATTGGTTCCCCCTCTTCCCGTTCATCCTCAGGACAAATTGCAACCTGTACGGAACAGGAGGTTAAAGGTGCTGATTCTCCAAGGAGGGAGATTGCTAGTAAAGCGGCTGGAATGGCGAACCCGAGCACAAGGAGATGAGAAATGAGGTGCGTTTTGGAAACCTTTCCCGATCACACGGTGTACCATCTTCTGGGTTTCTCATGCATGTTTTCGATGTAGGAAGATGCCCTTGAACCTGGAGATTTGGGAACCATGGGATGGGTACCACGCAGTGTTACTTGAAAGGGTCTGCGTTTCCTCACCCAACCTCACCAAACCTCTCAGCCCCAAGAGTGTCCACCCTTATGTCTCAATCAGCTGTGGGTCTAAATATGGTCAATCCAGGTGGCATCACAGCCCCTGAACGAATTTTGTAAGAATTTCTCTCTCTTTCACTGTCTTTGTTTCACGGGTTTTTAAAAGTAATTGATTTTTATAATGGGGTTTAGCTGCTTTTCACTGCTGTGTTTCTGCCGCTTTACACCCACTTGACTCACTTACAGAGTGATATCAATACATAGCTTTTAAGCTTCTTACTAGTCAGATATATTCTTGGGCGGTGAATAGGGGGTGTTGAGTCCAATTCACTGAGCAAGGAGTAGGTCTTGTCTATTACATATTGGGTTTATGGAACGGTATCTGAGCTAATTTGAAACCCTTGTTTTATGCATCACCCCACCTCACCTTTCCCGTTAAGCAGCCATAGTGTGTTTTCTAAACGTGTGACTCTGTTCTGTTTTGCAATTAAGTTCAAGGGT
Source organism: Balaenoptera physalus (assembly GCF_965194825.1). Taxonomy (NCBI): domain Eukaryota; kingdom Metazoa; phylum Chordata; class Mammalia; order Artiodactyla; family Balaenopteridae; genus Balaenoptera; species Balaenoptera physalus. Next base: position 88,912,381 of record NC_138888.1, on the reverse strand, counting down.
AGCGGTTTTTACATTCCCTCTATAAGTGATATCTTATGATAAGTGTCTTTTTCTGTGTGACTTATTTCACTTAGAATCGTCGTACCTAAATCCACTCATCATGCTGCTACTAGCCTTATGACGTTGATTTCATGGCTGAGTGATATTCCATTGTACATAAGGACCACAACTTCTTTATCCATTTTTCTCTTTCCTGGGATATTTAAGGTGTAACGAAGTGGAGGTTCTTGTCAACAGAGCAGCCCTAAACTTTGGGGTGCCTGTGTCTTGCTGATTTTTAGTTTTCCGAATTTATACGCCCATGAGTGGAAGTGCCCTATGCTCTCTAAGCTGAGTTTCTTAGATGTTTCAGGACACACCGTACACTTCTCCAGAGTGGCTGTTGGCAATTTACATCCCGCCCATCAGCGTAGCCAGGCTCCCGTTTCTCCATGGCCTGTCCTGCATTTCTGGGTTTGACACTTTTTTCAGCATGGCCCTTTTGACCGATGGGAGGCGAGACTTCTTTGTAGCGCTGATTTGCCTTTCCAGGTTGCTTGGTTGGCCAAAAAGGGCGTATGCGTTTTTTCCTGAGTGTATTCAGGAAAAAACGCATACGCCCTTTTTGGCCAAGGGCATCATTGTCGAGGTTTTGCCGCTTTTCCTGTGCTTTAAAGGCGATTCGAATCTCCCTCCTGAAATCTGTTTCCTACAATTCTGCCTTGCTTTCCAATCCTCTTCGTTGCCTTCCCTCAATATATTTGTGGATGAGAGTTATCACTTATAAGTCTGCAGGTTTGTGAATTGCAGTGCTCCTGAGCTCCATTTTTCAACTCGCTTTCTTGGGAGCTGGCCGCAAAAGCGCAGGATTGCTTCAGGCTGTATTCTGGTTCCGGGCGGCAGGCTGAGCCTGTGGTTAATTCTTCTTTCTGATGGGAAAGTGGAGTGACCTGTGCCTGTCCCAACACCTAGAACTAGTCTCTCATTGGTTCCCACTCTTCCCGTTCATCCTCAGGACAAATTCCAACCTGTACGGAACAGGAGGTTAAAGGTGCTGATTCTCCAAGGAGGGAGATTGCTAGTAAAGCGGCTGGAATGGCGAACCCGAGCACAAGGAGATGAGAAATGAGGTGCGTTTTGGAAACCTTTCCCGCTCTCACGGTGTACCATCTTCTGGGTTTCTCATGCATGTTTTCGATGTAGGAAGATGCCCTTGAACCTGGAGATTTGGGACCCATGGGATGGATACCACGCAGTATTACTTTAAAGGGTCTGCGTTTCCTCACCCAACCTCACCAAACCTCTCAGCCCCAAGAGTGTCCACCCTTATGTCTCAATCAGCTGTGGGTCTAGATATGGTCAATCCAGGTGGCATCACAGCCCCTGAACGAATTTTGTAAGAATTTCTCTCTCTTTCACTGTCTTTGTTTCACGGGTTTTTAAAAGTAATTGATTTTTATAATGGGGTTTAACTGCTTTTTACTGCTGTGTTTCTGCCGCTTTACACCCACTTGACTCACATACAGAGAGATATCAATACATAGGTTTTAAGATTCTTACTAGTCAGATATATTCTTGGGCGGTGAATAGGGGGTGTTGAGTCCAATTCACTGAATAAGGAGTAGGTCTTGTCTATTACCTATTGGGTTTATGGAACGGTATCTGAGCTAATTTGAAACCCTTGTTTTATGCATCACCCCACCTCACCTTTCCCGTTAAGCAGCCATAGTGTGTTTTCTAAACGTGTGACTCTGTTCTGTTTTGCAATTCAGTTCAAGGGTAGCGGTTTTTACATTCCCTCTATAAGTGATATCTTATGATAAGTGTCTTTTTCTGTGTGACTTATTTCACTTAGAATCGTCATACCTAAATCCACTCATCATGCTGCTACTAGCCTTATGACGTTGATTTCATGGCTGAGTGATATTCCATTGTACATAAGGACCACAACTTCTTTATCCATTTTTCTCTTTCCTGGGATATTTAAGGTGTAACGAAGTGGAGGTTCTTGTCAACAGAGCAGCCCTAAATTTTGGGGTGCCTGTGTCTTGCTGATTTTTAGTTTTCCCAATTTATACGCCCATGAGTGGAAGTGCCCTATGCTCTCTAAGCTGAGTTTCTTAGATGTTTCAGGACACACCGTACACTTCTCCAGAGTGGCTGTTGGCAATTTACATCCCGCCCATCAGCGTAGCCAGGCTCCCGTTTCTCCATGGCCTGTCCTGCATTTCTGGGTTTGACACTTTATTCAGCATGGCCCTTTTGACCGATGGGAAGCGAGACTTCTTTGTAGCGCTGATTTGCCTTTCCAGGTTGCTTGGTTGGCCAAAAAGGGCGTATGCGTTTTTTCCTGAATGTATTCAGGAAAAAACGCATACGCCCTTTTTGGCCAAGGGCATCATTGTCGAGGTTTTGCCGTTTTTCCTGTGCTTTAAAGGCGATTCGAATCTCCCTCCTGAAATCTGTTTCCTGCAATTCTGCCTTGCTTTCAAATCCTCTTCGTTGCCTTCCCTCAATACATTTGTGGACGAGAGTTATCATTTATAAGTCTGCAGGTTTGTGAATTGAAGTGCCACTGAGCTCCATTTTTCAACTCGCTTTCTTGGGAGCTGGCCGCAAAAGCCCAGGATTGCTTCAGGCCCTATTCTGGGCCCGGGCGGCAGGCTGAGCCTGTGGTTAATTCTTCTTCCTGATGTGAAAATAGAGTGACCTGTGCCTGTCTCAACACCTAGAGCTAGTCTCTCATTGGTTCCCCCTCTTCCCGTTCATCCTCAGGACAAATTGCAATCTGAACGGAACAGGAGGTTAAAGGTGCTGATTCTCCAAGGAGGGAGATTGCTAGTAAAGCGGCTGGAATGGCGAACCCGAGCACAAGGAGATGAGAAATGAGGTGCGTTTTGGAAACCTTTCCCGATCACACGGTGTACCATCTTCTGGGTTTCTCATGCATGTTTTCGATGTAGGAAGATGCCCTTGAACCTGGAGATTTGGGAACCATGGGATGGGTACCACGCAGTGTTACTTGAAAGGGTCTGCGTTTCCTCACCCAACCTCACCAAACCTCTCAGCCCCAAGAGTGTCCACCCTTATGTCTCAATCAGCTGTGGGTCTAAATATGGTCAATCCAGGTGGCATCACAGCCCCTGAACGAATTTTGTAAGAATTTCTCTCTCTTTCACTGTCTTTGTTTCACGGGTTTTTAAAAGTAATTGATTTTTATAATGGGGTTTAGCTGCTTTTCACTGCTGTGTTTCTGCCGCTTTACACCCACTTGACTCACTTACAGAGTGATATCAATACATAGCTTTTAAGCTTCTTACTAGTCAGATATATTCTTGGGCGGTGAATAGGGGTTGTTGAGTCCAATTCACTGAGCAAGGAGTAGGTCTTGTCTATTACATATTGGGTTTATGGAACGGTATCTGAGCTAATTTGAAACCCTTGTTTTATGCATCACCCCACCTCACCTTTCCCGTTAAGCAGCCATAGTGTGTTTTCTAAACGTGTGACTCTGTTCTGTTTTGCAATTAAGTTCAAGGGTAGCGGTTTTTACATTCCCTCTATAAGTGATATCTTATGATAAGTGTCTTTTTCTGTGTGACTTATTTCACTTAGAATCGTCGTACCTAAATCCACTCATCATGCTGCTACTAGCCTTATGACGTTGATTTCATGGCTGAGTGATATTCCATTGTACATAAGGACCACAACTTCTTTATCCATTTTTCTCTTTCCTGGGATATTTAAGGTGTAACGAAGTGGAGGTTCTTGTCAACAGAGCAGCCCTAAACTTTGGGGTGCCTGTGTCTTGCTGATTTTTAGTTTTCCGAATTTATACGCCCATGAGTGGAAGTGCCCTATGCTCTCTAAGCTGAGTTTCTTAGATGTTTCAGGACACACCGTACACTTCTCCAGAGTGGCTGTTGGCAATTTACATCCCGCCCATCAGCGTAGCCAGGCTCCCGTTTCTCCATGGCCTGTCCTGCATTTCTGGGTTTGACACTTTATTCAGCATGGCCCTTTTGACCGATGGGAAGCGAGACTTCTTTGTAGCGCTGATTTGCCTTTCCAGGTTGCTTGGTTGGCCAAAAAGGGCGTATGCGTTTTTTCCTGAGTGTATTCAGGAAAAAACGCATACGCCCTTTTTGGCCAAGGGCATCATTGTCGAGGTTTTGCCGCTTTTCCTGTGCTTTAAAGGCGATTCGAATCTCCCTCCTGAAATCTGTTTCCTACAATTCTGCCTTGCTTTCCAATCCTCTTCGTTGCCTTCCCTCAATATATTTGTGGATGAGAGTTATCACTTATAAGTCTGCAGGTTTGTGAATTGCAGTGCTCCTGAGCTCCATTTTTCAACTCGCTTTCTTGGGAGCTGGCCGCAAAAGCGCAGGATTGCTTCAGGCTGTATTCTGGTTCCGGGCGGCAGGCTGAGCCTGTGGTTAATTCTTCTTTCTGATGGGAAAGTGGAGTGACCTGTGCCTGTCCCAACACCTAGAACTAGTCTCTCATTGGTTCCCACTCTTCCCGTTCATCCTCAGGACAAATTCCAACCTGTACGGAACAGGAGGTTAAAGGTGCTGATTCTCCAAGGAGGGAGATTGCTAGTAAAGCGGCTGGAATGGCGAACCCGAGCACAAGGAGATGAGAAATGAGGTGCGTTTTGGAAACCTTTCCCGCTCTCACGGTGTACCATCTTCTGGGTTTCTCATGCATGTTTTCGATGTAGGAAGATGCCCTTGAACCTGGAGATTTGGGACCCATGGGATGGATACCACGCAGTATTACTTGAAAGGGTCTGCGTTTCCTCACCCAACCTCACCAAACCTCTCAGCCCCAAGAGTGTCCACCCTTATGTCTCAATCAGCTGTGGGTCTAGATATGGTCAATCCAGGTGGCATCACAGCCCCTGAACGAATTTTGTAAGAATTTCTCTCTCTTTCACTGTCTTTGTTTCACGGGTTTTTAAAAGTAATTGATTTTTATAATGGGGTTTAACTGCTTTTTACTGCTGTGTTTCTGCCGCTTTACACCCACTTGACTCACTTACAGAGAGATATCAATACATAGGTTTTAAGATTCTTACTAGTCAGATATATTCTTGGGCGGTGAATAGGGGGTGTTGAGTCCAATTCACTGAATAAGGAGTAGGTCTTGTCTATTACCTATTGGGTTTATGGAACGGTATCTGAGCTAATTTGAAACCCTTGTTTTATGCATCACCCCACCTCACCTTTCCCGTTAAGCAGCCATAGTGTGTTTTCTAAACGTGTGACTCTGTTCTGTTTTGCAATTCAGTTCAAGGGTAGCGGTTTTTACATTCCCTCTATAAGTGATATCTTATGATAAGTATCTTTTTCTGTGTGACTTATTTCACTTAGAATCGTCGTACCTAAATCCACTCATCATGCTGCTACTAGCCTTATGACGTTAATTTCATGGCTGAGTGATATTCCATTGTACATAAGGACCACAACTTCTTTATCCATTTTTCTCTTTCCTGGGATATTTAAGGTGTAACGAAGTGGAGGTTCTTGTCAACAGAGCAGCCCTAAACTTTGGGGTGCCTGTGTCTTGCTGATTTTTAGTTTTCCGAATTTATACGCCCATGAGTGGAAGTGCCCTATGCTCTGTAAGCTGAGTTTCTTAGATGTTTCAGGACACACCGTACACTTCTCCAGAGTGGCTGTTGGCAATTTACATCCCGCCCATCAGCGTAGCCAGGCTCCCGTTTCTCCATGGCCTGTCCTGCATTTCTGGGTTTGACACTTTATTCAGCATGGCCCTTTTGACCGATGGGAAGCGAGACTTCTTTGTAGCGCTGATTTGCCTTTCCAGGTTGCTTGGTTGGCCAAAAAGGGCGTATGCGTTTTTTCCTGAATGTATTCAGGAAAAAACGCATACGCCCTTTTTGGCCAAGGGCATCATTGTCGAGGTTTTGCCGCTTTTCCTGTGCTTTAAAGGCGATTCGAATCTCCCTCCTGAAATCTGTTTCCTGCAATTCTGCCTTGCTTTCAAATCCTCTTCGTTGCCTTCCCTCAATATATTTGTGGACGAGAGTTAAAATTTATGAGTCTGCAGGTTTGTGAATTGAAGTGCCCCTGAGCTCCATTTTTCAACTCGCTTTCTTGGGAGCTGGCCGCAAAAGTGCAGGATTGCTTCAGGCCCTATTCTGGTCCCGGGCGGCAGGCTGAGCCTGTGGTTAATTCTTCTTCCTGATGGGAAAATAGAGTGACCTGTGATTGTCCCAACACCTAGAGCTAGTCTCTCATTGGTTCCCCCTCTTCCCGTTCATCCTCAGGACAAATTGCAAGCTGAACGGAACAGGAGGTTAAAGGTGCTGATTCTCCAAGGAGGGAGATTGCTAGTAAAGCGGCTGGAATGGCGAACCCGAGCACAAGGAGATGAGAAATGAGGTGCGTTTTGGAAACCTTTCCCGATCACACGGTGTACCATCTTCTGGGTTTCTCATGCATGTTTTCGATGTAGGAAGATGCCCTTGAACCTGGAGATCTGGGACCCATGGGATGGGTACCACGCAGTATTACTTGAAAGGGTCTGCGTTTCCTCACCCAACCTCACCAAACCTCTCAGCCCCAAGAGTGTCCTCCCTTATGTCTCAATCAGCTGTGGGTCTAAATATGGTCAATCCAGGTGGCATCACAGCCCCTGAACGAATTTTGTAAGAATTTCTCTCTCTTTCACTGTCTTTGTTTCACGGGTTTTTAAAAGTAATTGATTTTTATAATGGGGTTTAGCTGCTTTTCACTGCTGTGTTTCTGCCGCTTTACACCCACTTGACTCACTTACAGAGTGATATCAATACATAGCTTTTAAGCTTCTTACTAGTCAGATATATTCTTGGGCGGTGAATAGGGGGTGTTGAGTCCAATTCACTGAGCAAGGAGTAGGTCTTGTCTATTACATATTGGGTTTATGGAACGGTATCTGAGCTAATTTGAAACCCTTGTTTTATGCATCACCCCACCTCACCTTTCCCGTTAAGCAGCCATAGTGTGTTTTCTAAACGTGTGACTCTGTTCTGTTTTGCAATTAAGTTCAAGGGTAGCGGTTTTTACATTCCCTCTATAAGTGATATCTTATGATAAGTGTCTTTTTTTCTGTGACTTATTTCACTTAGAATCGTCGTACCTAAATCCACTCATCATGCTGCTACTAGCCTTATGACGTTGATTTCATGGCTGAGTGATATTCCATTGTACATAAGGACCACAACTTCTTTATCCATTTTTATCTTTCCTGGGATATTTAAGGTGTAACGAAGTGGAGGTTCTTGTCAACAGAGCAGCCCTAAACTTTGGGGTGCCTGTGTCTTGCTGATTTTTAGTTTTCCCAATTTATACGCCCATGAGTGGAAGTGCCCTATGCTCTCTAAGCTGAGTTTCTTAGATGTTTCAGGACACACCGTACACTTCTCCAGAGTGGCTGTTGGCAATTTACATGCCGCCCATCAGCATAGCCAGGCTCCCGTTTCTCCATGGCCTGTCCTGCATTTCTGGGTTTGACACTTTATTCAGCATGGCCCTTTTGACCGATGGGAAGCGAGACTTCTTTGTAGCGCTGATTTGCCTTTCCAGGTTGCTTGGTTGGCCAAAAAGGGCGTATGCGTTTTTTCCTGAATGTATTCAGGAAAAAACGCATACGCCCTTTTTGGCCAAGGGCATCATTGTCGAGGTTTTGCCGCTTTTCCTGTGCTTTAAAGGCGATTCGAATCTCCCTCCTGAAATCTGTTTCCTACAATTCTGCCTTGCTTTCCAATCCTCTTCGTTGCCTTCCCTCAATATATTTGTGGATGAGAGTTATCACTTATAAGTCTGCAGGTTTGTGTATTGCAGTGCTCCTGAGCTCCATTTTTCAACTCGCTTTCTTGGGAGCTGGCCGCAAAAGCGCAGGATTGCTTCAGGCTGTATTCTGGTTCCGGGCGGCAGGCTGAGCCTGTGGTTAATTCTTCTTTCTGATGGGAAAGTGGAGTGACCTGTGCCTGTCCCAACACCTAGAACTAGTCTCTCATTGGTTCCCACTCTTCCCGTTCATCCTCAGGACAAATTCCAACCTGTACGGAACAGGAGGTTAAAGGTGCTGATTCTCCAAGGAGGGAGATTGCTAGTAAAGCGCCTGGAATGGTGAACCCGAGCACAAGGAGATGAGAAATGAGGTGCGTTTTGGAAACCTTTCTCGCTCACACGGTGAACCATCTTCTGGGTTTCTCATGCATGTTTTCGATGTAGGAAGATGCCCTTGAACCTGGAGATTTGGGACCCATGGGATGGATACCACGCAGTATTACTTTAAAGGGTCTGCGTTTCCTCACCCAACCTCACCAAACCTCTCAGCCCCAAGAGTGTCCACCCTTATGTCTCAATCAGCTGGGGGTCTAGATATGGTCAATCCAGGTGGCATCACAGCCCCTGAACGAATTTTGTAAGAATTTCTCTCTCTTTCATTGTCTTTCTTTCACGGGTTTTTAAAAGTAATTGATTTTTATAATGGGGTTTAACTGCTTTTTACTGCTGTGTTTCTGCCGCTTTACACCCACTTGACTCACATACAGAGAGATATCAATACATAGGTTTTAAGATTCTTACTAGTCAGATATATTCTTGGGCGGTGAATAGGGGGTGTTGAGTCCAATTCACTGAATAAGGAGTAGGTCTTGTCTATTACCTATTGGGTTTATGGAACGGTATCTGAGCTAATTTGAAACCCTTGTTTTATGCATCACCCCACCTCACCTTTCCCGTTAAGCAGCCATAGTGTGTTTTCTAAACGTGTGACTCTGTTCTGTTTTGCAATTCAGTTCAAGGGTAGCGGTTTTTACATTCCCTCTATAAGTGATATCTTATGATAAGTGTCTTTTTCTGTGTGACTTATTTCACTTAGAATCGTCGTACCTAAATCCACTCATCATGCTGCTACTAGCCTTATGACGTTGATTTCATGGCTGAGTGATATTCCATTGTACATAAGGACCACAACTTCTTTATCCATTTTTCTCTTTCCTGGGATATTTAAGGTGTAACGAAGTGGAGGTTCTTGTCAACAGAGCAGCCCTAAACTTTGGGGTGCCTGTGTCTTGCTGATTTTTAGTTTTCCGAATTTATACGCCCATGAGTGGAAGTGCCCTATGCTCTCTAAGCTGAGTTTCTTAGATGTTTCAGGACACACCGTACACTTCTCCAGAGTGGCTGTTGGCAATTTACATCCCGCCCATCAGCGTAGCCAGGCTCCCGTTTCTCCATGGCCTGTCCTGCATTTCTGGGTTTGACACTTTATTCAGCATGGCCCTTTTGACCGATGGGAAGCGAGACTTCTTTGTAGCGCTGATTTGCCTTTCCAGGTTGCTTGGTTGGCCAAAAAGGGCGTATGCGTTTTTTCCTGAATGTATTCAGGAAAAAACGCATACGCCCTTTTTGGCCAAGGGCATCATTGTCGAGGTTTTGCCGCTTTTCCTGTGCTTTAAAGGCGATTCGAATCTCCCTCCTGAAATCTGTTTCCTGCAATTCTGCCTTGCTTTCAAATCCTCTTCGTTGCCTTCCCTCAATATATTTGTGGACGAGAGTTAAAATTTATGAGTCTGCAGGTTTGTGAATTGAAGTGCCCCTGAGCTCCATTTTTCAACTCGCTTTCTTGGGAGCTGGCCGAAAAAGTGCAGGATTGCTTCAGGCCCTATTCTGGTCACGGGCGGCAGGCTGAGCCTGTGGTTAATTCTTCTTCCTGATGGGAAAATAGAGTGACCTGTGATTGTCCCAACACCTAGAGCTAGTCTCTCATTGGTTCCCCCTCTTCCCGTTCATCCTCAGGACAAATTGCAAGCTGAACGGAACAGGAGGTTAAAGGTGCTGATTCTCCAAGGCGGGAGATTGCTAGTAAAGCGGCTGGAATGGCGAACCCGAGCACAAGGAGATGAGAAATGAGGTGCGTTTTGGAAACCTTTCCCGATCACACGGTGTACCATCTTCTGGGTTTCTCATGCATGTTTTCGATGTAGGAAGATGCCCTTGAACCTGGAGATTTGGGACCCATGGGATGGGTACCACGCAGTGTTACTTGAAAGGGTCTGCGTTTCCTCACCCAACCTCACCAAATCTCTCAGCCCCAAGAGTGTCCACCCTTATGTCTCAATCAGCTGTGGGTCTAAATATGGTCAATCCAGGTGGCATCACAGCCCCTGAACGAATTTTGTAAGAATTTCTCTCTCTTTCACTGTCTTTGTTTCACGGGTTTTTAAAAGTAATTGATTTTTATAATGGGGTTTAGCTGCTTTTCACTGCTGTGTTTCTGCCGCTTTACACCCACTTGACTCACTTACAGAGTGATATCAATACATAGCTTTTAAGCTTCTTACTAGTCAGATATATTCTTGGTCGGTGAATAGGGGGTGTTGAGTCCAATTCACTGAGCAAGGAGTAGGTCTTGTCTATTACATATTGGGTTTATGGAACGGTATCTGAGCTAATTTGAAACCCTTGTTTTATGCATCACCCCACCTCACCTTTCCCGTTAAGCAGCCATAGTGTGTTTTCTAAACGTGTGACTCTGTTCTGTTTTGCAATTAAGTTCAAGGGTAGCGGTTTTTACATTCCCTCTATAAGTGATATCTTATGATAAGTGTCTTTTTCTGTGTGACTTATTTCACTTAGAATCGTCGTACCTAAATCCACTCATCATGCTGCTACTAGCCTTATGACGTTGATTTCATGGCTGAGTGATATTCCATTGTACATAAGGACCACAACTTCTTTATCCATTTTTCTCTTTCCTGGGATATTTAAGGTGTAACGAAGTGGAGGTTCTTGTCAACAGAGCAGCCCTAAACTTTGGGGTGCCTGTGTCTTGCTGATTTTTAGTTTTCCGAATTTATACGCCCATGAGTGGAAGTGCCCTATGCTCTCTAAGCTGAGTTTCTTAGATGTTTCAGGACACACCGTACACTTCTCCAGAGTGGCTGTTGGCAATTTACATCCCGCCCATCAGCGTAGCCAGGCTCCCGTTTCTCCATGGCCTGTCCTGCATTTCTGGGTTTGACACTTTATTCAGCATGGCCCTTTTGACCGATGGGAGGCGAGACTTCTTTGTAGCGCTGATTTGCCTTTCCAGGTTGCTTGGTTGGCCAAAAAGGGCGTATGCGTTTTTTCCTGAGTGTATTCAGGAAAAAACGCATACGCCCTTTTTGGCCAAGGGCATCATTGTCGAGGTTTTGCCGCTTTTCCTGTGCTTTAAAGGCGATTCGAATCTCCCTCCTGAAATCTGTTTCCTACAATTCTGCCTTGCTTTCCAATCCTCTTCGTTGCCTTCCCTCAATATATTTGTGGATGAGAGTTATCACTTATAAGTCTGCAGGTTTGTGAATTGCAGTGCTCCTGAGCTCCATTTTTCAACTCGCTTTCTTGGGAGCTGGCCGCAAAAGCGCAGGATTGCTTCAGGCTGTATTCTGGTTCCGGGCGGCAGGCTGAGCCTGTGGTTAATTCTTCTTTCTGATGGGAAAGTGGAGTGACCTGTGCCTGTCCCAACACCTAGAACTAGTCTCTCATTGGTTCCCACTCTTCCCGTTCATCCTCAGGACAAATTCCAACCTGTACGGAACAGGAGGTTAAAGGTGCTGATTCTCCAAGGAGGGAGATTGCTAGTAAAGCGGCTGGAATGGCGAACCCGAGCACAAGGAGATGAGAAATGAGGTGCGTTTTGGAAACCTTTCCCGCTCTCACGGTGTACCATCTTCTGGGTTTCTCATGCATGTTTTCGATGTAGGAAGATGCCCTTGAACCTGGAGATTTGGGACCCATGGGATGGATACCACGCAGTATTACTTGAAAGGGTCTGCGTTTCCTCACCCAACCTCACCAAACCTCTCAGCCCCAAGAGTGTCCACCCTTATGTCTCAATCAGCTGTGGGTCTAGATATGGTCAATCCAGGTGGCATCACAGCCCCTGAACGAATTTTGTAAGAATTTCTCTCTCTTTCACTGTCTTTGTTTCACGGGTTTTTAAAAGTAATTGATTTTTATAATGGGGTTTAACTGCTTTTTACTGCTGTGTTTCTGCCGCTTTACACCCACTTGACTCACTTACAGAGAGATATCAATACATAGGTTTTAAGATTCTTACTAGTCAGATATATTCTTGGGCGGTGAATAGGGGGTGTTGAGTCCAATTCACTGAATAAGGAGTAGGTCTTGTCTATTACCTATTGGGTTTATGGAACGGTATCTGAGCTAATTTGAAACCCTTGTTTTATGCATCACCCCACCTCACCTTTCCCGTTAAGCAGCCATAGTGTGTTTTCTAAACGTGTGACTCTGTTCTGTTTTGCAATTCAGTTCAAGGGTAGCGGTTTTTACATTCCCTCTATAAGTGATATCTTATGATAAGTATCTTTTTCTGTGTGACTTATTTCACTTAGAATCGTCGTACCTAAATCCACTCATCATGCTGCTACTAGCCTTATGACGTTAATTTCATGGCTGAGTGATATTCCATTGTACATAAGGACCACAACTTCTTTATCCATTTTTCTCTTTCCTGGGATATTTAAGGTGTAACGAAGTGGAGGTTCTTGTCAACAGAGCAGCCCTAAACTTTGGGGTGCCTGTGTCTTGCTGATTTTTAGTTTTCCGAATTTATACGCCCATGAGTGGAAGTGCCCTATGCTCTGTAAGCTGAGTTTCTTAGATGTTTCAGGACACACCGTACACTTCTCCAGAGTGGCTGTTGGCAATTTACATCCCGCCCATCAGCGTAGCCAGGCTCCCGTTTCTCCATGGCCTGTCCTGCATTTCTGGGTTTGACACTTTATTCAGCATGGCCCTTTTGACCGATGGGAAGCGAGACTTCTTTGTAGCGCTGATTTGCCTTTCCAGGTTGCTTGGTTGGCCAAAAAGGGCGTATGCGTTTTTTCCTGAATGTATTCAGGAAAAAACGCATACGCCCTTTTTGGCCAAGGGCATCATTGTCGAGGTTTTGCCGCTTTTCCTGTGCTTTAAAGGCGATTCGAATCTCCCTCCTGAAATCTGTTTCCTGCAATTCTGCCTTGCTTTCAAATCCTCTTCGTTGCCTTCCCTCAATATATTTGTGGACGAGAGTTAAAATTTATGAGTCTGCAGGTTTGTGAATTGAAGTGCCCCTGAGCTCCATTTTTCAACTCGCTTTCTTGGGAGCTGGCCGCAAAAGTGCAGGATTGCTTCAGGCCCTATTCTGGTCCCGGGCGGCAGGCTGAGCCTGTGGTTAATTCTTCTTCCTGATGGGAAAATAGAGTGACCTGTGATTGTCCCAACACCTAGAGCTAGTCTCTCATTGGTTCCCCCTCTTCCCGTTCATCCTCAGGACAAATTGCAAGCTGAACGGAACAGGAGGTTAAAGGTGCTGATTCTCCAAGGAGGGAGATTGCTAGTAAAGCGGCTGGAATGGCGAACCCGAGCACAAGGAGATGAGAAATGAGGTGCGTTTTGGAAACCTTTCCCGATCACACGGTGTACCATCTTCTGGGTTTCTCATGCATGTTTTCGATGTAGGAAGATGCCCTTGAACCTGGAGATCTGGGACCCATGGGATGGGTACCACGCAGTATTACTTGAAAGGGTCTGCGTTTCCTCACCCAACCTCACCAAACCTCTCAGCCCCAAGAGTGTCCTCCCTTATGTCTCAATCAGCTGTGGGTCTAAATATGGTCAATCCAGGTGGCATCACAGCCCCTGAACGAATTTTGTAAGAATTTCTCTCTCTTTCACTGTCTTTGTTTCACGGGTTTTTAAAAGTAATTGATTTTTATAATGGGGTTTAGCTGCTTTTCACTGCTGTGTTTCTGCCGCTTTACACCCACTTGACTCACTTACAGAGTGATATCAATACATAGCTTTTAAGCTTCTTACTAGTCAGATATATTCTTGGGCGGTGAATAGGGGGTGTTGAGTCCAATTCACTGAGCAAGGAGTAGGTCTTGTCTATTACATATTGGGTTTATGGAACGGTATCTGAGCTAATTTGAAACCCTTGTTTTATGCATCACCCCACCTCACCTTTCCCGTTAAGCAGCCATAGTGTGTTTTCTAAACGTGTGACTCTGTTCTGTTTTGCAATTAAGTTCAAGGGTAGCGGTTTTTACATTCCCTCTATAAGTGATATCTTATGATAAGTGTCTTTTTTTCTGTGACTTATTTCACTTAGAATCGTCGTACCTAAATCCACTCATCATGCTGCTACTAGCCTTATGACGTTGATTTCATGGCTGAGTGATATTCCATTGTACATAAGGACCACAACTTCTTTATCCATTTTTATCTTTCCTGGGATATTTAAGGTGTAACGAAGTGGAGGTTCTTGTCAACAGAGCAGCCCTAAACTTTGGGGTGCCTGTGTCTTGCTGATTTTTAGTTTTCCCAATTTATACGCCCATGAGTGGAAGTGCCCTATGCTCTCTAAGCTGAGTTTCTTAGATGTTTCAGGACACACCGTACACTTCTCCAGAGTGGCTGTTGGCAATTTACATGCCGCCCATCAGCATAGCCAGGCTCCCGTTTCTCCATGGCCTGTCCTGCATTTCTGGGTTTGACACTTTATTCAGCATGGCCCTTTTGACCGATGGGAAGCGAGACTTCTTTGTAGCGCTGATTTGCCTTTCCAGGTTGCTTGGTTGGCCAAAAAGGGCGTATGCGTTTTTTCCTGAATGTATTCAGGAAAAAACGCATACGCCCTTTTTGGCCAAGGGCATCATTGTCGAGGTTTTGCCGCTTTTCCTGTGCTTTAAAGGCGATTCGAATCTCCCTCCTGAAATCTGTTTCCTACAATTCTGCCTTGCTTTCCAATCCTCTTCGTTGCCTTCCCTCAATATATTTGTGGATGAGAGTTATCACTTATAAGTCTGCAGGTTTGTGTATTGCAGTGCTCCTGAGCTCCATTTTTCAACTCGCTTTCTTGGGAGCTGGCCGCAAAAGCGCAGGATTGCTTCAGGCTGTATTCTGGTTCCGGGCGGCAGGCTGAGCCTGTGGTTAATTCTTCTTTCTGATGGGAAAGTGGAGTGACCTGTGCCTGTCCCAACACCTAGAACTAGTCTCTCATTGGTTCCCACTCTTCCCGTTCATCCTCAGGACAAATTCCAACCTGTACGGAACAGGAGGTTAAAGGTGCTGATTCTCCAAGGAGGGAGATTGCTAGTAAAGCGCCTGGAATGGTGAACCCGAGCACAAGGAGATGAGAAATGAGGTGCGTTTTGGAAACCTTTCTCGCTCACACGGTGAACCATCTTCTGGGTTTCTCATGCATGTTTTCGATGTAGGAAGATGCCCTTGAACCTGGAGATTTGGGACCCATGGGATGGATACCACGCAGTATTACTTTAAAGGGTCTGCGTTTCCTCACCCAACCTCACCAAACCTCTCAGCCCCAAGAGTGTCCACCCTTATGTCTCAATCAGCTGGGGGTCTAGATATGGTCAATCCAGGTGGCATCACAGCCCCTGAACGAATTTTGTAAGAATTTCTCTCTCTTTCATTGTCTTTCTTTCACGGGTTTTTAAAAGTAATTGATTTTTATAATGGGGTTTAACTGCTTTTTACTGCTGTGTTTCTGCCGCTTTACACCCACTTGACTCACATACAGAGAGATATCAATACATAGGTTTTAAGATTCTTACTAGTCAGATATATTCTTGGGCGGTGAATAGGGGGTGTTGAGTCCAATTCACTGAATAAGGAGTAGGTCTTGTCTATTACCTATTGGGTTTATGGAACGGTATCTGAGCTAATTTGAAACCCTTGTTTTATGCATCACCCCACCTCACCTTTCCCGTTAAGCAGCCATAGTGTGTTTTCTAAACGTGTGACTCTGTTCTGTTTTGCAATTCAGTTCAAGGGTAGCGGTTTTTACATTCCCTCTATAAGTGATATCTTATGATAAGTGTCTTTTTCTGTGTGACTTATTTCACTTAGAATCGTCGTACCTAAATCCACTCATCATGCTGCTACTAGCCTTATGACGTTGATTTCATGGCTGAGTGATATTCCATTGTACATAAGGACCACAACTTCTTTATCCATTTTTCTCTTTCCTGGGATATTTAAGGTGTAACGAAGTGGAGGTTCTTGTCAACAGAGCAGCCCTAAACTTTGGGGTGCCTGTGTCTTGCTGATTTTTAGTTTTCCGAATTTATACGCCCATGAGTGGAAGTGCCCTATGCTCTCTAAGCTGAGTTTCTTAGATGTTTCAGGACACACCGTACACTTCTCCAGAGTGGCTGTTGGCAATTTACATCCCGCCCATCAGCGTAGCCAGGCTCCCGTTTCTCCATGGCCTGTCCTGCATTTCTGGGTTTGACACTTTATTCAGCATGGCCCTTTTGACCGATGGGAAGCGAGACTTCTTTGTAGCGCTGATTTGCCTTTCCAGGTTGCTTGGTTGGCCAAAAAGGGCGTATGCGTTTTTTCCTGAATGTATTCAGGAAAAAACGCATACGCCCTTTTTGGCCAAGGGCATCATTGTCGAGGTTTTGCCGCTTTTCCTGTGCTTTAAAGGCGATTCGAATCTCCCTCCTGAAATCTGTTTCCTGCAATTCTGCCTTGCTTTCAAATCCTCTTCGTTGCCTTCCCTCAATATATTTGTGGACGAGAGTTAAAATTTATGAGTCTGCAGGTTTGTGAATTGAAGTGCCCCTGAGCTCCATTTTTCAACTCGCTTTCTTGGGAGCTGGCCGAAAAAGTGCAGGATTGCTTCAGGCCCTATTCTGGTCACGGGCGGCAGGCTGAGCCTGTGGTTAATTCTTCTTCCTGATGGGAAAATAGAGTGACCTGTGATTGTCCCAACACCTAGAGCTAGTCTCTCATTGGTTCCCCCTCTTCCCGTTCATCCTCAGGACAAATTGCAAGCTGAACGGAACAGGAGGTTAAAGGTGCTGATTCTCCAAGGCGGGAGATTGCTAGTAAAGCGGCTGGAATGGCGAACCCGAGCACAAGGAGATGAGAAATGAGGTGCGTTTTGGAAACCTTTCCCGATCACACGGTGTACCATCTTCTGGGTTTCTCATGCATGTTTTCGATGTAGGAAGATGCCCTTGAACCTGGAGATTTGGGACCCATGGGATGGGTACCACGCAGTGTTACTTGAAAGGGTCTGCGTTTCCTCACCCAACCTCACCAAATCTCTCAGCCCCAAGAGTGTCCACCCTTATGTCTCAATCAGCTGTGGGTCTAAATATGGTCAATCCAGGTGGCATCACAGCCCCTGAACGAATTTTGTAAGAATTTCTCTCTCTTTCACTGTCTTTGTTTCACGGGTTTTTAAAAGTAATTGATTTTTATAATGGGGTTTAGCTGCTTTTCACTGCTGTGTTTCTGCCGCTTTACACCCACTTGACTCACTTACAGAGTGATATCAATACATAGCTTTTAAGCTTCTTACTAGTCAGATATATTCTTGGTCGGTGAATAGGGGGTGTTGAGTCCAATTCACTGAGCAAGGAGTAGGTCTTGTCTATTACATATTGGGTTTATGGAACGGTATCTGAGCTAATTTGAAACCCTTGTTTTATGCATCACCCCACCTCACCTTTCCCGTTAAGCAGCCATAGTGTGTTTTATAAACGTGTGACTCTGTTCTGTTTTGCAATTAAGTTCAAGGGTAGCGGTTTTTACATTCCCTCTATAAGTGATATCTTATGATAAGTGTCTTTTTTTGTGTGACTTATTTCACTTAGAATCGTCGTACCTAAATCCACTCATCATGCTGCTACTAGCCTTATGACGTTGATTTCATGGCTGAGTGATATTCCATTGTACATAAGGACCACAGCTTCTTTATCCATTTTTATCTTTCCTGGGATATTTAAGGTGTAACGAAGTGGAGGTTCTTGTCAACAGAGCAGCCCTAAACTTTGGGGTGCCTGTGTCTTGCTGATTTTTAGTTTTCCCAATTTATACGCCCATGAGTGGAAGTGCCCTATGTTCTCTAAGCTGAGTTTCTTAGATGTTTCAGGACACACCGTACACTTCTCCAGAGTGGCTGTTGGCAATTTACATGCCGCCCATCAGCGTAGCCAGGCTCCCGTTTCTCCATGGCCTGTCCTGCATTTCTGGGTTTGACACTTTATTCAGCATGGCCCTTTTGACCGATGGGAAGCGAGACTTCTTTGTAGCGCTGATTTGCCTTTCCAGGTTGCTTGGTTGGCCAAAAAGGGCGTATGCGTTTTTTCCTGAATGTATTCAGGAAAAAACGCATACGCCCTTTTTGGCCAAGGGCATCATTGTCGAGGTTTTGCCGCTTTTCCTGTGCTTTAAAGGCGATTCGAATCTCCCTCCTGAAATCTGTTTCCTACAATTCTGCCTTGCTTTCCAATCCTCTTCGTTGCCTTCCCTCAATATATTTGTGGATGAGAGTTATCACTTATAAGTCTGCAGATTTGTGAATTGCAGTGCTCCTGAGCTCCATTTTTCAACTCGCTTTCTTGGGAGCTGGCCGCAAAAGCGCAGGATTGCTTCAGGCTGTATTCTGGTTCCGGGCGGCAGGCTGAGCCTGTGGTTAATTCTTCTTTCTGATGGGAAAGTGGAGTGACCTGTGCCTGTCCCAACACCTAGAACTAGTCTCTCATTGGTTCCCACTCTTCCCGTTCATCCTCAGGACAAATTCCAACCTGTACGGAACAGGAGGTTAAAGGTGCTGATTCTCCAAGGAGGGAGATTGCTAGTAAAGCGGCTGGAATGGCGAACCCGAGCACAAGGAGATGAGAAATGAGGTGCGTTTTGGAAACCTTTCCCGCTCACACGGTGAACCATCTTCTGGGTTTCTCATGCATGTTTTCGATGTAGGAAGATGCCCTTGAACCTGGAGATTTGGGACCCATGGGATGGATACCACGCAGTATTACTTTAAAGGGTCTGCGTTTCCTCACCCAACCTCACCAAACCTCTCAGCCCCAAGAGTGTCCACCCTTATGTCTCAATCAGCTGGGGGTCTAGATATGGTCAATCCAGGTGGCATCACAGCCCCTGAACGAATTTTGTAAGAATTTCTCTCTCTTTCACTGTCTTTGTTTCACGGGTTTTTAAAAGTAATTGATTTTTATAATGGGGTTTAACTGCTTTTTACTGCTGTGTTTCTGCCGCTTTACACCCACTTGACTCACATACAGAGAGATATCAATACATAGGTTTTAAGATTCTTACTAGTCAGATATATTCTTGGGCGGTGAATAGGGGGTGTTGAGTCCAATTCACTGAATAAGGAGTAGGTCTTGTCTATTACCTATTGGGTTTATGGAACGGTATCTGAGCTAATTTGAAACCCTTGTTTTATGCATCACCCCACCTCTCCTTTCCCGTTAAGCAGCCATAGTGTGTTTTCTAAACGTGTGACTCTGTTCTGTTTTGCAATTAAGTTCAAGGGTAGCGGTTTTTACATTCCCTCTATAAGTGATATCTTATGATAAGTGTCTTTTTTTGTGTGACTTATTTCACTTAGAATCGTCGTACCTAAATCCACTCATCATGCTGCTACTAGCCTTATGACGTTGATTTCATGGCTGAGTGATATTCCATTGTACATAAGGACCACAACTTCTTTATCCATTTTTATCTTTCCTGGGATATTTAAGGTGTAACGAAGTGGAGGTTCTTGTCAACAGAGCAGCCCTAAACTTTGGGGTGCCTGTGATTTGCTGATTTTTAGTTTTCCCAATTTATACGCCCATGAGTGGAAGTGCCCTATGTTCTCTAAGCTGAGTTTCTTAGATGTTTCAGGACACACCGTACACTTCTCCAGAGTGGCTGTTGGCAATTTACATGCCGCCCATCAGCGTAGCCAGGCTCC
This sequence comes from Balaenoptera physalus, assembly GCF_965194825.1. NCBI lineage: Eukaryota > Metazoa > Chordata > Mammalia > Artiodactyla > Balaenopteridae > Balaenoptera > Balaenoptera physalus. The sequence continues at coordinate 88,892,599 of NC_138888.1, read as the reverse complement.
CGTTTCTCCATGGCCTGTCCTGCATTTCTGGGTTTGACACTTTATTCAGCATGGCCCTTTTGACCGATGGGAAGCGAGACTTCTTTGTAGCGCTGATTTGCCTTTCCAGGTTGCTTGGTTGGCCAAAAAGGGCGTATGCGTTTTTTCCTGAATGTATTCAGGAAAAAACGCATACGACCTTTTTGGCCAAGGGCATCATTGTCGAGGTTTTGCCGCTTTTCCTGTGCTTTAAAGGCGATTCGAATCTCCCTCCTGAAATCTGTTTCCTACAATTCTGCCTTGCTTTCCAATCCTCTTCGTTGCCTTCCCTCAATATATTTGTGGATGAGAGTTATCACTTATAAGTCTGCAGATTTGTGAATTGCAGTGCTCCTGAGCTCCATTTTTCAACTCGCTTTCTTGGGAGCTGGCCGCAAAAGCGCAGGATTGCTTCAGGCTGTATTCTGGTTCCGGGCGGCAGGCTGAGCCTGTGGTTAATTCTTCTTTCTGATGGGAAAGTGGAGTGACCTGTGCCTGTCCCAACACCTAGAACTAGTCTCTCATTGGTTCCCACTCTTCCCGTTCATCCTCAGGACAAATTCCAACCTGTACGGAACAGGAGGTTAAAGGTGCTGATTCTCCAAGGAGGGAGATTGCTAGTAAAGCGGCTGGAATGGCGAACCCGAGCACAAGGAGATGAGAAATGAGGTGCGTTTTGGAAACCTTTCCCGCTCACACGGTGAACCATCTTCTGGGTTTCTCATGCATGTTTTCGATGTAGGAAGATGCCCTTGAACCTGGAGATTTGGGACCCATGGGATGGATACCACGCAGTATTACTTTAAAGGGTCTGCGTTTCCTCACCCAACCTCACCAAACCTCTCAGCCCCAAGAGTGTCCACCCTTATGTCTCAATCAGCTGGGGGTCTAGATATGGTCAATCCAGGTGGCATCACAGCCCCTGAACGAATTTTGTAAGAATTTCTCTCTCTTTCACTGTCTTTGTTTCACGGGTTTTTAAAAGTAATTGATTTTTATAATGGGGTTTAACTGCTTTTTACTGCTGTGTTTCTGCCGCTTTACACCCACTTGACTCACATACAGAGAGATATCAATACATAGGTTTTAAGATTCTTACTAGTCAGATATATTCTTGGGCGGTGAATAGGGGGTGTTGAGTCCAATTCACTGAATAAGGAGTAGGTCTTGTCTATTACCTATTGGGTTTATGGAACGGTATCTGAGCTAATTTGAAACCCTTGTTTTATGCATCACCCCACCTCACCTTTCCCGTTAAGCAGCCATAGTGTGTTTTCTAAACGTGTGACTCTGTTCTGTTTTGCAATTCAGTTCAAGGGTAGCGGTTTTTACATTCCCTCTATAAGTGATATCTTATGATAAGTGTCTTTTTCTGTGTGACTTATTTCACTTAGAATCGTCGTACCTAAATCCACTCATCATGCTGCTACTAGCCTTATGACGTTGATTTCATGGCTGAGTGATATTCCATTGTACATAAGGACCACAACTTCTTTATCCATTTTTCTCTTTCCTGGGATATTTAAGGTGTAACGAAGTGGAAGTTCTTGTCAACAGAGCAGCCCTAAACTTTGGGGTGCCTGTGTCTTGCTGATTTTTAGTTTTCCCAATTTATACGCCCATGAGTGGAAGTGCCCTATGCTCTCTAAGCTGAGTTTCTTAGATGTTTCAGGACACACCGTACACTTCTCCAGAGTGGCTGTTGGCAATTTACATCCCGCCCATCAGCGTGGCCAGGCTCCCGTTTCTCCATGGCCTGTCCTGCATTTCTGGGTTTGACACGTTATTCAGCATGGCCCTTTTGACCGATGGGAAGCGAGACTTCTTTGTAGTGCTGATTTGCCTTTCCAGGTTGCTTGGTTGGCCAAAAAGGACGTATGCGTTTTTTCCTGAATATATTCAGGAAAAAACGCATACGCCCTTTTTGGCCAAGGGCATCATTGTCGAGGTTTTGCCGCTTTTCCTGTGCTTTAAAGGCGATTCGAATCTCCCTCCTGATATCTGTTTCCTGCAATTTTGCCTTGCTTTCAAATCCTCTTCGTTGCCTTCCCTCAATATATTTGTGGACGAGAGTTATCATTTATAAGTCTGCAGGTTTGTGAATTGAAGTGCCCCTGAGCTCCATTTTTCAACTCGCTTTCTTGGGAGCTGGCCGCAAAAGCGCAGGATTGCTTCAGGCCCTATTCTGGGCCCGGGCGGCAGGCTGAGCCTGTGGTTAATTCTTCTTCCTGATGGGAAAATAGAGTGACCTGTGCCTGTCCCAACACCTAGAGCTAGTCTCTCATTGGTTCCCCCTCTTCCCGTTCATCCTCAGGACAAATTGCAACCTGAACGGAACAGGAGGTTAAAGGTGCTGATTCTCCAAGGAGGGAGATTGCTAGTAAAGCGGCTGGAATGGCGAACCCGAGCACAAGGAGATGAGAAATGAGGTGCGTTTTGGAAACCTTTCCCGATCACAAGGTGTACCATCTTCTGGGTTTCTCATGCATGTTTTCGATGTAGGAAGATGCCCTTGAACCTGGAGATTTGGGACCCATGGGATGGGTACCACGCAGTATTACATGAAAGGGTCTGCGTTTCCTCACCCAACCTCACCAAACCTCTCAGCCCCAAGAGTGTCCACCCTTATGTCTCAATCAGCTGTGGGTCTAAATATGGTCAATCCAGGTGGCATCACAGCCCCTGAACGAATTTTGTAAGAATTTCTCTCTCTTTCAGTGTCTTTGTTTCACGGGTTTTTAAAAGTAATTGATTTTTATAATGGGGTTTAGCTGCTTTTCACTGCTGTGTTTCTGCCGCTTTACACCCACTTGATTCACTTACAGAGTGATATCAATACATAGCTTTTAAGATTCTTACTAGTCAGATATATTCTTGGGCGGTGAATAGGGGGTGTTGTGTCCAATTCACTGAGCAAGGAATAGGTCTTGTCTATTACATATTGGGTTTATGGAACGGTATCTGAGCTAATTTGAAACCCTTGTTTTATGCATCACCCCACCTCACCTTTCCCGTTAAGCAGCCATAGTGTGTTTTCTAAACGTGTGACTCTGTTCTGTTTTGCAATTCAGTTCAAGGGTAGCGGTTTTTACATTCCCTCTATAAGTGATATCTTATGATAAGTGTCTTTTTCTGTGTGACTTATTTCACTTAGAATCGTCGTACCTAAATCCACTCATCATGCTGCTACTAGCCTTATGACGTTGATTTCATGGCTGAGTGATATTCCATTGTACATAAGGACCACAACTTCTTTATCCATTTTTCTCTTTCCTGGGATATTTAAGGTGTAACGAAGTGGAGGTTCTTGTCAACAGAGCAGCCCTAAACTTTGGGGTGCCTGTGTCTTGCTGATTTTTGGTTTTCCCAATTTATACGCCCATGAGTGGAAGTGCCCTATGCTCTCTAAGCTGAGTTTCTTAGATGTTTCAGGACACACCGTACACTTCTCCAGAGTGGCTGTTGGCAATTTACATCCCGCCCATCAGCGTAGCCAGGCTCCCGTTTCTCCATGGCCTGTCCTGCATTTCTGGGTTTGACACGTTATTCAGCATGGCCCTTTTGACCGATGGGAAGCGAGACTTCTTTGTAGCGCTGATTTGCCTTTCCAGGTTGCTTGGTTGGCCAAAAAGGACATATGCGTTTTTTCCTGAATATATTCAGGAAAAGACGCATACGCCCTTTTTGGCCAAGGGCATCATTGTCGAGGTTTTGCCGCTTTTCCTGTGCTTTAAAGGCGATTCGAATCTCCCTCCTGAAATCTGTTTCCTGCAATTCTGCCTTGCTTTCAAATCCTCTTCGTTGCCTTCCCTCAATATATTTGTGGACGAGAGTTATCATTTATAAGTCTGCAGGTTTGTGAATTGAAGTGCCCCTGAGCTCCATTTTTCAACTCGCTTTCTTGGGAGCTGGCCGCAAAAGCCCAGGATTGCTTCAGGCCCTATTCTGGGCCCGGGCGGCAGGCTGAGCCTGTGGTTAATTCTTCTTCCTGATGTGAAAATAGAGTGACCTGTGCCTGTCCCAACACCTAGAGCTAGTCTCTCATTGGTTCCCCCTCTTCCCGTTCATCCTCAGGACAAATTGCAACCTGTACGGAACAGGAGGTTAAAGGTGCTGATTCTCCAAGGAGGGAGATTGCTAGTAAAGCGGCTGGAATGGCGAACCCGAGCACAAGGAGATGAGAAATGAGGTGCGTTTTGGAAACCTTTCCCGATCACACGGTGTACCATCTTCTGGGTTTCTCATGAATGTTTTCGATGTAGGAAGATGCCCTTGAACCTGGAGATTTGGGACCCATGGGATGGGTACCACGCAGTATTACTTGAAAGGGTCTGCTTTTCCTCACCCAACCTCACCAAACCTCTCAGCCCCAAGAGTGTCCACCCTTATGTCTCAATCAGCTGTGGGTCTAGATATGGTCAATCCAGGTGGCATCACAGCCCCTGAACGAATTTTGTAAGAATTTCTCTCTCTTTCACTGTCTTTGTTTCACGGGTTTTTAAAAGTAATTGATTTTTATAATGGGGTTTAGCTGCTTTTCACTGCTGTGTTTCTGCCGCTTTACACCCACTTGACTCACTTACAGAGAGATATCAATACATAGTTTTTACGATTCTTACTAGTCAGATATATTCTTGGGCGGTGAATAGGGGGTGTTGAGTCCAATTCACTGAGCAAGGAGTAGGTCTTCTCTATTACCTATTGGGTTTATGGAACGGTATCTGAGCTAATTTGAAACCCTTGTTTTATGCATCACCCCACCTCACCTTTCCCGTTAAGCAGCCATAGTGTGTTTTCTAAACGTGTGACTCTGTTCTGTTTTGCAATTCACTTCAAGGATAGCGGTTTTTACATTCCCTCTATAAGTGATATCTTATGATAAGTGTCTTTTTCTGTGTGAGTTATTTCACTTAGAATCGTCGTACCTAAATCCACTCATCATGCTGCTACTAGCCTTATGACGTTGATTCCATGGCTGAGTGATATTCCATTGTACATAAGGACCACAACTTCTTTATCCATTTTTCTCTTTCCTGGAATATTTAAGGTGTAACGAAGTGGAGGTTCTTGTCAACAGAGCAGCCCTAAACTTTGGGGTGCCTGTGTCTTGCTGATTTTTAGTTTTCCCAATTTATACGCCCATGCGAGGAAGTGCCCTATGCTCTCTAATCTGAGTTTCTTAGATGTTTCAGTACACACCATACACTTCTCCAGAGTGGCTGTTGACAATTTACATCCCGCCCATCAGCGTAGCCAGGCTCCCGTTTCTCCATGGCCTGTCCTGCATTTCTGGGTTTGACACTTTATTCAGCATGGCCCTTTTGCCCGATGGGAATCGAGACTTCTTTGTAGCGCTGATTTTCCTTTCCAGGTTGCTTGGTTGGCCAAAAAGGGCGTATGCGTTTTTTCCTGAATATATTCAGGAAAAGACGCATACGCCCTTTTTGGCCAAGGGCATCATTGTCGAGGTTTTGCCGCTTTTCCTGTGCTTTAAAGGCGATTCGAATCTCCCTCCTGAAATCTGTTTCCTGCAATTCTGCCTTGCTTTCAAATCCTCTTCGTTGCCTTCCCTCAATATATTTGTGGACGAGAGTTATCATTTATAAGTCTGCAGGTTTGTGAATTGAAGTGCCCCTGAGCTCCATTTTTCAACTCGCTTTCTTGGGAGCTGGCCGCAAAAGCCCAGGATTGCTTCAGGCCCTATTCTGGGCCCGGGCGGCAGGCTGAGCCTGTGGTTAATTCTTCTTCCTGATGTGAAAATAGAGTGACCTGTGCCTGTCCCAACACCTAGAGCTAGTCTCTCATTGGTTCCCCCTCTTCCCGTTCATCCTCAGGACAAATTGCAACCTGTACGGAACAGGAGGTTAAAGGTGCTGATTCTCCAAGGAGGGAGATTGCTAGTAAAGCGGCTGGAATGGCGAACCCGAGCACAAGGAGATGAGAAATGAGGTGCGTTTTGGAAACCTTTCCCGATCACACGGTGTACCATCTTCTGGGTTTCTCATGAATGTTTTCGATGTAGGAAGATGCCCTTGAACCTGGAGATTTGGGACCCATGGGATGGGTACCACGCAGTATTACTTGAAAGGGTCTGCTTTTCCTCACCCAACCTCACCAAACCTCTCAGCCCCAAGAGTGTCCACCCTTATGTCTCAATCAGCTGTGGGTCTAGATATGGTCAATCCAGGTGGCATCACAGCCCCTGAACGAATTTTGTAAGAATTTCTCTCTCTTTCACTGTCTTTGTTTCACGGGTTTTTAAAAGTAATTGATTTTTATAATGGGGTTTAGCTGCTTTTCACTGCTGTGTTTCTGCCGCTTTACACCCACTTGACTCACTTACAGAGAGATATCAATACATAGTTTTTACGATTCTTACTAGTCAGATATATTCTTGGGCGGTGAATAGGGGGTGTTGAGTCCAATTCACTGAGCAAGGAGTAGGTCTTCTCTATTACCTATTGGGTTTATGGAACGGTATCTGAGCTAATTTGAAACCCTTGTTTTATGCATCACCCCACCTCACCTTTCCCGTTAAGCAGCCATAGTGTGTTTTCTAAACGTGTGACTCTGTTCTGTTTTGCAATTCACTTCAAGGATAGCGGTTTTTACATTCCCTCTATAAGTGATATCTTATGATAAGTGTCTTTTTCTGTGTGAGTTATTTCACTTAGAATCGTCGTACCTAAATCCACTCATCATGCTGCTACTAGCCTTATGACGTTGATTCCATGGCTGAGTGATATTCCATTGTACATAAGGACCACAACTTCTTTATCCATTTTTCTCTTTCCTGGAATATTTAAGGTGTAACGAAGTGGAGGTTCTTGTCAACAGAGCAGCCCTAAACTTTGGGGTGCCTGTGTCTTGCTGATTTTTAGTTTTCCCAATTTATACGCCCATGCGAGGAAGTGCCCTATGCTCTCTAATCTGAGTTTCTTAGATGTTTCAGTACACACCATACACTTCTCCAGAGTGGCTGTTGACAATTTACATCCCGCCCATCAGCGTAGCCAGGCTCCCGTTTCTCCATGGCCTGTCCTGCATTTCTGGGTTTGACACTTTATTCAGCATGGCCCTTTTGCCCGATGGGAATCGAGACTTCTTTGTAGCGCTGATTTTCCTTTCCAGGTTGCTTGGTTGGCCAAAAAGGGCGTATGCGTTTTTTCCTGAATATATTCAGGAAAAAACGCATACGCCCTTTTTGGCCAAGGGCATCATTGTCGAGGTTTTGCCGCTTTTCCTGTGCTTTAAAGGCGATTCGAATCTCCCTCCTGAAATCTGTTTCCTACAATTCTGCCTTGCTTTCCAATCCTCTTCGTTGCATTCCCTCAATATATTTGTGGACGATAGTTTTCACTTATAAGTCTGCAGGTTTGTGAATTGCAGTGCTCCTGAGCTCCATTTTTCAACTCGCTTTCTTGGGAGCTGGCCGCAAAAGCGCAGGATTGCTTCAGGCCCTATTCTGGTTCCGGGCGGCAGGCTGAGCCTGTGGTTAATTCTTCTTCCTGATGGGAAAGTAGAGTGACCTGTGCCTGTCCCAACACCTAGAGCTAGTCTCTCATTGGTTCCCCCTCTTCCCGTTCATCCTCAGGACAAATTGCAACCTGTACGGAACAGGAGGTTAAAGGTGCTGATTCTCCAAGGAGGGAGATTGCTAGTAAAGCGGCTGGAATGGCGAACCCGAGCACAAGGAGATGAGAAATGAGGTGCGTTTTGGAAACCTTTCCCGATCACACGGTGTACCGTCTTCTGTGTTTCTCATGCATGTTTTCGATGTAGGAAGATGCCCTTGAACCTGGAGATTTGGGACCCATGGGATGGATACCACGCAGTATTACTTGAAAGGGTCTGCGTTTCCTCACCCAACCTCACCAAACCTCTCAGCACCAAGAGTGTCCACCCTTATGTCTCAATCAGCTGTGGGTCTAGATATGGTCAATCCAGGTGGCATCACAGCCCCTGAACGAATTTTGTAAGAATTTCTCTCTCTTTCACTGTCTTTGTTTCACGGGTTTTTAAAAGTAATTGATTTTTATAATGGGGTTTAGCTGCTTTTCACTGCTGTGTTTCTGCCGCTTTACACCCACTTGACTCACTTACAGAGAGATATCAATACATAGGTTTTACGATTCTTACTAGTCAGATATATTCTTGGGCGGTGAATAGGGGATGTTGAGTCCAATTCACTGAGCAAGGAGTAGGTCTTGTCTATTTCCTGTTGGGTTTATGGAACGGTATCTGAGCTAATTTGAAACCCTTGTTTTATGCATCACCCCACCTCACCTTTCCCGTTAAGCAGCCATAGTGTGTTTTCTAAACGTGTGACTCTGTTGTGTTTTGTAATTCAGTTCAAGGGTAGCGGTTTTTACATTCCCTCTATAAGTGATATCTTATGATAAGTGTCTTTTTCTGTGTGACTTATTTCACTTAGAATCGTCGTACCTAAATCCACTCATCATGCTGCTACTAGCCTTATGATGTTGATTTCATGGCTGAGTGATATACCATTGTACATAAGGACCACAACTTCTTTATCCATTTTTCTCTTTCCTGGGATATTTAAGGTGTAACGAAGTGGAGGTTCTTGTCAACAGAGCAGCCCTAAACTTTGGGGTGCCTGTGTCTTGCTGATTTTTAGTTTTCCCAATTTATACGCCCATGCGTGGAAGTGCACTATGCTCTCTAAGCTGAGTTTCGTAGATGTTTCAGGACACACCGTACACTTCTCCAGAGTGGCTGTTGGCAATTTTCATCTCGCCCATCAGCGTAGCCAGGCTCCCGTTTCTCCATGGCCTGTCCTGCATTTCTGGTTTTGACACTTTATTCAGCATGGCCCTTTTGACCGATGGGAAGCGAGACTTCTTTGTAGCGCTGATTTGCCTTTCCAGGTTGCTTGGTTGGCCAAAAAGGGCGTATGCGTTTTTTCCTGAATGTATTCAGGAAAAAACGCATACGCCCTTTTTGGCCAAGGGCATCATTGTCGAGGTTTTGCCGCTTTTCCTGTGCTTTAAAGGCGATTCGAATCTCCCTCCTGAAATCTGTTTCCTGCAATTCTGCCTTGCTTTCCAATCCTCTTCGTTGCATTCCCTCAATATATTTGTGGACGAGAGTTATCACTTATAAGTCTGCAGGTTTCTGAATTGCAGTGCTCCTGAGCTCCATTTTTCAACTCGCTTTCTTGGGAGCTGGCCGCAAAAGCGCAGGATTGCTTCAGGCCCTATTCTGGTTCCGGGCGGCAGGCTGAGCCTGTGGTTAATTCTTCTTCCTGATGGGAAAGTAGAGTGACCTGTGCCTGTCCCAACACCTAGAGCTAGTCTCTCATTGGTTCCCCCTCTTCCCGTTCATCCTCAGGACAAATTGCAACCTGTACGGAACAGGAGGTTAAAGGTGCTGATTCTCCAAGGAGGGAGATTGCTAGTAAAGCGGCTGGAATGGCGAACCCGAGCACAAGGAGATGAGAAATGAGGTGCGTTTTGGAAACCTTTCCCGATCACACGGTGTACTGTCTTCTGGGTTTCTCATGCATGTTTTCGATGTAGGAAGATGCCCTTGAACCTGGAGATTTGGCACCCATGGGATGGGTACCACGCAGTATTACTTTAAAGGGTCTGCGTTTCCTCACCCAACCTCACCAAAACTCTCAGCCCCAAAAGTGTCCACCCTTATGTCTCAATTAGCTGTGGGTCTAGATATGGTCAATCCAGGTGGCATCACAGCCCCTGAACGAATTTTGTAAGAATTTCTCTCTCTTTCACTGTCTTTGTTTCACGGGTTTTTAAAAGTAATTGATTTTTATAATGGGGTTTAGCTGCTTTTCACTGCTGTGTTTCTGCCGCTTTACACCCACTTGATTCACTTACAGAGAGATATCAATACATAGGTTTTAAGATTCTTACTAGTCAGATATATTCTTGGGCGGTGAATAGGGTTTGTTGAGTCCAATTCACTGAGCAAGGAGTAGGTCTTGTCTATTACATATTCGCTTAATGGAACGGTATCTGAGCTAATTTGAAACCCTTGTTTTATGCATCACCCCACCTCACCTTTCCCGTTAAGCAGCCATAGTGTGTTTTCTAAACGTGTGACTCTGTTCTGTTTTGTATTTCAGTTCAAGGGTAGCGGTTTTTACATTCCCTCTATAAGTGATATCTTATGATAAGTGTCTTTTTCTGTGTGACTTATTTCACTTAGAATCGTCGTACCTAAATCCACTCATCATGCTGCTACTAGCCTTATGACGTTGATTCCATGGCTGAGTGATATTCCATTGTACATAAGGACCACAACTTCTTTATCCATTTTTCTCTTTCCTGGGATATTTAAGGTGTAACGAAGTGGAGGTTCTTGTCAACAGAGCAGCCCTAAACTTTGGGGTGCCTGTGTCTTGCTGATTTTTAGTTTTCCCAATTTATACGCCCATGCGTGGAAGTGCCCTATGCTCTCTAAGCTGAGTTTCTTAGATGTTTCAGGACACACCGTACACTTCTCCAGAGTGGCTGTTGGCAATTTACATCCCGCCCATCAGCGTAGCCAGGCTCCCGTTTCTCCATGGCCTGTCCTGCATTTCTGGATTTGACACTTTATTCAGCATGGCCCTTTTGACCGATGGGAATCGAGACTTCTTTGTAGCGCTGATTTGCCTTTCCAGGTTGCTTGGTTGGCCAAAAAGGGCGTACGCGTTTTTTCCTGAATATATTCAGGAAAAAACGCATACGCCCTTTTTGGCCAAGGGCATCATTGTCTAGGTTTTGCCGCTTTTCCTGTGCTTTAAAGGCGATTCGAATCTCCCTCCTGAAATCTGTTTCCTACAATTCTGCTTTGCTTTCCAATCCTCTTCGTTGCATTCCCTCAATATATTTGTGGGCGAGAGTTATCACTTATAAGTCTGCAGGATTGTGAATTGCAGTGTCCTGAGCTCCATTTTTCAACTCGCTTTCTTGGGAGCTGGCCGCAAAAGCGCAGGATTGCTTCAGGCCCTATTCTGGTTCCGGGCGGCAGGCTGAGCCTGTGGTTAATTCTTCTTCCTGATGGGAAAGTAGAGTGACCTGTGCCTGTCCCAACACCTAGAGCTAGTCTCTCATTGGTTCCCCCTCTTCCCGTTCATCCTCAGGACAAATTGCAACCTGTACGGAACAGGAGGTTAAAGGTGCTGATTCTCCAAGGAGGGAGATTGCTAGTAAAGCGGCTGGAATGGCGAACCCGAGCACAAGGAGATGAGAAATGAGGTGCGTTTTGGAAACCTTTCCCGATCACACGGTGTACCATCTTCTGGGTTTCTCATGCATGTTTTCGATGTAGGAAGATGCCCTTGAACCTGGAGATTTGGGACCCATGGGATGGATACCACGCAGTATTACTTGAAAGGGTCTGCGTTTCCTCACCCAACCTCACCAAACCTCTCAGCCCCAAGAGTGTCCACCCTTATGTCTCAATCAGCTGTGGGTCTAGATATGGTCAATCCAGGTGGCATCACAGCCCCTGAACGAATTTTGTAAGAATTTCTCTCTCTTTCACTGTTTTTGTTTCACGGGTTTTTAAAAGTAATTGATTTTTATAATGGGGTTTAGCTGCTTTTCACTGCTGTGTTTCTGCCGCTTTACACCCACTTGACTCACTTACAGAGAGATATCAATACATAGCTTTTAAGATTCTTACTAGTCAGATATATTCTTGGGCGGTGAATAGGGGGTGTTGAGTCCAATTCACTGAGCAAGGAGTAGGTCTTGTCTATTACATATTGGGTTTATGGAACGGTATCTGAGCTAATTTGAAACCCTTGTTTTATGCATCACCCCACCTCACCTTTCCCGTTAAGCAGCCATAGTGTGTTTTCTAAACGTGTGACTCTGTTCTGTTTTGCAATTCAGTTCAAGGGTAGCGGTTTTTACATTCCCTCTATAAGTGATATCTTATGATAAGTGTCTTTTTCTGTGTGACTTATTTCACTTAGAATCGTCGTACCTAAATCCACTCATCATGCTGCTACTAGCCTTATGACGTTGATTCCATGGCTGAGTGATATTCCATTGTACATAAGGACCACAACTGCTTTATCCATTTTTCTCTTTCCTGGGATATTTAAGGTGTAACGAAGTGGAGGTTCTTGTCAACAGAGCAGCCCTAAACTTTGGGGTGCCTGTGTCTTGCTGATTTTTAGTTTTCCCAATTTATACGCCCATGCGTGGAAGTGCCCTATGCTCTCTAAGCTGAGTTTCTTAGATGTTTCAGGACACACCGTACACTTCTCCAGAGTGGCTGTTGGCAATTTACATCCCGCCCATCAGCGTAGCCAGGCTCCCGTTTCTCCATGGCCTGTCCTGCATTTCTGGATTTGACACTTTATTCAGCATGGCCCTTTTGACCGATGGGAATCGAGACTTCTTTGTAGCGCTGATTTGCCTTTCCAGGTTGCTTGGTTGGCCAAAAAGGGCGTACGCGTTTTTTCCTGAATATATTCAGGAAAAAACGCATACGCCCTTTTTGGCCAAGGGCATCATTGTCTAGGTTTTGCCGCTTTTCCTGTGCTTTAAAGGCGATTCGAATCTCCCTCCTGAAATCTGTTTCCTACAATTCTGCCTTGCTTTCCAATCCTCTTCGTTGCCTTCCCTCAATATATTTGTGGACGAGAGTTATCACTTATAAGTCTGCAGGTTTGTGAATTGCAGTGCTCCTGAGCTCCATTTTTCAACTCGCTTTCTTGGGAGCTGGCCGCAAAAGCGCAGGATTGCTTCAGGCCCTATTCTGGTTCCGGGCGGCAGGCTGAGCCTGTGGTTAATTCTTCTTCCTGATGGGAAAGTAGAGTGACCTGTGCCTGTCCCAACACCTAGAGCTAGTCTCTCATCGGTTCCCCCTCTTCCCGTTCATCCTCAGGACAAATTGCAACCTGTACGGAACAGGAGGTTAAAGGTGCTGATTCTCCAAGGAGGGAGATTGCTAGTAAAGCGGCTGGAATGGCGAACCCGAGCACAAGGAGATGAGAAATGAGGTGCGTTTTGGAAACCTTTCCCGATCACACGGTGTACCATCTTCTGGGTTTCTCATGCATGTTTTCGATGTAGGAAGATGCCCTTGAACCTGGAGATTTGGGACCCATGGGATGGGTACCACGCAGTATTACTTGAAAGGGTCTGCGTTTCCTCACCCAACCTCACCAAACCTCTCAGCACCAAGAGTGTCCACCCTTATGTCTCAATCAGCTGTGGGTCTAGATATGGTCAATCCAGGTGGCATCACAGCCCCTGAACGAATTTTGTAAGAATTTCTCTCTCTTTCACTGTCTTTGTTTCACGGGTTTTTAAAAGTAATTGATTTTTATAATGGGGTTTAGCTGCTTTTCACTGCTGTGTTTCTGCCGCTTTACACCCACTTGACTCACTTACAGAGAGATATCAATACGTAGCTTTTAAGATTCTTACTAGTCAGATATATTCTTGGGCGGTGAATAGGGGGTGTTGAGTCCAATTCACTGAGCAAGGAGTAGGTCTTGTCTATTACATATTGGGTTTATGGAACGGTATCTGAGCTAATTTGAAACCCTTGTTTTATGCATCACCCCACCTCACCTTTCCCGTTAAGCAGCCATAGTGTGTTTTCTAAACGTGTGACTCTGTTCTGTTTTGCAATTCAGTTCAAGGGTAGCGGTTTTTACATTCCCTCTATAAGTGATATCTTATGATAAGTGTCTTTTTCTGTGTGACTTATTTCACTTAGAATCGTCGTACCTAAATCCACTCATCATGCTGCTACTAGCCTTATGACGTTGATTTCATGGCTGAGTGATTTTCCATTGTACATAAGGACCACAACTTCTTTATCCATTTTTCTCTTTCCTGGGATATTTAAGGTGTAACGAAGTGGAGGTTCTTGTCAACAGAGCAGCCCTAAACTTTGGGGTGCCTGTGTCTTGCTGATTTTTAGTTTTCCCAATTTATACGCCCATGAGTGGAAGTGCCCTATGCTCTCTAAGCTGAGTTTCTTAGATGTTTCAGGACACACCGTACACTTCTCCAGAGTGGCTGTTGGCAATTTTCATCTCGCCCATCAGCGTAGCCAGGCTCCCGTTTCTCCATGGCCTGTCCTGCATTTCCGGTTTTGACACGTTATTCAGCATGGCCCTTTTGACCGATGGGAAGCGAGACTTCTTTGTAGCGCTGATTTGCCTTTCCAGGTTGCTTGGTTGGCCAAAAAGGGCGTATGCGTTTTTTCCTGAATGTATTCAGGAAAAAACGTATACGCCCTTTTTGGCCAAGGGCATCATTGTCGAGGTTTTGCCGCTTTTCCTGTGCTTTAAAGGCGATTCGAATCTCCCTCCTGAAATCTGTTTCCTACAATTCTGCCTTGCTTTCCAATCCTCTTCGTTGCATTCCCTCAATATATTTGTGGACGAGAGTTATCACTTATAAGTCTGCAGATTTGTGAATTGCAGTGCTCCTGAGCTCCATTTTTCAACTCGCTTTCTTGGGAGCTGGCCGCAAAAGCGCAGGATTGCTTCAGGCCCTATTCTGGTTCCGGGCGGCAGGCTGAGCCTGTGGTTAATTCTTCTTCCTGATGGGAAAGTAGAGTGACCTGTGCCTGTCCCAACACCTAGAGCTAGTCTCTCATCGGTTCCCCCTCTTCCCGTTCATCCTCAGGACAAATTGCAACCTGTACGGAACAGGAGGTTAAAGGTGCTGATTCTCCAAGGAGGGAGATTGCTAGTAAAGCGGCTGGAATGGCGAACCCGAGAACAAGGAGATGAGAAATGAGGTGCGTTTTGGAAACCTTTCCCGATCACACGGTGTACCATCTTCTGGGTTTCTCATGCATGTTTTCGATGTAGGAAGATGCCCTTGAACCTGGAGATTTGGGACCCATGGGATGGGTACCACGCAGTATTACTTGAAAGGGTCTGCGTTTCCTCACCCAACCTCACCAAACCTCTCAGCCCCAAGAGTGTCCACCCTTATGTCTCAATCAGCTGTGGGTCTAGATATGGTAAATCCAGGTGGCATCACAGCCCCTGAACGAATTTTGTAAGAATTTCTCTCTCTTTCACTGTGTTTGTTTCACGGGTTTTTAAAAGTAATTGATTTTTATAATGGGGTTTAGCTGCTTTTCACTGCTGTGTTTCTGCCGCTTTACACCCACTTGACTCACTTACAGAGAGATATCAATACATAGGTTTTACGATTCTTACTAGTCAGATATATTCTTGGGCGGTGAATAGGGGATGTTGAGTCCAATTCACTGAGCAAGGAGTAGGTCTTGTCTATTTCCTGTTGGGTTTATGGAACGGTATCTGAGCTAATTTGAAACCCTTGTTTTATGCATCACCCCACCTCACCTTTCCCGTTAAGCAGCCATAGTGTGTTTTCTAAACGTGTGACTCTGTTGTGTTTTGTAATTCAGTTCAAGGGTAGCGGTTTTTACATTCCCTCTATAAGTGATATCTTATGATAAGTGTCTTTTTCTGTGTGACTTATTTCACTTAGAATCGTCGTACCTAAATCCACTCATCATGCTGCTACTAGCCTTATGACGTTGATTTCATGGCTGAGTGATATTCCATTGTACATAAGGACCACAACTTCTTTATCCATTTTTCTCTTTCCTGGGATATTTAAGGTGTAACGAAGTGGAGGTTCTTGTCAACAGAGCAGCCCTAAACTTTGGGGTGCCTGTGTCTTGCTGATTTTTAGTTTTCCCAATTTATACGCCCATGCGTGGAAGTGCCCTATGCTCTCTAAGCTGAGTTTCCTAGATGTTTCAGGACACACCGTACACTTCTCCAGAGTGGCTGTTGGCAATTTTCATCTCGCCCATCAGCGTAGCCAGGCTCCCGTTTCTCCATGGCCTGTCCTGCATTTCTGGTTTTGACACTTTATTCAGCATGGCCCTTTTGACCGATGGGAAGCGAGACTTCTTTGTAGCGCTGATTTGCCTTTCCAGGTTGCTTGGTTGGCCAAAAAGGGCGTATGCGTTTTTTCCTGAATGTATTCAGGAAAAAACGCATACGCCCTTTTTGGCCAAGGGCATCATTGTCGAGGTTTTGCCGCTTTTCCTGTGCTTTAAAGGCGATTCGAATCTCCCTCCTGAAATCTGTTTCCTGCAATTCTGCCTTGCTTTCCAATCCTCTTCGTTGCCTTCCCTCAATATATTTGTGGACGAGAGTTATCATTTATAAGTCTGCAGGTTTGTGAATTGAAGTGCCCCTGAGCTCCATTTTTCAACTCGCTTTCTTGGGAGCTGGCCGCAAAAGCGCAGGATTGCTTCAGGCCCTATTCTGGGCCCGGGCGGCAGGCTGAGCCTGTGGTTAATTCTTCTTCCTGATGTGAAAATAGAGTGATCTGTGCCTGTTCCAACACCTAGAGCTAGTCTCTCATTGGTTCCCCCTCTTCCCGTTCATCCTCAGGACAAATTGCAACCTGTACGGAACAGGAGGTTAAAGGTGCTGATTCTCCAAGGAGGGAGATTGCTAGTAAAGCGGCTGGAATGGCGAACCCGAGCACAAGGAGATGAGAAATGCGGTGCGTTTTGGAAACCTTTCCCGATCACACGGTGTACCATCTTCTGGGTTTCTCATGCATGTTTTCGATGTAGGAAGATGCCCTTGAACCTGGAGATTTGGGACCCATGGGATGGGTACCACGCAGTATTACGTGAAAGGGTCTGCGTTTCCTCACCCAACCTCACCAAACCTCTCAGCACCAAGAGTGTCCACCCTTATGTCTCAATCAGCTGTGGGTCTAGATATGGTCAATCCAGGTGGCATCACAGCCCCTGAACGAATTTTGTAAGAATTTCTCTCTCTTTCACTGTCTTTGTTTCACGGGTTTTTAAAAGTAATTGATTTTTATAATGGGGTTTAGCTGCTTTTCACTGCTGTGTTTCTGCCGCTTTACACCCACTTGACTCACTTACAGAGAGATATCAATACATAGCTTTTAAGATTCTTACTAGTCAGATATATTCTTGGGCGGTGAATAGGGGGTGTTGAGTCCAATTCACTGAGCAAGGAGTAGGTCTTGTCTATTACATATTGGGTTTATGGAACGGTATCTGAGCTAATTTGAAACCCTTGTTTTATGCATCATCCCACCTCACCTTTCCCGTTAAGCAGCCATAGTGTGTTTTCTAAACGTGTGACTCTGTTCTGTTTTGCAATTCAGTTCAAGGGTAGCGGTTTTTACATTCCCTCTATAAGTGATATCTTATGATAAGTGTCTTTTTCTGTGTGACTTATTTCACTTAGAATCGTCGTACCTAAATCCACTCATCATGCTGCTACTAGCCTTATGACGTTGATTCCATGGCTGAGTGATATTCCATTGTACATAAGGACCACAACTGCTTTATCCATTTTTCTCTTTCCTGGGATATTTAAGGTGTAACGAAGTGGAGGTTCTTGTCAACAGAGCAGCCCTAAACTTTGGGGTGCCTGTGTCTTGCTGATTTTTAGTTTTCCCAATTTATACGCCCATGCGTGGAAGTGCCCTATGCTCTCTAAGCTGAGTTTCTTAGATGTTTCAGGACACACCGTACACTTCTCCAGAGTGGCTGTTGGCAATTTACATCCCGCCCATCAGCGTAGCCAGGCTCCCGTTTCTCCATGGCCTGTCCTGCATTTCTGGATTTGACACTTTATTCAGCATGGCCCTTTTGACCGATGGGAATCGAGACTTCTTTGTAGCGCTGATTTGCCTTTCCAGGTTGCTTGGTTGGCCAAAAAGGGCGTACGCGTTTTTTCCTGAATATATTCAGGAAAAAACGCATACGCCCTTTTTGGCCAAGGGCATCATTGTCTAGGTTTTGCCGCTTTTCCTGTGCTTTAAAGGCGATTCGAATCTCCCTCCTGAAATCTGTTTCCTACAATTCTGCCTTGCTTTCCAATCCTCTTCGTTGCCTTCCCTCAATATATTTGTGGACGAGAGTTATCACTTATAAGTCTGCAGGTTTGTGAATTGCAGTGCTCCTGAGCTCCATTTTTCAACTCGCTTTCTTGGGAGCTGGCCGCAAAAGCGCAGGATTGCTTCAGGCCCTATTCTGGTTCCGGGCGGCAGGCTGAGCCTGTGGTTAATTCTTCTTCCTGATGGGAAAGTAGAGTGACCTGTGCCTGTCCCAACACCTAGAGCTAGTCTCTCATCGGTTCCCCCTCTTCCCGTTCATCCTCAGGACAAATTGCAACCTGTACGGAACAGGAGGTTAAAGGTGCTGATTCTCCAAGGAGGGAGATTGCTAGTAAAGCGGCTGGAATGGCGAACCCGAGCACAAGGAGATGAGAAATGAGGTGCGTTTTGGAAACCTTTCCCGATCACACGGTGTACCATCTTCTGGGTTTCTCATGCATGTTTTCGATGTAGGAAGATGCCCTTGAACCTGGAGATTTGGGACCCATGGGATGGGTACCACGCAGTATTACTTGAAAGGGTCTGCGTTTCCTCACCCAACCTCACCAAACCTCTCAGCACCAAGAGTGTCCACCCTTATGTCTCAATCAGCTGTGGGTCTAGATATGGTCAATCCAGGTGGCATCACAGCCCCTGAACGAATTTTGTAAGAATTTCTCTCTCTTTCACTGTCTTTGTTTCACGGGTTTTTAAAAGTAATTGATTTTTATAATGGGGTTTAGCTGCTTTTCACTGCTGTGTTTCTGCCGCTTTACACCCACTTGACTCACTTACAGAGAGATATTAATACGTAGCTTTTAAGATTCTTACTAGTCAGATATATTCTTGGGCGGTGAATAGGGGGTGTTGAGTCCAATTCACTGAGCAAGGAGTAGGTCTTGTCTATTACATATTGGGTTTATGGAACGGTATCTGAGCTAATTTGAAACCCTTGTTTTATGCATCACCCCACCTCACCTTTCCCGTTAAGCAGCCATAGTGTGTTTTCTAAACGTGTGACTCTGTTCTGTTTTGCAATTCAGTTCAAGGGTAGCGGTTTTTACATTCCCTCTATAAGTGATATCTTATGATAAGTGTCTTTTTCTGTGTGACTTATTTCACTTAGAATCGTCGTACCTAAATCCACTCATCATGCTGCTACTAGCCTTATGACGTTGATTTCATGGCTGAGTGATTTTCCATTGTACATAAGGACCACAACTTCTTTATCCATTTTTCTCTTTCCTGGGATATTTAAGGTGTAACGAAGTGGAGGTTCTTGTCAACAGAGCAGCCCTAAACTTTGGGGTGCCTGTGTCTTGCTGATTTTTAGTTTTCCCAATTTATACGCCCATGAGTGGAAGTGCCCTATGCTCTCTAAGCTGAGTTTCTTAGATGTTTCAGGACACACCGTACACTTCTCCAGAGTGGCTGTTGGCAATTTTCATCTCGCCCATCAGCGTAGCCAGGCTCCCGTTTCTCCATGGCCTGTCCTGCATTTCCGGTTTTGACACGTTATTCAGCATGGCCCTTTTGACCGATGGGAAGCGAGACTTCTTTGTAGCGCTGATTTGCCTTTCCAGGTTGCTTGGTTGGCCAAAAAGGGCGTATGCGTTTTTTCCTGAATGTATTCAGGAAAAAACGTATACGCCCTTTTTGGCCAAGGGCATCATTGTCGAGGTTTTGCCGCTTTTCCTGTGCTTTAAAGGCGATTCGAATCTCCCTCCTGAAATCTGTTTCCTACAATTCTGCCTTGCTTTCCAATCCTCTTCGTTGCATTCCCTCAATATATTTGTGGACGAGAGTTATCACTTATAAGTCTGCAGATTTGTGAATTGCAGTGCTCCTGAGCTCCATTTTTCAACTCGCTTTCTTGGGAGCTGGCCGCAAAAGCGCAGGATTGCTTCAGGCCCTATTCTGGTTCCGGGCGGCAGGCTGAGCCTGTGGTTAATTCTTCTTCCTGATGGGAAAGTAGAGTGACCTGTGCCTGTCCCAACACCTAGAGCTAGTCTCTCATCGGTTCCCCCTCTTCCCGTTCATCCTCAGGACAAATTGCAACCTGTACGGAACAGGAGGTTAAAGGTGCTGATTCTCCAAGGAGGGAGATTGCTAGTAAAGCGGCTGGAATGGCGAACCCGAGAACAAGGAGATGAGAAATGAGGTGCGTTTTGGAAACCTTTCCCGATCACACGGTGTACCATCTTCTGGGTTTCTCATGCATGT
Organism: Balaenoptera physalus; assembly: GCF_965194825.1. Classification (NCBI taxonomy): domain Eukaryota; kingdom Metazoa; phylum Chordata; class Mammalia; order Artiodactyla; family Balaenopteridae; genus Balaenoptera; species Balaenoptera physalus. The sequence goes on along the minus strand of NC_138888.1, from coordinate 88,872,491 downwards.
TTTCGATGTAGGAAGATGCCCTTGAACCTGGAGATTTGGGACCCATGGGATGGGTACCACGCAGTATTACTTGAAAGGGTCTGCGTTTCCTCACCCAACCTCACCAAACCTCTCAGCCCCAAGAGTGTCCACCCTTATGTCTCAATCAGCTGTGGGTCTAGATATGGTAAATCCAGGTGGCATCACAGCCCCTGAACGAATTTTGTAAGAATTTCTCTCTCTTTCACTGTGTTTGTTTCACGGGTTTTTAAAAGTAATTGATTTTTATAATGGGGTTTAGCTGCTTTTCACTGCTGTGTTTCTGCCGCTTTACACCCACTTGACTCACTTACAGAGAGATATCAATACATAGGTTTTACGATTCTTACTAGTCAGATATATTCTTGGGCGGTGAATAGGGGATGTTGAGTCCAATTCACTGAGCAAGGAGTAGGTCTTGTCTATTTCCTGTTGGGTTTATGGAACGGTATCTGAGCTAATTTGAAACCCTTGTTTTATGCATCACCCCACCTCACCTTTCCCGTTAAGCAGCCATAGTGTGTTTTCTAAACGTGTGACTCTGTTGTGTTTTGTAATTCAGTTCAAGGGTAGCGGTTTTTACATTCCCTCTATAAGTGATATCTTATGATAAGTGTCTTTTTCTGTGTGACTTATTTCACTTAGAATCGTCGTACCTAAATCCACTCATCATGCTGCTACTAGCCTTATGACGTTGATTTCATGGCTGAGTGATATTCCATTGTACATAAGGACCACAACTTCTTTATCCATTTTTCTCTTTCCTGGGATATTTAAGGTGTAACGAAGTGGAGGTTCTTGTCAACAGAGCAGCCCTAAACTTTGGGGTGCCTGTGTCTTGCTGATTTTTAGTTTTCCCAATTTATACGCCCATGCGTGGAAGTGCCCTATGCTCTCTAAGCTGAGTTTCCTAGATGTTTCAGGACACACCGTACACTTCTCCAGAGTGGCTGTTGGCAATTTTCATCTCGCCCATCAGCGTAGCCAGGCTCCCGTTTCTCCATGGCCTGTCCTGCATTTCTGGTTTTGACACTTTATTCAGCATGGCCCTTTTGACCGATGGGAAGCGAGACTTCTTTGTAGCGCTGATTTGCCTTTCCAGGTTGCTTGGTTGGCCAAAAAGGGCGTATGCGTTTTTTCCTGAATGTATTCAGGAAAAAACGCATACGCCCTTTTTGGCCAAGGGCATCATTGTCGAGGTTTTGCCGCTTTTCCTGTGCTTTAAAGGCGATTCGAATCTCCCTCCTGAAATCTGTTTCCTGCAATTCTGCCTTGCTTTCCAATCCTCTTCGTTGCCTTCCCTCAATATATTTGTGGACGAGAGTTATCATTTATAAGTCTGCAGGTTTGTGAATTGAAGTGCCCCTGAGCTCCATTTTTCAACTCGCTTTCTTGGGAGCTGGCCGCAAAAGCGCAGGATTGCTTCAGGCCCTATTCTGGGCCCGGGCGGCAGGCTGAGCCTGTGGTTAATTCTTCTTCCTGATGTGAAAATAGAGTGATCTGTGCCTGTTCCAACACCTAGAGCTAGTCTCTCATTGGTTCCCCCTCTTCCCGTTCATCCTCAGGACAAATTGCAACCTGTACGGAACAGGAGGTTAAAGGTGCTGATTCTCCAAGGAGGGAGATTGCTAGTAAAGCGGCTGGAATGGCGAACCCGAGCACAAGGAGATGAGAAATGCGGTGCGTTTTGGAAACCTTTCCCGATCACACGGTGTACCATCTTCTGGGTTTCTCATGCATGTTTTCGATGTAGGAAGATGCCCTTGAACCTGGAGATTTGGGACCCATGGGATGGGTACCACGCAGTATTACGTGAAAGGGTCTGCGTTTCCTCACCCAACCTCACCAAACCTCTCAGCACCAAGAGTGTCCACCCTTATGTCTCAATCAGCTGTGGGTCTAGATATGGTCAATCCAGGTGGCATCACAGCCCCTGAACGAATTTTGTAAGAATTTCTCTCTCTTTCACTGTCTTTGTTTCACGGGTTTTTAAAAGTAATTGATTTTTATAATGGGGTTTAGCTGCTTTTCACTGCTGTGTTTCTGCCGCTTTACACCCACTTGACTCACTTACAGAGAGATATCAATACATAGCTTTTAAGATTCTTACTAGTCAGATATATTCTTGGGCGGTGAATAGGGGGTGTTGAGTCCAATTCACTGAGCAAGGAGTAGGTCTTGTCTATTACATATTGGGTTTATGGAACGGTATCTGAGCTAATTTGAAACCCTTGTTTTATGCATCATCCCACCTCACCTTTCCCGTTAAGCAGCCATAGTGTGTTTTCTAAACGTGTGACTCTGTTCTGTTTTGCAATTCAGTTCAAGGGTAGCGGTTTTTACATTCCCTCTATAAGTGATATCTTATGATAAGTGTCTTTTTCTGTGTGACTTATTTCACTTAGAATCGTCGTACCTAAATCCACTCATCATGCTGCTACTAGCCTTATGACGTTGATTTCATGGCTGAGTGATTTTCCATTGTACATAAGGACCACAACTTCTTTATCCATTTTTCTCTTTCCTGGGATATTTAAGGTGTAACGAAGTGGAGGTTCTTGTCAACAGAGCAGCCCTAAACTTTGGGGTGCCTGTGTCTTGCTGATTTTTAGTTTTCCCAATTTATACGCCCATGAGTGGAAGTGCCCTATGCTCTCTAAGCTGAGTTTCTTAGATGTTTCAGGACACACCGTACACTTCTCCAGAGTGGCTGTTGGCAATTTTCATCTCGCCCATCAGCGTAGCCAGGCTCCCGTTTCTCCATGGCCTGTCCTGCATTTCCGGTTTTGACACGTTATTCAGCATGGCCCTTTTGACCGATGGGAAGCGAGACTTCTTTGTAGCGCTGATTTGCCTTTCCAGGTTGCTTGGTTGGCCAGAAAGGGCGTATGCGTTTTTTCCTGAATATATTCAGGAAAAAACGCATACGCCCTTTTTGGCCAAGGGCATCATTGTCGAGGTTTTGCCGCTTTTCCTTTGCTTTAAAGGCGATTCGAATCTCCCTCCTGAAATCTGTTTCCTGCAATTCTGCCTTGCTTTCCAATCCTCTTCGTTGCCTTCCCTCAATATATTTGTGGACGAGAGTTATCATTTATAAGTCTGCAGGTTTGTGAATTGAAGTGCCCCTGAGCTCCATTTTTCAACTCGATTTCTTGGGAGCTGGCCGCAAAAGCGCAGGATTGCTTCAGGCCCTATTCTGGTCCCGAGGGGCAGGCTGAGCCTGTGGTTAATTCTTCTTCCTGATGGGAAAATAGAGTGACCTGTGCCTGTCCCAACACCTAGAGCTATTCTCTCATTGGTTCCCCCTCTTCCCGTTCATCCTCAGGACAAATTGCAACCTGTACGGAACAGGAGGTTAAAGGTGCTGATTCTCCAAGGAGGGAGATTGCTAGTAAAGCGGCTGGAATGGCGAACCCGAGCACAAGGAGATGAGAAATGAGGTGCGTTTTGGAAACCTTTCCCGATCACACGGTGTACCAACTTCTGGGTTTCTCATGCATGTTTTCGATGTAGGAAGATGCCCTTGAAACTGGAGATTTGGTATCCATGGGATGGTTACCACGCAGTATTACTTGAAAGGGTCTGCGTTTCCTCACCCAACCTCACCAAACCTCTCAGCACCAAGAGTGTCCACCCTTATGTCTCAATCAGCTGTGGGTCTAGATATGGTCAATCCAGGTGGCATCACAGCCCCTGAACGAATTTTGTAAGAATTTCTCTCTCTTTCACTGTCTTTGTTTCACGGGTTTTTAAAAGTAATTGATTTTTATAATGGGGTTTAGCTGCTTTTCACTGCTGTGTTTCTGCCGCTTTACACCCACTTGACTCACTTACAGAGAGATATCAATACATAGCTTTTAAGATTCTTACTAGTCAGATATATTCTTGGGCGTTGAATAGGGGGTGTTGAGTCCAATTCACTGAGCAAGGAGTAGGTCTTGTCTATTACGTATTGGGTTTATGGAACGGTATCTGAGCTAATTTGAAACCCTTGTTTTATGCATCACCCCACCTCACCTTTCCCGTTAAGCAGCCATAGTGTGTTTTCTAAACGTGTGACTCGGTTCTGTTTTGCAATTCAGTTCAAGGGTAGCGGTTTCTACATTTCCTCTATAAGTGATATCTTATGATAAGTGTCTTTTTCTGTGTGACTTATTTCACTTAGAATCGTCGTACCTAAATCCACTCATCATGCTGCTACTAGCCTTATGACGTTGATTTCATGGCTGAGTGATATTCCATTGTACATAAGGACCACAACTTCTTTATCCATTTTTCTCTTTCCTGGGATATTTAAGGTGTAACGAAGTGGAGGTTCTTGTCAACAGAGCAGCCCTAAACTTTGGGGTGCCTGTGTCTTGCTGATTTTTAGTTTTCCCAATTTATACGCCCATGAGTGGAAGTGCCCTATGCTCTCTAAGCTGAGTTTCTTAGATGTTTCAGGACACACCGTACACTTCTCCAGAGTGGCTGTTGGCAATTTACATCCCGCCCATCAGCGTAGCCAGGCTCCCGTTTCTCCATGGCCTGTCCTGCATTTCTGGGTTTGACACGTTATTCAGCATGGCCCTTTTGACCGATGGGAAGCGAGACTTCTTTGTAGCGCTGATTTGCCTTTCCAGGTTGCTTGGTTGGCCAGAAAGGGCGTATGCGTTTTTTCCTGAATATATTCAGGAAAAAACGCATACGCCCTTTTTGGCCAAGGGCATCATTGTCGAGGTTTTGCCGCTTTTCCTTTGCTTTAAAGGCGATTCGAATCTCCCTCCTGAAATCTGTTTCCTGCAATTCTGCCTTGCTTTCCAATCCTCTTCGTTGCCTTCCCTCAATATATTTGTGGACGAGAGTTATCATTTATAAGTCTGCAGGTTTGTGAATTGAAGTGCCCCTGAGCTCCATTTTTCAACTCGATTTCTTGGGAGCTGGCCGCAAAAGCGCAGGATTGCTTCAGGCCCTATTCTGGTCCCGAGGGGCAGGCTGAGCCTGTGGTTAATTCTTCTTCCTGATGGGAAAATAGAGTGACCTGTGCCTGTCCCAACACCTAGAGCTATTCTCTCATTGGTTCCCCCTCTTCCCGTTCATCCTCAGGAGAAATTGCAACCTGTACGGAACAGGAGGTTAAAGGTGCTGATTCTCCAAGGAGGGAGATTGCTAGTAAAGCGGCTGGAATGGCGAACCCGAGCACAAGGAGATGAGAAATGAGGTGCGTTTTGGAAACCTTTCCCGATCACACGGTGTACCAACTTCTGGGTTTCTCACGCATGTTTTCGATGTAGGAAGATGCCCTTGAAAATGGAGATTTGGTACCCATGGGATGGTTACCACGCAGTATTACTTGAAAGGGTCTGCGTTTCCTCACCCAACCTCACCAAACCTCTCAGCACCAAGAGTGTCCACCCTTATGTCTCAATCAGCTGTGGGTCTAGATATGGTCAATCCAGGTGGCATCACAGCCCCTGAACGAATTTTGTAAGAATTTCTCTCTCTTTCACTGTCTTTGTTTCACGGGTTTTTAAAAGTAATTGATTTTTATAATGGGGTTTAGCTGCTTTTCACTGCTGTGTTTCTGCCGCTTTACACCCACTTGACTCACTTACAGAGAGATATGAATACATAGCTTTTAAGATTCTTACTAGTCAGATATATTCTTGGGCGGTGAATAGGGGATGTTCAGTCCAATTCACTGAGCAAGGAGTAGGTCTTGTCTATTACCTATTGGGTTTATGGAACAGTATCTGAGCTAATTTGAAACCCTTGTTTTATGCATCACCCCACCTCACCTTTCCCGTTAAGCAGCCATAGTGTGTTTTCTAAACGTGTGACTCGGTTCTGTTTTGCAATTCAGTTCAAGGGTAGCGGTTTTTACATTCCCTCTATAAGTGATATCTTATGATAAGTGTCTTTTTCTGTGTGACTTATTTCACTTAGAATCGTCGTACCTAAATCCACTCATCATGCTGCTACTAGCCTTATGACGTTGATTTCATGGCTGAGTGATATTCCATTGTATATAAGGACCACAACTTCTTTATCCATTTTTCTCTTTCCTGGGATATTTAAGGTGTAACGAAGTGGAGGTTCTTGTCAACAGAGCAGCCCTAAACTTTGGGGTGCCTGTGTCTTGCAGATTTTTAGTTTTCCCAATTTATACGCCCATGAGTGGAACTGCCCTATGCTCTCTATGCTGAGTTTCTTAGATGTTTCAGGACACACCGTACACTTCTCCAGAGTGGCTGTTGGCAATTTACATCCCGCCCCTCAGCGTAGCCAGGCTCCCGTTTCTCCATGGCCTGTCCTGCATTTCTGGGTTTGACACGTTATTCAGCATGGCCCTTTTGACCGATGGGAAGCGAGACTTCTTTGTAGCGCTGATTTGCCTTTCCAGGTTGCTTGGTTGGCCAAAACGGGCGTATGCGTTTTTTCCTGAATATATTCAGGAAAAAACGCATACGCCCGTTTTGGCCAAGGGCATCATTGTCGAGGTTTTGCCGCTTTTCCTTTGCTTTAAAGGCGATTCGAATCTCCCTCCTGAAATCTGTTTCCTGCAATTCTGCCTTGCTTTCCAATCCTCTTCGTTGCCTTCCCTCAATATATTTGTGGACGAGAGTTATCATTTATAAGTCTGCAGGTTTGTGAATTGCAGTGCCCCTGAGCTCCATTTTTCAACTCGATTTCTTGGGAGCTGGCCGCAAAAGCGCAGGATTGTTTCAGGCCCTATTCTGTTCCCGAGCGGCAGGCTGAGCCTGTGGTTAATTCTTCTTCCTGATGGGAAAATAGAGTGACCTGTGCCTGTCCCAACACCTAGAGCTACTCTCTCATTGGTTCCCCCTCTTCCCGTTCATCCTCAGGACAAATTGCAACCTGTACGCAACAGGAGGTTAAAGGTGCTGATTCTCCAAGGAGGGAGATTGCTAGTAAAGCGGCTGGAATGGCGAACCCGAGCACAAGGAGATGAGAAATGAGGTGCGTTTTGGAAACCTTTCCCGATCACACGGTGTACCATCTTCTGGGTTTCTCATGCATGTTTTCGATGTAGGAAGATGCCCTTGAACCTGGAGATTTGGGACCCATGGGATGGTTACCACGCAGTATTACTTGAAAGGGTCTGCGTTTGCTCACCCAATCTCACCAAACCTCTCAGCACCAAGAGTGTCCACCCTTATGTCTCAATCAGCTGTGGGTCTAGATATGGTCAATCCAGGTGGCATTACAGCCCCTGAACGAATTTTGTAAGAATTTCTCTCTCTTTCACTGTCTTTGTTTCACGGGTTTTTAAAAGTAATTGATTTTTATAATGGGGTTTAGCTGCTTTTCACTGCTGTGTTTCTGCCGCTTTACACCCACTTGACTCACTTACAGAGAGATATCAATACATAGCTTTTAAGATTCTTACTAGTCAGATATATTCTTGGGCGGTGAATAGGGGGTGTTCAGTCCAATTCACTGAGCAAGGAGTAGGTCTTGTCTATTACCTATTGGGTTTATGGAACGGTATCTGAGCTAATTTGAAACCCTTGTTTTATGCATCACCCCACCTCACCTTTCCCGTTAAGCAGCCATAGTGTGTTTTCTAAACGTGTGACTCGGTTCTGTTTTGCAATTCAGTTCAAGGGTAGCGGTTTTTACATTCCCTCTATAAGTGATATCTTATGATAAGTGTCTTTTTCTGTGTGACTTATTTCACTTAGAATCGTCGTACCTAAATCCACTCATCATGCTGCTACTAGCCTTCTGACGTTGATTTCATGGCTGAGTGATATTCCATTGTACATAAGGACCACAACTTCTTTATCCATTTTTCTCTTTCCTGGGATATTTAAGGTGTAACGAAGTGGAGGTTCTTGTCAACAGAGCATCCCTAAACCTTGGGGTGCCTGTGTCTTGCTGATTTTTAGTTTTCCCAATTTATACGCCCATGAGTGGCAGTGCCCTATGCTCTCTAAGCTGAGTTTCTTAGATGTTTCAGGACACACCGTACACTTCTCCAGAGTGGCTGTTGGCAATTTACATCACGCCCATCAGCGTAGCCAGGCTCCCCTTTCTCCATGGCCTGTCCTGCATTTCTGGGTTTGACACGTTATTCAGCATGGCCCTTTTGACCGATGGGAAGCGAGACTTCTTTGTAGCGCTGATTTGCCTTTCCAGGTTGCTTGGTTGGCCAAAAAGGGCGTATGCGTTTTTTCCTGAATGTATTCAGGAAAAAACGCATACGCCCTTTTTGGCCAAGGGCATCATTGTCGAGGTTTTGCCGCTTTTCCTGTGCTTTAAAGGCGATTCGAATCTCCCTCCTGAAATCTGTTTCCTACAATTCTGCCTTGCTTTCCAATCCTCTTCGTTGCCTTCCCTCAATATATTTGTGGACGAGAGTTATCACTTATAAGTCTGCAGGTTTGTGAATTGCAGTGCTCCTGAGCTCCATTTTTCAACTCGCTTTCTTGGGAGCTGGCCGCAAAAGCGCAGGATTGCTTCAGGCTGTATTCTGGTTCCGGGCGGCAGGCTGAACCTGTGGTTAATTCTTCTTTCTGATGGGAAAGTGGAGTGACCTGTGCCTGTCCCAACACCTAGAGCTATTCTCTCATTGGTTCCCCCTGTTCCCGTTAATCCTCAGGACAAATTGCAACCTGTACGGAACAGGAGGTTAAAGGTGCTGATTCTCCAAGGAGGGAGATTGCTAGTAAAGCGGCTGGAATGGCGAACCCGAGCACAAGGAGATGAGAAATGAGGTGCGTTTTGGAAACCTTTCCCGATCACACGGTGTACCATCTTCTGGGTTTCTCATGCATGTTTTCGATGTAGGAAGATGCCCTTGAACCTGGAGATTTGGGACCCATGGGATGGGTACCACGCAGTATTACGTGAAAGGGTCTGCGTTTCCTCACCCAACCTCACCAAACCTCTCAGCACCAAGAGTGTCCACCCTTATGTCTCAATCAGCTGTGGGTCTAGATATGGTCAATCCAGGTGGCATCACAGCCCCTGAACGAATTTTGTAAGAATTTCTCTCTCTTTCACTGTCTTTGTTTCACGGGTTTTTAAAAGTAATTGATTTTTATAATGGGGTTTAGCTGCTTTTCACTGCTGTGTTTCTGCCGCTTTACACCCACTTGACTCACTTACAGAGAGATATCAATACATAGCTTTTAAGATTCTTACTAGTCAGATATATTCTTGGGCGGTGAATAGGGGGTGTTGAGTCCAATTCACTGAGCAAGGAGTAGGTCTTGTCTATTACATATTGGGTTTATGGAACGGTATCTGAGCTAATTTGAAACCCTTGTTTTATGCATCATCCCACCTCACCTTTCCCGTTAAGCAGCCATAGTGTGTTTTCTAAACGTGTGACTCTGTTCTGTTTTGCAATTCAGTTCAAGGGTAGCGGTTTTTACATTCCCTCTATAAGTGATATCTTATGATAAGTGTCTTTTTCTGTGTGACTTATTTCACTTAGAATCGTCGTACCTAAATCCACTCATCATGCTGCTACTAGCCTTATGACGTTGATTTCATGGCTGAGTGATTTTCCATTGTACATAAGGACCACAACTTCTTTATCCATTTTTCTCTTTCCTGGGATATTTAAGGTGTAACGAAGTGGAGGTTCTTGTCAACAGAGCAGCCCTAAACTTTGGGGTGCCTGTGTCTTGCAGATTTTTAGTTTTCCCAATTTATACGCCCATGAGTGGAACTGCCCTATGCTCTCTATGCTGAGTTTCTTAGATGTTTCAGGACACACCGTACACTTCTCCAGAGTGGCTGTTGGCAATTTACATCCCGCCCCTCAGCGTAGCCAGGCTCCCGTTTCTCCATGGCCTGTCCTGCATTTCTGGGTTTGACACGTTATTCAGCATGGCCCTTTTGACCGATGGGAAGCGAGACTTCTTTGTAGCGCTGATTTGCCTTTCCAGGTTGCTTGGTTGGCCAAAACGGGCGTATGCGTTTTTTCCTGAATATATTCAGGAAAAAACGCATACGCCCGTTTTGGCCAAGGGCATCATTGTCGAGGTTTTGCCGCTTTTCCTTTGCTTTAAAGGCGATTCGAATCTCCCTCCTGAAATCTGTTTCCTGCAATTCTGCCTTGCTTTCCAATCCTCTTCGTTGCCTTCCCTCAATATATTTGTGGACGAGAGTTATCATTTATAAGTCTGCAGGTTTGTGAATTGCAGTGCCCCTGAGCTCCATTTTTCAACTCGATTTCTTGGGAGCTGGCCGCAAAAGCGCAGGATTGTTTCAGGCCCTATTCTGTTCCCGAGCGGCAGGCTGAGCCTGTGGTTAATTCTTCTTCCTGATGGGAAAATAGAGTGACCTGTGCCTGTCCCAACACCTAGAGCTACTCTCTCATTGGTTCCCCCTCTTCCCGTTCATCCTCAGGACAAATTGCAACCTGTACGCAACAGGAGGTTAAAGGTGCTGATTCTCCAAGGAGGGAGATTGCTAGTAAAGCGGCTGGAATGGCGAACCCGAGCACAAGGAGATGAGAAATGAGGTGCGTTTTGGAAACCTTTCCCGATCACACGGTGTACCATCTTCTGGGTTTCTCATGCATGTTTTCGATGTAGGAAGATGCCCTTGAACCTGGAGATTTGGGACCCATGGGATGGTTACCACGCAGTATTACTTGAAAGGGTCTGCGTTTGCTCACCCAATCTCACCAAACCTCTCAGCACCAAGAGTGTCCACCCTTATGTCTCAATCAGCTGTGGGTCTAGATATGGTCAATCCAGGTGGCATTACAGCCCCTGAACGAATTTTGTAAGAATTTCTCTCTCTTTCACTGTCTTTGTTTCACGGGTTTTTAAAAGTAATTGATTTTTATAATGGGGTTTAGCTGCTTTTCACTGCTGTGTTTCTGCCGCTTTACACCCACTTGACTCACTTACAGAGAGATATCAATACATAGCTTTTAAGATTCTTACTAGTCAGATATATTCTTGGGCGGTGAATAGGGGGTGTTCAGTCCAATTCACTGAGCAAGGAGTAGGTCTTGTCTATTACCTATTGGGTTTATGGAACGGTATCTGAGCTAATTTGAAACCCTTGTTTTATGCATCACCCCACCTCACCTTTCCCGTTAAGCAGCCATAGTGTGTTTTCTAAACGTGTGACTCGGTTCTGTTTTGCAATTCAGTTCAAGGGTAGCGGTTTTTACATTCCCTCTATAAGTGATATCTTATGATAAGTGTCTTTTTCTGTGTGACTTATTTCACTTAGAATCGTCGTACCTAAATCCACTCATCATGCTGCTACTAGCCTTCTGACGTTGATTTCATGGCTGAGTGATATTCCATTGTACATAAGGACCACAACTTCTTTATCCATTTTTCTCTTTCCTGGGATATTTAAGGTGTAACGAAGTGGAGGTTCTTGTCAACAGAGCAGCCCTAAACCTTGGGGTGCCTGTGTCTTGCTGATTTTTAGTTTTCCCAATTTATACGCCCATGAGTGGCAGTGCCCTATGCTCTCTAAGCTGAGTTTCTTAGATGTTTCAGGACACACCGTACACTTCTCCAGAGTGGCTGTTGGCAATTTACATCACGCCCATCAGCGTAGCCAGGCTCCCCTTTCTCCATGGCCTGTCCTGCATTTCTGGGTTTGACACGTTATTCAGCATGGCCCTTTTGACCGATGGGAAGCGAGACTTCTTTGTAGCGCTGATTTGCCTTTCCAGGTTGCTTGGTTGGCCAAAAAGGGCGTATGCGTTTTTTCCTGAATGTATTCAGGAAAAAACGCATACGCCCTTTTTGGCCAAGGGCATCATTGTCGAGGTTTTGCCGCTTTTCCTGTGCTTTAAAGGCGATTCGAATCTCCCTCCTGAAATCTGTTTCCTACAATTCTGCCTTGCTTTCCAATCCTCTTCGTTGCCTTCCCTCAATATATTTGTGGACGAGAGTTATCACTTATAAGTCTGCAGGTTTGTGAATTGCAGTGCTCCTGAGCTCCATTTTTCAACTCGCTTTCTTGGGAGCTGGCCGCAAAAGCGCAGGATTGCTTCAGGCTGTATTCTGGTTCCGGGCGGCAGGCTGAACCTGTGGTTAATTCTTCTTTCTGATGGGAAAGTGGAGTGACCTGTGCCTGTCCCAACACCTAGAGCTAGTCTCTCATTGGTTCCCCCTGTTCCCGTTAATCCTCAGGACAAATTGCAACCTGTACGGAACAGGAGGTTAAAGGTGCTGATTCTCCAAGGAGGGAGATTGCTAGTAAAGCGGCTGGAATGGCGAACCCGAGCACAAGGAGATGAGAAATGAGGTGCGTTTTGGAAACCTTTCCCGATCACACGGTGTACCATCTTCTGGGTTTCTCATGCATGTTTTCGATGTAGGAAGATGCCCTTGAACCTGGAGATTTGGGACCCATGGGATGGGTACCACGCAGTATTACGTGAAAGGGTCTGCGTTTCCTCACCCAACCTCACCAAACCTCTCAGCACCAAGAGTGTCCACCCTTATGTCTCAATCAGCTGTGGGTCTAGATATGGTCAATCCAGGTGGCATCACAGCCCCTGAACGAATTTTGTAAGAATTTCTCTCTCTTTCACTGTCTTTGTTTCACGGGTTTTTAAAAGTAATTGATTTTTATAATGGGGTTTAGCTGCTTTTCACTGCTGTGTTTCTGCCGCTTTACACCCACTTGACTCACTTACAGAGAGATATCAATACATAGTTTTTAAGATTCTTACTAGTCAGATATATTCTTGGGCGGTGAATAGGGGGTGTTGAGTCCAATTCACTGAGCAAGGAGTAGGTCTTGTCTATTACATATTGGGTTTATGGAACGGTATCTGAGCTAATTTGAAACCCTTGTTTTATGCATCATCCCACCTCACCTTTCCCGTTAAGCAGCCATAGTGTGTTTTCTAAACGTGTGACTCTGTTCTGTTTTGCAATTCAGTTCAAGGGTAGCGGTTTTTACATTCCCTCTATAAGTGATATCTTATGATAAGTGTCTTTTTCTGTGTGACTTATTTCACTTAGAATCGTCGTACCTAAATCCACTCATCATGCTGCTACTAGCCTTATGACGTTGATTTCATGGCTGAGTGATTTTCCATTGTACATAAGGACCACAACTTCTTTATCCATTTTTCTCTTTCCTGGGATATTTAAGGTGTAACGAAGTGGAGGTTCTTGTCAACAGAGCAGCCCTAAACTTTGGGGTGCCTGTGTCTTGCTGATTTTTAGTTTTCCCAATTTATACGCCCATGAGTGGAAGTGCCCTATGCTCTCTAAGCTGAGTTTCTTAGATGTTTCAGGACACACCGTACACTTCTCCAGAGTGGCTGTTGGCAATTTTCATCTCGCCCATCAGCGTAGCCAGGCTCCCGTTTCTCCATGGCCTGTCCTGCATTTCCGGTTTTGACACGTTATTCAGCATGGCCCTTTTGACCGATGGGAAGCGAGACTTCTTTGTAGCGCTGATTTGCCTTTCCAGGTTGCTTGGTTGGCCAGAAAGGGCGTATGCGTTTTTTCCTGAATATATTCAGGAAAAAACGCATACGCCCTTTTTGGCCAAGGGCATCATTGTCGAGGTTTTGCCGCTTTTCCTTTGCTTTAAAGGCGATTCGAATCTCCCTCCTGAAATCTGTTTCCTGCAATTCTGCCTTGCTTTCCAATCCTCTTCGTTGCCTTCCCTCAATATATTTGTGGACGAGAGTTATCATTTATAAGTCTGCAGGTTTGTGAATTGAAGTGCCCCTGAGCTCCATTTTTCAACTCGATTTCTTGGGAGCTGGCCGCAAAAGCGCAGGATTGCTTCAGGCCCTATTCTGGTCCCGAGGGGCCGGCTGATCCTGTGGTTAATTCTTCTTCCTGATGGGAAAATAGAGTGACCTGTGCCTGTCCCAACACCTAGAGCTATTCTCTCATTGGTTCCCCCTCTTCCCGTTCATCCTCAGGACAAATTGCAACCTGTACGGAACAGGAGGTTAAAGGTGCTGATTCTCCAAGGAGGGAGATTGCTAGTAAAGCGGCTGGAATGGCGAACCCGAGCACAAGGAGATGAGAAATGAGGTGCGTTTTGGAAACCTTTCCCGATCACACGGTGTACCAACTTCTGGGTTTCTCATGCATGTTTTCGATGTAGGAAGATGCCCTTGAAACTGGAGATTTGGTATCCATGGGATGGTTACCACGCAGTATTACTTGAAAGGGTCTGCGTTTCCTCACCCAACCTCACCAAACCTCTCAGCACCAAGAGTGTCCACCCTTATGTCTCAATCAGCTGTGGGTCTAGATATGGTCAATCCAGGTGGCATCACAGCCCCTGAACGAATTTTGTAAGAATTTCTCTCTCTTTCACTGTCTTTGTTTCACGGGTTTTTAAAAGTAATTGATTTTTATAATGGGGTTTAGCTGCTTTTCACTGCTGTGTTTCTGCCGCTTTACACCCACTTGACTCACTTACAGAGAGATATCAATACATAGCTTTTAAGATTCTTACTAGTCAGATATATTCTTGGGCGGTGAATAGGGGGTGTTCAGTCCAATTCACTGAGCAAGGAGTAGGTCTTGTCTATTACGTATTGGGTTTATGGAACGGTATCTGAGCTAATTTGAAACCCTTGTTTTATGCATCACCCCACCTCACCTTTCCCGTTAAGCAGCCATAGTGTGTTTTCTAAACGTGTGACTCGGTTCTGTTTTGCAATTCAGTTCAAGGGTAGCGGTTTCTACATTTCCTCTATAAGTGATATCTTATGATAAGTGTCTTTTTCTGTGTGACTTATTTCACTTAGAATCGTCGTACCTAAATCCACTCATCATGCTGCTACTAGCCTTATGACGTTGATTTCATGGCTGAGTGATATTCCATTGTACATAAGGACCACAACTTCTTTATCCATTTTTCTCTTTCCTGGGATATTTAAGGTGTAACGAAGTGGAGGTTCTTGTCAACAGAGCAGCCCTAAACTTTGGGGTGCCTGTGTCTTGCTGATTTTTAGTTTTCCCAATTTATACGCCCATGAGTGGAAGTGCCCTATGCTCTCTAAGCTGAGTTTCTTAGATGTTTCAGGACACACCGTACACTTCTCCAGAGTGGCTGTTGGCAATTTACATCCCGCCCATCAGCGTAGCCAGGCTCCCGTTTCTCCATGGCCTGTCCTGCATTTCTGGGTTTGACACGTTATTCAGCATGGCCCTTTTGACCGATGGGAAGCGAGACTTCTTTGTAGCGCTGATTTGCCTTTCCAGGTTGCTTGGTTGGCCAGAAAGGGCGTACGCGTTTTTTCCTGAATATATTCAGGAAAAAACGCATACGCCCTTTTTGGCCAAGGGCATCATTGTCGAGGTTTTGCCGCTTTTCCTTTGCTTTAAAGGCGATTCGAATCTCCCTCCTGAAATCTGTTTCCTGCAATTCTGCCTTGCTTTCCAATCCTCTTCGTTGCCTTCCCTCAATATATTTGTGGACGAGAGTTATCATTTATAAATCTGCAGGTTTGTGAATTGAAGTGCCCCTGAGCTCCATTTTTCAACTCGATTTCCTGGGAGCTGGCCGCAAAAGCGCAGGATTGCTTCAGGCCCTATTCTGTTCCCGAGGGGCAGGCTGAGCCTGTGGTTAATTCTTCTTCCTGATGGGAAAATAGAGTGACCTGTGCCTTTCCCAACACCTAGAGCTAGTCTCTCATTGGTTCCCCCTCTTCCCGTTCATCCTCAGGACAAATTGCAACCTGTACGGAACAGGAGGTTAAAGGTGCTGATTCTCCAAGGAGGGAGATTGCTAATAAAGCGGCTGGAATGGCGAACCCGAGCACAAGGAGATGAGAAATGAGGTGCGTTTTGGAAACCTTTCCCGATCACACGGTGTACCATCTTCTGGGTTTCTCATGCATGTTTTCGATGTAGGAAGATGCCCTTGAACCTGGAGATTTGGGACCCATGGGATGGGTACCACGCAGTATTACTTGAAAGGGTCTGCGTTTCCTCACCCAACCTCACCAAACCTCTCAGCACCAAGAGTGTCCACCCTTATGTCTCAATCAGCTGTGGGTCTAGATATGGTCAATCCAGGTGGCATCACAGCTCCTGAATGAATTTTGTAAGAATTTCTCTCTCTTTCACTGTCTTTGTTTCACGGGTTTTTAAAAGTAATTGATTTTTATAATGGGGTTTAGCTGCTTTTCACTGCTGTGTTTCTGCCGCTTTACACCCACTTGACTCACTTACAGAGAGATATCAATACATAGCTTTTAAGATTCTTACTAGTCAGATATATTCTTGGGCGGTGAATAGGGGGTGTTGAGTGCAATTCACTGAGCAAGGAGTAGGTCTTGTCTATTACGTATTGGGTTTATGGAACGGTATCTGAGCTAATTTGAAACCCTTGTTTTATGCATCACCCCACCTCACCTTTCTCGTTAAGCAGCCATAGTGTGTTTTCTAAACGTGTGACTCGGTTCTGTTTTGCAATTCAGTTCAAGGGTAGCGGTTTCTACATTTCCTCTATAAGTGATATCTTATGATAAGTGTATTTTTCTGTGTGACTTATTTCACTTAGAATCGTCGTACCTAAATCCACTCATCATGCTGCTACTAGCCTTATGACGTTGATTTCATGGCTGAGTGATATTCCATTGTACATAAGGACCACAACTTCTTTATCCATTTTTCTCTTTCCTGGGATATTTAAGGTGTAACGAAGTGGAGGTTCTTGTCAACAGAGCAGCCCTAAACTTTGGGGTGCCTGTGTCTTGCTGATTTTTAGTTTTCCCAATTTATACGCCCATGAGTGGAAGTGCCCTATGCTCTCTAAGCTGAGTTTCTTAGATGTTTCAGGACACACCGTACACTTCTCCAGAGTGGCTGTTGGCAATTTACATCCCGCCCATCAGCGTAGCCAGGCTCCCGTTTCTCCATGGCCTGTCCTGCATTTCTGGGTTTGACACGTTATTCAGCATGGCCCTTTTGACCGATGGGAAGCGAGACTTCTTTGTAGCGCTGATTTGCCTTTCCAGGTTGCTTGGTTGGCCAGAAAGGGCGTATGCGTTTTTTCCTGAATATATTCAGGAAAAAACGCATACGCCCTTTTTGGCCAAGGGCATCATTGTCGAGGTTTTGCCGCTTTTCCTTTGCTTTAAAGGCGATTCGAATCTCCCTCCTGAAATCTGTTTCCTGCAATTCTGCCTTGCTTTCCAATCCTCTTCGTTGCCTTCCCTCAATATATTTGTGGACGAGAGTTATCATTTATAAATCTGCAGGTTTGTGAATTGAAGTGCCCCTGAGCTCCATTTTTCAACTCGATTTCCTGGGAGCTGGCCGCAAAAGCGCAGGATTGCTTCAGGCCCTATTCTGTTCCCGAGGGGCAGGCTGAGCCTGTGGTTAATTCTTCTTCCTGATGGGAAAATAGAGTGACCTGTGCCTTTCCCAACACCTAGAGCTAGTCTCTCATTGGTTCCCCCTCTTCCCGTTCATCCTCAGGACAAATTGCAACCTGTACGGAACAGGAGGTTAAAGGTGCTGATTCTCCAAGGAGGGAGATTGCTAATAAAGCGGCTGGAATGGCGAACCCGAGCACAAGGAGATGAGAAATGAGGTGCGTTTTGGAAACCTTTCCCGATCACACGGTGTACCATCTTCTGGGTTTCTCATGCATGTTTTCGATGTAGGAAGATGCCCTTGAACCTGGAGATTTGGGACCCATGGGATGGGTACCACGCAGTATTACTTGAAAGGGTCTGCGTTTCCTCACCCAACCTCACCAAACCTCTCAGCACCAAGAGTGTCCACCCTTATGTCTCAATCAGCTGTGGGTCTAGATATGGTCAATCCAGGTGGCATCACAGCTCCTGAATGAATTTTGTAAGAATTTCTCTCTCTTTCACTGTCTTTGTTTCACGGGTTTTTAAAAGTAATTGATTTTTATAATGGGGTTTAGCTGCTTTTCACTGCTGTGTTTCTGCCGCTTTACACCCACTTGACTCACTTACAGAGAGATATCAATACATAGCTTTTAAGATTCTTACTAGTCAGATATATTCTTGGGCGGTGAATAGGGGGTGTTGAGTGCAATTCACTGAGCAAGGAGTAGGTCTTGTCTATTACGTATTGGGTTTATGGAACGGTATCTGAGCTAATTTGAAACCCTTGTTTTATGCATCACCCCACCTCACCTTTCTCGTTAAGCAGCCATAGTGTGTTTTCTAAACGTGTGACTCGGTTCTGTTTTGCAATTCAGTTCAAGGGTAGCGGTTTCTACATTTCCTCTATAAGTGATATCTTATGATAAGTGTATTTTTCTGTGTGACTTATTTCACTTAGAATCGTCGTACCTAAATCCACTCATCATGCTGCTACTAGCCTTATGACGTTGATTTCATGGCTGAGTGATATTCCATTGTACATAAGGACCACAACTTCTTTATCCATTTTTCTCTTTCCTGGGATATTTAAGGTGTAACGAAGTGGAGGTTCTTGTCAACAGAGCAGCCCTAAACTTTGGGGTGCCTGTGTCTTGCTGATTTTTAGTTTTCCCAATTTATACGCCCATGAGTGGAAGTGCCCTATGCTCTCTAAGCTGAGTTTCTTAGATGTTTCAGGACACACCGTACACTTCTCCAGAGTGGCTGTTGGCAATTTACATCCCGCCCATCAGCGTAGCCAGGCTCCCGTTTCTCAATGGCCTGTCCTGCATTTCTGGGTTTGACACGTTATTCAGCATGGCCCTTTTGACCGATGGGAAGCGAGACTTCTTTGTAGCGCTGATTTGCCTTTCCAGGTTGCTTGGTTGGCCAGAAAGGGCGTATGCGTTTTTTCCTGAATATATTCAGGAAAAAACGCATACGCCCTTTTTGGCCAAGGGCATCATTGTCGAGGTTTTGCCGCTTTTCCTTTGCTTTAAAGGCGATTCGAATCTCCCTCCTGAAATCTGTTTCCTGCAATTCTGCCTTGCTTTCCAATCCTCTTCGTTGCCTTCCCTCAATATATTTGTGGACGAGAGTTATCATTTATAAGTCTGCAGGTTTGTGAATTGAAGTGCCCCTGAGCTCCATTTTTCAACTCGATTTCTTGGGAGCTGGCCGCAAAAGCGCAGGATTGCTTCAGGCCCTATTCTGGTCCCGAGGGGCAGGCTGAGCCTGTGGTTAATTCTTCTTCCTGATGGGAAAATAGAGTGACCTGTGCCTGTCCCAACACCTAGAGCTATTCTCTCATTGGTTCCCCCTCTTCCCGTTCATCCTCAGGACAAATTGCAACCTGTACGGAACAGGAGGTTAAAGGTGCTGATTCTCCAAGGAGGGAGATTGCTAGTAAAGCGGCTGGAATGGCGAACCCGAGCACAAGGAGATGAGAAATGAGGTGCGTTTTGGAAACCTTTCCCGATCACACGGTGTACCAACTTCTGGGTTTCTCACGCATGTTTTCGATGTAGGAAGATGCCCTTGAAAATGGAGATTTGGTACCCATGGGATGGTTACCACGCAGTATTACTTGAAAGGGTCTGCGTTTCCTCACCCAACCTCACCAAACCTCTCAGCACCAAGAGTGTCCACCCTTATGTCTCAATCAGCTGTGGGTCTAGATATGGTCAATCCAGGTGGCATCACAGCCCCTGAACGAATTTTGTAAGAATTTCTCTCTCTTTCACTGTCTTTGTTTCACGGGTTTTTAAAAGTAATTGATTTTTATAATGGGGTTTAGCTGCTTTTCACTGCTGTGTTTCTGCCGCTTTACACCCACTTGACTCACTTACAGAGAGATATGAATACATAGCTTTTAAGATTCTTACTAGTCAGATATATTCTTGGGCGGTGAATAGGGGATGTTCAGTCCAATTCACTGAGCAAGGAGTAGGTCTTGTCTATTACCTATTGGGTTTATGGAACGGTATCTGAGCTAATTTGAAACCCTTGTTTTATGCATCACCCCACCTCACCTTTCCCGTTAAGCAGCCATAGTGTGTTTTCTAAACGTGTGACTCGGTTCTGTTTTGCAATTCAGTTCAAGGGTAGCGGTTTTTACATTCCCTCTATAAGTGATATCTTATGATAAGTGTCTTTTTCTGTGTGACTTATTTCACTTAGAATCGTCGTACCTAAATCCACTCATCATGCTGCTACTAGCCTTATGACGTTGATTTCATGGCTGAGTGATATTCCATTGTATATAAGGACCACAACTTCTTTATCCATTTTTCTCTTTCCTGGGATATTTAAGGTGTAACGAAGTGGAGGTTCTTGTCAACAGAGCAGCCCTAAACTTTGGGGTGCCTGTGTCTTGCAGATTTTTAGTTTTCCCAATTTATACGCCCATGAGTGGAACTGCCCTATGCTCTCTATGCTGAGTTTCTTAGATGTTTCAGGACACACCGTACACTTCTCCAGAGTGGCTGTTGGCAATTTACATCCCGCCCCTCAGCGTAGCCAGGCTCCCGTTTCTCCATGGCCTGTCCTGCATTTCTGGGTTTGACACGTTATTCAGCATGGCCCTTTTGACCGATGGGAAGCGAGACTTCTTTGTAGCGCTGATTTGCCTTTCCAGGTTGCTTGGTTGGCCAAAACGGGCGTATGCGTTTTTTCCTGAATATATTCAGGAAAAAACGCATACGCCCGTTTTGGCCAAGGGCATCATTGTCGAGGTTTTGCCGCTTTTCCTTTGCTTTAAAGGCGATTCGAATCTCCCTCCTGAAATCTGTTTCCTGCAATTCTGCCTTGCTTTCCAATCCTCTTCGTTGCCTTCCCTCAATATATTTGTGGACGAGAGTTATCATTTATAAGTCTGCAGGTTTGTGAATTGCAGTGCCCCTGAGCTCCATTTTTCAACTCGATTTCTTGGGAGCTGGCCGCAAAAGCGCAGGATTGTTTCAGGCCCTATTCTGTTCCCGAGCGGCAGGCTGAGCCTGTGGTTAATTCTTCTTCCTGATGGGAAAATAGAGTGACCTGTGCCTGTCCCAACACCTAGAGCTACTCTCTCATTGGTTCCCCCTCTTCCCGTTCATCCTCAGGACAAATTGCAACCTGTACGCAACAGGAGGTTAAAGGTGCTGATTCTCCAAGGAGGGAGATTGCTAGTAAAGCGGCTGGAATGGCGAACCCGAGCACAAGGAGATGAGAAATGAGGTGCGTTTTGGAAACCTTTCCCGATCACACGGTGTACCATCTTCTGGGTTTCTCATGCATGTTTTCGATGTAGGAAGATGCCCTTGAACCTGGAGATTTGGGACCCATGGGATGGTTACCACGCAGTATTACTTGAAAGGGTCTGCGTTTGCTCACCCAATCTCACCAAACCTCTCAGCACCAAGAGTGTCCACCCTTATGTCTCAATCAGCTGTGGGTCTAGATATGGTCAATCCAGGTGGCATTACAGCCCCTGAACGAATTTTGTAAGAATTTCTCTCTCTTTCACTGTCTTTGTTTCACGGGTTTTTAAAAGTAATTGATTTTTATAATGGGGTTTAGCTGCTTTTCACTGCTGTGTTTCTGCCGCTTTACACCCACTTGACTCACTTACAGAGAGATATCAATACATAGCTTTTAAGATTCTTACTAGTCAGATATATTCTTGGGCGGTGAATAGGGGGTGTTCAGTCCAATTCACTGAGCAAGGAGTAGGTCTTGTCTATTACCTATTGGGTTTATGGAACGGTATCTGAGCTAATTTGAAACCCTTGTTTTATGCATCACCCCACCTCACCTTTCCCGTTAAGCAGCCATAGTGTGTTTTCTAAACGTGTGACTCGGTTCTGTTTTGCAATTCAGTTCAAGGGTAGCGGTTTTTACATTCCCTCTATAAGTGATATCTTATGATAAGTGTCTTTTTCTGTGTGACTTATTTCACTTAGAATCGTCGTACCTAAATCCACTCATCATGCTGCTACTAGCCTTCTGACGTTGATTTCATGGCTGAGTGATATTCCATTGTACATAAGGACCACAACTTCTTTATCCATTTTTCTCTTTCCTGGGATATTTAAGGTGTAACGAAGTGGAGGTTCTTGTCAACAGAGCAGCCCTAAACCTTGGGGTGCCTGTGTCTTGCTGATTTTTAGTTTTCCCAATTTATACGCCCATGAGTGGCAGTGCCCTATGCTCTCTAAGCTGAGTTTCTTAGATGTTTCAGGACACACCGTACACTTCTCCAGAGTGGCTGTTGGCAATTTACATCACGCCCATCAGCGTAGCCAGGCTCCCCTTTCTCCATGGCCTGTCCTGCATTTCTGGGTTTGACACGTTATTCAGCATGGCCCTTTTGACCGATGGGAAGCGAGACTTCTTTGTAGCGCTGATTTGCCTTTCCAGGTTGCTTGGTTGGCCAAAAAGGGCGTATGCGTTTTTTCCTGAATGTATTCAGGAAAAAACGCATAAGCCCTTTTTGGCCAAGGGCATCATTGTCGAGGTTTTGCCGCTTTTCCTGTGCTTTAAAGGCGATTCGAATCTCCCTCCTGAAATCTGTTTCCTACAATTCTGCCTTGCTTTCCAATCCTCTTCGTTGCCTTCCCTCAATATATTTGTGGACGAGAGTTATCACTTATAAGTCTGCAGGTTTGTGAATTGCAGTGCTCCTGAGCTCCATTTTTCAACTCGCTTTCTTGGGAGCTGGCCGCAAAAGCGCAGGATTGCTTCAGGCTGTATTCTGGTTCCGGGCGGCAGGCTGAACCTGTGGTTAATTCTTCTTTCTGATGGGAAAGTGGAGTGACCTGTGCCTGTCCCAACACCTAGAGCTAGTCTCTCATTGGTTCCCCCTGTTCCCGTTAATCCTCAGGACAAATTGCAACCTGTACGGAACAGGAGGTTAAAGGTGCTGATTCTCCAAGGAGGGAGATTGCTAGTAAAGCGGCTGGAATGGCGAACCCGAGCACAAGGAGATGAGAAATGAGGTGCGTTTTGGAAACCTTTCCCGATCACACGGTGTACCATCTTCTGGGTTTCTCATGCATGTTTTCGATGTAGGAAGATGCCCTTGAACCTGGAGATTTGGGACCCATGGGATGGTTACCACGCAGTATTACTTGAAAGGGTCTGCGTTTCCTCACCCAACCTCACCAAACCTCTCAGCACCAAGAGTGTCCACCCTTATGTCTCAATCAGCTTCGGGTCTAGATATGGTCAATCCAGGTGGCATCACAGCCCCTGAACGAATTTTGTAAGAATTTCTCTCTCTTTCACTGTCTTTGTTTCACGGGTTTTTAAAAGTAATTGATTTTTATAATGGGGTTACCTGCTTTTCACTGCTGTGTTCCTGCCGCTTTACACCCACTTGACTCACTTACAGAGAGATATGAATACATAGCTTTTAAGATTCTTACTAGTCAGATATATTCTTGGGCGGTGAATAGGGGGTGTTGAGTCCAATTCACTGAGCAAGGAGTAGGTCTTGTCTATTACGTATTGGGTTTATGGAACGGTATCTGAGCTAATTTGAAACCCTTGTTTTATGCATCACCCCACCTCACCTTTCCCGTTAAGCAGCCATAGTGTGTTTTCTAAACGTGTGACTCGGTTCTGTTTTGGAATTCAGTTCAAGGGTAGCGGTTTCTACATTTCCTCTATAAGTGATATCTTATGATAAGTGTCTTTTTCTGTGTGACTTATTTCACTTAGAATCGTCGTACCTAAATCCACTCATCATGCTGCTACTAGCCTTCTGACGTTGATTTCATGGCTGAGTGATATTCCATTGTACATAAGGACCACAACTTCTTTATCCATTTTTCTCTTTCCTGGGATATTTAAGGTGTAACGAAGTGGAGGTTCTTGTCAACAGAGCAGCCCTAAACTTTGGGGTGCCTGTGTCTTGCTGATTTTTAGTTTTCCCAATTTATACGCCCATGAGTGGAAGTGCCCTATGCTCTCTAAGCTGAGTTTCTTAGATGTTTCAGGACACACCGTACACTTCTCCAGAGTGGCTGTTGGCAATTTACATCCCGCCCATCAGCGTAGCCAGGCTCCCGTTTCTCCATGGCCTGTCCTGCATTTCTGGGTTTGACACGTTATTCAGCATGGCCCTTTTGACCGATGGGAAGCGAGACTTCTTTGTAGCGCTGATTTGCCTTTCCAGGTTGCTTGGTTGGCCAGAAAGGGCGTATGCGTTTTTTCCTGAATATATTCAGGAAAAAACGCATACGCCCTTTTTGGCCAAGGGCATCATTGTCGAGGTTTTGCCGCTTTTCCTTTGCTTTAAAGGCGATTCGAATCTCCCTCCTGAAATCTGTTTCCTGCAATTCTGCCTTGCTTTCCAATTCTCTTCGTTGCCTTCCCTCAAAATATTTGTGGACGAGAGTTATCATTTATAAGTCTGCAGGTTTGTGAATTGAAGTGCCCCTGAGCTCCATTTTTCAACTCGATTTCTTGGGAGCTGGCCGCAAAAGCGCAGGATTGCTTCAAGCCCTATTCTGGTCCCGAGGGGCAGGCTGAGCCTGTGGTTAATTCTTCTTCCTGATGGGAAAATAGAGTGACCTGTGCCTGTCCCAACACCTAGAGCTAGTCTCTCATTGGTTCCCCCTCTTCCCGTTCATCCTCAGGACAAATTGCAACCTGAACGGAACAGGAGGTTAAAGGTGCTGATTCTCCAAGGAGGGAGATTGCTAGTAAAGCGGCTGGAATGGCGAACCCGAGCACAAGAAGATGAGAAATGAGGTGCGTTTTGGAAACCTTTCCCGATCACACGGTGTACCATCTTCTGGGTTTCTCATGCATGTTTTCGATGTAGGAAGATGCCCTTGAACCTGGAGATTTGGGACCCATGGGATGGGTACCACGCAGTATTACTTGAAAGGGTCTGCGTTTCCTCACCCAACCTCACCAAACCTCTCAGCCCCAAGAATGTCCACCCTTATGTCTCAATCAGCTGTGGGTCTAAATATGGTCAATCCAGGTGGCATCACCGCCCCTGAACGAATTTTGTAAGAATTTCTCTCTCTTTCACTGTCTTTGTTTCACGGGTTTTTAAAAGTAATTGATTTTTATAATGGGGTTACCTGCTTTTCACTGCTGTGTTTCTGCCGCTTTACACCCACTTGACTCACTTACAGAGAGATATCAATACATAGCTTTTAAGATTGTTACTAGTCAGATATATTCTTGGGCGGTGAATAGGGGATGTTCAGTCCAATTCACTGAGCAAGGAGTAGGTCTTGTCTATTACCTATTGGGTTTATGGAACTGTATCTGAGCTAATTTGAAACCCTTGTTTTATGCATCACCCCACCTCACCTTTCCCGTTAAGCAGCCATAGTGTGTTTTCTAAACGTGTGACTCGGTTCTGTTTTGCAATTCAGTTCAAGGGTAGCGGTTTTTACATTCCCTCTATAAGTGATATCTTATGATAAGTGTCTTTTTCTGTGTGACTTATTTCACTTAGAATCGTCGTACCTAAATCCACTCATCATGCTGCTACTAGCCTTATGACGTTGATTTCATGGCTGAGTGATATTCCAGTGTACAGTAGGACCACAACTTCTTTATCCATTTTTCTCTTTCCTGGGATATTTAAGGTGTAACGAAGTGGAGGTTCATGTCAACAGAGCAGCCCTAAACTTTGGGGTGCCTGTGTCGTGCTGATTTTTAGTTTTCCCAATTTATACGCCCATGAGTGGAAGTGCCCTATGCTCTCTAAGCTGAGTTTCTTAGATGTTTCAGGACACACCGTACACTTCTCCAGAGTGGCTGTTGGCAATTTACATCCCGCCCATCAGCGTAGCCAGGCTCCCGTTTCTCCATGGCCTGTCCTGCATTTCTGGGTTTGACACGTTATTCAGCATGGCCCTTTTGACCGATGGGAAGCGAGACTTCTTTGTAGCGCTGATTTGCCTTTCCAGGTTGCTTGGTTGGCCAAAAAGGGCGTATGCGTTTTTTCCTGAATATATTCAGGAAAAAACGCATACGCCCTTTTTGGCCAAGGGCATCATTGTCGAGGTTTTGCCGCTTTTCCTGTGCTTTAAATGCGATTCGAATGTCCCTCCTGAAATCTATTTCCTGCAATTCTGACTTGATTTCAAATCCTCTTCGTTGCCTTCCCTCAATATATTTGTGGACGAGAGTTATCATTTATAAGTCTGCAGGTTTGTGAATTGAAGTGCCCCTGAGCTCCATTTTTCAACTCGCTTTCTTGGGAGCTGGCCGCAAAAGCGCAGGATTGCTTCAGGCCCTATTCTGGGCCCGGGCGGCAGGCTGAGCCTGTGGTTAATTCTTCTTCCTGATGGGAAAATAGAGTGACCTGTGCCTGTCCCAAAACCTAGAGCTAGTCTCTCATTGGTTCCCCCTCTTCCCGTTCATCCTCAGGACAAATTGCAACCTGTACGGAACAGGAGGTTAAAGGTGCTGATTCTCCAAGGAGGGAGATTGCTAGTAAAGCGGCTGGAATGGCGAACCCGAGCACAAGGAGATGAGAAATGAGGTGCGTTTTGGAAACCTTTCCCGATCACACGGTGTACCATCTTCTGGGTTTCTCATTCATGTTTTCGATGTAGGAAGATGCCCTTGAACCTGGAGATTTGGGACCCATGGGATGGGTACCACGCAGTATTACTTGAAAGGGTCTGCGTTTCCTCACCCAACCTCACCAAACCTCTCAGCACCAAGAGTGTCCACCCTTATGTCTCAATCAGCTGTGGGTCTAGATATGGTCAATCCAGGTGGCATCACAGCCCCTGAACGAATTTTGTAAGAATTTCTCTCTCTTTCACTGTCTTTGTTTCACGGGTTTTTAAAAGTAATTGATTTTTATAATGGGGTTTAGCTGCTTTTCACTGCTGTGTTTCTGCCGCTTTACACCCACTTGACTCACTTACAGAGAGATATCAATACATAGCTTTTAAGATTCTTACTAGTCAGATATATTCTTGGGCGTTGAATAGGGGGTGTTGAGTCCAATTCACTGAGCAAGGAGTAGGTCTTGTCTATTACGTATTGGGTTTATGGAACGGTATCTGAGCTAATTTGAAACCCTTGTTTTATGCATCACCCCACCTCACCTTTCCCGTTAAGCAGCCATAGTGTGTTTTCTAAACGTGTGACTCGGTTCTGTTTTGCAATTCAGTTCAAGGGTAGCGGTTTCTACATTTCCTCTATAAGTGATATCTTATGATAAGTGTCTTTTTCTGTGTGACTTATTTCACTTAGAATCGTCGTACCTAAATCCACTCATCATGCTGCTACTAGCCTTATGACGTTGATTTCATGGCTGAGTGATATTCCATTGTACATAAGGACCACAACTTCTTTATCCATTTTTCTCTTTCCTGGGATATTTAAGGTGTAACGAAGTGGAAGTTCTTGTCAACAGAGCAGCCCTAAACTTTGGGGTGCCTGTGTCTTGCTGATTTTTAGTTTTCCCAATTTATACGCCCATGAGTGGAAGTGCCCTATGCTCTCTAAGCTGAGTTTCTTAGATGTTTCAGGACACACCGTACACTTCTCCAGAGTGGCTGTTGGCAATTTACATCCCGCCCATCAGCGTAGCCAGGCTCCCGTTTCTCCATGGCCTGTCCTGCATTTCTGGGTTTGACACGTTATTCAGCATGGCCCTTTTGACCGATGGGAAGCGAGACTTCTTTGTAGCGCTGATTTGCCTTTCCAGGTTGCTTGGTTGGCCAAAACGGGCGTATGCGTTTTTTCCTGAATATATTCAGGAAAAAACGCATACGCCCGTTTTGGCCAAGGGCATCATTGTCGAGGTTTTGCCGCTTTTCCTTTGCTTTAAAGGCGATTCGAATCTCCCTCCTGAAATCTGTTTCCTGCAATTCTGCCTTGCTTTCCAATCCTCTTCGTTGCCTTCCCTCAATATATTTGTGGACGAGAGTTATCATTTATAAGTCTGCAGGTTTGTGAATTGCAGTGCCCCTGAGCTCCATTTTTCAACTCGATTTCTTGGGAGCTGGCCGCAAAAGCGCAGGATTGTTTCAGGCCCTATTCTGTTCCCGAGCGGCAGGCTGAGCCTGTGGTTAATTCTTCTTCCTGATGGGAAAATAGAGTGACCTGTGCCTGTCCCAACACCTAGAGCTACTCTCTCATTGGTTCCCCCTCTTCCCGTTCATCCTCAGGACAAATTGCAACCTGTACGCAACAGGAGGTTAAAGGTGCTGATTCTCCAAGGAGGGAGATTGCTAGTAAAGCGGCTGGAATGGCGAACCCGAGCACAAGGAGATGAGAAATGAGGTGCGTTTTGGAAACCTTTCCCGATCACACGGTGTACCATCTTCTGGGTTTCTCATGCATGTTTTCGATGTAGGAAGATGCCCTTGAACCTGGAGATTTGGGACCCATGGGATGGTTACCACGCAGTATTACTTGAAAGGGTCTGCGTTTGCTCACCCAATCTCACCAAACCTCTCAGCACCAAGAGTGTCCACCCTTATGTCTCAATCAGCTGTGGGTCTAGATATGGTCAATCCAGGTGGCATTACAGCCCCTGAACGAATTTTGTAAGAATTTCTCTCTCTTTCACTGTCTTTGTTTCACGGGTTTTTAAAAGTAATTGATTTTTATAATGGGGTTTAGCTGCTTTTCACTGCTGTGTTTCTGCCGCTTTACACCCACTTGACTCACTTACAGAGAGATATCAATACATAGCTTTTAAGATTCTTACTAGTCAGATATATTCTTGGGCGGTGAATACGGGGTGTTCAGTCCAATTCACTGAGCAAGGAGTAGGTCTTGTCTATTACCTATTGGGTTTATGGAACGGTATCTGAGCTAATTTGAAACCCTTGTTTTATGCATCACCCCACCTCACCTTTCCCGTTAAGCAGCCATAGTGTGTTTTCTAAACGTGTGACTCGGTTCTGTTTTGCAATTCAGTTCAAGGGTAGCGGTTTTTACATTCCCTCTATAAGTGATATCTTATGATAAGTGTCTTTTTCTGTGTGACTTATTTCACTTAGAATCGTCGTACCTAAATCCACTCATCATGCTGCTACTAGCCTTCTGACGTTGATTTCATGGCTGAGTGATATTCCATTGTACATAAGGACCACAACTTCTTTATCCATTTTTCTCTTTCCTGGGATATTTAAGGTGTAACGAAGTGGAGGTTCTTGTCAACAGAGCAGCCCTAAACCTTGGGGTGCCTGTGTCTTGCTGATTTTTAGTTTTCCCAATTTATACGCCCATGAGTGGCAGTGCCCTATGCTCTCTAAGCTGAGTTTCTTAGATGTTTCAGGACACACCGTACACTTCTCCAGAGTGGCTGTTGGCAATTTACATCACGCCCATCAGCGTAGCCAGGCTCCCCTTTCTCCATGGCCTGTCCTGCATTTCTGGGTTTGACACGTTATTCAGCATGGCCCTTTTGACCGATGGGAAGCGAGACTTCTTTGTAGCGCTGATTTGCCTTTCCAGGTTGCTTGGTTGGCCAAAAAGGGCGTATGCGTTTTTTCCTGAATGTATTCAGGAAAAAACGCATACGCCCTTTTTGGCCAAGGGCATCATTGTCGAGGTTTTGCCGCTTTTCCTGTGCTTTAAAGGCGATTCGAATCTCCCTCCTGAAATCTGTTTCCTACAATTCTGCCTTGCTTTCCAATCCTCTTCGTTGCCTTCCCTCAATATATTTGTGGACGAGAGTTATCACTTATAAGTCTGCAGGTTTGTGAATTGCAGTGCTCCTGAGCTCCATTTTTCAACTCGCTTTCTTGGGAGCTGGCCGCAAAAGCGCAGGATTGCTTCAGGCTGTATTCTGGTTCCGGGCGGCAGGCTGAACCTGTGGTTAATTCTTCTTTCTGATGGGAAAGTGGAGTGACCTGTGCCTGTCCCAACACCTAGAGCTATTCTCTCATTGGTTCCCCCTGTTCCCGTTAATCCTCAGGACAAATTGCAACTTGTACGGAACAGGAGGTTAAAGGTGCTGATTCTCCAAGGAGGGAGATTGCTAGTAAAGCGGCTGGAATGGCGAACCCGAGCACAAGGAGATGAGAAATGAGGTGCGTTTTGGAAACCTTTCCCGATCACACGGTGTACCATCTTCTGGGTTTCTCATGCATGTTTTCGATGTAGGAAGATGCCCTTGAACCTGGAGATTTGGGACCCATGGGATGGTTACCACGCAGTATTACTTGAAAGGGTCTGCGTTTCCTCACCCAACCTCACCAAACCTCTCAGCACCAAGAGTGTCCACCCTTATGTCTCAATCAGCTTCGGGTCTAGATATGGTCAATCCAGGTGGCATCACAGCCCCTGAACGAATTTTGTAAGAATTTCTCTCTCTTTCACTGTCTTTGTTTCACGGGTTTTTAAAAGTAATTGATTTTTATAATGGGGTTACCTGCTTTTCACTGCTGTGTTCCTGCCGCTTTACACCCACTTGACTCACTTACAGAGAGATATGAATACATAGCTTTTAAGATTCTTACTAGTCAGATATATTCTTGGGCGGTGAATAGGGGGTGTTGAGTCCAATTCACTGAGCAAGGAGTAGGTCTTGTCTATTACGTATTGGGTTTATGGAACGGTATCTGAGCTAATTTGAAACCCTTGTTTTATGCATCACCCCACCTCACCTTTCCCGTTAAGCAGCCATAGTGTGTTTTCTAAACGTGTGACTCGGTTCTGTTTTGGAATTCAGTTCAAGGGTAGCGGTTTCTACATTTCCTCTATAAGTGATATCTTATGATAAGTGTCTTTTTCTGTGTGACTTATTTCACTTCGAATCGTCGTACCTAAATCCACTCATCATGCTGCTACTAGCCTTCTGACGTTGATTTCATGGCTGAGTGATATTCCATTGTACATAAGGACCACAACTTCTTTATCCATTTTTCTCTTTCCTGGGATATTTAAGGTGTAACGAAGTGGAGGTTCTTGTCAACAGAGCAGCCCTAAACTTTGGGGTGCCTGTGTCTTGCTGATTTTTAGTTTTCCCAATTTATACGCCCATGAGTGGAAGTGCCCTATGCTCTCTAAGCTGAGTTTCTTAGATGTTTCAGGACACACCGTACACTTCTCCAGAGTGGCTGTTGGCAATTTACATCCCGCCCATCAGCGTAGCCAGGCTCCAGTTTCTCCATGGCCTGTCCTGCATTTCTGGGTTTGACACGTTATTCAGCATGGCCCTTTTGACCGATGGGAAGCGAGACTTCTTTGTAGCGCTGATTTGCCTTTCCAGGTTGCTTGGTTGGCCAGAAAGGGCGTATGCGTTTTTTCCTGAATATATTCAGGAAAAAACGCATACGCCCTTTTTGGCCAAGGGCATCATTGTCGAGGTTTTGCCGCTTTTCCTTTGCTTTAAAGGCGATTCGAATCTCCCTCCTGAAATCTGTTTCCTGCAATTCTGCCTTGCTTTCCAATTCTCTTCGTTGCCTTCCCTCAAAATATTTGTGGACGAGAGTTATCATTTATAAGTCTGCAGGTTTGTGAATTGAAGTGCCCCTGAGCTCCATTTTTCAACTCGATTTCTTGGGAGCTGGCCGCAAAAGCGCAGGATTGCTTCAGGCCCTATTCTGGTCCCGAGGGGCAGGCTGAGCCTGTGGTTAATTCTTCTTCCTGATGGGAAAATAGAGTGACCTGTGCCTGTCCCAACACCTAGAGCTAGTCTCTCATTGGTTCCCCCTCTTCCCGTTCATCCTCAGGACAAATTGCAACCTGAACGGAACAGGAGGTTAAAGGTGCTGATTCTCCAAGGAGGGAGATTGCTAGTAAAGCGGCTGGAATGGCGAACCCGAGCACAAGAAGATGAGAAATGAGGTGCGTTTTGGAAACCTTTCCCGATCACACGGTGTACCATCTTCTGGGTTTCTCATGCATGTTTTCGATGTAGGAAGATGCCCTTGAACCTGGAGATTTGGGACCCATGGGATGGGTACCACGCAGTATTACTTGAAAGGGTCTGCGTTTCCTCACCCAACCTCACCAAACCTCTCAGCCCCAAGAATGTCCACCCTTATGTCTCAATCAGCTGTGGGTCTAAATATGGTCAATCCAGGTGGCATCACCGCCCCTGAACGAATTTTGTAAGAATTTCTCTCTCTTTCACTGTCTTTGTTTCACGGGTTTTTAAAAGTAATTGATTTTTATAATGGGGTTACCTGCTTTTCACTGCTGTGTTTCTGCCGCTTTACACCCACTTGACTCACTTACAGAGAGATATCAATACATAGCTTTTAAGATTCTTACTAGTCAGATATATTCTTGGGCGGTGAATAGGGGGTGTTGAGTCCAATTCACTGAGCAAGGAGTAGGTCTTGTCTATTACCTATTGGGTTTATGGAACGGTATCTGAGCTAATTTGAAACCCTTGTTTTATGCATCACCCCACCTCACCTTTCCCGTTAAGCAGCCATAGTGTGTTTTCTAAACGTGGGACTCTGTTCTGTTTTGCAATTCAGTTCAAGGGTAGCGGTTTTTACATTCCATCTATAAGTGATATCTTATGATAAGTGTCTTTTTCTGTGTGACTTATTTCACTTAGAATCGTCGTACCTAAATCCACTCATCATGCTGCTACTAGCCTTATGACGTTGATTTCATGGCTGAGTGATATTCCATTGTACATAAGGACCACAACTTCTTTATCCATTTTTCTCTTTCCTTGGATATTTAAGGTGTAACGAAGTGGAGGTTCTTGTCAACAGAGCAGCCCTAAACCTTGGGGTGCCTGTGTCTTGCTGATTTTTAGTTTTCCCAATTTATACGCCCATGAGTGGCAGTGCCCTATGCTCTCTAAGCTGAGTTTCTTAGATGTTTCAGGACACACCGTACACTTCTCCAGAGTGGCTGTTGGCAATTTACATCACGCCCATCAGCGTAGCCAGGCTCCCCTTTCTCCATGGCCTGTCCTGCATTTCTGGGTTTGACACTTTATTCAGCATGGCCCTTTTGACCGATGGGAAGCGAGACTTCTTTGTAGCGCTGATTTGCCTTTCCAGGTTGCTTGGTTGGCCAAAAAGGGCGTATGCGTTTTTTCCTGAATGTATTCAGGAAAAAACGCATACGCCCTTTTTGGCCAAGGGCATCATTGTCGAGGTTTTGCCGCTTTTCCTGTGCTTTAAAGGCGATTCGAATCTCCCTCCTGAAATCTGTTTCCTACAATTCTGCCTTGCTTTCCAATCCTCTTCGTTGCATTCCCTCAATATATTTGTGGACGAGAGTTATCACTTATAAGTCTGCAGGTTTGTGAATTGCAGTGCTCCTGAGCTCCATTTTTCAACTCGCTTTCTTGGGAGCTGGCCGCAAAAGCGCAGGATTGCTTCAGGCTGTATTCTGGTTCCGAGCGGCAGGCTGAGCCTGTGGTTAATTATTCTTTCTGATGGGAAAGTGGAGTGACCTGTGCCTGTCCCAACACCTAGAGCTATTCTCTCATTGGTTCCCCCTGTTCCCGTTCATCCTCAGGACAAATTGCAACCTGTACGGAACAGGAGGTTAAAGGTGCTGATTCTCCAAGGAGGGAGATTGCTAGTAAAGCGGCTGGAATGGCGAACCCGAGCACAAGGAGATGAGAAATGAGGTGCGTTTTGGAAACCTTTCCCGATCACACGGTGTACCATCTTCTGGGTTTCTCATGCATGTTTTCGATGTAGGAAGATGCCCTTGAACCTGGAGATTTGGGACCCATGGGATGGGTACCACGCAGTATTACTTGAAAGGGTCTGCGTTTCCTCACCCAACCTCACCAAACCTCTCAGCACCAAGAGTGTCCACCTTTATGTCTCAATCAGCTGTGGGTCTAGATATGGTCAATCCAGGTGGCATCACAGCCCCTGAACGAATTTTGTAAGAATTTCTCTCTCTTTCACTGTCTTTGTTTCACGGGTTTTTAAAAGTAATTGATTTTTATAATGGGGTTTAGCTGCTTTTCACTGCTGTGTTTCTGCCGCTTTACACCCACTTGACTCACTTACAGAGAGATATCAATACATAGCTTTTAAGATTCTTACTAGTCAGATATATTCTTGGGCGTTGAATAGGGGGTGTTGAGTCCAATTCACTGAGCAAGGAGTAGGTCTTGTCTATTACGTATTGGGTTTATGGAACGGTATCTGAGCTAATTCGAAACCCTTGTTTTATGCATCACCCCACCTCACCTTTCCCGTTAAGCAGCCATAGTGTGTTTTCTAAACGTGTGACTCGGTTCTGTTTTGCAATTCAGTTCAAGGGTAGCGGTTTCTACATTTCCTCTATAAGTGATATCTTATGATAAGTGTCTTTTTCTGTGTGACTTATTTCACTTAGAATCGTCGTACCTAAATCCACTCATCATGCTGCTACTAGCCTTATGACGTTGATTTCATGGCTGAGTGATATTCCATTGTACATAAGGACCACAACTTCTTTATCCATTTTTCTCTTTCCTGGGATATTTAAGGTGTAACGAAGTGGAGGTTCTTGTCAACAGAGCAGCCCTAAACTTTGGGGTGCCTGTGTCTTGCTGATTTTTAGTTTTCCCAATTTATACGCCCATGAGTGGAAGTGCCCTATGCTCTCTAAGCTGAGTTTCTTAGATGTTTCAGGACACACCGTACACTTCTCCAGAGTGGCTGTTGGCAATTTACATCCCGCCCATCAGCGTAGCCAGGCTCCCGTTTCTCCATGGCCTGTCCTGCATTTCTGGTTTTGACACGTTATTCAGCATGGCCCTTTTGACCGATGGGAAGCGAGACTTCTTTGTAGCGCTGATTTGCCTTTCCAGGTTGCTTGGTTGGCCAGAAAGGGCGTATGCGTTTTTTCCTGAATATATTCAGGAAAAAACGCATACGTCCCTTTTGGCCAAGGGCATCATTGTCGAGGTTTTGCCGCTTTTCCTTTGCTTTAAAGGCGATTCGAATCTCCCTCCTGAAATCTGTTTCCTGCAATTCTGCCTTGCTTTCCAATCCTCTTCGTTGCCTTCCCTCAATATATTTGTGGACGAGAGTTATCATTTATAAGTCTGCAGGTCTGTGAATTGAAGTGCCCCTGAGCTCCATTTTTCAACTCGATATCTTGGGAGCTGGCCGCAAAAGCGCAGGATTGCTTCAGGCCCTATTCTGGTCCCGAGGGGCAGGCTGAGCCTGTGGTTAATTCTTCTTCCTGATGGGAAAATAGAGTGACCTGTGCCTGTCCCAACACCTAGAGCTAGTCTTTCATTGGTTCCCCCTCTTCCCGTTCATCCTCAGGACAAATTGCAACCTGTACGGAACAGGAGGTTAAAGGTGCTGATTCTCCAAGGAGGGAGATTGCTAGTAAAGCGGCTGGAATGGCGAACCCGAGCACAAGGAGATGAGAAATGAGGTGCGTTTTGGAAACCTTTCCCGATCACACGGTGTACCAACTTCTGGGTTTCTCATGCATGTTTTCGATGTAGGAAGATGCCCTTGAACCTGGAGATTTGGGACCCATGGGATGGTTACCACGCAGTATTACTTGAAAGGGTCTGCGTTTCCTCACCCAACCTCACCAAACCTCTCAGCCCCAAGAGTGTCCACCCTTATGTCTCAATCAGCTGTGGGTCTAGATATTGTCAATCCAGGTGGCATCACAGCCCCTGAACGAATTTTGTAAGAATTTCTCTCTCTTTCACTGTCTTTGTTTCACGGGTTTTTAACAGTAATTGATTTTTATAATGGGGTTTAGCTGCTTTTCACTGCTGTGTTTCTGCCGCTTTACACCCACTTGACTCACTTACAGAGAGATATCAATACATAGCTTTTAAGATTCTTACTAGTCAGATATATTCTTGGGCGGTGAATAGGGGATGTTCAGTCCAATTCACTGAGCAAGGAGTAGGTCTTGTCTATTACCTATTGGGTTTATGGAACTGTATCTGAGCTAATTTGAAACCCTTGTTTTATGCATCACCCCACCTCACCTTTCCCGTTAAGCAGCCATAGTGTGTTTTCTAAACGTGTGACTCGGTTCTGTTTTGCAATTCAGTTCAAGGGTAGCGGTTTTTACATTCCCTCTATAAGTGATATCTTATGATAAGTGTCTTTTTCTGTGTGACTTATTTCACTTAGAATCGTCGTACCTAAATCCACTCATCATGCTGCTACTAGCCTTATGACGTTGATTTCATGGCTGAGTGATATTCCAGTGTACAGAAGGACCACAACTTCTTTATCCATTTTTCTCTTTCCTGGGATATTTAAGGTGTAACGAAGTGGAGGTTCATGTCAACAGAGCAGCCCTAAACTTTGGGGTGCCTGTGTCTTGCTGATTTTTAGTTTTCCCAATTTATACGCCCATGAGTGGAAGTGCCCTATGCTCTCTAAGCTGAGTTTCTTAGATGTTTCAGGACACACCGTACACTTCTCCAGAGTGGCTGTTGGCAATTTACATCCCGCCCATCAGCGTAGCCAGGCTCCCGTTTCTCCATGGCCTGTCCTGCATTTCTGGGTTTGACACGTTATTCAGCATGGCCCTTTTGACCGATGGGAAGCGAGACTTCTTTGTAGCGCTGATTTGCCTTTCCAGGTTGCTTGGTTGGCCAAAAAGGGCGTATGCGTTTTTTCCTGAATATATTCAGGAAAAAACGCATACGCCCTTTTTGGCCAAGGGCATCATTGTCGAGGTTTTGCCGCTTTTCCTGTGCTTTAAATGCGATTCGAATGTCCCTCCTGAAATCTATTTCCTGCAATTCTGACTTGCTTTCAAATCCTCTTCGTTGCCTTCCCTCAATATATTTGTGGACGAGAGTTATCATTTATAAGTCTGCAGGTTTGTGAATTGAAGTGCCCCTGAGCTCCATTTTTCAACTCACTTTCTTGGGAGCTGGCCGCAAAAGCGCAGGATTGCTTCAGGCCCTATTCTGGGCCCGGGCGGCAGGCTGAGCCTGTGGTTAATTCTTCTTCCTGATGGGAAAATAGAGTGACCTGTGCCTGTCCCAAAACCTAGAGCTAGTCTCTCATTGGTTCCCCCTCTTCCCGTTCATCCTCAGGACAAATTGCAACCTGTATGGAACAGGAGGTTAAAGGTGCTGATTCTCCAAGGAGGGAGATTGCTAGTAAAGCGGCTGGAATGGCGAACCCGAGCACAAGGAGATGAGAAATGAGGTGCGTTTTGGAAACCTTTCCCGATCACACGGTGTACCATCTTCTGGGTTTCTCATTCATGTTTTCGATGTAGGAAGATGCCCTTGAACCTGGAGATTTGGGACCCATGGGATGGGTACCACGCAGTATTACTTGA
Source organism: Balaenoptera physalus (assembly GCF_965194825.1). Classification (NCBI taxonomy): domain Eukaryota; kingdom Metazoa; phylum Chordata; class Mammalia; order Artiodactyla; family Balaenopteridae; genus Balaenoptera; species Balaenoptera physalus. Next base: position 88,835,461 of record NC_138888.1, on the reverse strand, counting down.
AAGGGTCTGCGTTTCCTCACCCAACCTCACCAAACCTCTCAGCACCAAGAGTGTCCACCCTTATGTCTCAATCAGCTGTGGGTCTAGATATGGTCAATCCAGGTGGCATCACAGCCCCTGAACGAATTTTGTAAGAATTTCTCTCTCTTTCACTGTCTTTGTTTCACGGGTTTTTAAAAGTAATTGATTTTTATAATGGGGTTTAGCTGCTTTTCACTGCTGTGTTTCTGCCGCTTTACACCCACTTGACTCACTTACAGAGAGATATCAATACATAGCTTTTAAGATTCTTACTAGTCAGATATATTCTTGGGCGTTGAATAGGGGGTGTTGAGTCCAATTCACTGAGCAAGGAGTAGGTCTTGTCTATTACGTATTGGGTTTATGGAACGGTATCTGAGCTAATTTGAAACCCTTGTTTTATGCATCACCCCACCTCACCTTTCCCGTTAAGCAGCCATAGTGTGTTTTCTAAACGTGTGACTCGGTTCTGTTTTGCAATTCAGTTCAAGGGTAGCGGTTTCTACATTTCCTCTATAAGTGATATCTTATGATAAGTGTCTTTTTCTGTGTGACTTATTTCACTTAGAATCGTCGTACCTAAATCCACTCATCATGCTGCTACTAGCCTTATGACGTTGATTTCATGGCTGAGTGATATTCCATTGTACATAAGGACCACAACTTCTTTATCCATTTTTCTCTTTCCTGGGATATTTAAGGTGTAACGAAGTGGAAGTTCTTGTCAACAGAGCAGCCCTAAACTTTGGGGTGCCTGTGTCTTGCTGATTTTTAGTTTTCCCAATTTATACGCCCATGAGTGGAAGCGCCCTATGCTCTCTAAGCTGAGTTTCTTAGATGTTTCAGGACACACCGTACACTTCTCCAGAGTGGCTGTTGGCAATTTACATCCCTCCCATCAGCGTAGCCAGGCTCCCGTTTCTCCATGGCCTGTCCTGCATTTCTGGGTTTGACACGTTATTCAGCATGGCCCTTTTGACCGATGGGAAGCGAGACTTCTTTGTAGCGCTGATTTGCCTTTCCAGGTTGCTTGGTTGGCCAGAAAGGGCGTATGCGTTTTTTCCTGAATATATTCAGGAAAAAACGCATACGTCCTTTTTGGCCAAGGGCATCATTGTCGAGGTTTTGCCGCTTTTCCTTTGCTTTAAAGGCGATTCGAATCTCCCTCCTGAAATCTGTTTCCTGCAATTCTGCCTTGCTTTCCAATCCTCTTCGTTGCCTTCCCTCAATATATTTGTGGACGAGAGTTATCATTTATAAGTCTGCAGGTCTGTGAATTGAAGTGCCCCTGAGCTCCATTTTTCAACTCGATATCTTGGGAGCTGGCCGCAAAAGCGCAGGATTGCTTCAGGCCCTATTCTGGTCCCGAGGGGCAGGCTGAGCCTGTGGTTAATTCTTCTTCCTGATGGGAAAATAGAGTGACCTGTGCCTGTCCCAAAACCTAGAGCTAGTCTCTCATTGGTTCCCCCTCTTCCCGTTCATCCTCAGGACAAATTGCAACCTGTACGGAACAGGAGGTTAAAGGTGCTGATTCTCCAAGGAGGGAGATTGCTAGTAAAGCGGCTGGAATGGCGAACCCGAGCACAAGGAGATGAGAAATGAGGTGCGTTTTGGAAACCTTTCCCGATCACACGGTGTACCAACTTCTGGGTTTCTCATGCATGTTTTCGATGTAGGAAGATGCCCTTGAACCTGGAGATTTGGGACCCATGGGATGGTTACCACGCAGTGTTACTTGAAAGGGTCTGCGTTTCCTCACCCAACCTCACCAAACCTCTCAGCCCCAAGAGTGTCCACCCTTATGTCTCAATCAGCTGTGGGTCTAGATATTGTCAATCCAGGTGGCATCACAGCCCCTGAACGAATTTTGTAAGAATTTCTCTCTCTTTCACTGTCTTTGTTTCACGGGTTTTTAACAGTAATTGATTTTTATAATGGGGTTTAGCTGCTTTTCACTGCTGTGTTTCTGCCGCTTTACACCCACTTGACTCACTTACAGAGAGATATCAATACATAGCTTTTGAGTCCTCGGGAAGATGGCGGAAGAGTAAGACGCGGAGATCACCTTCCTTCCCACAGATACAGTAGAAATACATCTACACGTGGAACTGCTCCTACAGAACACCCACTGAACGCTGGCAGAAAACGTCCGACCTCCAAAAAGGCAAGAAACTCCACCCGTACTTGGGTAGGGCAAAAGAAAAAAGAAATAACAGAGACAAAAGAATAGGGACGGCACCTGCACTAGTGGGAGGGAGCCGTGAAGGAGGAAAGATTTCCACGCACTAGGAAGCCCCTTCGCTGGCGGAGACTGCGGGTGGCGGGGGGGAAGCTTCGGAGCCACGGAGGAGAGCGCAGCCACAGGGGTGCGGAGGGCAAAGCGGAGAGGTTCCCGCACGGAGGCTCGGCGCCGAGCAGCACTCTCCAGCCCGAGAGGCTTGTCTGCTCACCCGCCGGGGCGGGCGGGGCTGGGAGCTGAGGCTCGGGCTTCGCAGGGAGAGGACTGGGGTTGGCGGCGTGAACACAGACTGAAGGCGTTAGTGCACCACAGCTAGCCAAGAGGGAGTCCGGGAAAAAGTCTGCAGCTGCCGAAGAGGCAGGAGACTTTTTCTTCCCTCTTTGTTTCCGGGTGCGCGAGGAGAGGGGATTCAGAGCGCTGCCTAAACGAACTTCAGAGACGGGCGCGAGCCGCAGCTACCAACGCGGATCCCACAGCAACAGGGGCGCAGAGGGAAAAACGGAGAGATTCCCGCACAGAGGCTCGGCGCCGAGCAGCACTCTCCAGCCCGAGAGGCTTGTCTGCTCCCCCGCCGGGGCGGGCGGGGCTGGGAGCTGAGGCTCGGCTTCGGTCGGATCGCAGGGAGAGGACTGAGGCTGGCGGCGTGAACACAGCCTGAAGGGATTAGCGCACAACAGCTGGCTGGGAGGGAGACCGGGAAAAAGTCTGCAGCTGCCGAAGAGGCAAGAGACTTTTTCTTGCCTCTTTGTTTCGCGGCGCGCAAGGAGAGGGGATTCAGAGCGCCGCCTAAACGAACTCCAGAGAAGGGCGCGAGCCGCGGCGATCACCGCAGACCCCACAGCAACAGGGGCGCAGAGGAAAAAAACGGAGAGACTCCCGCACAGAGGCTCGGCGCGGAGCAGCACTCACCAGCCCGAGAGGCTGGTCTGCTCGGCGGGCGGGGCTGGGAGCTGAGGCTCGGGTTTCGGTTTCGGTTGGATCGCAGGGAGAGGACTGGGGCTGGCGGCGTGAACACAGCCTGAAGGGGTTAGCGCACCACAGCTGGCTGGTAGGGAGTCCGGGAAAAAGTCTGCAGCTGCCGAAGAGGCAAGAGACTTTTTCTTGCCTCTTTGTTTCGCGGCGCGCAAGGAGAGGGGATTCAGAGTGCCGCCTAAACGAACTCCAGAGAAAGGCGTGAGCCGCGGCGATCAGCACGGACCCCAGAGACGGGCGTGAGACGCTGGGGCTGCTGCTGCCGCCTCCAAAAAGCCTGTGTGTGAGCACAAGTCACTCTCCACATCGCCCCTCCCGGGAGCCTGTGCAGCCCGCCACTGCCAGGGTCCCGTGATCCGGGGACAAGTTCCCCGGGAGAACGCACTGCCCGCCTCAGGCTGGTGCAACGACACGCCGGCCTCGGCCGCCGCAGGCTCACCCCGCCTCCTCTGTACACCTCCCTCCCCGCGGCCTGAGGGAGCCAGAGCCCCCGAAGCAGCTGCTCCTTTAACCCCGTCCTGTCTGGGCGGGGAATAGACGCCCTCAGGCGACCTACACGCAGAGGCGGGTCCAAATCCAAAGCTGAACCCCAGGAACTGTGCAAACAGGGAAGATAAGGGGAAATCTCTCCCAGCAACCTTAGAAGCAGCGGATTAAAACTCCACAAACAACTTGATGTGCCTGCATCTGGTGAATACCTGAATAGACAACGAATCATCCCAAATTCAGGAGATGGACTTTGGGAGCAGGATATATTAATTTTTCCCCTTTTCCTTTATTTGTGAGTGTATATGTATATGCTTCTGGGTGCGATTTTGTCTGTATAGCTTTGCTTTACAATAGCTTGATTTTACTTCACTATATTATAGCCTCTTTCTTTCTTTCTTTCTTTCTTTCTATTTTTTCTCCCTTTTACTCTGAGCCGTGTGGACGAAAGGCTCTTGGTACTCCAGCCAGGCATCAGGGCCGTGCCTCTGAAGTGGGAGAGCCAACTTCAGGACACTGGTCCACAAGAGACCTCCCAGCTTCACGTAATACCAAACGGCAAAAATCTCTCAGAGATCTCCATCTCAACATCAAGACCCAGCTTCACTCAACGACCAACAAGCTACAGTGCTGGACACCATATGCCAAACAACTAGCAAGACAGGAACACAGCCCCATCCATTAGCAGAGAAGCTGCCTAAAATCATAATAAGGCCACAGACACCCCAAAATACACCACCAGACGTGGACGTGCCCACCAGAAGGACAAGAGCCAACCTCATCCACCAGAGCTCAGGCACTAGTTCCCTCCACCAGGAAGCCTACACAACCTACTGAACCAACCTTAGCCACTGGGGACAGATACCAAAAACAACAGGAACTACGAACCTGCAGCCTGTGAAAAGGAGACCCCAAACACAGTAAGATAAGCAAAATGAGACGACAGAAAAACACACAGCAGATGAAGGAGCAGGGTCAGAACATACCAGACTTAACAAATGAAGAGGAAATAGGTAGTCTACCTGAAAAAGAATTCAGAATAATGATAGTAAGGATGATCCAAAATCTTGGAAATAGAATAGACAAAATGCAAGAAACATTTAACAAGGATGTAGAAGAACTAAAGAGGAACCAAGCAATGATGAAAACCACAATAAATGAAATTAAAAATACTCTAGATGGGATCAATAGCAGAATAACTGAGGCAGAAGAAAGGATAAGTGACCTGGAAGATAAAATGGTGGAAATAACTACTGCAGAGCAGGATAAAGAAAAAAGAATGAAAAGAACTGAGGACAGTCTCAGAGACCTCTGGGACAACATTAAACGCGCCAACATTCGAATTATAGGGGTCCCAGAAGAAGAAGAGAAAAAGAAAGGGACTGAGAAGATATTTGAAGAGATTATAGTTGAAAACTTCCCTAATATGGGAAAGGAAATAGTTAATCAAGTCCTGGAAGCACAGAGAGTCCCATACAGGATAAACCCAAGGAGAAACACACCAAGACACATATTAATCAAACTATCAAAAATTAAATATAAGGAAAACATATTAAAGGCAGCAAGGGAAAAAAAACAAATAACACACAAGGGAATCCCCATAAGGTTAACATCTGATCTTTCAGCAGAAACTCTGCAAGCCAGAAGAGAGTGGCAGGATATACTTAAAGTGATGAAGGAGAAAAACCTGCAACCAAGATTACACTACCCAGCAAGGATCTCATTCAGATTCGATGGAGAAATTAAAACCTTTACAGACAAGCAAAAGCTGAGAGAGTTCAGCACCACCAAACCAGCTTTACAACAAATGCTAAAGGAACTTCTCTAGGCAAGAAACACAAGAGAAGGAAAACACCTACAATAACAAACCCAAAACATTTAAGAAAATGGGAATAGGAACATACATATCGATAATTACCTTGAATGTAAATGGATTAAATGCTCCCACCAAAAGACACAGGCTGGCTGAATGGATACAAAAACAAGACCCATATATATGCTGTCTACAAGAGACCCACTTCAGACCTAGAGACACATATAGACTGAAAGTGAGGGGATGGAAAAAGATATTCCATGCAAATGGAAATCAAAAGAAAGCTGGAGTAGCAATTCTCATATCAGACAAAATAGACTTTAAAATAAAGACTATTACAAGAGACAAAGAAGGACACTATATAATGATCAAGGGATCGATACAAGAGGAAGGTATAACAATTGTAAATATTTATGCACCCAACATAGGAGCACCTCAATACATAAGGCAAATACTAACAGCCATAAAAGGGGAAATCGACAGCAACACAATCATAGTAGGGGACTTTAACACCCCACTCTCACCAATGGACAGATCATCCAAAATGAAAATAAATAAGGAAACACAAGCTTTAAATGATACATTAAACAAGATAGACTTAATTGATATTTATAGGACATTCCATCCAAAAACAACAGAATACACATTTTTCTCAAGTGCTCATGGAACATTCTCCAGGATAGATCATATCTTGGGTCACAAATCAAGCCTTGGTAAATTTAAGAAAATTGAAATCGTATCAAGTATCTTTTCCGACCACAACGCTATGAGACTAGATATCAATTACAGGAAAAGACCTGTACAAAATACAAACACATGGAGGCTACACAATACATTACTTAATAACGAAGTGATCACTGAAGAAATCAAAGGGGAAATCAAAAAATACCTAGAAACAAATGACAATGGAGATACGACGACCCAAAACCTATGGGACGCAGCAAAAGCAGTGCTAAGAGGGAAGTTTATAGCAATACAAGCCTACCTCAAGAAACAGGAAACATCTCGAATAAACAACCTAACCTTGCACCTAAAGCAATTAGAGAAAGAAGAACAAAAAAACCCCAAAGCCAGCAGAAGGAAAGAAATTATAAAGATCAGGTCAGAAATAAATGAAAAAGAAATGAAGGAAACAATAGCAAAAATCAATGAAACTAAAAGCTGGTTCTTTGAGAAGATAAACAAAATTGATAAACCATTAGCCAGACTCATCAAGAGAAAAAGGGAGAAGACTCAGATCAATAGAATTAGAAATGAAAAAGGAGAAGTAACCACTGACACTGCAGAAATACAAAAGATCATGAGAGATTACTACAAGCAACTCTATGCCAATAAAATGGACAACCTGGAAGAAATGGACAGATTCTTAGAAAGGCACAAACTGCCGAGACTGAACCAGGAAGAAATAGAAAATATGAACAGACCAATCACAAGCACTGAAATTGAAACTGTGATTAAAAACCTTCCAACAAACAAAAGCCCAGGACCAGATGGCTTCACAGGTGAATTCTATCAAACATTTAGAGAAGAGCTAACACCTATCCTTCTCAAACTCTTCCAAAATATTGCAGAGGGAGGAACACTCCCAAACTCATTCTACGAGGCCACCATCACCCTGATACCAAAACCAGACAAAGATGTCACAAAGAAAGAAAACTACAGGCCAATATCACTGATGAACATAGATGCAAAAATCCTCAACAAAATACTAGCAAACAGAATCCAACAGCACATTAAAAGGATCATACACCATGATCAAGTGGGGTTTATCCCAGGAATGCAAGGATTCTTCAATATACGCAAATCAATCAATGTGATACATCATATTAACAAACTGAAGGAGAAAAACCATATGATCATCTCAATAGATGCAGAGAAAGCTTTCGACAAAATTCAACACCCATTTATGATAAAAGCCCTGCAGAAAGTAGGCATAGAGGGAACTTTCCTCAACATAATAAAGGCCATATATGACAAACCCACAGCCAACATTGTCCTCAATGGTGAAAAACTGAAACCATTTCCACTAAGATCAGGAACAAGACAAGGTTGCCCACTCTCACCACTATTATTCAACATAGTTTTGGAAGTGTTAGCCACAGCAATCAGAGAAGACAAAGAAATAAAAGGAATCCAAATCGGAAAAGAAGAAGTAAAGCTGTCACTATTTGCAGATGACATGATACTATACATAGAGAATCCTAAAGATGCTACCAGAAAACTCCTAGAGCTAATCAATGAATTTGGTAAAGTAGCAGGATACAAAATTAATGCACAGAAATCTCTTGCATTTCTATACACTAATGACGAAAAATCTGAAAGTGAAATTAAGAAAACACTCCCATTTACCATTGCAACAAAAAGAATAAAATATCTAGGAATAAACCTACCTAAGGAGACAAAAGACCTGTATGCAGAAAATTATAAGACACTGATGAAAGAAATTAAAGATGATACAAATAGATGGAGAGATATACCATGTTCCTGGATTGGAAGAATCAACATTGTGAAAATGACTCTACTACCCAAAGCAATCTACAGATTCAATGCAATCCCTATCAAACTACCACTGGCATTTTTCACAGAACTAGAACAAAAAATTTCACAATTTGTATGGAAACACAAAAGACCCCGAATAGCCAAAGCAATCTTGAGAACGAAAAATGGAGCTGGGGGAATCAGGCTCCCGGACTTCAGACTATATTACAAAGCTTCAGTAATCAAGACAGTTTGGTACTGGCACAAAAACAGAAATATAGATCAATGGAACAGGATAGAAAGCCCAGAGATAAACCCACACACATATGGGCACCTTATTTTTGATAAAGGAGGCAAGCATATACAGTGGAGAAAAGACAGCCTCTTCAATAAGTGGTGCTGGGAAAATTGGACAGGTACATGTAAAAGTATGAAAATAGAACACTCCCTGACACCATGCACAAAAATAAACTCAAAATGGATTAAAGACCTAAGTGTAAGGGCAGACACTATCAAACTCTTAGAGGAAAACATAGGCAGAACACTCTATGACATACATCACAGCAAGATTCTTTTTGACCCAGCTCCCAGAGAAATGGAAATAAGAACACAAATAAACAAATGGGACCTAATGAAACTTAAAAGCTTTTGCACAGCAAAGGAAACCATAAACAAGACCAAAAGACAACCATCAGAATGGGAGAAAATATTTGCAAATGAAGCAACTGACAAAGGATTAATCTCCAAGATTTACAAGCAGCTCATGCAGCTCAATAACAAAAAAACGAATAACCCAATCCAAAAATGGGCCGAAGACCTAAATAGACATTTCTCCAAAGAAGATATACAGATGGCCTACAGACACATGAAAGAATGCTCAACATCATTAATCATTAGAGAAATGCAAATCAAAACTACAATGAGATATCATCTCACACCGGTCAGAATGGCCATCATCAAAAAATCTAGAAACAATAAATGCTGGAGAGGGTGTGGAGGAAAGGGAACACTCTTGCACTGTTGGTGGGAATGTAAATTGATACAGCCACTATGGAGAACAGTATGGAGGTTCCTTAAAAAACTACAAATAGAACTACCATACGACCCAGCAATCCCACTACTGGGCATATACCCTGAGAAAACCATAGGTCAAAAAGAATCATGTACCAAAATGTTCATTGCAGCTCTATTTACAATAGCCAGGACATGGAAGCAATCTAAATGTCCATCGACAGATGAATGGATAAAGAAGATGTGGCACATATATACAATGGAATATTACTCAGCCATAAAAAGAAATGAAATGGAGGTATTTGTAATGAGGTGGATGGAGTTAGAGTCTGTCATACAGAGTGAAGTAAGTCAGAAAGAGAAAAACAAATACAGTATGCTAACACATATATACGGAATCTAAGGGGAAAAAAAAAAAAAAAAAAGAGGCCATGAAGAACCTAGTGGCAAGACGGGAATAAAGACACAGACCTACTAGAGAATGGACTTGAGGATATGGGGAGGGGGTGGGGTGAGATGTGACAGGGTAAGAGAGTGTCATGGACATATATACACCACCAAATGTAAAATAGGTAACTAGTGGGAAGCAGCCGCATAGCACAGGGAGATCAGCTCGGTGCTTTGTGACCATCTAGAGGGATGGGATGGGGAGGGTGGGAGGGAGGGAGATGCAAGAGGGAAGAGAAATGGGAACATATTGTATATGTATAACTGATTCACTTTGTTATAAAGCAGAAGCTAACACACCATTGTAAGGCAATTATACTTCAATAAAGATGTTAAAAAAAAAAAAAAAAAAAAAAAAAAAAAAAAAAAATGAACGAAAGTTTAGATTAGACACTTTGTAAAAGAAGATGGATGGCATATAAGCACCTGAAAAGTCGTTCAATATTATTATGTACTTACAAAACTTACAAAAACATATATGAATGTTCATTGTAGCTTTATTTGCATTAACTAAAAACTGGAACAACATATTTGTCTATCAACAAGTGTATGGATAAACAAATTATGGCATAATTGGTACAATGGAATACTTCTAACAGTATAAAGGAACAAACTGTTATGTGCAACAACAAAAATGAATCTCAACATAATTATGCTGAGTGAAAGAAGTCAGACAAAAAAGAAAACCCCAGAAAATACAAATGTAATCTCTAGTGGTTGCCTAGGAACAAGTAGGGGATGGGAGGAAAGAAAGGAGGAATTGTAAAGGGACATGAGGAAACATTTAGGGGTGTTCATTATCCATTGTGGTGAAAGATTCAATTGATGCATACTTACCACAAAACTTATCAAATTGGGATGAATTGGGAGATTGGGATTGACATATATGCACTAATATGTATAAAATAGATAACTAATAAGAACCTGCTGTATAAAAAAATTAAATAAAATTTAAAAATTAAAAAAAAAAAAAAAAAAAATACATAGCTTTTAAGATTCTTACTAGTCAGATATATTCTTGGGCGGTGAATAGGGGATGTTCAGTCCAATTCACTGAGCAAGGAGTAGGTCTTGTCTATTACCTATTGGGTTTATGGAACTGTATCTGAGCTAATTTGAAACCCTTGTTTTATGCATCACCCCACCTCACCTTTCCCGTTAAGCAGCCATAGTGTGTTTTCTAAACGTGTGACTCGGTTCTGTTTTGCAATTCAGTTCAAGGGTAGCGGTTTTTACATTCCCTCTATAAGTGATATCTTATAATAAGTGTCTTTTTCTGTGTGACTTATTTCACTTAGAATCGTCGTACCTAAATCCACTCATCATGCTGCTACTAGCCTTATGACGTTGATTTCATGGCTGAGTGATATTCCAGTGTACAGAAGGACCACAACTTCTTTATCCATTTTTCTCTTTCCTGGGATATTTAAGGTGTAACGAAGTGGAGGTTCATGTCAACAGAGCAGCCCTAAACTTTGGGGTGCCTGTGTCGTGCTGATTTTTAGTTTTCCCAATTTATACGCCCATGAGTGGAAGTGCCCTATGCTCTCTAAGCTGAGTTTCTTAGATGTTTCAGGACACCCCGTACACTTCTCCAGAGTGGCTGTTGGCAATTTACATCCCGCCCATCAGCGTAGCCAGGCTCCCCTTTCTCCATGGCCTGTCCTGCATTTCTGGGTTTGACACGTTATTCAGCATGGCCCTTTTGACCGATGGGAAGCGAGACTTCTTTGTAGCGCTGATTTGCCTTTCCAGGTTGCTTGGTTGGCCAAAAAGGGCGTATGCGTTTTTTCCTGAATATATTCAGGAAAAAACGCATACGCCCTTTTTGGCCAAGGGCATCATTGTCGAGGTTTTGCCGCTTTTCCTGTGCTTTAAATGCGATTCGAATGTCCCTCCTGAAATCTATTTCCTGCAATTCTGACTTGCTTTCAAATCCTCTTCGTTGCCTTCCCTCAATATATTTGTGGACGAGAGTTATCATTTATAAGTCTGCAGGTTTGTGAATTGAAGTGCCCCTGAGCTCCATTTTTCAACTCGCTTTCTTGGGAGCTGGCCGAAAAAGCGCAGGATTGCTTCAGGCCCTATTCTGGGCCCGGGCGGCAGGCTGAGCCTGTGGTTAATTCTTCTTCCTGATGGGAAAATAGAGTGACCTGTGCCTGTCCCAAAACCTAGAGCTAGTCTCTCATTGGTTCCCCCTCTTCCCGTTCATCCTCAGGACAAATTGCAACCTGTACGGAACAGGAGGTTAAAGGTGCTGATTCTCCAAGGAGGGAGATTGCTAGTAAAGCGGCTGGAATGGCGAACCCGAGCACAAGGAGATGAGAAATGAGGTGCGTTTTGGAAACCTTTCCCGATCACACGGTGTACCATCTTCTGGGTTTCTCATTCATGTTTTCGATGTAGGAAGATGCCCTTGAACCTGGAGATTTGGGACCCATGGGATGGGTACCACGCAGTATTACTTGAAAGGGTCTGCGTTTCCTCACCCAACCTCACCAAACCTCTCAGCACCAAGAGTGTCCACCCTTATGTCTCAATCAGCTGTGGGTCTAGATATGGTCAATCCAGGTGGCATCACAGCCCCTGAACGAATTTTGTAAGAATTTCTCTCTCTTTCACTGTCTTTGTTTCACGGGTTTTTAAAAGTAATTGATTTTTATAATGGGGTTTAGCTGCTTTTCACTGCTGTGTTTCTGCCGCTTTACACCCACTTGACTCACTTACAGAGAGATATCAATACATAGCTTTTAAGATTCTTACTAGTCAGATATATTCTTGGGCGGTGAATAGGGGGTGTTGAGTCCAATTCACTGATTAAGGAGTAGGTCTTGTCTATTACGTATTGGGTTTATGGAAAGGTATCTGAGCTAATTTGAATCCCTTGTTTTATGCATCACCCCACCTCACCTTTCCCGTTAAGCAGCCATAGTGTGTTTTCTAAACGTGTGACTCGGTTCTGTTTTGCAATTCAGTTCAAGGGTAGCGGTTTCTACATTTCCTCTATAAGTGATATCTAATGATAAGTGTCTTTTTCTGTGTGACTTATTTCACTTAGAATCGTCGTACCTAAATCCACTCATCATGCTGCTACTAGCCTTATGACGTTGATTTCATGGCTGAGTGATATTCCATTGTACATAAGGACCACAACTTCTTTATCCATTTTTCTCTTTCCTGGGATATTTAAGGTGTAACGAAGTGGAGGTTCTTGTCAACAGAGCAGCCCTAAACTTTGGGGTGCCTGTGTCTTGCTGATTTTTAGTTTTCCCAATTTATACGCCCATGAGTGGAACTGCCCTATGCTCTCTAAGCTGAGTTTCTTAGATGTTTCAGGACACACCGTACACTTCTCCAGAGTGGCTGTTGGCAATTTACATCCCGCCCATCAGCGTAGCCAGGCTCCCGTTTCTCCATGGCCTGTCCTGCATTTCTGGGTTTGACACGTTATTCAGCATGGCCCTTTTGACCGATGGGAAGCGAGACTTCTTTGTAGCGCTGATTTGCCTTTCCAGGTTGCTTGGTTGGCCAGAAAGGGCGTATGCGTTTTTTCCTGAATATATTCAGGAAAAAACGCATACGCCCTTTTTGGCCAAGGGCATCATTGTCGAGGTTTTGCCGCTTTTCCTTTGCTTTAAAGGCGATTCGAATCTCCCTCCTGAAATCTGTTTCCTGCAATTCTGCCTTGCTTTCCAATCCTCTTCGTTGCCTTCCCTCAATATATTTGTGGACGAGAGTTATCATTTATAAGTCTGCAGGTTTGTGAATTGAAGTGCCCCTGAGCTCCATTTTTCAACTCGATTTCTTGGGAGCTGGCCGCAAAAGCGCAGGATTGCTTCAGGCCCTATTCTGGTCCCGAGGGGCAGGCTGAGCCTGTGGTTAATTCTTCTTCCTGATGGGAAAATAGAGTGACCTGTGCCTGTCCCAACACCTAGAGCTATTCTCTCATTGGTTCCCCCTCTTCCCGTTCATCCTCAGGACAAATTGCAACCTGTACGGAACAGGAGGTTAAAGGTGCTGATTCTCCAAGGAGGGAGATTGCTAGTAAAGCGGCTGGAATGGCGAACCCGAGCACAAGGAGATGAGAAATGAGGTGCGTTTTGGAAACCTTTCCCGATCACACGGTGTACCAACTTCTGGGTTTCTCATGCGTGTTTTCGATGTAGGAAGATGCCCTTGAAACTGGAGATTTGGGACCCATGGGATGGTTACCACGCAGTATTACTTGAAAGGGTCTGCGTTTCCTCACCCAACCTCACCAAACCTCTCAGCACCAAGAGTGTCCACCCTTATGTCTCAATCAGCTGTGGGTCTAGATATTGTCAATCCAGGTGGCATCACAGCCCCTGAACGAATTTTGTAAGAATTTCTCTCTCTTTCACTGTCTTTGTTTCACGGGGTTTTAAAAGTAATTGATTTTTATAATGGGGTTTAGCTGCTTTTCACTGCTGTGTTTCTGCCGCTTTACACCCACTTGACTCACTTACAGAGAGATATCAATACATAGCTTTTAAGATTCTTACTAGTCAGATATATTCTTGGGCGGGGAATAGGGGATGTTCAGTCCAATTCACTGAGCAAGGAGTAGGTCTTGTCTATTACCTATTGGGTTTATGGAACGGTATCTGAGCTAATTTGAAACCCTTGTTTTATGCATCACCCCACCTCACCTTTCCCGTTAAGCAGCCATAGTGTGTTTTCTAAACGTGTGACTCTGTTCTGTTTTGCAATTCAGTTCAAGGGTAGCGGTTTTTACATTCCCTCTATAAGTGATATCTTATGATAAGTGTCTTTTTCTGTGTGACTTATTTCACTTAGAATCGTCGTACCTAAATCCACTCATCATGCTGCTACTAGCCTTATGACGTTGATTTCATGGCTGAGTGATATTCCATTGTACATAAGGACCACAACTTCTTTATCCATTTTTCTCTTTCCTGGGATATTTAAGGTGTAACGAAGTGGAGGTTCTTGTCAACAGAGCAGCCCTAAACTTTGGGGTGCCTGTGTCTTGCAGATTTTTAGTTTTCCCAATTTATACGCCCATGAGTGGAACTGCCCTATGCTCTCTATGCTGAGTTTCTTAGATGTTTCAGGACACACCGTACACTTCTCCAGAGTGGCTGTTGGCAATTTACATCCCGCCCATCAGCGTAGCCAGGCTCCCGTTTCTCCATAGCCTGTCCTGCATTTCTGGGTTTGACACGTTATTCAGCATGGCCCTTTTGACCGATGGGAAGCGAGACTTCTTTGTAGCGCTGATTTGCCTTTCCAGGTTGCTTGGTTGGCCAGAAAGGGCGTATGCGTTTTTTCCTGAATATATTCAGGAAAAAACGCATACGCCCTTTTTGGCCAAGGGCATCATTGTCGAGGTTTTGCCGCTTTTCCTTTGCTTTAAAGGCGATTCGAATCTCCCTCCTGAAATCTGTTTCCTGCAATTCTGCCTTGCTTTCCAATCCTCTTCGTTGCCTTCCCTCAATATATTTGTGGACGAGAGTTATCATTTATAAGTCTGCAGGTTTGTGAATTGAAGTGCCCCTGAGCTCCATTTTTCAACTCGATTTCGTGGGAGCTGGCCGCAAAAGCGCAGGATTGCTTCAGGCCCTATTCTGGTCCCGAGGGGCAGGCTGAGCCTGTGGTTAATTCTTCTTCCTGATGGGAAAATAGAGTGACCTGTGCCTGTCCCAACACCTAGAGCTATTCTCTCATTGGTTCCCCCTCTTCCCGTTCATCCTCAGGACAAATTGCAACCTGTACGGAACAGGAGGTTAAAGGTGCTGATTCTCCAAGGAGGGAGATTGCTAGTAAAGCGGCTGGAATGGCGAACCCGAGCACAAGGAGATGAGAAATGAGGTGCGTTTTGGAAACCTTTCCCGATCACACGGTGTACCAACTTCTGGGTTTCTCATACATGTTTTCGATGTAGGAAGATGCCCTTGAAACTGGAGATTTGGGACCCATGGGATGGTTACCACGCAGTATTACTTGAAAGGGTCTGCGTTTCCTCACCCAACCTCACCAAACCTCTCAGCACCAAGAGTGTCCACCCTTATGTCTCAATCAGCTGTGGGTCTAGATATTGTCAATCCAGGTGGCATCACAGCCCCTGAACGAATTTTGTAAGAATTTCTCTCTCTTTCACTGTCTTTGTTTCACGGGGTTTTAAAAGTAATTGATTTTTATAATGGGGTTTAGCTGCTTTTCACTGCTGTGTTTCTGCCGCTTTACACCCACTTGACTCACTTACAGAGAGATATCAATACATAGGTTTTAAGATTCTTACTAGTCAGATATATTCTTGGGCGGGGAATAGGGGATGTTCAGTCCAATTCACTGATCAAGGAGTAGGTCTTGTCTATTACCTATTGGGTTTGTGGAACGGTATCTGAGCTAATTTGAAACCCTTGTTTTATGCATCACCCCACCTCACCTTTCCCGTTAAGCAGCCATAGTGTGTTTTCTAAACGTGTGACTCTGTTCTGTTTTGCAATTCAGTTCAAGGGTAGCGGTTTTTACATTCCCTCTATAAGTGATATCTTATGATAAGTGTCTTTTTCTGTGTGACTTATTTCACTTAGAATCGTCGTACCTAAATCCACTCATCATGCTGCTACTAGCCTTATGACGTTGATTTCATGGCTGAGTGATATTCCATTGTACATAAGGACCACAACTTCTTTATCCATTTTTCTCTTTCCTGGGATATTTAAGGTGTAACGAAGTGGAGGTTCTTGTCAACAGAGCAGCCCTAAACTTTGGGGTGCCTGTGTCTTGCAGATTTTTAGTTTTCCCAATTTATACGCCCATGAGTGGAACTGCCCTATGCTCTCTATGCTGAGTTTCTTAGATGTTTCAGGACACACCGTACACTTCTCCAGAGTGGCTGTTGGCAATTTACATCCCGCCCATCAGCGTAGCCAGGCTCCCGTTTCTCCATAGCCTGTCCTGCATTTCTGGGTTTGACACGTTATTCAGCATGGCCCTTTTGACCGATGGGAAGCGAGACTTCTTTGTAGCGCTGATTTGCCTTTCCAGGTTGCTTGGTTGGCCAGAAAGGGCGTATGCGTTTTTTCCTGAATATATTCAGGAAAAAACGCATACGCCCTTTTTGGCCAAGGGCATCATTGTCGAGGTTTTGCCGCTTTTCCTTTGCTTTAAAGGCGATTCGAATCTCCCTCCTGAAATCTGTTTCCTGCAATTCTGCCTTGCTTTCCAATCCTCTTCGTTGCCTTCCCTCAATATATTTGTGGACGAGAGTTATCATTTATAAGTCTGCAGGTTTGTGAATTGAAGTGCCCCTGAGCTCCATTTTTCAACTCGATTTCTTGGGAGCTGGCCGCAAAAGCGCAGGATTGCTTCAGGCCCTATTCTGTTCCCGAGGGGCAGGCTGAGCCTGTGGTTAATTCTTCTTCCTGATGGGAAAATAGAGTGACCTGTGCCTGTCCCAACACCTAGAGCTATTCTCTCATTGGTTCCCCCTCTTCCCGTTCATCCTCAGGACAAATTGCAACCTGTACGGAACAGGAGGTTAAAGGTGCTGATTCTCCAAGGAGGGAGATTGCTAGTAAAGCGGCTGGAATGGCGAACCCGAGCACAAGGAGATGAGAAATGAGGTGCGTTTTGGAAACCTTTCCCGATCACACGGTGTACCAACTTCTGGGTTTCTCATACATGTTTTCGATGTAGGAAGATGCCCTTGAAACTGGAGATTTGGGACCCATGGGATGGTTACCACGCAGTATTACTTGAAAGGGTCTGCGTTTCCTCACCCAACCTCACCAAACCTCTCAGCACCAAGAGTGTCCACCCTTATGTCTCAATCAGCTGTGGGTCTAGATATGGTCAATCCAGGTGGCATCACAGCCCCTGAACGAATTTTGTAAGAATTTCTCTCTCTTTCACTGTCTTTGTTTCACGAGGTTTTAAAAGTAATTGATTTTTATAATGGGGTTTAGCTGCTTTTCACTGCTGTGTTTCTGCCGCTTTACACCCACTTGACTCACTTACAGAGAGATATCAATACATAGCTTTTAAGATTCTTACTAGTCAGATATATTCTTGGGCGGGGAATAGGGGATGTTCCGTCCAATTCACTGATCAAGGAGTAGGTCTTGTCTATTACCTATTGGGTTTGTGGAACAGTATCTGAGCTAATTTGAAACCCTTGTTTTATGCATCACCCCACCTCACCTTTCCCGTTAAGCAGCCATAGTGTGTTTTCTAAACGTGTGACTCTGTTCTGTTTTGCAATTCAGTTCAAGGGTAGCGGTTTTTACATTCCCTCTATAAGTGATATCTTATGATAAGTGTCTTTTTCTGTGTGACTTATTTCACTTAGAATCGTCGTACCTAAATCCACTCATCATGCTGCTACTAGCCTTATGACGTTGATTTCATGGCTGAGTGATATTCCATTGTACATAAGGACCACAACTTCTTTATCCATTTTTCTCTTTCCTGGGATATTTAAGGTGTAACGAAGTGGAGGTTCTTGTCAACAGAGCAGCCCTAAACTTTGGGGTGCCTGTGTCTTGCTGATTTTTAGTTTTCCCAATTTATACGCCCATGAGTGGAAGTGCCCTATGCTCTCTAAGCTGAGTTTCTTAGATGTTTCAGGACACACCGTACACTTCTCCAGAGTGGCTGTTGGCAATTTACATCCCGCCCATCAGCGTAGCCAGGCTCCCGTTTCTCCATGGCCTGTCCTGCATTTCTGGGTTTGACACTTTATTCAGCATGGCCCTTTTGACCGATGGGAAGCGAGACTTCTTTGTAGCGCTGATTTGCCTTTCCAGGTTGCTTGGTTGGCCAAAAAGGGCGTATGCGTTTTTTCCTGAATGTATTCAGGAAAAAACGCATACGCCCTTTTTGGCCAAGGGCATCATTGTCGAGGTTTTGCCGCTTTTCCTGTGCTTTAAAGGCGATTCGAATCTCCCTCCTGAAATCTGTTTCCTACAATTCTGCCTTGCTTTCCAATCCTCTTCGTTGCCTTCCCTCAATATATTTGTGGACGAGAGTTATCACTTATAAGTCTGCAGGTTTGTGAATTGCAGTGCTCCTGAGCTCCATTTTTCAACTCGCTTTCTTGGGAGCTGGCCGCAAAAGCGCAGGATTGCTTCAGGCTGTATTCTGGTTCCGGGCGGCAGGCTGAGCCTGTGGTTAATTCTTCTTTCTGATGGGAAAGTGGAGTGACCTGTGCCTGTCCCAACACCTAGAGCTAGTCTCTCATTGGTTCCCACTCTTCCCGTTCATCCTCAGGACAAATTCCAACCTGTATGGAACAGGAGGTTAAAGGTGCTGATTCTCCAAGGAGGGAGATTGCTAGTAAAGCAGCTGGAATGGCGAACCCGAGCACAAGGAGATGAGAAATGAGGTGCGTTTTGGAAACCTTTCCCGATCACACGGTGTACCATCTTCTGGGTTTCTCATGCATGTTTTCGATGTAGGAAGATGCCCTTGAACCTGGAGATTTGGGACCCATGGGATGGATACCACGCAGTATTACTTGAAAGGGTCTGCGTTTCCTCACCCAACCTCACCAAACCTCTCAGCCCCAAGAGTGTCCACCCTTATGTCTCAATCAGCTGTGGGTCTAGATATGGTCAATCCAGGTGGCATCACAGCCCCTGAACGAATTTTGTAAGAATTTCTCTCTCTTTCACTGTCTTTGTTTCACGGGTTTTTAAAAGTAATTGATTTTTATAATGGGGTTTAACTGCTTTTTACTGCTGTGTTTATGCCGCTTTACACCCACTTGACTCACTTACAGAGAGATATCAATACATAGGTTTTAAGATTCTTACTAGTCAGATATATTCTTGGGCGGTGAATAGGGGGTGTTGAGTCCAATTCACTGAATAAGGAGTAGGTCTTGTCTATTACCTATTGGGTTTATGGAACGGTATCTGAGCTAATTTGAAACCCTTGTTTTATGCATCACCCCACCTCACCTTTCCCGTTAAGCAGCCATAGTGTGTTTTCTAAACGTGTGACTCTGTTCTGTTTTGCAATTCAGTTCAAGGGTAGCGGTTTTTACATTCCCTCTATAAGTGATATCTTATGATAAGTGTCTTTTTCTGTGTGACTTGTTTCACTTAGAATCGTCGTACCTAAATCCACTCATCATGCTGCTACTAGCCTTATGACGTTGATTTCATGGCTGAGTGATATTCCATTGTACATAAGGACCACAACTTCTTTATCCATTTTTCTCTTTCCTGGGATATTTAAGGTGTAACGAAGTGGAGGTTCTTGTCAACAGAGCAGCCCTAAACTTTGGGGTGCCTGTGTCTTGCTAATTTTTAGTTTTCCCAATTTATACGCCCATGAGTGGAAGTGCCCTATGCTCTCTAAGCTGAGTTTCTTAGATGTTTCAGGACACACCGTACACTTCTCCAGAGTGGCTGTTGGCAATTTACATCACGCCCATCAGCGTAGCCAGGCTCCCGTTTCTCCATGGCCTGTCCTGCATTTCTGGGTTTGACACGTTATTCAGCATGGCCCTTTTGACCGATGGGAAGCGAGACTTCTTTGTAGGGCTGATTTGCCTTTCCAGGTTGCTTGGTTGGCCAAAAAGGGCGTTTGCGTTTTTTCCTGAATGTATTCAGGAAAAAACGCATACTCCCTTTTTGGCCAAGGGCATCATTGTCGAGGTTTTGCCGCTTTTCCTGTGCTTTAAAGGCGATTCGAATCTCCCTCCTGAAATCTGTTTCCTACAATTCTGCCTTGCTTTCCAATCCTCTTCGTTGCCTTCCCTCAATATATTTGTGGACGAGAGTTATCACTTATAAGTCTGCAGGTTTGTGAATTGCAGTGCTCCTGAGCTCCATTTTTCAACTCGCTTTCTTGGGAGCTGGCCGCAAAAGCGCAGGATTGCTTCAGGCTGTATTCTGGTTCCGCGCGGCAGGCTGAGCCTGTGGTTAATTCTTCTTTCTGATGGGAAAGTGGAGTGACCTGTGCCTGTCCCAACACCTAGAGCTAGTCTCTCATTGGTTCCCACTCTTCCCGTTCATCCTCAGGACAAATTCCAACCTGTATGGAACAGGAGGTTAAAGGTGCTGATTCTCCAAGGAGGGAGATTGCTAGTAAAGCGGCTGGAATGGCGAACCCGAGCACAAGGAGATGAGAAATGAGGTGCGTTTTGGAAACCTTTCCCGATCACACGGTGTACCATCTTCTGGGTTTCTCATGCATGTTTTCGATGTAGGAAGATGCCCTTGAACCTGGAGATTTGGGACCCATGGGATGGATACCACGCAGTATTACTTGAAAGGGTCTGCGTTTCCGCACCCAACCTCACCAAACCTCTCAGCCCCAAGAGTGTCCACCCTTATGTCTCAATCAGCTGTGGGTCTAGATATGGTCAATCCAGGTGGCATCACAGCCCCTGAACGAATTTTGTAAGAATTTCTCTCTCTTTCACTGTCTTTGTTTCACGGGTTTTTAAAAGTAATTGATTTTTATAATGGGGTTTAACTGCTTTTTACTGCTGTGTTTCTGCCGCTTTACACCCACTTGACTCACTTACAGAGAGATATCAATACATAGGTTTTAAGATTCTTACTAGTCAGATATATTCTTGGGCGGTGAATAGGGGGTGTTGAGTCCAATTCACTGAATAAGGAGTAGGTCTTGTCTATTACCTATTGGGTTTATGGAACGGTATCTGAGCTAATTTGAAACCCTTGTTTTATGCATCACCCCACCTCACCTTTCCCGTTAAGCAGCCATAGTGTGTTTTCTAAACGTGTGACTCTGTTCTGTTTTGCAATTCAGTTCAAGGGTAGCGGTTTTTACATTCCCTCTATAAGTGATATCTTATGATAAGTGTCTTTTTCTGTGTGACTTATTTCACTTAGAATCGTCGTACCTAAATCCACTCATCATGCTGCTACTAGCCTTATGACGTTGATTTCATGGCTGAGTGATATTCCATTGTACATAAGGACCACAACTTCTTTATCCATTTTTCTCTTTCCTGGGATATTTAAGGTGTAACGAAGTGGAGGTTCTTGTCAACAGAGCAGCCCTAAACTTTGGGGTGCCTGTGTCTTGCTGATTTTTAGTTTTCCCAATTTATACGCCCATGAGTGGAAGTGCCCTATGCTCTCTAAGCTGAGTTTCTTAGATGTTTCAGGACACACCGTACACTTCTCCAGAGTGGCTGTTGGCAATTTACATCCCGCCCATCAGCGTAGCCAGGCTCCCGTTTCTCCATGGCCTGTCCTGCATTTCTGGGTTTGACACTTTATTCAGCATGGCCCTTTTGACCGATGGGAAGCGAGACTTCTTTGTAGCGCTGATTTGCCTTTCCAGGTTGCTTGGTTGGCCAAAAAGGGCGTATGCGTTTTTTCCTGAATGTATTCAGGAAAAAACGCATACGCCCTTTTTGGCCAAGGGCATCATTGTCGAGGTTTTGCCGCTTTTCCTGTGCTTTAAAGGCGATTCGAATCTCCCTCCTGAAATCTGTTTCCTACAATTCTGCCTTGCTTTCCAATCCTCTTCGTTGCCTTCCCTCAATATATTTGTGGACGAGAGTTATCACTTATAAGTCTGCAGGTTTGTGAATTGCAGTGCTCCTGAGCTCCATTTTTCAACTCGCTTTCTTGGGAGCTGGCCGCAAAAGCGCAGGATTGCTTCAGGCTGTATTCTGGTTCCGGGCGGCAGGCTGAGCCTGTGGTTAATTCTTCTTTCTGATGGGAAAGTGGAGTGACCTGTGCCTGTCCCAACACCTAGAGCTAGTCTCTCATTGGTTCCCACTCTTCCCGTTCATCCTCAGGACAAATTCCAACCTGTATGGAACAGGAGGTTAAAGGTGCTGATTCTCCAAGGAGGGAGATTGCTAGTAAAGCGGCTGGAATGGCGAACCCGAGCACAAGGAGATGAGAAATGAGGTGCGTTTTGGAAACCTTTCCCGATCACACGGTGTACCATCTTCTGGGTTTCTCATGCATGTTTTCGATGTAGGAAGATGCCCTTGAACCTGGAGATTTGGGACCCATGGGATGGATACCACGCAGTATTACTTGAAAGGGTCTGCGTTTCCTCACCCAACCTCACCAAACCTCTCAGCCCCAAGAGTGTCCACCCTTATGTCTCAATCAGCTGTGGGTCTAGATATGGTCAATCCAGGTGGCATCACAGCCCCTGAACGAATTTTGTAAGAATTTCTCTCCCTTTCCCTGTCTTTGTTTCACGGGTTTTTAAAAGTAATTGATTTTTATAATGGGGTTTAACTGCTTTTTACTGCTGTGTTTATGCCGCTTTACACCCACTTGACTCACTTACAGAGAGATATCAATACATAGGTTTTAAGATTCTTACTAGTCAGATATATTCTTGGGCGGTGAATAGGGGGTGTTGAGTCCAATTCACTGAATAAGGAGTAGGTCTTGTCTATTACCTATTGGGTTTATGGAACGGTATCTGAGCTAATTTGAAACCCTTGTTTTATGCATCACCCCACCTCACCTTTCCCGTTAAGCAGCCATAGTGTGTTTTCTAAACGTGTGACTCTGTTCTGTTTTGCAATTCAGTTCAAGGGTAGCGGTTTTTACATTCCCTCTATAAGTGATATCTTATGATAAGTGTCTTTTTCTGTGTGACTTATTTCACTTAGAATCGTCGTACCTAAATCCACTCATCATGCTGCTACTAGCCTTATGACGTTGATTTCATGGCTGAGTGATATTCCATTGTACATAAGGACCACAACTTCTTTATCCATTTTTCTCTTTCCTGGGATATTTAAGGTGTAACGAAGTGGAGGTTCTTGTCAACAGAGCAGCCCTAAACTTTGGGGTGCCTGTGTCTTGCTGATTTTTAGTTTTCCCAATTTATACGCCCATGAGTGGAAGTGCCCTATGCTCTCTAAGCTGAGTTTCTTAGATGTTTCAGGACACACCGTACACTTCTCCAGAGTGGCTGTTGGCAATTTACATCCCGCCCATCAGCGTAGCCAGGCTCCCGTTTCTCCATGGCCTGTCCTGCATTTCTGGGTTTGACACTTTATTCAGCATGGCCCTTTTGACCGATGGGAAGCGAGACTTCTTTGTAGCGCTGATTTGCCTTTCCAGGTTGCTTGGTTGGCCAAAAAGGGCGTATGCGTTTTTTCCTGAATGTATTCAGGAAAAAACGCATACGCCCTTTTTGGCCAAGGGCATCATTGTCGAGGTTTTGCCGCTTTTCCTGTGCTTTAAAGGCGATTCGAATCTCCCTCCTGAAATCTGTTTCCTACAATTCTGCCTTGCTTTCCAATCCTCTTCGTTGCCTTCCCTCAATATATTTGTGGACGAGAGTTATCACTTATAAGTCTGCAGGTTTGTGAATTGCAGTGCTCCTGAGCTCCATTTTTCAACTCGCTTTCTTGGGAGCTGGCCGCAAAAGCGCAGGATTGCTTCAGGCTGTATTCTGGTTCCGGGCGGCAGGCTGAGCCTGTGGTTAATTCTTCTTTCTGATGGGAAAGTGGAGTGACCTGTGCCTGTCCCAACACCTAGAGCTAGTCTCTCATTGGTTCCCACTCTTCCCGTTCATCCTCAGGACAAATTCCAACCTGTATGGAACAGGAGGTTAAAGGTGCTGATTCTCCAAGGAGGGAGATTGCTAGTAAAGCGGCTGGAATGGCGAACCCGAGCACAAGGAGATGAGAAATGAGGTGCGTTTTGGAAACCTTTCCCGATCACACGGTGTACCATCTTCTGGGTTTCTCATGCATGTTTTCGATGTAGGAAGATGCCCTTGAACCTGGAGATTTGGGACCCATGGGATGGATACCACGCAGTATTACTTGAAAGGGTCTGCGTTTCCTCACCCAACCTCACCAAACCTCTCAGCCCCAAGAGTGTCCACCCTTATGTCTCAATCAGCTGTGGGTCTAGATATGGTCAATCCAGGTGGCATCACAGCCCCTGAACGAATTTTGTAAGAATTTCTCTCTCTTTCACTGTCTTTGTTTCACGGGTTTTTAAAAGTAATTGATTTTTATAATGGGGTTTAACTGCTTTTTACTGCTGTGTTTCTGCCGCTTTACACCCACTTGACTCACTTACAGAGAGATATCAATACATAGGTTTTAAGATTCTTACTAGTCAGATATATTCTTGGGCGGTGAATAGGGGGTGTTGAGTCCAATTCACTGAATAAGGAGTAGGTCTTGTCTATTACCTATTGGGTTTATGGAACGGTATCTGAGCTAATTTGAAACCCTTGTTTTATGCATCACCCCACCTCACCTTTCCCGTTAAGCAGCCATAGTGTGTTTTCTAAACGTGTGACTCTGTTCTGTTTTGCAATTCAGTTCAAGGGTAGCGGTTTTTACATTCCCTCTATAAGTGATATCTTATGATAAGTGTCTTTTTCTGTGTGACTTATTTCACTTAGAATCGTCGTACCTAAATCCACTCATCATGCTGCTACTAGCCTTATGACGTTGATTTCATGGCTGAGTGATATTCCATTGTACATAAGGACCACAACTTCTTTATCCATTTTTCTCTTTCCTGGGATATTTAAGGTGTAACGAAGTGGAGGTTCTTGTCAACAGAGCAGCCCTAAACTTTGGGGTGCCTGTGTCTTGCTGATTTTTAGTTTTCCCAATTTATACGCCCATGAGTGGAAGTGCCCTATGCTCTCTAAGCTGAGTTTCTTAGATGTTTCAGGACACACCGTACACTTCTCCAGAGTGGCTGTTGGCAATTTACATCCCGCCCATCAGCGTAGCCAGGCTCCCGTTTCTCCATGGCCTGTCCTGCATTTCTGGGTTTGACACTTTATTCAGCATGGCCCTTTTGACCGATGGGAAGCGAGACTTCTTTGTAGCGCTGATTTGCCTTTCCAGGTTGCTTGGTTGGCCAAAAAGGGCGTATGCGTTTTTTCCTGAATGTATTCAGGAAAAAACGCATACGCCCTTTTTGGCCAAGGGCATCATTGTCGAGGTTTTGCCGCTTTTCCTGTGCTTTAAAGGCGATTCGAATCTCCCTCCTGAAATCTGTTTCCTACAATTCTGCCTTGCTTTCCAATCCTCTTCGTTGCCTTCCCTCAATATATTTGTGGACGAGAGTTATCACTTATAAGTCTGCAGGTTTGTGAATTGCAGTGCTCCTGAGCTCCATTTTTCAACTCGCTTTCTTGGGAGCTGGCCGCAAAAGCGCAGGATTGCTTCAGGCTGTATTCTGGTTCCGGGCGGCAGGCTGAGCCTGTGGTTAATTCTTCTTTCTGATGGGAAAGTGGAGTGACCTGTGCCTGTCCCAACACCTAGAGCTAGTCTCTCATTGGTTCCCACTCTTCCCGTTCATCCTCAGGACAAATTCCAACCTGTATGGAACAGGAGGTTAAAGGTGCTGATTCTCCAAGGAGGGAGATTGCTAGTAAAGCGGCTGGAATGGCGAACCCGAGCACAAGGAGATGAGAAATGAGGTGCGTTTTGGAAACCTTTCCCGATCACACGGTGTACCATCTTCTGGGTTTCTCATGCATGTTTTCGATGTAGGAAGATGCCCTTGAACCTGGAGATTTGGGACCCATGGGATAGATACCACGCAGTATTACTTGAAAGGGTCTGCGTTTCCTCACCCAACCTCACCAAACCTCTCAGCCCCAAGAGTGTCCACCCTTATGTCTCAATCAGCTGTGGGTCTAGATATGGTCAATCCAGGTGGCATCACAGCCCCTGAACGAATTTTGTAAGAATTTCTCTCCCTTTCCCTGTCTTTGTTTCACGGGTTTTTAAAAGTAATTGATTTTTATAATGGGGTTTAACTGCTTTTTACTGCTGTGTTTATGCCGCTTTACACCCACTTGACTCACTTACAGAGAGATATCAATACATAGGTTTTAAGATTCTTACTAGTCAGATATATTCTTGGGCGGTGAATAGGGGGTGTTGAGTCCAATTCACTGAATCAGGAGTAGGTCTTGTCTATTACCTATTGGGTTTATGGAACGGTATCTGAGCTAATTTGAAACCCTTGTTTTATGCATCACCCCACCTCACCTTTCCCGTTAAGCAGCCATAGTGTGTTTTCTAAACGTGTGACTCTGTTCTGTTTTGCAATTCAGTTCAAGGGTAGCGGTTTTTACATTCCCTCTATAAGTGATATCTTATGATAAGTGTCTTTTTCTGTGTGACTTATTTCACTTAGAATCGTCGTACCTAAATCCACTCATCATGCTGCTACTAGCCTTATGACGTTGATTTCATGGCTGAGTGATATTCCATTGTACATAAGGACCACAACTTCTTTATCCATTTTTCTCTTTCCTGGGATATTTAAGGTGTAACGAAGTGGAGGTTCTTGTCAACAGAGCAGCCCTAAACTTTGGGGTGCCTGTGTCTTGCTGATTTTTAGTTTTCCCAATTTATACGCCCATGAGTGGAAGTGCCCTATGCTCTCTAAGCTGAGTTTCTTAGATGTTTCAGGACACACCGTACACTTCTCCAGAGTGGCTGTTGGCAATTTACATCCCGCCCATCAGCGTAGCCAGGCTCCCGTTTCTCCATGGCCTGTCCTGCATTTCTGGGTTTGACACTTTATTCAGCATGGCCCTTTTGACCGATGGGAAGCGAGACTTCTTTGTAGCGCTGATTTGCCTTTCCAGGTTGCTTGGTTGGCCAAAAAGGGCGTATGCGTTTTTTCCTGAATGTATTCAGGAAAAAACGCATACGCCCTTTTTGGCCAAGGGCATCATTGTCGAGGTTTTGCCGCTTTTCCTGTGCTTTAAAGGCGATTCGAATCTCCCTCCTGAAATCTGTTTCCTACAATTCTGCCTTGCTTTCCAATCCTCTTCGTTGCCTTCCCTCAATATATTTGTGGACGAGAGTTATCACTTATAAGTCTGCAGGTTTGTGAATTGCAGTGCTCCTGAGCTCCATTTTTCAACTCGCTTTCTTGGGAGCTGGCCGCAAAAGCGCAGGATTGCTTCAGGCTGTATTCTGGTTCCGGGCGGCAGGCTGAGCCTGTGGTTAATTCTTCTTTCTGATGGGAAAGTGGAGTGACCTGTGCCTGTCCCAACACCTAGAGCTAGTCTCTCATTGGTTCCCACTCTTCCCGTTCATCCTCAGGACAAATTCCAACCTGTATGGAACAGGAGGTTAAAGGTGCTGATTCTCCAAGGAGGGAGATTGCTAGTAAAGCGGCTGGAATGGCGAACCCGAGCACAAGGAGATGAGAAATGAGGTGCGTTTTGGAAACCTTTCCCGATCACACGGTGTACCATCTTCTGGGTTTCTCATGCATGTTTTCGATGTAGGAAGATGCCCTTGAACCTGGAGATTTGGGACCCATGGGATGGATACCACGCAGTATTACTTGAAAGGGTCTGCATTTCCTCACCCAACCTCACCAAACCTCTCAGCCCCAAGAGTGTCCACCCTTATGTCTCAATCAGCTGTGGGTCTAGATATGGTCAATCCAGGTGGCATCACAGCCCCTGAACGAATTTTGTAAGAATTTCTCTCTCTTTCACTGTCTTTGTTTCACGGGTTTTTAAAAGTAATTGATTTTTATAATGGGGTTTAGCTGCTTTTCACTGCTGTGTTTCTGCCGCTTTACACCCACTTGATTCACTTACAGAGAGATATTAATACATAGGTTTTAAGATTCTTACTAGTCAGATATATTCTTGGGCGGTGAATAGGGTTTGTTGAGTCCAATTCACTGAGCAAGGAGTAGGTCTTGTCTATTACCTATTGGGTTTATGGAACGGTATCTGAGCTAATTTGAAACCCTTGTTTTATGCATCACCCCACCTCACCTTTCCCGTTAAGCAGCCATAGTGTGTTTTCTAAACGTGTGACTCTGTTCTGTTTTGTAATTCAGTTCAAGGGTAGCGGTTTTTACATTCCCTCTATAAGTGATATCTTATGATAAGTGTCTTTTTCTATGTGACTTATTTCACTTAGAATCGTCGTACCTAAATCCACTCATCATTCTGCTACTAGCCTTATGACGTTGATTCCATGGCTGAGTGATATTCCATTGTACATAAGGACCACAACTTCTTTATCCATTTTTCTCTTTCCTGGGATATTTAAGGTGTAACGAAGTGGAGGTTCTTGTCAACAGAGCAGCCCTAAACTTTGGGGTGCCTGTGTCTTGCTGATTTTTAGTTTTCCCAATTTATACGCCCATGCGTGGAAGTGCCCTATGCTCTCTAAGCTGAGTTTCTTAGATGTTTCAGGACACACCGTACACTTCTCCAGAGTGGCTGTTGGCAATTTTCATCTCGCCCATCAGCGTAGCCAGGCTCCCGTTTCTCCATGGCCTGTCCTGCATTTCTGGGTTTGACACTTTATTCAGCATGGCCCTTTTGACCGATGGGAATCGAGACTTCTTTGTAGCGCTGATTTGCCTTTCCAGGTTGCTTGGTTGGCCAAAAAGGGCGTATTATTTTTTCCTGAATATATTCAGGAAAAAAGGCATACGCCCTTTTTGGCCAAGGGCATCATTGTCGAGGTTTTGCCGCTTTTCCTGTGCTTTAAAGGCGATTCGAATCTCCCTCCTGTAATCTGTTTCCTGCAATTCTGCCTTGCTTTCAAATCCTCTTGGTTGCCTTCCCTCAATATATTTGTGGACGAGAGTTATCATTTATAAGTCTGCAGGTTTGTGAATTGAAGTGCCCCTGAGCTCCGTTTTTCAACTCGCTTTCTTGGGAGCTGGCTGCAAAAACGCAGGATTGCTTCAGGCCCTATTCTGGTCCCGGGCGGCAGGCTGAGCCTGTGGTTAATTTTTCTTCCTGATTGGAAAGTAGAGTGACCTGTGCCTGTCCCAACACCTAGAGCTAGTCTCTCATTGGTTCCACCTCTTCCCGTTCATCCTCAGGACAAATTGCAACCTGTACAGAACAGGAGGTTAAAGGTGCTGATTCTCCAAGGAGGGAGATTGCTAGTAAAGCGGCTGGAATGGCGAAACCGAGCACAAGGAGATGAGAAATGAGGTGCGTTTTGGAAAACTTTCCCGATCTCACGGTGTCCCATCTTCTGGGTTTCTCATGCATGTTTTCGATGTAGGAAGATGCCCTTGAACCTGGAGATTTGGGACCCATGGGATGGGTACCACGCAGTATTACTTGAAAGGGTCTGCGTTTCCTCACCCAACCTCACCAAACCTCTCAGCCCCAAGAGTGTTCACCCTTATGTCTCAATCAGCTGTGGGTCTAAATATGGTCAATCCAGGTGGCATCACAGCCCCTGAACGAATTTTGTAAGAATTTCTCTCTCTTTCACTGTCTTTGTTTCACGGGTTTTTAAAAGTAATTGATTTTTATAATGGGGTTTAGCTGCTTTTCACTGCTGTGTTTCTGCCGCTTTACACCCACTTGACTCACTTACAGAGAGATATCAAT
Source organism: Balaenoptera physalus (assembly GCF_965194825.1). NCBI lineage: Eukaryota > Metazoa > Chordata > Mammalia > Artiodactyla > Balaenopteridae > Balaenoptera > Balaenoptera physalus. The sequence goes on along the minus strand of NC_138888.1, from coordinate 88,805,654 downwards.
ACGTAGCTTTTAAGATTCTTACTAGTCAGATATATTCTTGGGCGGTGAATAGGGGGTGTTGAGTCCAATTCACTGAGCAAGGAGTAGGTCTTGTCTATTACCATTGGGTTTATGGAACGGTATCTGAGCTAATTTGAAACCCTTGTTTTATGCATCACCCCACCTCACCTTTCCCGTTAAGCAGCCATAGTGTGTTTTCTAAACGTGTGACTCTGTTCTGTTTTGCAATTCAGTTCAAGGGTAGCGGTTTTTACATTCCCTCTATAAGTGATATCTTATGATAAGTGTCTTTTTCTGTGTGACTTATTTCACTTAGAATCGTCGTACCTAAATCCACTCATCATGCTGCTACTAGCCTTATGACGTTGATTTCATGGCTGAGTGATATTCCATTGTACATAAGGACCACAACTTCTTTATCCATTTTTCTCTTTCCTGGGATATTTAAGGTGTAACGAAGTGGAGGTTCTTGTCAACAGAGCAGCCCTAAACTTTGGGGTGCCTGTGTCTTGCTGATTTTTAGTTTTCCCAATTTATACGCCCATGAGTGGAAGTGCCCTATGCTCTCTAAGCTGAGTTTCTTAGATGTTTCAGGACACACCGTACACTTCTCCAGAGTGGCTGTTGGCAATTTACATCCCGCCCATCAGCGTAGCCAGGCTCCCGTTTCTCCATGGCCTGTCCTGCATTTCTGGGTTTGACACTTTATTCAGCATGGCCCTTTTGACCGATGGGAAGCGAGACTTCTTTGTAGCGCTGATTTGCCTTTCCAGGTTGCTTGGTTGGCCAAAAAGGGCGTATGCGTTTTTTCCTGAATGTATTCAGGAAAAAACGCATACGCCCTTTTTGGCCAAGGGCATCATTGTCGAGGTTTTGCCGCTTTTCCTGTGCTTTAAAGGCGATTCGAATCTCCCTCCTGAAATCTGTTTCCTACAATTCTGCCTTGCTTTCCAATCCTCTTCGTTGCCTTCCCTCAATATATTTGTGGACGAGAGTTATCACTTATAAGTCTGCAGGTTTGTGAATTGCAGTGCTCCTGAGCTCCATTTTTCAACTCACTTTCTTGGGAGCTGGCCGCAAAAGCGCAGGATTGCTTCAGGCTGTATTCTGGTTCCGGGCGGCAGGCTGAGCCTGTGGTTAATTCTTCTTTCTGATGGGAAAGTGGAGTGACCTGTGCCTGTCCCAACACCTAGAGCTAGTCTCTCATTGGTTCCCACTCTTCCCGTTCATCCTCAGGACAAATTCCAACCTGTATGGAACAGGAGGTTAAAGGTGCTGATTCTCCAAGGAGGGAGATTGCTAGTAAAGCGGCTGGAATGGCGAACCCGAGCACAAGGAGATGAGAAATGAGGTGCGTTTTGGAAACCTTTCCCGATCACACGGTGTACCATCTTCTGGGTTTCTCATGCATGTTTTCGATGTAGGAAGATGCCCTTGAACCTGGAGATTTGGGACCCATGGGATGGATACCACGCAGTATTACTTGAAAGGGTCTGCGTTTCCTCACCCAACCTCACCAAACCTCTCAGCCCCAAGAGTGTCCACCCTTATGTCTCAATCAGCTGTGGGTCTAGATATGGTCAATCCAGGTGGCATCACAGCCCCTGAACGAATTTTGTAAGAATTTCTCTCTCTTTCACTGTCTTTGTTTCACGGGTTTTTAAAAGTAATTGATTTTTATAATGGGGTTTAGCTGCTTTTCACTGCTGTGTTTCTGCCGCTTTACACCCACTTGATTCACTTACAGAGAGATATTAATACATAGGTTTTAAGATTCTTACTAGTCAGATATATTCTTGGGCGGTGAATAGGGTTTGTTGAGTCCAATTCACTGAGCAAGGAGTAGGTCTTGTCTATTACCTATTGGGTTTATGGAACGGTATCTGAGCTAATTTGAAACCCTTGTTTTATGCATCACCCCACCTCACCTTTCCCGTTAAGCAGCCATAGTGTGTTTTCTAAACGTGTGACTCTGTTCTGTTTTGTAATTCAGTTCAAGGGTAGCGGTTTTTACATTCCCTCTATAAGTGATATCTTATGATAAGTGTCTTTTTCTATGTGACTTATTTCACTTAGAATCGTCGTACCTAAATCCACTCATCATTCTGCTACTAGCCTTATGACGTTGATTCCATGGCTGAGTGATATTCCATTGTACATAAGGACCACAACTTCTTTATCCATTTTTCTCTTTCCTGGGATATTTAAGGTGTAACGAAGTGGAGGTTCTTGTCAACAGAGCAGCCCTAAACTTTGGGGTGCCTGTGTCTTGCTGATTTTTAGTTTTCCCAATTTATACGCCCATGCGTGGAAGTGCCCTATGCTCTCTAAGCTGAGTTTCTTAGATGTTTCAGGACACACCGTACACTTCTCCAGAGTGGCTGTTGGCAATTTTCATCTCGCCCATCAGCGTAGCCAGGCTCCCGTTTCTCCATGGCCTGTCCTGCATTTCTGGGTTTGACACTTTATTCAGCATGGCCCTTTTGACCGATGGGAATCGAGACTTCTTTGTAGCGCTGATTTGCCTTTCCAGGTTGCTTGGTTGGCCAAAAAGGGCGTATTATTTTTTCCTGAATATATTCAGGAAAAAAGGCATACGCCCTTTTTGGCCAAGGGCATCATTGTCGAGGTTTTGCCGCTTTTCCTGTGCTTTAAAGGCGATTCGAATCTCCCTCCTGTAATCTGTTTCCTGCAATTCTGCCTTGCTTTCAAATCCTCTTGGTTGCCTTCCCTCAATATATTTGTGGACGAGAGTTATCATTTATAAGTCTGCAGGTTTGTGAATTGAAGTGCCCCTGAGCTCCGTTTTTCAACTCGCTTTCTTGGGAGCTGGCTGCAAAAACGCAGGATTGCTTCAGGCCCTATTCTGGTCCCGGGCGGCAGGCTGAGCCTGTGGTTAATTTTTCTTCCTGATTGGAAAGTAGAGTGACCTGTGCCTGTCCCAACACCTAGAGCTAGTCTCTCATTGGTTCCACCTCTTCCCGTTCATCCTCAGGACAAATTGCAACCTGTACAGAACAGGAGGTTAAAGGTGCTGATTCTCCAAGGAGGGAGATTGCTAGTAAAGCGGCTGGAATGGCGAAACCGAGCACAAGGAGATGAGAAATGAGGTGCGTTTTGGAAAACTTTCCCGATCTCACGGTGTCCCATCTTCTGGGTTTCTCATGCATGTTTTCGATGTAGGAAGATGCCCTTGAACCTGGAGATTTGGGACCCATGGGATGGGTACCACGCAGTATTACTTGAAAGGGTCTGCGTTTCCTCACCCAACCTCACCAAACCTCTCAGCCCCAAGAGTGTTCACCCTTATGTCTCAATCAGCTGTGGGTCTAAATATGGTCAATCCAGGTGGCATCACAGCCCCTGAACGAATTTTGTAAGAATTTCTCTCTCTTTCACTGTCTTTGTTTCACGGGTTTTTAAAAGTAATTGATTTTTATAATGGGGTTTAGCTGCTTTTCACTGCTGTGTTTCTGCCGCTTTACACCCACTTGACTCACTTACAGAGAGATATCAATACGTAGCTTTTAAGATTCTTACTAGTCAGATATATTCTTGGGCGGTGAATAGGGGGTGTTGAGTCCAATTCACTGAGCAAGGAGTAGGTCTTGTCTATTACATATTGGGTTTATGGAACGGTATCTGAGCTAATTTGAAACCCTTGTTTTATGCATCACCCCACCTCACCTTTCCCGTTAAGCAGCCATAGTGTGTTTTCTAAACGTGTGACTCTGTTCTGTTTTGCAATTCAGTTCAAGGGTAGCGGTTTTTACATACCCTCTATAAGTGATATCTTATGATAAGTGTCTTTTTCTGTGTGACTTATTTCACTTAGAATCGTCGTACCTAAATCCACTCATCATGCTGCTACTAGCCTTATGACGTTGATTTCATGGCTGAGTGATATTCCATTGTACATAAGGACCACAACTGCTTTATCCATTTTTCTCTTTCCTGGGATATTTAAGGTGTAACGAAGTGGAGGTTCTTGTCAACAGAGCAGCCCTAAACTTTGGGGTGCCTGTGTCTTGCTGATTTTTAGTTTTCCCAATTTATACGCCCATGAGTGGAAGTGCCCTATGCTCTCTAAGCTGAGTTTCTTAGATGTTTCAGGACACACCGTACACTTCTCCAGAGTGGCTGTTGGCAATTTACATCCCGCCCATCAGCGTAGCCAGGCTCCCGTTTCTCCATGGCCTGTCCTGCATTTCTGGGTTTGACACTTTATTCAGCATGGCCCTTTTGACCGATGGGAAGCGAGACTTCTTTGTAGCGCTGATTTGCCTTTCCAGGTTGCTTGGTTGGCCAAAAAGGGCGTATGCGTTTTTTCCTGAATGTATTCAGGAAAAAACGCATACGCCCTTTTTGGCCAAGGGCATCATTGTCGAGGTTTTGCCGCTTTTCCTGTGCTTTAAAGGCGATTCGAATCTCCCTCCTGAAATCTGTTTCCTACAATTCTGCCTTGCTTTCCAATCCTCTTCGTTGCCTTCCCTCAATATATTTGTGGACGAGAGTTATCACTTATAAGTCTGCAGGTTTGTGAATTGCAGTGCTCCTGAGCTCCATTTTTCAACTCGCTTTCTTGGGAGCTGGCCGCAAAAGCGCAGGATTGCTTCAGGCTGTATTCTGGTTCCGGGCGGCAGGCTGAGCCTGTGGTTAATTCTTCTTTCTGATGGGAAAGTGGAGTGACCTGTGCCTGTCCCAACACCTAGAGCTAGTCTCTCATTGGTTCCCACTCTTCCCGTTCATCCTCAGGACAAATTCCAACCTGTATGGAACAGGAGGTTAAAGGTGCTGATTCTCCAAGGAGGGAGATTGCTAGTAAAGCGGCTGGAATGGCGAACCCGAGCACAAGGAGATGAGAAATGAGGTGCGTTTTGGAAACCTTTCCCGATCACACGGTGTACCATCTTCTGGGTTTCTCATGCATGTTTTCGATGTAGGAAGATGCCCTTGAACCTGGAGATTTGGGACCCATGGGATGGATACCACGCAGTATTACTTGAAAGGGTCTGCGTTTCCTCACCCAACCTCACCAAACCTCTCAGCCCCAAGAGTGTCCACCCTTATGTCTCAATCAGCTGTGGGTCTAGATATGGTCAATCCAGGTGGCATCACAGCCCCTGAACGAATTTTGTAAGAATTTCTCTCTCTTTCACTGTCTTTGTTTCACGGGTTTTTAAAAGTAATTGATTTTTATAATGGGGTTTAACTGCTTTTTACTGCTGTGTTTCTGCCGCTTTACACCCACTTGACTCACTTACAGAGAGATATCAATACATAGGTTTTAAGATTCTTACTAGTCAGATATATTCTTGGGCGGTGAATAGGGGGTGTTGAGTCCAATTCACTGAATAAGGAGTAGGTCTTGTCTATTACCTATTGGGTTTATGGAACGGTATCTGAGCTAATTTGAAACCCTTGTTTTATGCATCACCCCACCTCACCTTTCCCGTTAAGCAGCCATAGTGTGTTTTCTAAACGTGTGACTCTGTTCTGTTTTGCAATTCAGTTCAAGGGTAGCGGTTTTTACATTCCCTCTATAAGTGATATCTTATGATAAGTGTCTTTTTCTGTGTGACTTATTTCACTTAGAATCGTCGTACCTAAATCCACTCATCATGCTGCTACTAGCCTTATGACGTTGATTTCATGGCTGAGTGATATTCCATTGTACATAAGGACCACAACTTCTTTATCCATTTTTCTCTTTCCTGGGATATTTAAGGTGTAACGAAGTGGAGGTTCTTGTCAACAGAGCAGCCCTAAACTTTGGGGTGCCTGTGTCTTGCTGATTTTTAGTTTTCCCAATTTATACGCCCATGAGTGGAAGTGCCCTATGCTCTCTAAGCTGAGTTTCTTAGATGTTTCAGGACACACCGTACACTTCTCCAGAGTGGCTGTTGGCAATTTACATCCCGCCCATCAGCGTAGCCAGGCTCCCGTTTCTCCATGGCCTGTCCTGCATTTCTGGGTTTGACACTTTATTCAGCATGGCCCTTTTGACCGATGGGAAGCGAGACTTCTTTGTAGCGCTGATTTGCCTTTCCAGGTTGCTTGGTTGGCCAAAAAGGGCGTATGCGTTTTTTCCTGAATGTATTCAGGAAAAAACGCATACGCCCTTTTTGGCCAAGGGCATCATTGTCGAGGTTTTGCCGCTTTTCCTGTGCTTTAAAGGCGATTCGAATCTCCCTCCTGAAATCTGTTTCCTACAATTCTGCCTTGCTTTCCAATCCTCTTCGTTGCCTTCCCTCAATATATTTGTGGACGAGAGTTATCACTTATAAGTCTGCAGGTTTGTGAATTGCAGTGCTCCTGAGCTCCATTTTTCAACTCGCTTTCTTGGGAGCTGGCCGCAAAAGCGCAGGATTGCTTCAGGCTGTATTCTGGTTCCGGGCGGCAGGCTGAGCCTGTGGTTAATTCTTCTTTCTGATGGGAAAGTGGAGTGACCTGTGCCTGTCCCAACACCTAGAGCTAGTCTCTCATTGGTTCCCACTCTTCCCGTTCATCCTCAGGACAAATTCCAACCTGTATGGAACAGGAGGTTAAAGGTGCTGATTCTCCAAGGAGGGAGATTGCTAGTAAAGCGGCTGGAATGGCGAACCCGAGCACAAGGAGATGAGAAATGAGGTGCGTTTTGGAAACCTTTCCCGATCACACGGTGTACCATCTTCTGGGTTTCTCATGCATGTTTTCGATGTAGGAAGATGCCCTTGAACCTGGAGATTTGGGACCCATGGGATGGATACCACGCAGTATTACTTGAAAGGGTCTGCGTTTCCTCACCCAACCTCACCAAACCTCTCAGCCCCAAGAGTGTCCACCCTTATGTCTCAATCAGCTGTGGGTCTAGATATGGTCAATCCAGGTGGCATCACAGCCCCTGAACGAATTTTGTAAGAATTTCTCTCCCTTTCCCTGTCTTTGTTTCACGGGTTTTTAAAAGTAATTGATTTTTATAATGGGGTTTAACTGCTTTTTACTGCTGTGTTTCTGCCGCTTTACACCCACTTGACTCACTTACAGAGAGATATCAATACATAGGTTTTAAGATTCTTACTAGTCAGATATATTCTTGGGCGGTGAATAGGGGGTGTTGAGTCCAATTCACTGAATAAGGAGTAGGTCTTGTCTATTACCTATTGGGTTTATGGAACGGTATCTGAGCTAATTTGAAACCCTTGTTTTATGCATCACCCCACCTCACCTTTCCCGTTAAGCAGCCATAGTGTGTTTTCTAAACGTGTGACTCTGTTCTGTTTTGCAATTCTGTTCAAGGGTAGCGGTTTTTACATTCCCTCTATAAGTGATATCTTATGATAAGTGTCTTTTTCTGTGTGACTTATTTCACTTAGAATCGTCGTACCTAAATCCACTCATCATGCTGCTACTAGCCTTATGACGTTGATTTCATGGCTGAGTGATATTCCATTGTACATAAGGACCACAACTTCTTTATCCATTTTTCTCTTTCCTGGGATATTTAAGGTGTAACGAAGTGGAGGTTCTTGTCAACAGAGCAGCCCTAAACTTTGGGGTGCCTGTGTCTTGCTGATTTTTAGTTTTCCCAATTTATACGCCCATGAGTGGAAGTGCCCTATGCTCTCTAAGCTGAGTTTCTTAGATGTTTCAGGACACACCGTACACTTCTCCAGAGTGGCTGTTGGCAATTTACATCCCGCCCATCAGCGTAGCCAGGCTCCCGTTTCTCCATGGCCTGTCCTGCATTTCTGGGTTTGACACTTTATTCAGCATGGCCCTTTTGACCGATGGGAAGCGAGACTTCTTTGTAGCGCTGATTTGCCTTTCCAGGTTGCTTGGTTGGCCAAAAAGGGCGTATGCGTTTTTTCCTGAATGTATTCAGGAAAAAACGCATACGCCCTTTTTGGCCAAGGGCATCATTGTCGAGGTTTTGCCGCTTTTCCTGTGCTTTAAAGGCGATTCGAATCTCCCTCCTGAAATCTGTTTCCTACAATTCTGCCTTGCTTTCCAATCCTCTTCGTTGCCTTCCCTCAATATATTTGTGGACGAGAGTTATCACTTATAAGTCTGCAGGTTTGTGAATTGCAGTGCTCCTGAGCTCCATTTTTCAACTCGCTTTCTTGGGAGCTGGCCGCAAAAGCGCAGGATTGCTTCAGGCTGTATTCTGGTTCCGGGCGGCAGGCTGAGCCTGTGGTTAATTCTTCTTTCTGATGGGAAAGTGGAGTGACCTGTGCCTGTCCCAACACCTAGAGCTAGTCTCTCATTGGTTCCCACTCTTCCCGTTCATCCTCAGGACAAATTCCAACCTGTATGGAACAGGAGGTTAAAGGTGCTGATTCTCCAAGGAGGGAGATTGCTAGTAAAGCGGCTGGAATGGCGAACCCGAGCACAAGGAGATGAGAAATGAGGTGCGTTTTGGAAACCTTTCCCGATCACACGGTGTACCATCTTCTGGGTTTCTCATGCATGTTTTCGATGTAGGAAGATGCCCTTGAACCTGGAGATTTGGGACCCATGGGATGGATACCACGCAGTATTACTTGAAAGGGTCTGCGTTTCCTCACCCAACCTCACCAAACCTCTCAGCCCCAAGAGTGTCCACCCTTATGTCTCAATCAGCTGTGGGTCTAGATATGGTCAATCCAGGTGGCATCACAGCCCCTGAACGAATTTTGTAAGAATTTCTCTCTCTTTCACTGTCTTTGTTTCACGGGTTTTTAAAAGTAATTGATTTTTATAATGGGGTTTAGCTGCTTTTCACTGCTGTGTTTCTGCCGCTTTACACCCACTTGATTCACTTACAGAGAGATATTAATACATAGGTTTTAAGATTCTTACTAGTCAGATATATTCTTGGGCGGTGAATAGGGTTTGTTGAGTCCAATTCACTGAGCAAGGAGTAGGTCTTGTCTATTACCTATTGGGTTTATGGAACGGTATCTGAGCTAATTTGAAACCCTTGTTTTATGCATCACCCCACCTCACCTTTCCCGTTAAGCAGCCATAGTGTGTTTTCTAAACGTGTGACTCTGTTCTGTTTTGTAATTCAGTTCAAGGGTAGCGGTTTTTACATTCCCTCTATAAGTGATATCTTATGATAAGTGTCTTTTTCTATGTGACTTATTTCACTTAGAATCGTCGTACCTAAATCCACTCATCATTCTGCTACTAGCCTTATGACGTTGATTCCATGGCTGAGTGATATTCCATTGTACATAAGGACCACAACTTCTTTATCCATTTTTCTCTTTCCTGGGATATTTAAGGTGTAACGAAGTGGAGGTTCTTGTCAACAGAGCAGCCCTAAACTTTGGGGTGCCTGTGTCTAGCTGATTTTTAGTTTTCCCAATTTATACGCCCATGCGTGGAAGTGCCCTATGCTCTCTAAGCTGAGTTTCTTAGATGTTTCAGGACACACCGTACACTTCTCCAGAGTGGCTGTTGGCAATTTTCATCTCGCCCATCAGCGTAGCCAGGCTCCCGTTTCTCCATGGCCTGTCCTGCATTTCTGGGTTTGACACTTTATTCAGCATGGCCCTTATGACCGATGGGAATCGAGACTTCTTTGTAGCGCTGATTTGCCTTTCCAGGTTGCTTGGTTGGCCAAAAAGGGCGTATTATTTTTTCCTGAATATATTCAGGAAAAAAGGCATACGCCCTTTTTGGCCAAGGGCATCATTGTCGAGGGTTTGCCGCTTTTCCTGTGCTTTAAAGGCGATTCGAATCTCCCTCCTGTAATCTGTTTCCTGCAATTCTGCCTTGCTTTCAAATCCTCTTGGTTGCCTTCCCTCAATATATTTGTGGACGAGAGTTATCATTTATAAGTCTGCAGGTTTGTGAATTGAAGTGCCCCTGAGCTCCGTTTTTCAACTCGCTTTCTTGGGAGCTGGCTGCAAAAACGCAGGATTGCTTCAGGCCCTATTCTGGTCCCGGGCGGCAGGCTGAGCCTGTGGTTAATTTTTCTTCCTGATTGGAAAGTAGAGTGACCTGTGCCTGTCCCAACACCTAGAGCTAGTCTCTCATTGGTTCCACCTCTTCCCGTTCATCCTCAGGACAAATTGCAACCTGTACAGAACAGGAGGTTAAAGGTGCTGATTCTCCAAGGAGGGAGATTGCTAGTAAAGCGGCTGGAATGGCGAAACCGAGCACAAGGAGATGAGAAATGAGGTGCGTTTTGGAAAACTTTCCCGATCTCACGGTGTCCCATCTTCTGGGTTTCTCATGCATGTTTTCGATGTAGGAAGATGCCCTTGAACCTGGAGATTTGGGACCCATGGGATGGGTACCACGCAGTATTACTTGAAAGGGTCTGCGTTTCCTCACCCAACCTCACCAAACCTCTCAGCCCCAAGAGTGTTCACCCTTATGTCTCAATCAGCTGTGGGTCTAAATATGGTCAATCCAGGTGGCATCACAGCCCCTGAACGAATTTTGTAAGAATTTCTCTCTCTTTCACTGTCTTTGTTTCACGGGTTTTTAAAAGTAATTGATTTTTATAATGGGGTTTAGCTGCTTTTCACTGCTGTGTTTCTGCCGCTTTACACCCACTTGACTCACTTACAGAGAGATATCAATACGTAGCTTTTAAGATTCTTACTAGTCAGATATATTCTTGGGCGGTGAATAGGGGGTGTTGAGTCCAATTCACTGAGCAAGGAGTAGGTCTTGTCTATTACATATTGGGTTTATGGAACGGTATCTGAGCTAATTTGAAACCCTTGTTTTATGCATCACCCCACCTCACCTTTCCCGTTAAGCAGCCATAGTGTGTTTTCTAAACGTGTGACTCTGTTCTGTTTTGCAATTCAGTTCAAGGGTAGCGGTTTTTACATACCCTCTATAAGTGATATCTTATGATAAGTGTCTTTTTCTGTGTGACTTATTTCACTTAGAATCGTCGTACCTAAATCCACTCATCATGCTGCTACTAGCCTTATGACGTTGATTTCATGGCTGAGTGATATTCCATTGTACATAAGGACCACAACTTCTTTATCCATTTTTCTCTTTCCTGGGATATTTAAGGTGTAACGAAGTGGAGGTTCTTGTCAACAGAGCAGCCCTAAACTTTGGGGTGCCTGTGTCTTGCTGATTTTTAGTTTTCCCAATTTATACGCCCATGAGTGGAAGTGCCCTATGCTCTCTAAGCTGAGTTTCTTAGATGTTTCAGGACACACCGTACACTTCTCCAGAGTGGCTGTTGGCAATTTACATCCCGCCCATCAGCGTAGCCAGGCTCCCGTTTCTCCATGGCCTGTCCTGCATTTCTGGGTTTGACACGTTATTCAGCATGGCCCTTTTGACCGATGGGAATCGAGACTTCTTTGTATCGCTGATTTGCCTTTCCAGGTTGCTTGGTTGGCCAAAAAGGGCGTATTAGTTTTTTCCTGAATATATTCAGGAAAAAAGGCATACACCCTTTTTGGCCAAGGGCATCATTGTCGAGGTTTTGCCGCTTTTCCTGTGCTTTAAAGGCGATTCGAATCTCCCTCCTGGAATCTGTTTCCTGCAATTCTGCCTTGCTTTCAAATCCTCTTCGTTGCCTCCCCTCAATATATTTGTGGACGAGAGTTATCATTTATAAGTCTGCAGGTTTGTGAATTGTAGTGACCCTGAGCTCCATTTTTCAACTCGCTTTATTGGGAGCTGGCCGCAAAAGCGCAGGATTGCTTCAGGCCCTATTCTGGGCCCGGGCGGCAGGCTGAGCCTGTGGTTAATTCTTCTTCCTGATGTGAAAATAGAGTGACCTGTGCCTGTTCCAACACCTAGAGCTAGTCTCTCATTGGTTCCCCCTCTTCCCGTTCATCCTCAGGACAAATTGCAACCTGTACGGAACAGGAGGTTAAAGCTGCTGATTCTCCAAGGAGGGAGATTGCTAGTAAAGCGGCTGGAATGGCGAACCCGAGCACAAGGAGATGAGAAATGAGGTGCGTTTTGGAAACCTTTCCCGATCACACGGTGTACCATCTTCTGGGTTTCTCATGCATGTTTTCGATGTAGGAAGATGCCCTTGAACCTGGAGATTTGGGACCCATGGGATGGGTACCACGCAGTATTACTTGAAAGGGTCTGCGTTTCCTCACCCAACCTCACCAAACCTCTCAGCACCAAGAGTGTCCACCCTTATGTCTCAATCAGCTGTGGGTCTAGATATGGTCAATCCAGGTGGCATCACAGCCCCTGAACGAATTTTGTAAGAATTTCTCTCTCTTTCACTGTCTTTGTTTCACGGGTTTTTAAAAGTAATTGATTTTTATAATGGGGTTTAGCTGCTTTTCACTGCTGTGTTTCTGCCGCTTTACACCCACTTGACTCACTTACAGAGAGATATCAATACATAGCCTTTAAGATTCTTACTAGTCAGATATATTCTTGGGCGGTGAATAGGGGGTGTTGAGTCCAATTCACTGAGCAAGGAGTAGGTCTTGTCTATTACATATTGGGTTTATGGAACGGTATCTGAGCTAATTTGAAACCCTTGTTTTATGCATCACCCCACCTCACCTTTCCCGTTAAGCAGCCATAGTGTGTTTTCTAAACGTGGGACTCTGTTCTGTTTTGTAATTCAGTTCAAGGGTAGCGGTTTTTACATTCCCTCTATAAGTGATATCTTATGATAAGTGTCTTTTTCTGTGTGACTTATTTCACTTAGAATCGTCGTACCTAAATCCACTCATCATGCTGCTACTAGCCTTATGACGTTGATTTCATGGCTGAGTGATTTTCCATTGTACATAAGGACCACAACTTCTTTATCCATTTTTCTCTTTCCTGGGATATTTAAGGTGTAACGAAGTGGAGGTTCTTGTCAACAGAGCAGCCCTAAACTTTGGGGTGCCTGTGTCTTGCTGATTTTTAGTTTTCCCAATTTATACGCCCATGAGTGGAAGTGCCCTATGCTCTCTAAGCTGAGTTTCTTAGATGTTTCAGGACACACCGTACACTTCTCCAGGGTGACTGTTGGCAATTTTCATCTCGCCCATCAGCGTAGCCAGGCTCCCGTTTCTCCATGGCCTGTCCTGCATTTCTGGTTTTGACACTTTATTCAGCATGGCCCTTTTGACCGATGGGAAGCGAGACTTCTTTGTAGCGCTGATTTGCCTTTCCAGGTTGCTTGGTTGGCCAAAAAGGGCGTATGCGTTTTTTCCTGAATGTATTCAGGAAAAAACGCATACGCCCTTTTTGGCCAAGGGCATCATTGTCGAGGTTTTGCCGCTTTTCCTGTGCTTTAAAGGCGATTCGAATCTCCCTCCTGAAATCTGTTTCCTACAATTCTGCCTTGCTTTCCAATCCTCTTCGTTGCATTCCCTCAATATATTTGTGGATGAGAGTTATCACTTATAAGTCTGCAGGTTTGTGAATTGCAGTGCTCCTGAGCTCCATTTTTCAACTCGCTTTCTTGGAAGCTGGCCGCAAAAGCGCAGGATTGCTTCAGGCCCTATTCTGGTTCCGGGCGGCAGGCTGAGCCTGTGGTTAATTCTTCTTCCTGATGGGAAATTAGAGTGACCTGTGCCTGTCCCAACACCTAGAGCTAGTCTCTCATCGGTTCCCCCTCTTCCCGTTCATCCTCAGGACAAATTGCAACCTGTACGGAACAGGAGGTTAAAGGTGCTGATTCTCCAAGGAGGGAGATTGCTAGTAAAGCGGCTGGAATGGCGAACCCGAGCACAAGGAGATGAGAAATGAGGTGCGTTTTGGAAACCTTTCCCGATCACACGGTGTACCATCTTCTGGGTTCCTCATGCATGTTTTCGATGTAGGAAGATGCCCTTGAACCTGGAGATTTGGGACCCATGGGATGGATACCACGCAGTATTACTTTAAAGGGTCTGCGTTTCCTCACCCAACCTCACCAAACCTCTCAGCCCCAAGAGTGTCCACCCTTATGTCTCAATCAGCTGTGGGTCTAGATATGGTCAATACAGGTGGCATCACAGCCCCTGAACGAATTTTGTAAGAATTTCTCTCTCTTTCACTGTCTTTGTTTCACGGGTTTTTAAAAGTAATTGATTTTTACAATGGGGTTTAGCTGCTTTTCACTGCTGTGTTTCTGCCGCTTTACACCCACTTGACTCACTTACAGAGAGATATCAATACATAGGTTTTAAGATTCTTACTAGTCAGATATATTCTTGGGCGGTGAATAGGGGGTGTTGAGTCCAATTCACTGAGCAAGGAGTAGGTCTTGTCTATTACCTATTGGGTTTATGGAACGGTATCTGAGCTAATTTGAAACCCTTGTTTTATGCATCACCCCACCTCACCTTTCCCGTTAAGCAGCCATAGTGTGTTTTCTAAACGTGTGACTCTGTTCTGTTTTGCAATTCAGTTCAAGGATAGCGGTTTTTACATTCCCTCTATAAGTGATATCTTATGATAAGTGTCTTTTTCTATGTGACTTATTTCACTTAGAATCGTCGTACCTAAATCCACTCATCATGCTGCTACTAGCCTTATGACGTTGATTTCATGGCTGAGTGATTTTCCATTGTACATAAGGACCACAACTTCTTTATCCATTTTTCTCTTTCCTGGGATATTTAAGGTGTAACGAAGTGGAGGTTCTTGTCAACAGAGCAGCCCTAAACTTTGGGGTGCCTGTGTCTTGCTGATTTTTAGTTTTCCCAATTTATACGCCCATGAGTGGAAGTGCCCTATGCTCTCTAAGCTGAGTTTCTTAGATGTTTCAGGACACACCGTACACTTCTCCAGAGTGGCTGTTGGCAATTTTCATCTCGCCCATCAGCGTAGCCAGGCTCCCGCTTCTCCATGGCCTGTCCTGCATTTCTGGTTTTGACACTTTATTCAGCATGGCCCTTTTGACCGAAGGGAAGCGAGACTTCTTTGTAGCGCTGATTTGCCTTTCCAGGTTGCTTGGTTGGCCAAAAAGGGCGTATGCGTTTTTTCCTGAATGTATTCAGGAAAAAACGCATACGCCCTTTTTGGCCAAGGGCATCATTGTCGAGGTTTTGCCGCTTTTCCTGTGCTTTAAAGGCGATTCGAATCTCCCTCCTGAAATCTGTTTCCTACAATTCTGCCTTGCTTTCCAATCCTCTTCGTTGCATTCCCTCAATATATTTGTGGATGAGAGTTATCACTTATAAGTCTGCAGGTTTGTGAATTGCAGTGCTCCTGAGCTCCATTTTTCAACTCGCTTTCTTGGAAGCTGGCCGCAAAAGCGCAGGATTGCTTCAGGCCCTATTCTGGTTCCGGGCGGCAGGCTGAGCCTGTGGTTAATTCTTCTTCCTGATGGGAAATTAGAGTGACCTGTGCCTGTCCCAACACCTAGAGCTAGTCTCTCATCGGTTCCCCCTCTTCCCGTTCATCCTCAGGACAAATTGCAACCTGTACGGAACAGGAGGTTAAAGGTGCTGATTCTCCAAGGAGGGAGATTGCTAGTAAAGCGGCTGGAATGGCGAACCCGAGCACAAGGAGATGAGAAATGAGGTGCGTTTTGGAAACCTTTCCCGATCACACGGTGTACCATCTTCTGGGTTCCTCATGCATGTTTTCGATGTAGGAAGATGCCCTTGAACCTGGAGATTTGGGACCCATGGGATGGATACCACGCAGTATTACTTTAAAGGGTCTGCGTTTCCTCACCCAACCTCACCAAACCTCTCAGCCCCAAGAGTGTCCACCCTTATGTCTCAATCAGCTGTGGGTCTAGATATGGTCAATACAGGTGGCATCACAGCCCCTGAACGAATTTTGTAAGAATTTCTCTCTCTTTCACTGTCTTTGTTTCACGGGTTTTTAAAAGTAATTGATTTTTACAATGGGGTTTAGCTGCTTTTCACTGCTGTGTTTCTGCCGCTTTACACCCACTTGACTCACTTACAGAGAGATATCAATACATAGGTTTTAAGATTCTTACTAGTCAGATATATTCTTGGGCGGTGAATAGGGGGTGTTGAGTCCAATTCACTGAGCAAGGAGTAGGTCTTGTCTATTACCTATTGGGTTTATGGAACGGTATCTGAGCTAATTTGAAACCCTTGTTTTATGCATCACCCCACCTCACCTTTCCCGTTAAGCAGCCATAGTGTGTTTTCTAAACGTGTGACTCTGTTCTGTTTTGCAATTCAGTTCAAGGATAGCGGTTTTTACATTCCCTCTATAAGTGATATCTTATGATAAGTGTCTTTTTCTATGTGACTTATTTCACTTAGAATCGTCGTACCTAAATCCACTCATCATGCTGCTACTAGCCTTATGACGTTGATTTCATGGCTGAGTGATTTTCCATTGTACATAAGGACCACAACTTCTTTATCCATTTTTCTCTTTCCTGGGATATTTAAGGTGTAACGAAGTGGAGGTTCTTGTCAACAGAGCAGCCCTAAACTTTGGGGTGCCTGTGTCTTGCTGATTTTTAGTTTTCCCAATTTATACGCCCATGAGTGGAAGTGCCCTATGCTCTCTAAGCTGAGTTTCTTAGATGTTTCAGGACACACCGTACACTTCTCCAGAGTGGCTGTTGGCAATTTACATCCCGCCCATCAGCGTAGCCAGGCTCCCGTTTCTCCATGGCCTGTCCTGCATTTCTGGGTTTGACACTTTATTCAGCATGGCCCTTTTGACCGATGGGAAGCGAGACTTCTTTGTAGCGCTGATTTGCCTTTCCAGGTTGCTTGGTTGGCCAAAAAGGGCGTATGCGTTTTTTCCTGAATGTATTCAGGAAAAAACGCATACGCCCTTTTTGGCCAAGGGCATCATTGTCGAGGTTTTGCCGCTTTTCCTGTGCTTTAAAGGCGATTCGAATCTCCCTCCTGAAATCTGTTTCCTACAATTCTGCCTTGCTTTCCAATCCTCTTCGTTGCCTTCCCTCAATATATTTGTGGACGAGAGTTATCACTTATAAGTCTGCAGGTTTGTGAATTGCAGTGCTCCTGAGCTCCATTTTTCAACTCGCTTTCTTGGGAGCTGGCCGCAAAAGCGCAGGATTGCTTCAGGCTGTATTCTGGTTCCGGGCGGCAGGCTGAGCCTGTGGTTAATTCTTCTTTCTGATGGGAAAGTGGAGTGACCTGTGCCTGTCCCAACACCTAGAGCTAGTCTCTCATTGGTTCCCACTCTTCCCGTTCATCCTCAGGACAAATTCCAACCTGTATGGAACAGGAGGTTAAAGGTGCTGATTCTCCAAGGAGGGAGATTGCTAGTAAAGCGGCTGGAATGGCGAACCCGAGCACAAGGAGATGAGAAATGAGGTGCGTTTTGGAAACCTTTCCCGATCACACGGTGTACCATCTTCTGGGTTTCTCATGCATGTTTTCGATGTAGGAAGATGCCCTTGAACCTGGAGATTTGGGACCCATGGGATGGATACCACGCAGTATTACTTGAAAGGGTCTGCGTTTCCTCACCCAACCTCACCAAACCTCTCAGCCCCAAGAGTGTCCACCCTTATGTCTCAATCAGCTGTGGGTCTAGATATGGTCAATCCAGGTGGCATCACAGCCCCTGAACGAATTTTGTAAGAATTTCTCTCTCTTTCACTGTCTTTGTTTCACGGGTTTTTAAAAGTAATTGATTTTTATAATGGGGTTTAACTGCTTTTTACTGCTGTGTTTCTGCCGCTTTACACCCACTTGACTCACTTACAGAGAGATATCAATACATAGGTTTTAAGATTCTTACTAGTCAGATATATTCTTGGGCGGTGAATAGGGGGTGTTGAGTCCAATTCACTGAATAAGGAGTAGGTCTTGTCTATTACCTATTGGGTTTATGGAACGGTATCTGAGCTAATTTGAAACCCTTGTTTTATGCATCACCCCACCTCACCTTTCCCGTTAAGCAGCCATAGTGTGTTTTCTAAACGTGTGACTCTGTTCTGTTTTGCAATTCAGTTCAAGGGTAGCGGTTTTTACATTCCCTCTATAAGTGATATCTTATGATAAGTGTCTTTTTCTGTGTGACTTATTTCACTTAGAATCGTCGTACCTAAATCCACTCATCATGCTGCTACTAGCCTTATGACGTTGATTTCATGGCTGAGTGATATTCCATTGTACATAAGGACCACAACTTCTTTATCCATTTTTCTCTTTCCTGG
Source organism: Balaenoptera physalus (assembly GCF_965194825.1). Classification (NCBI taxonomy): domain Eukaryota; kingdom Metazoa; phylum Chordata; class Mammalia; order Artiodactyla; family Balaenopteridae; genus Balaenoptera; species Balaenoptera physalus. The sequence continues at coordinate 88,787,617 of NC_138888.1, read as the reverse complement.
GATATTTAAGGTGTAACGAAGTGGAGGTTCTTGTCAACAGAGCAGCCCTAAACTTTGGGGTGCCTGTGTCTTGCTGATTTTTAGTTTTCCCAATTTATACGCCCATGAGTGGAAGTGCCCTATGCTCTCTAAGCTGAGTTTCTTAGATGTTTCAGGACACACCGTACACTTCTCCAGAGTGGCTGTTGGCAATTTACATCCCGCCCATCAGCGTAGCCAGGCTCCCGTTTCTCCATGGCCTGTCCTGCATTTCTGGGTTTGACACTTTATTCAGCATGGCCCTTTTGACCGATGGGAAGCGAGACTTCTTTGTAGCGCTGATTTGCCTTTCCAGGTTGCTTGGTTGGCCAAAAAGGGCGTATGCGTTTTTTCCTGAATGTATTCAGGAAAAAACGCATACGCCCTTTTTGGCCAACGAGAGTATTGTCGAGGTTTTGCCGCTTTTCCTGTGCTTTAAAGGCGATTCGAATCTCCCTCCTGAAATCTGTTTCCTACAATTCTGCCTTGCTTTCCAATCCTCTTCGTTGCCTTCCCTCAATATATTTGTGGACGAGAGTTATCACTTATAAGTCTGCAGGTTTGTGAATTGCAGTGCTCCTGAGCTCCATTTTTCAACTCGCTTTCTTGGGAGCTGGCCGCAAAAGCGCAGGATTGCTTCAGGCTGTATTCTGGTTCCGGGCGGCAGGCTGAGCCTGTGGTTAATTCTTCTTTCTGATGGGAAAGTGGAGTGACCTGTGCCTGTCCCAACACCTAGAGCTAGTCTCTCATTGGTTCCCACTCTTCCCGTTCATCCTCAGGACAAATTCCAACCTGTATGGAACAGGAGGTTAAAGGTGCTGATTCTCCAAGGAGGGAGATTGCTAGTAAAGCGGCTGGAATGGCGAACCCGAGCACAAGGAGATGAGAAATGAGGTGCGTTTTGGAAACCTTTCCCGATCACACGGTGTACCATCTTCTGGGTTTCTCATGCATGTTTTCGATGTAGGAAGATGCCCTTGAACCTGGAGATTTGGGACCCATGGGATGGATACCACGCAGTATTACTTGAAAGGGTCTGCGTTTCCTCACCCAACCTCACCAAACCTCTCAGCCCCAAGAGTGTCCACCCTTATGTCTCAATCAGCTGTGGGTCTAGATATGGTCAATCCAGGTGGCATCACAGCCCCTGAACGAATTTTGTAAGAATTTCTCTCCCTTTCCCTGTCTTTGTTTCACGGGTTTTTAAAAGTAATTGATTTTTATAATGGGGTTTAACTGCTTTTTACTGCTGTGTTTATGCCGCTTTACACCCACTTGACTCACTTACAGAGAGATATCAATACATAGGTTTTAAGATTCTTACTAGTCAGATATATTCTTGGGCGGTGAATAGGGGGTGTTGAGTCCAATTCACTGAATAAGGAGTAGGTCTTGTCTATTACCTATTGGGTTTATGGAACGGTATCTGAGCTAATTTGAAACCCTTGTTTTATGCATCACCCCACCTCACCTTTCCCGTTAAGCAGCCATAGTGTGTTTTCTAAACGTGTGACTCTGTTCTGTTTTGCAATTCTGTTCAAGGGTAGCGGTTTTTACATTCCCTCTATAAGTGATATCTTATGATAAGTGTCTTTTTCTGTGTGACTTATTTCACTTAGAATCGTCGTACCTAAATCCACTCATCATGCTGCTACTAGCCTTATGACGTTGATTTCATGGCTGAGTGATATTCCATTGTACATAAGGACCACAACTTCTTTATCCATTTTTCTCTTTCCTGGGATATTTAAGGTGTAACGAAGTGGAGGTTCTTGTCAACAGAGCAGCCCTAAACTTTGGGGTGCCTGTGTCTTGCTGATTTTTAGTTTTCCCAATTTATACGCCCATGAGTGGAAGTGCCCTATGCTCTCTAAGCTGAGTTTCTTAGATGTTTCAGGACACACCGTACACTTCTCCAGAGTGGCTGTTGGCAATTTACATCCCGCCCATCAGCGTAGCCAGGCTCCCGTTTCTCCATGGCCTGTCCTGCATTTCTGGGTTTGACACTTTATTCAGCATGGCCCTTTTGACCGATGGGAAGCGAGACTTCTTTGTAGCGCTGATTTGCCTTTCCAGGTTGCTTGGTTGGCCAAAAAGGGCGTATGCGTTTTTTCCTGAATGTATTCAGGAAAAAACGCATACGCCCTTTTTGGCCAAGGGCATCATTGTCGAGGTTTTGCCGCTTTTCCTGTGCTTTAAAGGCGATTCGAATCTCCCTCCTGAAATCTGTTTCCTACAATTCTGCCTTGCTTTCCAATCCTCTTCGTTGCCTTCCCTCAATATATTTGTGGACGAGAGTTATCACTTATAAGTCTGCAGGTTTGTGAATTGCAGTGCTCCTGAGCTCCATTTTTCAACTCGCTTTCTTGGGAGCTGGCCGCAAAAGCGCAGGATTGCTTCAGGCTGTATTCTGGTTCCGGGCGGCAGGCTGAGCCTGTGGTTAATTCTTCTTTCTGATGGGAAAGTGGAGTGACCTGTGCCTGTCCCAACACCTAGAGCTAGTCTCTCATTGGTTCCCACTCTTCCCGTTCATCCTCAGGACAAATTCCAACCTGTATGGAACAGGAGGTTAAAGGTGCTGATTCTCCAAGGAGGGAGATTGCTAGTAAAGCGGCTGGAATGGCGAACCCGAGCACAAGGAGATGAGAAATGAGGTGCGTTTTGGAAACCTTTCCCGATCACACGGTGTACCATCTTCTGGGTTTCTCATGCATGTTTTCGATGTAGGAAGATGCCCTTGAACCTGGAGATTTGGGACCCATGGGATGGATACCACGCAGTATTACTTGAAAGGGTCTGCGTTTCCTCACCCAACCTCACCAAACCTCTCAGCCCCAAGAGTGTCCACCCTTATGTCTCAATCAGCTGTGGGTCTAGATATGGTCAATCCAGGTGGCATCACAGCCCCTGAACGAATTTTGTAAGAATTTCTCTCTCTTTCACTGTCTTTGTTTCACGGGTTTTTAAAAGTAATTGATTTTTATAATGGGGTTTAGCTGCTTTTCACTGCTGTGTTTCTGCCGCTTTACACCCACTTGATTCACTTACAGAGAGATATTAATACATAGGTTTTAAGATTCTTACTAGTCAGATATATTCTTGGGCGGTGAATAGGGTTTGTTGAGTCCAATTCACTGAGCAAGGAGTAGGTCTTGTCTATTACCTATTGGGTTTATGGAACGGTATCTGAGCTAATTTGAAACCCTTGTTTTATGCATCACCCCACCTCACCTTTCCCGTTAAGCAGCCATAGTGTGTTTTCTAAACGTGTGACTCTGTTCTGTTTTGTAATTCAGTTCAAGGGTAGCGGTTTTTACATTCCCTCTATAAGTGATATCTTATGATAAGTGTCTTTTTCTATGTGACTTATTTCACTTAGAATCGTCGTACCTAAATCCACTCATCATTCTGCTACTAGCCTTATGACGTTGATTCCATGGCTGAGTGATATTCCATTGTACATAAGGACCACAACTTCTTTATCCATTTTTCTCTTTCCTGGGATATTTAAGGTGTAACGAAGTGGAGGTTCTTGTCAACAGAGCAGCCCTAAACTTTGGGGTGCCTGTGTCTTGCTGATTTTTAGTTTTCCCAATTTATACGCCCATGCGTGGAAGTGCCCTATGCTCTCTAAGCTGAGTTTCTTAGATGTTTCAGGACACACCGTACACTTCTCCAGAGTGGCTGTTGGCAATTTTCATCTCGCCCATCAGCGTAGCCAGGCTCCCGTTTCTCCATGGCCTGTCCTGCATTTCTGGGTTTGACACTTTATTCAGCATGGCCCTTTTGACCGATGGGAATCGAGACTTCTTTGTAGCGCTGATTTGCCTTTCCAGGTTGCTTGGTTGGCCAAAAAGGGCGTATTATTTTTTCCTGAATATATTCAGGAAAAAAGGCATACGCCCTTTTTGGCCAAGGGCATCATTGTCGAGGTTTTGCCGCTTTTCCTGTGCTTTAAAGGCGATTCGAATCTCCCTCCTGTAATCTGTTTCCTGCAATTCTGCCTTGCTTTCAAATCCTCTTGGTTGCCTTCCCTCAATATATTTGTGGACGAGAGTTATCATTTATAAGTCTGCAGGTTTGTGAATTGAAGTGCCCCTGAGCTCCGTTTTTCAACTCGCTTTCTTGGGAGCTGGCTGCAAAAACGCAGGATTGCTTCAGGCCCTATTCTGGTCCCGGGCGGCAGGCTGAGCCTGTGGTTAATTTTTCTTCCTGATTGGAAAGTAGAGTGACCTGTGCCTGTCCCAACACCTAGAGCTAGTCTCTCATTGGTTCCACCTCTTCCCGTTCATCCTCAGGACAAATTGCAACCTGTACAGAACAGGAGGTTAAAGGTGCTGATTCTCCAAGGAGGGAGATTGCTAGTAAAGCGGCTGGAATGGCGAAACCGAGCACAAGGAGATGAGAAATGAGGTGCGTTTTGGAAAACTTTCCCGATCTCACGGTGTCCCATCTTCTGGGTTTCTCATGCATGTTTTCGATGTAGGAAGATGCCCTTGAACCTGGAGATTTGGGACCCATGGGATGGGTACCACGCAGTATTACTTGAAAGGGTCTGCGTTTCCTCACCCAACCTCACCAAACCTCTCAGCCCCAAGAGTGTTCACCCTTATGTCTCAATCAGCTGTGGGTCTAAATATGGTCAATCCAGGTGGCATCACAGCCCCTGAACGAATTTTGTAAGAATTTCTCTCTCTTTCACTGTCTTTGTTTCACGGGTTTTTAAAAGTAATTGATTTTTATAATGGGGTTTAGCTGCTTTTCACTGCTGTGTTTCTGCCGCTTTACACCCACTTGACTCACTTACAGAGAGATATCAATACGTAGCTTTTAAGATTCTTACTAGTCAGATATATTCTTGGGCGGTGAATAGGGGGTGTTGAGTCCAATTCACTGAGCAAGGAGTAGGTCTTGTCTATTACATATTGGGTTTATGGAACGGTATCTGAGCTAATTTGAAACCCTTGTTTTATGCATCACCCCACCTCACCTTTCCCGTTAAGCAGCCATAGTGTGTTTTCTAAACGTGTGACTCTGTTCTGTTTTGCAATTCAGTTCAAGGGTAGCGGTTTTTACATACCCTCTATAAGTGATATCTTATGATAAGTGTCTTTTTCTGTGTGACTTATTTCACTTAGAATCGTCGTACCTAAATCCACTCATCATGCTGCTACTAGCCTTATGACGTTGATTTCATGGCTGAGTGATATTCCATTGTACATAAGGACCACAACTGCTTTATCCATTTTTCTCTTTCCTGGGATATTTAAGGTGTAACGAAGTGGAGGTTCTTGTCAACAGAGCAGCCCTAAACTTTGGGGTGCCTGTGTCTTGCTGATTTTTAGTTTTCCCAATTTATACGCCCATGAGTGGAAGTGCCCTATGCTCTCTAAGCTGAGTTTCTTAGATGTTTCAGGACACACCGTACACTTCTCCAGAGTGGCTGTTGGCAATTTACATCCCGCCCATCAGCGTAGCCAGGCTCCCGTTTCTCCATGGCCTGTCCTGCATTTCTGGGTTTGACACTTTATTCAGCATGGCCCTTTTGACCGATGGGAAGCGAGACTTCTTTGTAGCGCTGATTTGCCTTTCCAGGTTGCTTGGTTGGCCAAAAAGGGCGTATGCGTTTTTTCCTGAATGTATTCAGGAAAAAACGCATACGCCCTTTTTGGCCAAGGGCATCATTGTCGAGGTTTTGCCGCTTTTCCTGTGCTTTAAAGGCGATTCGAATCTCCCTCCTGAAATCTGTTTCCTACAATTCTGCCTTGCTTTCCAATCCTCTTCGTTGCCTTCCCTCAATATATTTGTGGACGAGAGTTATCACTTATAAGTCTGCAGGTTTGTGAATTGCAGTGCTCCTGAGCTCCATTTTTCAACTCGCTTTCTTGGGAGCTGGCCGCAAAAGCGCAGGATTGCTTCAGGCTGTATTCTGGTTCCGGGCGGCAGGCTGAGCCTGTGGTTAATTCTTCTTTCTGATGGGAAAGTGGAGTGACCTGTGCCTGTCCCAACACCTAGAGCTAGTCTCTCATTGGTTCCCACTCTTCCCGTTCATCCTCAGGACAAATTCCAACCTGTATGGAACAGGAGGTTAAAGGTGCTGATTCTCCAAGGAGGGAGATTGCTAGTAAAGCGGCTGGAATGGCGAACCCGAGCACAAGGAGATGAGAAATGAGGTGCGTTTTGGAAACCTTTCCCGATCACACGGTGTACCATCTTCTGGGTTTCTCATGCATGTTTTCGATGTAGGAAGATGCCCTTGAACCTGGAGATTTGGGACCCATGGGATGGATACCACGCAGTATTACTTGAAAGGGTCTGCGTTTCCTCACCCAACCTCACCAAACCTCTCAGCCCCAAGAGTGTCCACCCTTATGTCTCAATCAGCTGTGGGTCTAGATATGGTCAATCCAGGTGGCATCACAGCCCCTGAACGAATTTTGTAAGAATTTCTCTCTCTTTCACTGTCTTTGTTTCACGGGTTTTTAAAAGTAATTGATTTTTATAATGGGGTTTAACTGCTTTTTACTGCTGTGTTTCTGCCGCTTTACACCCACTTGACTCACTTACAGAGAGATATCAATACATAGGTTTTAAGATTCTTACTAGTCAGATATATTCTTGGGCGGTGAATAGGGGGTGTTGAGTCCAATTCACTGAATAAGGAGTAGGTCTTGTCTATTACCTATTGGGTTTATGGAACGGTATCTGAGCTAATTTGAAACCCTTGTTTTATGCATCACCCCACCTCACCTTTCCCGTTAAGCAGCCATAGTGTGTTTTCTAAACGTGTGACTCTGTTCTGTTTTGCAATTCAGTTCAAGGGTAGCGGTTTTTACATTCCCTCTATAAGTGATATCTTATGATAAGTGTCTTTTTCTGTGTGACTTATTTCACTTAGAATCGTCGTACCTAAATCCACTCATCATGCTGCTACTAGCCTTATGACGTTGATTTCATGGCTGAGTGATATTCCATTGTACATAAGGACCACAACTTCTTTATCCATTTTTCTCTTTCCTGGGATATTTAAGGTGTAACGAAGTGGAGGTTCTTGTCAACAGAGCAGCCCTAAACTTTGGGGTGCCTGTGTCTTGCTGATTTTTAGTTTTCCCAATTTATACGCCCATGAGTGGAAGTGCCCTATGCTCTCTAAGCTGAGTTTCTTAGATGTTTCAGGACACACCGTACACTTCTCCAGAGTGGCTGTTGGCAATTTACATCCCGCCCATCAGCGTAGCCAGGCTCCCGTTTCTCCATGGCCTGTCCTGCATTTCTGGGTTTGACACTTTATTCAGCATGGCCCTTTTGACCGATGGGAAGCGAGACTTCTTTGTAGCGCTGATTTGCCTTTCCAGGTTGCTTGGTTGGCCAAAAAGGGCGTATGCGTTTTTTCCTGAATGTATTCAGGAAAAAACGCATACGCCCTTTTTGGCCAAGGGCATCATTGTCGAGGTTTTGCCGCTTTTCCTGTGCTTTAAAGGCGATTCGAATCTCCCTCCTGAAATCTGTTTCCTACAATTCTGCCTTGCTTTCCAATCCTCTTCGTTGCCTTCCCTCAATATATTTGTGGACGAGAGTTATCACTTATAAGTCTGCAGGTTTGTGAATTGCAGTGCTCCTGAGCTCCATTTTTCAACTCGCTTTCTTGGGAGCTGGCCGCAAAAGCGCAGGATTGCTTCAGGCTGTATTCTGGTTCCGGGCGGCAGGCTGAGCCTGTGGTTAATTCTTCTTTCTGATGGGAAAGTGGAGTGACCTGTGCCTGTCCCAACACCTAGAGCTAGTCTCTCATTGGTTCCCACTCTTCCCGTTCATCCTCAGGACAAATTCCAACCTGTATGGAACAGGAGGTTAAAGGTGCTGATTCTCCAAGGAGGGAGATTGCTAGTAAAGCGGCTGGAATGGCGAACCCGAGCACAAGGAGATGAGAAATGAGGTGCGTTTTGGAAACCTTTCCCGATCACACGGTGTACCATCTTCTGGGTTTCTCATGCATGTTTTCGATGTAGGAAGATGCCCTTGAACCTGGAGATTTGGGACCCATGGGATGGATACCACGCAGTATTACTTGAAAGGGTCTGCGTTTCCTCACCCAACCTCACCAAACCTCTCAGCCCCAAGAGTGTCCACCCTTATGTCTCAATCAGCTGTGGGTCTAGATATGGTCAATCCAGGTGGCATCACAGCCCCTGAACGAATTTTGTAAGAATTTCTCTCCCTTTCCCTGTCTTTGTTTCACGGGTTTTTAAAAGTAATTGATTTTTATAATGGGGTTTAACTGCTTTTTACTGCTGTGTTTATGCCGCTTTACACCCACTTGACTCACTTACAGAGAGATATCAATACATAGGTTTTAAGATTCTTACTAGTCAGATATATTCTTGGGCGGTGAATAGGGGGTGTTGAGTCCAATTCACTGAATAAGGAGTAGGTCTTGTCTATTACCTATTGGGTTTATGGAACGGTATCTGAGCTAATTTGAAACCCTTGTTTTATGCATCACCCCACCTCACCTTTCCCGTTAAGCAGCCATAGTGTGTTTTCTAAACGTGTGACTCTGTTCTGTTTTGCAATTCTGTTCAAGGGTAGCGGTTTTTACATTCCCTCTATAAGTGATATCTTATGATAAGTGTCTTTTTCTGTGTGACTTATTTCACTTAGAATCGTCGTACCTAAATCCACTCATCATGCTGCTACTAGCCTTATGACGTTGATTTCATGGCTGAGTGATATTCCATTGTACATAAGGACCACAACTTCTTTATCCATTTTTCTCTTTCCTGGGATATTTAAGGTGTAACGAAGTGGAGGTTCTTGTCAACAGAGCAGCCCTAAACTTTGGGGTGCCTGTGTCTTGCTGATTTTTAGTTTTCCCAATTTATACGCCCATGAGTGGAAGTGCCCTATGCTCTCTAAGCTGAGTTTCTTAGATGTTTCAGGACACACCGTACACTTCTCCAGAGTGGCTGTTGGCAATTTACATCCCGCCCATCAGCGTAGCCAGGCTCCCGTTTCTCCATGGCCTGTCCTGCATTTCTGGGTTTGACACTTTATTCAGCATGGCCCTTTTGACCGATGGGAAGCGAGACTTCTTTGTAGCGCTGATTTGCCTTTCCAGGTTGCTTGGTTGGCCAAAAAGGGCGTATGCGTTTTTTCCTGAATGTATTCAGGAAAAAACGCATACGCCCTTTTTGGCCAAGGGCATCATTGTCGAGGTTTTGCCGCTTTTCCTGTGCTTTAAAGGCGATTCGAATCTCCCTCCTGAAATCTGTTTCCTACAATTCTGCCTTGTTTCCAATCCTCTTCGTTGCCTTCCCTCAATATATTTGTGGACGAGAGTTATCACTTATAAGTCTGCAGGTTTGTGAATTGCAGTGCTCCTGAGCTCCATTTTTCAACTCGCTTTCTTGGGAGCTGGCCGCAAAAGCGCAGGATTGCTTCAGGCTGTATTCTGGTTCCGGGCGGCAGGCTGAGCCTGTGGTTAATTCTTCTTTCTGATGGGAAAGTGGAGTGACCTGTGCCTGTCCCAACACCTAGAGCTAGTCTCTCATTGGTTCCCACTCTTCCCGTTCATCCTCAGGACAAATTCCAACCTGTATGGAACAGGAGGTTAAAGGTGCTGATTCTCCAAGGAGGGAGATTGCTAGTAAAGCGGCTGGAATGGCGAACCCGAGCACAAGGAGATGAGAAATGAGGTGCGTTTTGGAAACCTTTCCCGATCACACGGTGTACCATCTTCTGGGTTTCTCATGCATGTTTTCGATGTAGGAAGATGCCCTTGAACCTGGAGATTTGGGACCCATGGGATGGATACCACGCAGTATTACTTGAAAGGGTCTGCGTTTCCTCACCCAACCTCACCAAACCTCTCAGCCCCAAGAGTGTCCACCCTTATGTCTCAATCAGCTGTGGGTCTAGATATGGTCAATCCAGGTGGCATCACAGCCCCTGAACGAATTTTGTAAGAATTTCTCTCTCTTTCACTGTCTTTGTTTCACGGGTTTTTAAAAGTAATTGATTTTTATAATGGGGTTTAGCTGCTTTTCACTGCTGTGTTTCTGCCGCTTTACACCCACTTGATTCACTTACAGAGAGATATTAATACATAGGTTTTAAGATTCTTACTAGTCAGATATATTCTTGGGCGGTGAATAGGGTTTGTTGAGTCCAATTCACTGAGCAAGGAGTAGGTCTTGTCTATTACCTATTGGGTTTATGGAACGGTATCTGAGCTAATTTGAAACCCTTGTTTTATGCATCACCCCACCTCACCTTTCCCGTTAAGCAGCCATAGTGTGTTTTCTAAACGTGTGACTCTGTTCCGTTTTGTAATTCAGTTCAAGGGTAGCGGTTTTTACATTCCCTCTATAAGTGATATCTTATGATAAGTGTCTTTTTCTATGTGACTTATTTCACTTAGAATCGTCGTACCTAAATCCACTCATCATTCTGCTACTAGCCTTATGACGTTGATTCCATGGCTGAGTGATATTCCATTGTACATAAGGACCACAACTTCTTTATCCATTTTTCTCTTTCCTGGGATATTTAAGGTGTAACGAAGTGGAGGTTCTTGTCAACAGAGCAGCCCTAAACTTTGGGGTGCCTGTGTCTTGCTGATTTTTAGTTTTCCCAATTTATACGCCCATGCGTGGAAGTGCCGTATGCTCTCTAAGCTGAGTTTCTTAGATGTTTCAGGACACACCGTACACTTCTCCAGAGTGGCTGTTGGCAATTTTCATCTCGCCCATCAGCGTAGCCAGGCTCCCGTTTCTCCATGGCCTGTCCTGCATTTCTGGGTTTGACACTTTATTCAGCATGGCCCTTTTGACCGATGGGAATCGAGACTTCTTTGTAGCGCTGATTTGCCTTTCCAGGTTGCTTGGTTGGCCAAAAAGGGCGTATTATTTTTTCCTGAATATATTCAGGAAAAAAGGCATACGCCCTTTTTGGCCAAGGGCATCATTGTCGAGGTTTTGCCGCTTTTCCTGTGCTTTAAAGGCGATTCGAATCTCCCTCCTGTAATCTGTTTCCTGCAATTCTGCCTTGCTTTCAAATCCTCTTGGTTGCCTTCCCTCAATATATTTGTGGACGAGAGTTATCATTTATAAGTCTGCAGGTTTGTGAAATGAAGTGCCCCTGAGCTCCGTTTTTCAACTCGCTTTCTTGGGAGCTGGCTGCAAAAACGCAGGATTGCTTCAGGCCCTATTCTGGTCCCGGGCGGCAGGCTGAGCCTGTGGTTAATTTTTCTTCCTGATTGGAAAGTAGAGTGACCTGTGCCTGTCCCAACACCTAGAGCTAGTCTCTCATTGGTTCCACCTCTTCCCGTTCATCCTCAGGACAAATTGCAACCTGTACAGAACAGGAGGTTAAAGGTGCTGATTCTCCAAGGAGGGAGATTGCTAGTAAAGCGGCTGGAATGGCGAAACCGAGCACAAGGAGATGAGAAATGAGGTGCGTTTTGGAAAACTTTCCCGATCTCACGGTGTCCCATCTTCTGGGTTTCTCATGCATGTTTTCGATGTAGGAAGATGCCCTTGAACCTGGAGATTTGGGACCCATGGGATGGGTACCACGCAGTATTACTTGAAAGGGTCTGCGTTTCCTCACCCAACCTCACCAAACCTCTCAGCCCCAAGAGTGTTCACCCTTATGTCTCAATCAGCTGTGGGTCTAAATATGGTCAATCCAGGTGGCATCACAGCCCCTGAACGAATTTTGTAAGAATTTCTCTCTCTTTCACTGTCTTTGTTTCACGGGTTTTTAAAAGTAATTGATTTTTATAATGGGGTTTAGCTGCTTTTCACTGCTGTGTTTCTGCCGCTTTACACCCACTTGACTCACTTACAGAGAGATATCAATACGTAGCTTTTAAGATTCTTACTAGTCAGATATATTCTTGGGCGGTGAATAGGGGGTGTTGAGTCCAATTCACTGAGCAAGGAGTAGGTCTTGTCTATTACATATTGGGTTTATGGAACGGTATCTGAGCTAATTTGAAACCCTTGTTTTATGCATCACCCCACCTCACCTTTCCCGTTAAGCAGCCATAGTGTGTTTTCTAAACGTGTGACTCTGTTCTGTTTTGCAATTCAGTTCAAGGGTAGCGGTTTTTACATACCCTCTATAAGTGATATCTTATGATAAGTGTCTTTTTCTGTGTGACTTATTTCACTTAGAATCGTCGTACCTAAATCCACTCATCATGCTGCTACTAGCCTTATGACGTTGATTTCATGGCTGAGTGATATTCCATTGTACATAAGGACCACAACTGCTTTATCCATTTTTCTCTTTCCTGGGATATTTAAGGTGTAACGAAGTGGAGGTTCTTGTCAACAGAGCAGCCCTAAACTTTGGGGTGCCTGTGTCTTGCTGATTTTTAGTTTTCCCAATTTATACGCCCATGAGTGGAAGTGCCCTATGCTCTCTAAGCTGAGTTTCTTAGATGTTTCAGGACACACCGTACACTTCTCCAGAGTGGCTGTTGGCAATTTACATCCCGCCCATCAGCGTAGCCAGGCTCCCGTTTCTCCATGGCCTGTCCTGCATTTCTGGGTTTGACACGTTATTCAGCATGGCCCTTTTGACCGATGGGAATCGAGACTTCTTTGTATCGCTGATTTGCCTTTCCAGGTTGCTTGGTTGGCCAAAAAGGGCGTATTAGTTTTTTCCTGAATATATTCAGGAAAAAAGGCATACACCCTTTTTGGCCAAGGGCATCATTGTCGAGGTTTTGCCGCTTTTCCTGTGCTTTAAAGGCGATTCGAATCTCCCTCCTGGAATCTGTTTCCTGCAATTCTGCCTTGCTTTCAAATCCTCTTCGTTGCCTCCCCTCAATATATTTGTGGACGAGAGTTATCATTTATAAGTCTGCAGGTTTGTGAATTGTAGTGACCCTGAGCTCCATTTTTCAACTCGCTTTATTGGGAGCTGGCCGCAAAAGCGCAGGATTGCTTCAGGCTGTATTCTGGTTCCGGGCGGCAGGCTGAGCCTGTGGTTAATTCTTCTTTCTGATGGAAAGTGGAGTGACCTGTGCCTGTCCCAACACCTAGAGCTAGTCTCTCATTGGTTCCCACTCTTCCCGTTCATCCTCAGGACAAATTCCAACCTGTATGGAACAGGAGGTTAAAGGTGCTGATTCTCCAAGGAGGGAGATTGCTAGTAAAGCGGCTGGAATGGCGAACCCGAGCACAAGGAGATGAGAAATGAGGTGCGTTTTGGAAACCTTTCCCGATCACACGGTGTACCATCTTCTGGGTTTCTCATGCATGTTTTCGATGTAGGAAGATGCCCTTGAACCTGGAGATTTGGGACCCATGGGATGGGTACCACGCAGTGTTACTTGAAAGGGTCTGCGTTTCCTCACCCAACCTCACCAAACCTCTCAGCCCCAAGAGTGTCCACCCTTATGTCTCAATCAGCTGTGGGTCTAGATATGGTCAATCCAGGTGGCATCACAGCCCCTGAACGAATTTTGTAAGAATTTTTCTCTCTTTCACTGTCTTTGTTTCACGGGTTTTTAAAAGTAATTGATTTTTATAATGGGGTTTAGCTGCTTTTCACTGCTGTGTTTCTGCCGCTTTACACCCACTTGACTCACTTACAGAGAGATATCAATACGTAGCTTTTAAGATTCTTACTAGTCAGATATATTCTTGGGCGGTGAATAGGGGGTGTTGAGTCCAATTCACTGAGCAAGGAGTAGGTCTTGTCTATTACATATTGGGTTTATGGAACGGTATCTGAGCTAATTTGAAACCCTTGTTTTATGCATCACCCCACCTCACCTTTCCCGTTAAGCAGCCATAGTTTGTTTTCTAAACGTGTGACTCTGTTCTGTTTTGCAATTCAGTTCAAGGGTAGCGGTTTTTACATTCCCTCTATAAGTGATATCTTATGATAAGTGTCTTTTTCTGTGTGACTTATTTCACTTAGAATCGTCGTACATAAATCCACTCATCATGCTGCTACTAGCCTTATGACGTTGATTTCATGGCTGAGTGATATTCCATTGTACATAAGGACCACAACTGCTTTATCCATTTTTCTCTTTCCTGGGATATTTAAGGTGTAACGAAGTGGAGGTTCTTGTCAACAGAGCAGCCCTAAACTTTGGGGTGCCTGTGTCTTTCTGATTTTTAGTTTTCCCAATTTATACGCCCATGAGTGGAAGTTCCCTATGCTCTCTAAGCTGAGTTTCTTAGATGTTTCAGGACACACCGTACACTTCTCCAGAGTGGCTGTTGGCAATTTACATCCCGCCCATCAGCGTAGCCAGGCTCCCGTTTCTCCATGGCCTGTCCTGCATTTCTGGGTTTGACACGTTATTCAGCATGGCCCTTTTGACCGATGGGAATCGAGCCTTCTTTGTAGCGCTGATTTGCCTTTCCAGGTTGCTTGGTTGGCCAAAAAGGGCGTATTAGTTTTTTCCGGAATATATTCAGGAAAAAAGGCATACGCCCTTTTTGGCCAAGGGCATCATTGTCGAGGTTTTGCCGCTTTTCCTGTGCTTTAAAGGCGTTTCAAATCTCCCTCCTGAAATCTGTTTCCTGCAATTCTGCCTTGCTTTCCAATCCTCTTCGTTGCCTTCCCTCAATATATTTGTGGACGAGAGTTATCATTTATAAGTCTGCAGGTTTGTGAATTGAAGTGCCCCTGAGCTCCATTTTTCAACTCGCTTTCTTGGGAGCTGGCCGCAAAAGCGCAGGATTGCTTCAGGCCCTATTCTGGGCCCGGGCGGCAGGCTGAGCCTGTGGTTAATTCTTCTTCCTGATGTGAAAATAGAGTGACCTGTGCCTGTTCCAACACCTAGAGCTAGTCTCTCATTGGTTCCCCCTCTTCCCGTTCATCCTCAGGACAAATTGCAACCTGTACGGAACAGGAGGTTAAAGCTGCTGATTCTCCAAGGAGGGAGATTGCTAGTAAAGCGGCTGGAATGGCGAACCCGAGCACAAGGAGATGAGAAATGAGGTGCGTTTTGGAAACCTTTCCCGATCACACGGTGTACCATCTTCTGGGTTTCTCATGCATGTTTTCGATGTAGGAAGATGCCCTTGAACCTGGAGATTTGGGACCCATGGGATGGGTACCACGCAGTATTACTTGAAAGGGTCTGCGTTTCCTCACCCAACCTCACCAAACCTCTCAGCACCAAGAGTGTCCACCCTTATGTCTCAATCAGCTGTGGGTCTAGATATGGTCAATCCAGGTGGCATCACAGCCCCTGAACGAATTTTGTAAGAATTTCTCTCTCTTTCACTGTCTTTGTTTCACGGGTTTTTAAAAGTAATTGATTTTTATAATGGGGTTTAGCTGCTTTTCACTGCTGTGTTTCTGCCGCTTTACACCCACTTGACTCACTTACAGAGAGATATCAATACATAGCCTTTAAGATTCTTACTAGTCAGATATATTCTTGGGCGGTGAATAGGGGGTGTTGAGTCCAATTCACTGAGCAAGGAGTAGGTCTTGTCTATTACATATTGGGTTTATGGAACGGTATCTGAGCTAATTTGAAACCCTTGTTTTATGCATCACCCCACCTCACCTTTCCCGTTAAGCAGCCATAGTGTGTTTTCTAAACGTGGGACTCTGTTCTGTTTTGTAATTCAGTTCAAGGGTAGCGGTTTTTACATTCCCTCTATAAGTGATATCTTATGATAAGTGTCTTTTTCTGTGTGACTTATTTCACTTAGAATCGTCGTACCTAAATCCACTCATCATGCTGCTACTAGCCTTATGACGTTGATTTCATGGCTGAGTGATTTTCCATTGTACATAAGGACCACAACTTCTTTATCCATTTTTCTCTTTCCTGGGATATTTAAGGTGTAACGAAGTGGAGGTTCTTGTCAACAGAGCAGCCCTAAACTTTGGGGTGCCTGTGTCTTGCTGATTTTTAGTTTTCCCAATTTATACGCCCATGAGTGGAAGTGCCCTATGCTCTCTAAGCTGAGTTTCTTAGATGTTTCAGGACACACCGTACACTTCTCCAGGGTGACTGTTGGCAATTTTCATCTCGCCCATCAGCGTAGCCAGGCTCCCGTTTCTCCATGGCCTGTCCTGCATTTCTGGTTTTGACACTTTATTCAGCATGGCCCTTTTGACCGATGGGAAGCGAGACTTCTTTGTAGCGCTGATTTGCCTTTCCAGGTTGCTTGGTTGGCCAAAAAGGGCGTATGCGTTTTTTCCTGAATGTATTCAGGAAAAAACGCATACGCCCTTTTTGGCCAAGGGCATCATTGTCGAGGTTTTGCCGCTTTTCCTGTGCTTTAAAGGCGATTCGAATCTCCCTCCTGAAATCTGTTTCCTACAATTCTGCCTTGCTTTCCAATCCTCTTCGTTGCATTCCCTCAATATATTTGTGGATGAGAGTTATCACTTATAAGTCTGCAGGTTTGTGAATTGCAGTGCTCCTGAGCTCCATTTTTCAACTCGCTTTCTTGGAAGCTGGCCGCAAAAGCGCAGGATTGCTTCAGGCCCTATTCTGGTTCCGGGCGGCAGGCTGAGCCTGTGGTTAATTCTTCTTCCTGATGGGAAATTAGAGTGACCTGTGCCTGTCCCAACACCTAGAGCTAGTCTCTCATCGGTTCCCCCTCTTCCCGTTCATCCTCAGGACAAATTGCAACCTGTACGGAACAGGAGGTTAAAGGTGCTGATTCTCCAAGGAGGGAGATTGCTAGTAAAGCGGCTGGAATGGCGAACCCGAGCACAAGGAGATGAGAAATGAGGTGCGTTTTGGAAACCTTTCCCGATCACACGGTGTACCATCTTCTGGGTTCCTCATGCATGTTTTCGATGTAGGAAGATGCCCTTGAACCTGGAGATTTGGGACCCATGGGATGGATACCACGCAGTATTACTTTAAAGGGTCTGCGTTTCCTCACCCAACCTCACCAAACCTCTCAGCCCCAAGAGTGTCCACCCTTATGTCTCAATCAGCTGTGGGTCTAGATATGGTCAATACAGGTGGCATCACAGCCCCTGAACGAATTTTGTAAGAATTTCTCTCTCTTTCACTGTCTTTGTTTCACGGGTTTTTAAAAGTAATTGATTTTTACAATGGGGTTTAGCTGCTTTTCACTGCTGTGTTTCTGCCGCTTTACACCCACTTGACTCACTTACAGAGAGATATCAATACATAGGTTTTAAGATTCTTACTAGTCAGATATATTCTTGGGCGGTGAATAGGGGGTGTTGAGTCCAATTCACTGAGCAAGGAGTAGGTCTTGTCTATTACCTATTGGGTTTATGGAACGGTATCTGAGCTAATTTGAAACCCTTGTTTTATGCATCACCCCACCTCACCTTTCCCGTTAAGCAGCCATAGTGTGTTTTCTAAACGTGTGACTCTGTTCTGTTTTGCAATTCAGTTCAAGGATAGCGGTTTTTACATTCCCTCTATAAGTGATATCTTATGATAAGTGTCTTTTTCTATGTGACTTATTTCACTTAGAATCGTCGTACCTAAATCCACTCATCATGCTGCTACTAGCCTTATGACGTTGATTTCATGGCTGAGTGATTTTCCATTGTACATAAGGACCACAACTTCTTTATCCATTTTTCTCTTTCCTGGGATATTTAAGGTGTAACGAAGTGGAGGTTCTTGTCAACAGAGCAGCCCTAAACTTTGGGGTGCCTGTGTCTTGCTGATTTTTAGTTTTCCCAATTTATACGCCCATGAGTGGAAGTGCCCTATGCTCTCTAAGCTGAGTTTCTTAGATGTTTCAGGACACACCGTACACTTCTCCAGAGTGGCTGTTGGCAATTTTCATCTCGCCCATCAGCGTAGCCAGGCTCCCGCTTCTCCATGGCCTGTCCTGCATTTCTGGTTTTGACACTTTATTCAGCATGGCCCTTTTGACCGAAGGGAAGCGAGACTTCTTTGTAGCGCTGATTTGCCTTTCCAGGTTGCTTGGTTGGCCAAAAAGGGCGTATGCGTTTTTTCCTGAATGTATTCAGGAAAAAACGCATACGCCCTTTTTGGCCAAGGGCATCATTGTCGAGGTTTTGCCGCTTTTCCTGTGCTTTAAAGGCGATTCGAATCTCCCTCCTGAAATCTGTTTCCTACAATTCTGCCTTGCTTTCCAATCCTCTTCGTTGCATTCCCTCAATATATTTGTGGACGAGAGTTATCACTTATAAGTCTGCAGGTTTGTGAATTGCAGTGCTCCTGAGCTCCATTTTTCAACTCGCTTTCTTGGGAGCTGGCCGCAAAAGCGCAGGATTGCTTCAGGCCCTATTCTGGTTCCGGGCGGCAGGCTGAGCCTGTGGTTAATTCTTCTTCCTGATGGGAAAGTAGAGTGACCTGTGCCTGTCCCAACACCTAGAGCTAGTCTCTCATTGGTTCCCCCTCTTCCCGTTCATCCTCAGGACAAATTGCAACCTGTACGGAACAGGAGGTTAAAGGTGCTGATTCTCCAAGGAGGGAGATTGCTAGTAAAGCGGCTGGAATGGCGAACCCGAGCACAAGGAGATGAGAAATGAGGTGCGTTTTGGAAACCTTTCCCGATCACACGGTGTACCATCTTCTGGGTTTCTCATGCATGTTTTCGATGTAGGAAGATGCCCTTGAACCTGGAGATTTGGGACCCATGGGATGGATACCACGCAGTATTACTTTAAAGGGTCTGCGTTTCCTCACCCAACCTCACCAAACCTCTCAGCCCCAAGAGTGTCCACCCTTATGTCTCAATCAGCTGTGGGTCTAGATATGGTCAATACAGGTGGCATCACAGCCCCTGAACGAATTTTGTAAGAATTTCTCTCTCTTTCACTGTCTTTGTTTCACGGGTTTTTAAAAGTAATTGATTTTTATAATGGGGTTTAGCTGCTTTTCACTGCTGTGTTTCTGCCGCTTTACACCCACTTGACTCACTTACAGAGAGATATCAATACATAGGTTTTAAGATTCTTACTAGTCAGATATATTCTTGGGCGGTGAATAGGGGGTGTTGAGTCCAATTCACTGAGCAAGGAGTAGGTCTTGTCTATTACCTATTGGGTTTATGGAACGGTATCTGAGCTAATTTGAAACCCTTGTTTTATGCATCACCCCACCTCACCTTTCCCGTTAAGCAGCCATAGTGTGTTTTCTAAACGTGTTACTGTGTTCTGTTTTGCAATTCAGTTCAAGGATAGCGGTTTTTACATTCCCTCTATAAGTGATATCTTATGATAAGTGTCTTTTTCTATGTGACTTATTTCACTTAGAATCGTCGTACCTAAATCCACTCATCATGCTGCTACTAGCCTTATGACGTTGATTTCATGGCTGAGTGATTTTCCATTGTACATAAGGACCACAAATTCTTTATCCATTTTTCTCTTTCCTGGGATATTTAAGGTGTAACGAAGTGGAGGTTCTTGTCAACAGAGCAGCCCTAAACTTTGGGGTGCCTGTGTCTTGCTGATTTTTAGTTTTCCCAATTTATACGCCCATGAGTGGAAGTGCCCTATGCTCTCTAAGCTGAGTTTCTTAGATGTTTCAGGACACACCGTACACTTCTCCAGAGTGGCTGTTGGCAATTTTCATCTCGCCCATCAGCGTAGCCAGGCTCCCGCTTCTCCATGGCCTGTCCTGCATTTCTGGTTTTGACACTTTATTCAGCATGGCCCTTTTGACCGAAGGGAAGCGAGACTTCTTTGTAGCGCTGATTTGCCTTTCCAGGTTGCTTGGTTGGCCAAAAAGGGCGTATGCGTTTTTTCCTGAATGTATTCAGGAAAAAACGCATACGCCCTTTTTGGCCAAGGGCATCATTGTCGAGGTTTTGCCGCTTTTCCTGTGCTTTAAAGGCGATTCGAATCTCCCTCCTGAAATCTGTTTCCTACAATTCTGCCTTGCTTTCCAATCCTCTTCGTTGCATTCCCTCAATATATTTGTGGACGAGAGTTATCACTTATAAGTCTGCAGGTTTGTGAATTGCAGTGCTCCTGAGCTCCATTTTTCAACTCGCTTTCTTGGGAGCTGGCCGCAAAAGCGCAGGATTGCTTCAGGCCCTATTCTGGTTCCGGGCGGCAGGCTGAGCCTGTGGTTAATTCTTCTTCCTGATGGGAAAGTAGAGTGACCTGTGCCTGTCCCAACACCTAGAGCTAGTCTCTCATTGGTTCCCCCTCTTCCCGTTCATCCTCAGGACAAATTGCAACCTGTACGGAACAGGAGGTTAAAGGTGCTGATTCTCCAAGGAGGGAGATTGCTAGTAAAGCGGCTGGAATGGCGAACCCGAGCACAAGGAGATGAGAAATGAGGTGCGTTTTGGAAACCTTTCCCGATCACACGGTGTACCATCTTCTGGGTTTCTCATGCATGTTTTCGATGTAGGAAGATGCCCTTGAACCTGGAGATTTGGGACCCATGGGATGGATACCACGCAGTATTACTTTAAAGGGTCTGCGTTTCCTCACCCAACCTCACCAAACCTCTCAGCCCCAAGAGTGTCCACCCTTATGTCTCAATCAGCTGTGGGTCTAGATATGGTCAATACAGGTGGCATCACAGCCCCTGAACGAATTTTGTAAGAATTTCTCTCTCTTTCACTGTCTTTGTTTCACGGGTTTTTAAAAGTAATTGATTTTTATAATGGGGTTTAGCTGCTTTTCACTGCTGTGTTTCTGCCGCTTTACACCCACTTGACTCACTTACAGAGAGATATCAATACATAGGTTTTAAGATTCTTACTAGTCAGATATATTCTTGGGCGGTGAATAGGGGGTGTTGAGTCCAATTCACTGAGCAAGGAGTAGGTCTTGTCTATTACCTATTGGGTTTATGGAACGGTATCTGAGCTAATTTGAAACCCTTGTTTTATGCATCACCCCACCTCACCTTTCCCGTTAAGCAGCCATAGTGTGTTTTCTAAACGTGTTACTGTGTTCTGTTTTGCAATTCAGTTCAAGGATAGCGGTTTTTACATTCCCTCTATAAGTGATATCTTATGATAAGTGTCTTTTTCTATGTGACTTATTTCACTTAGAATCGTCGTACCTAAATCCACTCATCATGCTGCTACTAGCCTTATGACGTTGATTTCATGGCTGAGTGATTTTCCATTGTACATAAGGACCACAACTTCTTTATCCATTTTTCTCTTTCCTGGGATATTTAAGGTGTAACGAAGTGGAGGTTCTTGTCAACAGAGCAGCCCTAAACTTTGGGGTGCCTGTGTCTTGCTGATTTTTAGTTTTCCCAATTTATACGCCCATGAGTGGAAGTGCCCTATGCTCTCTAAGCTGAGTTTCTTAGATGTTTCAGGACACACCGTACACTTCTCCAGAGTGGCTGTTGGCAATTTTCATCTCGCCCATCAGCGTAGCCAGGCTCCCGCTTCTCCATGGCCTGTCCTGCATTTCTGGTTTTGACACTTTATTCAGCATGGCCCTTTTGACCGAAGGGAAGCGAGACTTCTTTGTAGCGCTGATTTGCCTTTCCAGGTTGCTTGGTTGGCCAAAAAGGGCGTATGCGTTTTTTCCTGAATGTATTCAGGAAAAAACGCATACGCCCTTTTTGGCCAAGGGCATCATTGTCGAGGTTTTGCCGCTTTTCCTGTGCTTTAAAGGCGATTCGAATCTCCCTCCTGAAATCTGTTTCCTACAATTCTGCCTTGCTTTCCAATCCTCTTCGTTGCATTCCCTCAATATATTTGTGGACGAGAGTTATCACTTATAAGTCTGCAGGTTTGTGAATTGCAGTGCTCCTGAGCTCCATTTTTCAACTCGCTTTCTTGGGAGCTGGCCGCAAAAGCGCAGGATTGCTTCAGGCCCTATTCTGGTTCCGGGCGGCAGGCTGAGCCTGTGGTTAATTCTTCTTCCTGATGGGAAAGTAGAGTGACCTGTGCCTGTCCCAACACCTAGAGCTAGTCTCTCATTGGTTCCCCCTCTTCCCGTTCATCCTCAGGACAAATTGCAACCTGTACGGAACAGGAGGTTAAAGGTGCTGATTCTCCAAGGAGGGAGATTGCTAGTAAAGCGGCTGGAATAGCGAACCCGAGCACAAGGAGATGAGAAATGAGGTGCGTTTTGGAAACCTTTCCCGATCACACGGTGTACCATCTTCTGGGTTTCTCATGCATGTTTTCGATGTAGGAAGATGCCCTTGAACCTGGAGATTTGGGACCCATGGGATGGATACCACGCAGTATTACTTTAAAGGGTCTGCGTTTCCTCACCCAACCTCACCAAACCTCTCAGCCCCAAGAGTGTCCACCCTTATGTCTCAATCAGCTGTGGGTCTAGATATGGTCAATACAGGTGGCATCACAGCCCCTGAACGAATTTTGTAAGAATTTCTCTCTCTTTCACTGTCTTTGTTTCACGGGTTTTTAAAAGTAATTGATTTTTATAATGGGGTTTAGCTGCTTTTCACTGCTGTGTTTCTGCCGCTTTACACCCACTTGACTCACTTACAGAGAGATATCAATACATAGGTTTTAAGATTCTTACTAGTCAGATATATTCTTGGGCGGTGAATAGGGGGTGTTGAGTCCAATTCACTGAGCAAGGAGTAGGTCTTGTCTATTACCTATTGGGTTTATGGAACGGTATCTGAGCTAATTTGAAACCCTTGTTTTATGCATCACCCCACCTCACCTTTCCCGTTAAGCAGCCATAGTGTGTTTTCTAAACGTGTTACTGTGTTCTGTTTTGCAATTCAGTTCAAGGATAGCGGTTTTTACATTCCCTCTATAAGTGATATCTTATGATAAGTGTCTTTTTCTATGTGACTTATTTCACTTAGAATCGTCGTACCTAAATCCACTCATCATGCTGCTACTAGCCTTATGACGTTGATTTCATGGCTGAGTGATTTTCCATTGTACATAAGGACCACAACTTCTTTATCCATTTTTCTCTTTCCTGGGATATTTAAGGTGTAACGAAGTGGAGGTTCTTGTCAACAGAGCAGCCCTAAACTTTGGGGTGCCTGTGTCTTGCTGATTTTTAGTTTTCCCAATTTATACGCCCATGAGTGGAAGTGCCCTATGCTCTCTAAGCTGAGATTCTTAGATGTTTCAGGACACACCGTACACTACTCCAGAGTGGCTGTTGGCAATTTACATCCCGCCCATCAGCGTAGCCAGGCTCCCGTTTCTCCATGGCCTGTCCTGCATTTCTGGGTTTGACACTTTATTCAGCATGGCCCTTTTGACCGATGGGAATCGAGACTTCTTTGTAGCGCTGATTTGCTTTTCCAGGTTGCTTGGTTGGCCAAAAAGGGCGTATGCGTTTTTTCCTGAATATATTCAGGAAAAAACGCATACGCCCTTTTTGGCCAAGGGCATCATTGTCGAGGTTTTGCCGCTTTTCCTGTGCTTTAAAGGCGATTCGAATCTCCCTCCTGTAATCTGTTTCCTGCAATTCTGCCTTGCTTTCAAATCCTCTTGGTTGCCTTTCCTCAATATATTTGTGGACGAGAGTTATCATTTATAAGTCTGCAGGTTTGTGAATTGAAGTGCCCCTGAGCTCCGTTTTTCAACTCGCTTTCTTGGGAGCTGGCTGCAAAAGCGCAGGATTGCTTCAGGCCCTATTCTGGTCCAGGGCGGCAGGCTGAGCCTGTGGTTAATTTTTCTTCCTGATTGGAAAGTAGAGTGACCTGTGCCTGTCCCAACACCTAGAGCTAGTCTCTCATTGATTCCACCTCTTCCCGTTCATCCTCAGGACAAATTGCAACCTGTACAGAACAGAAGGTTAAAGGTGCTGATTCTCCAAGGAGGGAGATTGCTAGTAAAGCGGCTGGAATGGCGAAACCGAGCACAAGGAGATGAGAAATGAGGTGCGTTTTGGAAAACTTTCCCAATCTCACGGTGTACCATCTTCTGGGTTTCTCATGCATGTTTTCGATGTAGGAAGATGCCCTTGAACCTGGAGATTTGGGACCCATGGGATGGGTACCACGCAGTATTACTTGAAAGGGTCTGCGTTTCCTCTCCCAACTTCACCAAACCTCTCAGCACCAAGAGTGTCCACCCTTATGTCTCAATCAGCTGTGGGTCTAGATATGGTCAATCCAGGTGGCATCAGAGCCCCTGAACGAATTTTGTAAGAATTTCTCTCTCTTTCACTGTCTTTGTTTCACGGGTTTTTAAAAGTAATTGATTTTTATAATGGGGTTTAGCTGCTTTTCACTGCTGTGTTTCTGCCGCTTTACACCCACTTGACTCACTTACAGAGAGATATCAATACGTAGCTTTTAAGATTCTTACTAGTCAGATATATTCTTGGGCGGTGAATAGGGGGTGTTGAGTCCAATTCACTGAGCAAGGAGTAGGTCTTGTCTATTACCTATTGGGTTTATGGAACGGTATCTGAGCTAATTTGAAACCCTTGTTTTATGCATCACCCCACCTCACCTTTCCCGTTAAGCAGCCATAGTGTGTTTTCTAAACGTGTGACTCTGTTCTGTTTTGCAATTCAGTTCAAGGGTAGCGGTTTTTACATTCCCTCTATAAGTGATATCTTATGATAAGTGTCTTTTTCTGTGTGACTTATTTCACTTAGAATCGTCGTACCTAAATCCACTCATCATGCTGCTACTAGCCTTATGACGTTGATTTCATGGCTGAGTGATATTCCATTGTACATAAGGACCACAACTGCTTTATCCATTTTTCTCTTTCCTGGGATATATAAGGTGTAACGAAGTGGAGGTTCTTGTCAACAGAGCAGCCTTAAACTTTGGGGTGCCTGTGTCTTGCTGATTTTTAGTTTTCCCAATTTATACGCCCATGAGTGGAAGTGCCCTATGCTCTCTAAGCTGAGTTTCTTAGATGTTTCAGGACACACCGTACACTTCTCCAGAGTGGCTGTTGGCAATTTACATCCCGCCCATCAGCGTAGCCAGGCTCCCGTTTCTCCATGGCCTGTCCTGCATTTCTGGGTTTGACACGTTATTCAGCATGGCCCTTTTGACCGATGGGAAGCGAGACTTCTTTGTAGCGCTGATTTGCCTTTCCAGGTTGCTTGGTTGGCCAAAAAGGGCGTATGCTTTTTTTCCTGAATATATTCAGGAAAAAACGCATACGCCCTTTTTGGCCAAGGGCATCATTGTCGAGGTTTTGCCGCTTTTCCTGTGCTTTAAAGGCGATTCGAATCTCCCTCCTGAAATCTGTTTCCTGCAATTCTGCCTTGCTTTCAAATCCTCTTCGTTGCCTTCCCTCAATATATTTGTGGACGAGAGTTATCATTTATAAGTCTGCAGGTTTGTGAATTGAAGTGCCCCTGAGCTCCATTTTTCAACTCGCTTTCTTGGGAGCTGGCCGCAAAAGCGCAGGATTGCTTCAAGCCCTATTCTGGGCCCGGGCGGCAGGCTGAGCCTGTGGTTAATTCTTCTTCCTGATGTGAAAATAGAGTGACCTGTGCCTGTCCCAACACCTAGAGCTAGTCTCTCATTGGTTCCCCCTCTTCCCGTTCATCCTCAGGACAAATTGCAACTTGTACGGAACAGGAGGTTAAAGGTGCTGATTCTCCAAGGAGGGAGATTGCTAGTAAAGCGGCTGGAATGGCGAACCCGAGCACAAGGAGATGAGAAATGAGGTGCGTTTTGGAAACCTTTCCCGATCACACGGTGTACCATCTTCTGGGTTTCTCATGCATGTTTTCGATGTAGGAAGATGCCCTTGAACCTAGAGATTTGGGACCCATTTGATGGGTACCACGCAGTATTACTTGAAAGGGTCTGCGTTTCCTCACCCAACCTCACCAAACCTCTCAGCACCAAGAGTGTCCACCCTTATGTCTCAATCAGCTGTGGGTCTAGATATGCTCAATCCAGGTGGCATCACAGCCCCTGAACGAATTTTGTAAGAATTTCTCTCTCTTTCACTGTCTTTGTTTCACGGGTTTTTAAAAGTAATTGATTTTTATAATGGGGTTTAGCTGCTTTTCACTGCTGTGTTTCTGCCGCTTTACACCCACTTGACTCACTTACAGAGAGATATCAATACATAGCCTTTAAGATTCTTACTAGTCAGATATATTCTTGGGCGGTGAATAGGGGGTGTTGAGTCCAATTCACTGAGCAAGGAGTAGGTCTTGTCTATTACATATTGGGTTTATGGAACGGTATCTGAGCTAATTTGAAACCCTTGTTTTATGCATCACCCCACCTCACCTTTCCCGTTAAGCAGCCATAGTGTGTTTTCTAAACGTGTGACTCTGTTCTGTTTTGCAATTCAGTTCAAGGGTAGCGGTTTTTACATTCCCTCTATAAGTGATATCTTATGTTAAGTGTCTTTTCCTGTGTGACTTATTTCACTTAGAATCGTCGTACCTAAATCCACTCATCATGCTGCTACTAGCCTTATGACGTTGATTCCATGGCTGAGTGATATTCCATTGTACATAAGGACCACAACTTCTTTATCCATTTTTATCTTTCCTGGGATATTTAAGGTGTAACGAAGTGGAGCTTCTTGTCAACAGAGCAGCCCTAAACTTTGGGGTGCCTGTGTCTTGCTCATTTTTAGTTTTCCCAATTTATACGCCCATGCGTGGAAGTGCCCTATGCTCTCTAAGCTGAGTTTCTTAGATGTTTCAGGACACACCGTACACTTCTCCAGAGTGGCTGTTGGCAATTTACATCCCGCCCATCAGCGTAGCCAGGCTCCCGTTTCTCCATGGCCTGTCCTGCATTTCTGGGTTTGACACTTTTTTCAGCATGGCCCTTTTGACCGATGGGAATCGAGACTTCTTTGTAGCGCTGATTTGCCTTTCCAGGTTGCTTGGTTGGCCAAAAAGGGCGTATGCGTTTTTTCCTGAATATATTCAGGAAAAAACGCATACGCCCTTTTTGGCCAAGGGCATCATTGTCGAGGTTTTGCCGCTTTTCCTGTGCTTTAAAGGCGATTCGAATCTCCCTCCTGTAATCTGTTTCCTGCAATTCTGCCTTGCTTTCAAATCCTCTTGGTTGCCTTCCCTCAATATATTTGTGGACGAGAGTTATCATTTATAAGTCTGCAGGTTTGTGAATTGAAGTGCCCGTGAGCTCCGTTTTTCAACTCGCTTTCTTGGGAGCTGGCTGCAAAAGCGCAGGATTGCTTCAGGCTCTATTCTGGTCCCGGGCGGCAGGCTGAGCCTGTGGTTAATTTTTCTTCCTGATTGGAAAGTAGAGTGACCTGTGCCTGTCCCAACACCTAGAGCTAGTCTCTCATTGGTTCCCCCTCTTCCCGTTCATCCTCAGGACAAATTGCAACCTGTACAGAACAGGAGGTTAAAGGTGCTGATTCTCCAAGGAGGGAGATTGCTAGTAAAGCGGCTGGAATGGCGAACCCGAGCACAAGGAGATGAGAAATGTGGTGCGTTTTGGAAAACTTTCCCGATCTCACGGTGTACCATCTTCTGGGTTTCTCATGCATGTTTTCGATGTAGGAAGATGCCCTTGAACCTGGAGATTTGGGACCCATGGGATGGGTACCACGCAGTATTACTTGAAAGGGTCTGCGTTTCCTCACCCAACCTCACCAAACCTCTCAGCCCCAAGAGTGTCCACCCTTATGTCTCAATCAGCTGTGGGTCTAGATATGGTCAATCCAGGTGGCATCACAGCCCCTGAACGAATTTTGTAAGAATTTCTCTCTCTTTCACTGTCTTTGTTTCACGGGTTTTTAAAAGTAATTGATTTTTATAATGGGGTTTAGCTGCTTTTCACTGCTGTGTTTCTGCCGCTTTACACCCACTTGACTCACTTACAGAGAGATAACAATACGTAGCTTTTAAGATTCTTACTAGTCAGATATATTCTTGGGCGGTGAATAGGGGGTGTTGAGTCCAATTCACTGAGCAAGGAGTAGGTCTTGTCTATTACATATTGGGTTTATGGAACGGTATCTGAGCTAATTTGAAACCCTTGTTTTATGCATCACCCCACCTCACCTTTCCCGTTAAGCAGCCATAGTGTGTTTTCTAAACGTGTGACTCTGTTCTGTTTTGCAATTCAGTTCAAGGATAGCGGTTTTTACATTCCCTCTATAAGTGATATCTTATGATAAGTGTCTTTTTCTATGTGACTTATTTCACTTAGAATCGTCGTACCTAAATCCACTCATCATGCTGCTACTAGCCTTATGACGTTGATTTCATGGCTGAGTGATTTTCCATTGTACATAAGGACCACAACTTCTTTATCCATTTTTCTCTTTCCTGGGATATTTAAGGTGTAACGAAATGGAGGTTCTTGTCAACAGAGCAGCCCTAAACTTTGGGATGCCTGTGTCTTGCTGATTTTTAGTTTTCCCAATTTATACGCCCATGAGTGGAAGTGCCCTATGCTCTCTAAGCTGAGTTTCTTAGATGTTTCAGGACACACCGTACACTTCTCCAGAGTGGCTGTTGGCAATTTTCATCTCGCCCATCAGCGTAGCCAGGCTCCCGTTTCTCCATGGCCTGTCCTGCATTTCTGGTTTTGACACTTTATTCAGCATGGCCCTTTTGACCGATGGGAAGCGAGACTTCTTTGTAGCGCTGATTTGCCTTTCCAGGTTGCTTGGTTGGCCAAAAAGGGCGTATGCGTTTTTTCCTGAATGTATTCAGGAAAAAACGCATACGCCCTTTTTGGCCAAGGGCATCATTGTCGAGGTTTTGCCGCTTTTCCTGAGCTTTAAAGGCGATTCGAATCTCCCTCCTGAAATCTGTTTCCTACAATTCCGCCTTGCTTTCCAATCCTCTTCGTTGCATTCCCTCAATATATTTGTGGACGAGAGTTATCACTTATAAGTCTGCAGGTTTGTGAATTGCAGTGCTCCTGAGCTCCATTTTTCAACTCGCTTTCTTGGGAGCTGGCGCAAAAGCGCAGGATTGCTTCAGGCCCTATTCTGGTTCCGGGCGGCAGGCTGAGCCTGTGGTTAATTCTTCTTCCTGATGGGAAAGTAGAGTGACCTGTGCCTGTCCCAACACCTAGAGCTAGTCTCTCATTGGTTCCACCTCTTCCCGTTCATCCTCAGGACAAATTGCAACCTGTACGGAACAGGAGGTTAAAGGTGCTGATTCTCCAAGGAGGGAGATTGCTAGTAAAGCGGCTGGAATGGCGAACCCGAGCACAAGGAGATGAGAAATGAGGTGCGTTTTGGAAACCTTTCCCGATCACACGGTGTACCATCTTCTGGGTTTCTCATGCATGTTTTCGATGTAGGAAGATGCCCTTGAACCTAGAGATTTGGGACCCATGGGATGGGTACCACGCAGTATTACTTGAAAGGGTCTGCGTTTCCTCACCCAACCTCACCAAACCTCTCAGCACCAAGAGTGTCCACCCTTATGTCTCAATCAGCTGTGGGTCTAGATATGCTCAATCCAGGTGGCATCACAGCCCCTGAACGAATTTTGTAAGAATTTCTCTCTCTTTCACTGTCTTTGTTTCACGGGTTTTTAAAAGTAATTGATTTTTATAATGGGGTTTAGCTGCTTTTCACTGCTGTGTTTCTGCCGCTTTACACCCACTTGACTCACTTACAGAGAGATATCAATATGTAGCTTTTAAGATTCTTACTAGTCAGATATATTCTTGGGCGGTGAATAGGGGGTGTTGAGTCCAATTCACTGAGCAAGGAGTAGGTCTTGTCTATTACATATTGGGTTTATGGAACGGTATCTGAGCTAATTTGAAACCCTTGTTTTATGCATCACCCCACCTCACCTTTCCCGTTAAGCAGCCATAGTGTGTTTTCTAAACGTGTGACTCTGTTCTGTTTTGCAATTCAGTTCAAGGGTAGCGGTTTTTACATTCCCTCTATAAGTGATATCTTATGATAAGTGTCTTTTTCTGTGTGACTTATTTCACTTAGAATCGTCGTACCTAAATCCACTCATCATGCTGCTACTAGCCTTATGACGTTGATTTCATGGCTGAGTGATATTCCATTGTACATAAGGACCACAACTTCTTTATCTATTTTTCTCTTTCCTGGGATATTTAAGGTGTAACGAAGTGGAGGTTCTTGTCAACAGAGCAGCCCTAAACTTTGGGGTGCCTGTGTCTTGCTGATTTTTAGTTTTCCCAATTTATACGCCCATGAGTGGAAGTGCCCTATGCTCTCTAAGCTGAGTTTCTTAGATGTTTCAGGACACACCGTACACTTCTCCAGAGTGGCTGTTGGCAATTTACATCCTGCCCATCAGCGTAGCCAGGCTCCCGTTTCTCCATGGCCTGTCCTGCATTTCTGGGTTTGAACGTTATTCAGCATGGCCCTTTTGACCGATGGGAAGCGAGACTTCTTTGTAGCGCTGATTTGCCTTTCCAGGTTGCTTGGTTGGCCAAAAAGGGCGTATGCTTTTTTTCCTGAATATATTCAGGAAAAAACGCATACGCCCTTTTTGGCCAAGGGCATCATTGTCGAGGTTTTGCCGCTTTTCCTGTGCTTTAAAGGCGATTCGAATCTCCCTCCTGAAATCTGTTTCCTGCAATTCTGCCTTGCTTTCAAATCCTCTTCGTTGCCTTCCCTCAATATATTTGTGGGCGAGAGTTATCATTTATAAGTCTGCAGGTTTGTGAATTGAAGTGCCCCTGAGCTCCATTTTTCAACTCGCTTTCTTGGGAGCTGGCCGCAAAAGCGCAGGATTGCTTCAGGCCCTATTCTGGGCCCGGGCGGCAGGCTGAGCCTGTGGTTAATTCTTCTTCCTGATATGAAAATAGAGTGACCTGTGCCTGTCCCAACACCTAGAGCTAGTCTCTCATTGGTTCCCCCTCTTCCCGTTCATCCTCAGGACAAATTGCAACCTGTACGGAACAGGAGGTTAAAGGTGCTGATTCTCCAAGGAGGGAGATTGCTAGTAAAGCGGCTGGAATGGCGAACCCGAGCACAAGGAGATGAGAAATGAGGTGCGTTTTGGAAACCTTTCCCGATCACACTGTGTACCATCTTCTGGGTTTCTCATGTATGTTTTCGATGTAGGAAGATGCCCTTGAACCTGGAGATTTGGGACTCATGGGATGGGTACCAAGCAGTATTACTTGAAAGGGTCTGCGTTTCCTCACCCAACTTCACCAAACCTCTCAGTACCAAGAGTGTCCACCCTTATGTCTCAATCAGCTGTGGGTCTAGATATGGTCAATCCAGGTGGCATCACAGCCCCTGAACGAATTTTGTAAGAATTTCTCTCTCTTTCACTGTCTTTGTTTCACGGGTTTTTAAAAGTAATTGATTTTTATAATGGGGTTTAGCTGCTTTTCACTGCTGTGTTTCTGCCGCTTTACACCCACTTGACTCACTTACAGAGAGATATCAATACATAGGTTTTAAGATTCTTACTAGTCAGATATATTCTTGGGCGGTGAATAGGGGGTGTTGATTCCAATTCACTGAGCAAGGAGTAGGTCTTGTCTATTACAGATTGGGTTTATGGAACGGTATCTGAGCTAATTTGAAACCCTTGTTTTATGCATCACCCCACCTCACCTTTCCCGTTAAGCAGCCATAGTGTGTTTTCTAAACGTGTGACTCTGTTCTGTTTTGCAATTCAGTTCAAGGGTAGCGGTTTTTACATTCCCTCTATAAGTGATATCTTATGATAAGTGTCTTTTTCTGTGTGACTTATTTCACTTAGAATCGTCGTACCTAAATCCACTCATCATGCTGCTACTAGCCTTATGACGTTGATTTCATGGCTGAGTGATATTCCATTGTACATAAGGACCACAACTGCTTTATACATTTTTCTCTTTCCTGGGATATTTAAGGTGTAACGAAGTGGCGGTTCTTGTCAACAGAGCAGCCCTAAACTTTGGGGTGCCTGTGTCTTGCTGATTTTTAGTTTTCCCAATTTATACGCCCATGAGTGGAAGTGCCCTATGCTCTCTAAGCTGAGTTTCTTAGATGTTTCAGGACACACCGTACACTTCTCCAGAGTGGCTGTTGGCAATTTTCATCTCGCCCATCAGCGTAGCCAGGCTCCCTTTTCTCCATGGCCTGTCCTGCATTTCTCGTTTTGACACTTTATTCAGCATGGCCCTTTTGACCGATGGGAAGCGAGACTTCTTTGTAGCGCTGATTTGCCTTTCCAGGTTGCTTGGTTGGCCAAAAAGGGCGTATGCGTTTTTTCCTGAATGTATTCAGGAAAAAACGCATACGCCCTTTTTGGCCAAGGGCATCATTGTCGAGGTTTTGCCGCTTTTCCTGTGCTTTAAAGGCGATTCGAATCTCCCTCCTGAAATCTGTTTCCTACAATTCTGCCTTGCTTTCCAATCCTCTTCGTTGCCTTCCCTCAATATATTTGTGGACGAGAGTTATCACTTATAAGTCTGCAGGTTTGTGAATTGCAGTGCTCCTGAGCTCCATTTTTCAACTCGCTTTCTTGGGAGCTGGCCGCAAAAGCGCAGGATTGCTTCAGGCCCTATTCTGGTTCCGGGCGGCAGGCTGAGCCTGTGGTTAATTCCTCTTCCTGATGGGAAAGTAGAGTGACCTGTGCCTGTCCCAACACCTAGAGCTAGTCTCTCATTGGTTCCACCTCTTCCCGTTCATCCTCAGGACAAATTGCAACCTGTACAGAACAGGAGGTTAAAGGTGCTGATTCTCCAAGGAGGGAGATTGCTAGTAAAGCGGCTGGAATGGCGAAACCGAGCACAAGGAGATGAGAAATGAGGTGCGTTTTGGAAAACTTTCCCGATCTCACGGTGTACCATCTTCTGGGTTTCTCATGCATGTTTTCGATGTAGGAAGATGCCCTTGAACCTGGAGATTTGGGACCCATGGGATGGGTACCACGCAGTATTACTTGAAAGGGTCTGCGTTTCCTCACCCAGCCTCACCAAACCTCTCAGCCCCAAGAGTGTCCACCCTTATGTCTCAATCAGCTGTGGGTCTAAATATGGTCAATCCAGGTGGCATCACAGCCCCTGAACGAATTTTGTAAGAATTTCTCTCTCTTTCACTGTCTTTGTTTCACGGGTTTTTAAAAGTAATTGATTTTTATAATGGGGTTTAGCTGCTTTTCACTGCTGTGTTTCTGCCGCTTTACACCCACTTGACTCACTTACAGAGAGATATCAATACGTAGCTTTTAAGATTCTTACTAGTCAGATATATTCTTGGGCGGTGAATAGGGGGTGTTGAGTCCAATTCACTGAGCAAGGAGTAGGTCTTGTCTATTACCTATTGGGTTTATGGAACGGTATCTGAGCTAATTTGAAACCCTTGTTTTATGCATCACCCCACCTCACCTTTCCCGTTAAGCAGCCATAGTGTGTTTTCTAAACGTGTGACTCTGTTCTGTTTTGCAATTCAGTTCAAGGGTAGCGGTTTTTACATTCCCTCTATAAGTGATATCTTATGATAAGTGTCTTTTTCTGTGTGACTTATTTCACTTAGAATAGTCGTACCTAAATCCACTCATCATGCTGCTACTAGCCTTATGACGTTGATTTCATGGCTGAGTGATATTCCATTGTACATAAGGATCACAACTGCTTTATCCATTTTTCTCTTTCCTGGGATATTTAAGATGTAACGAAGTGGAGGTTCTTGTCAACAGAGCAGCCCTAAACTTTGGGGTGCCTGTGTCTTGCTGATTTTTAGTTTTCCCAATTTATACGCCCATGAGTGGAAGTGCCCTATGCTCTCTAAGCTGAGTTTCTTAGATGTTTCAGGACACACCGTACACTTCTCCAGAGTGGCTGTTGGCAATTTACATCCCGCCCATCAGCGTAGCCAGGCTCCCGTTTCTCCATGGCCTGTCCTGCATTTCTGGGTTTGAACGTTATTCAGCATGGCCCTTTTGACCGATGGGAAGCGAGACTTCTTTGTAGCGCTGATTTGCCTTTCCAGGTTGCTTGGTTGGCCAAAAAGGGCGTATGCTTTTTTTCCTGAATATATTCAGGAAAAAACGCATACGCCCTTTTTGGCCAAGGGCATCATTGTCGAGGTTTTGCCGCTTTTCCTGTGCTTTAAAGGCGATTCGAATCTCCCTCCTGAAATCTGTTTCCTGCAATTCTGCCTTGCTTTCAAATCCTCTTCGTTGCCTTCCCTCAATATATTTGTGGACGAGAGTTATCATTTATAAGTCTGCTGGTTTGTGAATTGAAGTGCCCCTGAGCTCCATTTTTCAACTCGCTTTCTTGGGAGCTGGCCGCAAAAGCGCAGGATTGCTTCAGGCCCTATTCTGGGCCCGGGCGGTAGGCTGAGCCTGTGGTTAATTCTTCTTCCTGATATGAAAATAGAGTGACCTGTGCCTGTCCCAACACCTAGAGCTAGTCTCTCATTGGTTCCCCCTCTTCCCGTTCATCCTCAGGACAAATTGCAACCTGTACGGAACAGGAGGTTAAAGGTGCTGATTCTCCAAGGAGGGAGATTGCTAGTAAAGCGGCTGGAATGGCGAACCCGAGCACAAGGAGATGAGAAATGAGGTGCGTTTTGGAAACCTTTCCCGATCACACGGTGTACCGTCTTCTGGGTTTCTCATGCATGTTTTCGATGTAGGAAGATGCCCTTGAACCTGGAGATTTGGGACCCATGGGATGGGTACCACGCAGTATTACTTGAAAGGGTCTGCGTTTCCTCACCCAACCTCACCAAACCTCTCAGCCCCAAGAGTGTCCACCCTTATGTCTCAATCAGCTGTGGGTCTAAATATGGTCAATCCAGGTGGCATCACAGCCCCTGAACGAATTTTGTAAGAATTTCTCTCTCTTTCACTGTCTTTGTTTCACGGATTTTTAAAAGTAATTGATTTTTATAATGGGGTTTAGCTGCTTTTCACTGCTGTGTTTCTGCCGCTTTACACCCACTTGACTCACTTACAGAGAGATATCAATACGTAGCTTTTAAGATTCTTACTAGTCAGATATATTCTTGGGCGGTGAATAGGGGGTGTTGAGTCCAATTCACTGAGCAAGGAGTAGGTCTTGTCTATTACCTATTGGGTTTATGGAACGGTATCTGAGCTAATTTGAAACCCTTGTTTTATGCATCACCCCACCTCACCTTTCCCGTTAAGCAGCCATAGTGTGTTTTCTAAACGTGTGACTCTGTTCTGTTTTGCAATTCAGTTCAAGGGTAGCGGTTTTTACATTCCCTCTATAAGTGATATCTTATGATAAGTGTCTTTTTCTGTGTGACTTATTTCACTTAGAATCGTCGTACCTAAATCCACTCATCATGCTGCTACTAGCCTTATGACGTTGATTTCATGGCTGAGTGATATTCCATTGTACATAAGGACCACAACTGCTTTATCCATTTTTCTCTTTCCTGGGATATTTAAGGTGTAACGAAGTGGAGGTTCTTGTCAACAGAGCAGCCCTAAACTTTGGGGTGCCTGTGTCTTGCTGATTTTTAGTTTTCCCAATTTATACGCCCATGAGTGGAAGTGCCCTATGCTCTCTAAGCTGAGTTTCTTAGATGTTTCAGGACACACCGTACACTTCTCCAGAGTGGCTGTTGGCAATTTACATCCCGCCCATCAGCGTAGCCAGGCTCCCGTTTCTCCATGGCCTGTCCTGCATTTCTGGGTTTGACACGTTATTCAGCATGGCCCTTTTGACCGATGGGAAGCGAGACTTCTTTGTAGCGCTGATTTGCCTTTCCAGGTTGCTTGGTTGGCCAAAAAGGGCGTATGCTTTTTTTCCTGAATATATTCAGGAAAAAACGCATACGCCCTTTTTGGCCAAGGGCATCATTGTCGAGGTTTTGCCGCTTTTCCTGTGCTTTAAAGGTGATTCGAATCTCCCTCCTGAAATCTGTTTCCTGCAATTCTGCCTTGCTTTCAAATCCTCTTCGTTGCCTTCCCTCAATATATTTGTGGACGAGAGTTATCATTTATAAGTCTGCAGATTTGTGAATTGAAGTGCCCCTGAGCTCCATTTTTCAACTCGCTTTCTTGGGAGCTGGCCGCAAAAGCGCAGGATTGCTTCAGGCCCTATTCTGGGCCCGGGCGTCAGGCTGAGCCTGTGGTTAATTCTTCTTCCTGATATGAAAATAGAGTGACCTGTGCCTGTCCCAACACCTAGAGCTAGTCTCTCATTGGTTCCCCCTCTTCCCGTTCATCCTCAGGACAAATTGCAACCTGTACGGAACAGGAGGTTAAAGGTGCTGATTCTCCAAGGAGGGAGATTGCTAGTAAAGCGGCTGGAATGGCGAACCCGAGCACAAGGAGATGAGAAATGAGGTGCGTTTTGGAAACCTTTCCCGATCACACTGTGTACCATCTTCTGGGTTTCTCATGCATGTTTTCGATGTAGGAAGATGCCCTTGAACCTGGAGATTTGGGACCCATGGGATGGGTACCAAGCAGTATTATTTGAAAGGGTCTGCGTTTCCTCACCCAACTTCACCAAACCTCTCAGTACCAAGAGTGTCCACCCTTATGTCTCAATCAGCTGTGGGTCTAGATATGGTCAATCCAGGTGGCATCACAGCCCCTGAACGAATTTTGTAAGAATTTCTCTCTCTTTCACTGTCTTTGTTTCACGGGTTTTTAAAAGTAATTGATTTTTATAATGGGGTTTAGCTGCTTTTCACTGCTGTGTTTCTGCCGCTTTACACCCACTTGACTCACTTACAGAGAGATATCAATACATAGGTTTTAAGATTCTTACTAGTCAGATATATTCTTGGGCGGTGAATAGGGGGTGTTGATTCCAATTCACTGAGCAAGGAGTAGGTCTTGTCTATTACAGATTGGGTTTATGGAACGGTATCTGAGCTAATTTGAAACCCTTGTTTTATGCATCACCCCACCTCACCTTTCCCGTTAAGCAGCCATAGTGTGTTTTCTAAACGTGTGACTCGGTTCTGTTTTGCAATTCAGTTTAAGGGTAGCGGTTTCTACATTTCCTCTATAAGTGATATCTTATGATAAGTGTATTTTTCTGTGTGACTTATTTCACTTAGAATCGTCGTACCTAAATCCACTCATCATGCTGCTACTAGCCTTATGACGTTGATTTCATGGCTGAGTGATATTCCATTGTACATAAGGACCACAACTTCTTTATCCATTTTTCTCTTTCCTGGGATATTTAAGGTGTAACGAAGTGGAGGTTCTTGTCAACAGAGCAGCCCTAAACTTTGGGGTGCCTGTGTCTTGCTGATTTTTAGTTTTCCCAATTTATACGCCCATGAGTGGAAGTGCCCTATGCTCTCTAAGCTGAGTTTCTTAGATGTTTCAGGACACACCGTACACTTCTCCAGAGTAGCTGTGGGCAATTTACATCCCGCCCATCAGCGTAGCCAGGCTCCCGTTTCTCCATGGCCTGTCCTGCATTTCTGGGTTTGACACGTTATTCAGCATGGCCCTTTTGACCGATGGGAAGCGAGACTTCTTTGTAGCGCTGATTTGCCTTTCCAGGTTGCTTGGTTGGCCAGAAAGGGCGTATGCGTTTTTTCCTGAATATATTCAGGAAAAAACGCATACGCCCTTTTTGGCCAAGGGCATCATTGTCGAGGTTTTGCCGCTTTTCCTTTGCTTTAAAGGCGATTCGAATCTCCCTCCTGAAATCTGTTTCCTGCAATTCTGCCTTGCTTTCCAATCCTCTTCGTTGCCTTCCCTCAATATATTTGTGGACGAGAGTTATCACTTATAAGTCTGCAGGTTTGTGAATTGCAGTGCTCCTGAGCTCCATTTTTCAACTCGCTTTCTTGGGGGCTGGCCGCAAAAGCGCAGGATTGCTTCAGGCTGTATTCTGGTTCCGGGCGGCAGGCTGAGCCTGTGGTTAATTCTTCTTTCTGATGGGAAAGTGGAGTGACCTGTGCCTGTCCCAACACCTAGAGCTAGTCTCTCATTGGTTCCCACTCTTCCCGTTCATCCTCAGGACAAATTCCAACCTGTATGGAACAGGAGGTTAAAGGTGCTGATTCTCCAAGGAGGGAGATTGCTAGTAAAGCGGCTGGAATGGCGAACCCGAGCACAAGGAGATGAGAAATGAGGTGCGTTTTGGAAACCTTTCCCGATCACACGGTGTACCATCTTCTGGGTTTCTCATGCATGTTTTCGATGTAGGAAGATGCCCTTGAACCTGGAGATTTGGGACCCATGGGATGGATACCACGCAGTATTACTTGAAAGGGTCTGCGTTTCCTCACCCAACCTCACCAAACCTCTCAGCCCCAAGAGTGTCCACCCTTATGTCTCAATCAGCTGTGGGTCTAGATATGGTCAATCCAGGTGGCATCACAGCCCCTGAACGAATTTTGTAAGAATTTCTCTCTCTTTCACTGTCTTTGTTTCACGGGTTTTTAAAAGTAATTGATTTTTATAATGGGGTTTAACTGCTTTTTACTGCTGTGTTTCTGCCGCTTTACACCCACTTGACTCACTTACAGAGAGATATCAATACATAGGTTTTAAGATTCTTACTAGTCAGATATATTCTTGGGCGGTGAATAGGGGGTGTTGAGTCCAATTCACTGAATAAGGAGTAGGTCTTGTCTATTACCTATTGGGTTTATGGAACGGTATCTGAGCTAATTTGAAACCCTTGTTTTATGCATCACCCCACCTCACCTTTCCCGTTAAGCAGCCATAGTGTGTTTTCTAAACGTGTGACTCTGTTCTGTTTTGCAATTCAGTTCAAGGGTAGCGGTTTTTACATTCCCTCTATAAGTGATATCTTATGATAAGTGTCTTTTTCTGTGTGACTTATTTCACTTAGAATCGTCGTACCTAAATCCACTCATCATGCTGCTACTAGCCTTATGACGTTGATTTCATGGCTGAGTGATATTCCATTGTACATAAGGACCACAACTGCTTTATCCATTTTTCTCTTTCCTGGGATATTTAAGGTGTAACGAAGTG
This sequence comes from Balaenoptera physalus, assembly GCF_965194825.1. Classification (NCBI taxonomy): domain Eukaryota; kingdom Metazoa; phylum Chordata; class Mammalia; order Artiodactyla; family Balaenopteridae; genus Balaenoptera; species Balaenoptera physalus. The sequence continues at coordinate 88,748,881 of NC_138888.1, read as the reverse complement.
GAGGTTCTTGTCAACAGAGCAGCCCTAAACTTTGGGGTGCCTGTGTCTTGCTGATTTTTAGTTTTCCCAATTTATACGCCCATGAGTGGAAGTGCCCTATGCTCTCTAAGCTGAGTTTCTTAGATGTTTCAGGACACACCGTACACTTCTCCAGAGTGGCTGTTGGCAATTTACATCCCGCCCATCAGCGTAGCCAGGCTCCCGTTTCTCCATGGCCTGTCCTGCATTTCTGGGTTTGACACTTTATTCAGCATGGCCCTTTTGACCGATGGGAAGCGAGACTTCTTTGTAGCGCTGATTTGCCTTTCCAGGTTGCTTGGTTGGCCAAAAAGGGCGTATGCGTTTTTTCCTGAATGTATTCAGGAAAAAACGCATACGCCCTTTTTGGCCAAGGGCATCATTGTCGAGGTTTTGCCGCTTTTCCTGTGCTTTAAAGGCGATTCGAATCTCCCTCCTGAAATCTGTTTCCTACAATTCTGCCTTGCTTTCCAATCCTCTTCGTTGCCTTCCCTCAATATATTTGTGGACGAGAGTTATCACTTATAAGTCTGCATGTTTGTGAATTGCAGTGCTCCTGAGCTCCATTTTTCAACTCGCTTTCTTGGGAGCTGGCCGCAAAAGCGCAGGATTGCTTCAGGCTGTATTCTGGTTCCGGGCGGCAGGCTGAGCCTGTGGTTAATTCTTCTTTCTGATGGGAAAGTGGAGTGACCTGTGCCTGTCCCAACACCTAGAGCTAGTCTCTCTTTGGTTCCCCCTCTTCCCGTTCATCCTCAGGACAAATTCCAACCTGTACGGAACAGGAGGTTAAAGGTGCTGATTCTCCAAGGAGGGAGATTGCTAGTAAAGCGGCTGGAATGGCGAACCCGAGCACAAGGAGATGAGAAATGAGGTGCGTTTTGGAAACCTTTCCCGATCACACGGTGTACCATCTTCTGGGTTTCTCATGCATGTTTTCGATGTAGGAAGATGCCCTTGAACCTGGAGATCTGGGACCCATGGGATGGAAAACACGCAGTATTACTTTAAAGGGTCTGCGTTTCCTCACCCAACCTCACCAAACCTCTCAGCCCCAAGAGTGTCCACCCTTATGTCTCAATCAGCTGTGGGTCTAGATATGGTCAATCCAGGTGGCATCACAGCCCCTGAACGAATTTTGTAAGAATTTCTCTCTCTTTCACTGTCTTTGTTTCACGGGTTTTTAAAAGTAATTGATTTTTATAATGGGGTTTAACTGCTTTTTACTGCTGTGTTTATGCCGCTTTACACCCACTTGACTCACTTACAGAGAGATATCAATACATAGGTTTTAAGATTCTTACTAGTCAGATATATTCTTGGGCGGTGAATAGGGGGTGTTGAGTCCAATTCACTGAATAAGGAGTAGGTCTTGTCTATTACCTATTGGGTTTATGGAACGGTATCTGAGCTAATTTGAAACCCTTGTTTTATGCATCACCCCACCTCACCTTTCCCGTTAAGCAGCCATAGTGTGTTTTCTAAACGTGTGACTCTGTTCTGTTTTGCAATTCAGTTCAAGGGTAGCGGTTTTTACATTCCCTCTATAAGTGATATCTTATGATAAGTGTCCTTTTCTGTGTGACTTATTTCACTTAGAATCGTCGTACCTAAATCCACTCATCATGCTGCTACTAGCCTTATGACGTTGATTTCATGGCTGAGTGATATTCCATTGTACATAAGGACCACAACTTCTTTATCCATTTTTCTCTTTCCTGGGATATTTAAGGTGTAACGAAGTGGAGGTTCTTGTCAACAGAGCAGCCCTAAACTTTGGGGTGCCTGTGTCTTGCTGATTTTTAGTTTTCCCAATTTATACGCCCATGAGTGGAAGTGCCCTATGCTCTCTAAGCTGAGTTTCTTAGATGTTTCAGGACACACCGTACACTTCTCCAGAGTGGCTGTTGGCAATTTACATCCCGCCCATCAGCGTAGCCAGGCTCCCGTTTCTCCATGGCCTGTCCTGCATTTCTGGGTTTGACACTTTATTCAGCATGGACCTTTTGACCGATGGGAAGCGAGACTTCTTTGTAGCGCTGATTTGCCTTTCCAGGTTGCTTGGTTGGCCAAAAAGGGCGTATGCGTTTTTTCCTGAATGTATTCAGGAAAAAACGCATACGCCCTTTTTGGCCAAGGGCATCATTGTCGAGGTTTTGCCGCTTTTCCTGTGCTTTAAAGGCGATTCGAATCTCCCTCCTGAAATCTGTTTCCTACAATTCTGCCTTGCTTTCCAATCCTCTTCGTTGCCTTCCCTCAATATATTTGTGGACGAGAGTTATCACTTATAAGTCTGCAGGTTTGTGAATTGCAGTGCTCCTGAGCTCCATTTTTCAACTCGCTTTCTTGGGAGCTGGCCGCAAAAGCGCAGGATTGCTTCAGGCTGTATTCTGGTTCCGGGCGGCAGGCTGAGCCTGTGGTTAATTCTTCTTTCTGATGGGAAAGTGGAGTGACCTGTGCCTGTCCCAACACCTAGAGCTAGTCTCTCTTTGGTTCCCACACTTCCCGTTCATCCTCAGGACAAATTCCAACCTGTACGGAACAGGAGGTTAAAGGTGCTGATTCTCCAAGGAGGGAGATTGCTAGTAAAGCGGCTGGAATGGCGAACCCGAGCACAAGGAGATGAGAAATGAGGTGCGTTTTGGAAACCTTTCCCGATCACACGGTGTACCATCTTCTGGGTTTCTCATGCATGTTTTCGATGTAGGAAGATGCCCTTGAACCTGGAGATCTGGGACCCATGGGATGGATACCACGCAGTATTACTTTAAAGGGTCTGCGTTTCCTCACCCAACCTCACCAAACCTCTCAGCCCCAAGAGTGTCCACCCTTATGTCTCAATCAGCTGTGGGTCTAGACATGGTCAATCCAGGTGGCATCACAGCCCCTGAACGAATTTTGTAAGAATTTCTCTCTCTTTCACTGTCTTTGTTTCACGGGTTTTTAAAAGTAATTGATTTTTATAATGGGGTTTAACTGCTTTTTACTGCTGTGTTTCTGCCGCTTTACACCCACTTGACTCACTTACAGAGAGATATCAATACATAGGTTTTAAGATTCTTACTAGTCAGATATATTCTTGGGCGGTGAATAGGGGGTGTTGAGTCCAATTCACTGAATAAGGAGTAGGTCTTGTCTATTACCTATTGGGTTTATGGAACGGTATCTGAGCTAATTTGAAACCCTTGTTTTATGCATCACCCCACCTCACCTTTCCCGTTAAGCAGCCATAGTGTGTTTTCTAAACGTGTGACTCTGTTCTGTTTTGCAATTCAGTTCAAGGGTAGCGGTTTTTACATTCCCTCTATAAGTGATATCTTATGATAAGTGTCTTTTTCTGTGTGACTTATTTCACTTAGAATCGTCGTACCTAAATCCACTCATCATGCTGCTACTAGCCTTATGACGTTGATTTCATGGCTGAGTGATATTCCATTGTACATAAGGACCACAACTTCTTTATCCATTTTTCTCTTTCCTGGGATATTTAAGGTGTAACGAAGTGGAGGTTCTTGTCAACAGAGCAGCCCTAAACTTTGGGGTGCCTGTGTCTTGCTGATTTTTAGTTTTCCCAATTTATACGCCCATGAGTGGAAGTGCCCTATGCTCTCTAAGCTGAGTTTCTTAGATGTTTCAGGACACACCGTACACTTCTCCAGAGTGGCTGTTGGCAATTTACATCCCGCCCATCAGCGTAGCCAGGCTCCCGTTTCTCCATGGCCTGTCCTGCATTTCTGGGTTTGACACGTTATTCAGCATGGCCCTTTTGACCGATGGGAAGCGAGACTTCTTTGTAGCGCTGATTTGCCTTTCCAGGTTGCTTGGTTGGCCAAAAAGGGCGTATGCGTTTTTTCCTGAATGTATTCAGGAAAAAACGCATACGCCCTTTTTGGCCAAGGGCATCATTGTCGAGGTTTTGCCGCTTTTCCTGTGCTTTAAAGGCGATTCGAATCTCCCTCCTGAAATCTGTTTCCTACAATTCTGCCTTGCTTTCCAATCCTCTTCGTTGCCTTCCCTCAATATATTTGTGGACGAGAGTTATCACTTATAAGTCTGCAGGTTTGTGAATTGCAGTGCTCCTGAGCTCCATTTTTCAACTCGCTTTCTTGGGAGCTGGCCGCAAAAGCGCAGGATTGCTTCAGGCTGTATTCTGGTTCCGGGCGGCAGGCTGAGCCTGTGGTTAATTCTTCTTTCTGATGAGAAAGTGGAGTGACCTGTGCCTGTCCCAACACCTAGAGCTAGTCTCTCATTGGTTCCCACTCTTCCCGTTCATCCTCAGGACAAATTCCAACCTGTATGGAACAGGAGGTTAAAGGTGCTGATTCTCCAAGGAGGGAGATTGCTAGTAAAGCGGCTGGAATGGCGAACCCGAGCACAAGGAGATGAGAAATGAGGTGCGTTTTGGAAACCTTTCCCGATCACACGGTGTACCATCTTCTGGGTTTCTCATGCATGTTTTCGATGTAGGAAGATGCCCTTGAACCTGGAGATCTGGGACCCATGGGATGGATACCACGCAGTATTACTTTAAAGAGTCTGCGTTTCCTCACCCAACCTCACCAAACCTCTCAGCCCCAAGAGTGTCCACCCTTATGACTCAATCAGCTGTGGGTCTAGATATGGTCAATCCAGGTGGCATCACAGCCCCTGAACGAATTTTGTAAGAATTTCTCTCTCTTTCACTGTCTTTGTTTCACGGGTTTTTAAAAGTAATTGATTTTTATAATGGGGTTTAACTGCTTTTTACTGCTGTTTTTCTGCCGCTTTACACCCACTTGACTCACTTACAGAGAGATATCAATACATAGGTTTTAAGATTCTTACTAGTCAGATATATTCTTTGGCGGTGAATAGGGGGTGTTGAGTCCAATTCACTGAATAAGGAGTAGGTCTTGTCTATTACCTATTGGGTTTATGGAACGGTATCTGAGCTAATTTGAAACCCTTGTTTTATGCATCACCCCACCTCACCTTTCCCGTTAAGCAGCCATAGTGTGTTTTCTAAACGTGTGACTCTGTTCTGTTTTGCAATTCAGTTCAAGGGTAGCGGTTTTTACATTCCCTCTATAAGTGATATCTTATGATAAGTGTCTTTTTCTGTGTGACTTATTTCACTTAGAATCGTCGTACCTAAATCCACTCATCATGCTGCTACTAGCCTTATGACGTTGATTTCATGGCTGAGTGATATTCCATTGTACATAAGGACCACAACTTCTTTATCCATTTTTCTCTTTCCTGGGATATTTAAGGTGTAACGAAGTGGAGGTTCTTGTCAACAGAGCAGCCCTAAACTTTGGGGTGCCTGTGTCTGGCTGATTTTTAGTTTTCCCAATTTATACGCCCATGAGTGGAAGTGCCCTATGCTCTCTAAGCTGAGTTTCTTAGATGTTTCAGGACACACCGTACACTTCTCCAGAGTGGCTGTTGGCAATTTACATCCCGCCCATCAGCGTAGCCAGGCTCCCGTTTCTCCATGGCCTGTCCTGCATTTCTGGGTTTGACACGTTATTCAGCATGGCCCTTTTGACCGATGGGAAGCGAGACTTCTTTGTAGTGCTGATTTGCCTTTCCAGGTTGCTTGGTTGGCCAAAAAGGGCGTATGCCTTTTTTCCTGAATATATTCAGGAAAAAACGCATACGCCCTTTTTGGCCAAGGGCATCATTGTCGAGGTTTTGCCGCTTTTCCTGTGCTTTAAATGCGATTCGAATCTCCCTCCTGAAATCTGTTTCATGCAATTTTGCCTTTCTTTCAAATCCTCTTCGTTGCCTTCCCTCAATATATTTGTGGGCCAGAGTTATCATTTATAAGTCTGCAGGTTTGTGAATTGAAGTGCCCCTGAGCTCCATTTTTCAACTCGCTTTCTTGGGAGCTGGCCGCAAAAGCGCAGGATTCCTTCAGGCCCTATTCTGGGCCTGGGCGGCAGGCTGAGCCTGTGGTTAATTCTTCTTACTGATGTGAAAATAGAGTGACCTGTGCCTGTCCCAACACCTAGAGCTAGTCTCTCATTGGTTCCCCCTCTTCCCGTTCATCCTCAGGACAAATTGCAACCTGAACGGAACAGGAGGTTAAAGGTGCTGATTCTCCAAAGAGGGAGATTGCTAGTAAAGCGGATGGAATGGCGAACCCGAGCACAAGGAGATGAGAAATGAGGTGCGTTTTGGAAACCTTTCCCGATCACACGGTGTACCATCTTCTGGGTTTCTCATGCATGTTTTCCATGTAGGAAGATGCCCTTGAACCTGGAGATTTGGGACCCATGGGATGGGTACCACGCAGTATTACTTGAAAGGGTCTGCGTTTCCTCACCCAACCTCACCAAACCTCTCAGCCCCAAGAGTGTCCACCCTTATGTCGCAATCAGCTGTGGGTCTAAATATGGTCAATCCAGGTGGCATCACAGCCAATGAACGAATTTTGTAAGAATTTCTCTCTCTTTCACTGTCTTTGTTTCACGGATTTTTAAAAGTAATTGATTTTGATAATGGGGTTTAGCTGCTTTTCACTGCTGTGTTTCTGCCGCTTTACACCCACTTGACTCACTTACAGAGAGATATCAATACATAGCTTTTAAGATTCTTACTAGTCAGATATATTCTTGGGCGGTGAATAGGGGGTGTTGAGTCCAATTCACTGAGCAAGGAGTAGGTCTTGTCTATTACATATTGGGTTTATGGAACGGTATCTGAGCTAATTTGAAACCCTTGTTTTATGCATCACCCCACCTCACCTTTCCCATTAAGCAGCCATAGTGTGTTTTCTAAACGTGTGACTCTGTTCTGTTTTGCAATTCAGTTCAAGGGTAGCGGTTTTTACATTCCCTCTATAAGTGATATCTTATGATAAGTGTATTTTTCTGTGTGACTTATTTCACTTAGAATCGTCGTACCTAAATCCACTCATCATGCTGCTACTAGCCTTATGACGTTGATTTCATGGCTGAGTGATATTCCATTGTACATAAGGACCACAACTTCTTTATCCATTTTTCTCTTTCCTGGGATATTTAAGGTGTAACGAAGTGGAGGTTCTTGTCAACAGAGCAGCCCTAAACTTTGGGGTGCCTGTGTCTTGCTGATTTTTAGTTTTCCCAATTTATACGCCCATGAGTGGAAGTGCCCTATGCTCTCTAAGCTGAGTTTCTTAGATGTTTCAGGACACACCGTACACTTCTCCAGAGTAGCTGTGGGCAATTTACATCCCGCCCATCAGCGTAGCCAGGCTCCCGTTTCTCCATGGCCTGTCCTGCATTTCTGGGTTTGACACGTTATTCAGCATGGCCCTTTTGACCGATGGGAAGCGAGACTTCTTTGTAGCGCTGATTTGCCTTTCCAGGTTGCTTGGTTGGCCAGAAAGGGCGTATGCGTTTTTTCCTGAATATATTCAGGAAAAAACGCATACGCCCTTTTTGGCCAAGGGCATCATTGTCGAGGTTTTGCCGCTTTTCCTTTGCTTTAAAGGCGATTCGAATCTCCCTCCTGAAATCTGTTTCCTGCAATTCTGCCTTGCTTTCCAATCCTCTTCGTTGCCTTCCCTCAATATATTTGTGGACGAGAGTTATCACTTATAAGTCTGCAGGTTTGTGAATTGCAGTGCTCCTGAGCTCCATTTTTCAACTCGCTTTCTTGGGGGCTGGCCGCAAAAGCGCAGGATTGCTTCAGGCTGTATTCTGGTTCCGGGCGGCAGGCTGAGCCTGTGGTTAATTCTTCTTTCTGATGGGAAAGTGGAGTGACCTGTGCCTGTCCCAACACCTAGAGCTAGTCTCTCATTGGTTCCCACTCTTCCCGTTCATCCTCAGGACAAATTCCAACCTGTATGGAACAGGAGGTTAAAGGTGCTGATTCTCCAAGGAGGGAGATTGCTAGTAAAGCGGCTGGAATGGCGAACCCGAGCACAAGGAGATGAGAAATGAGGTGCGTTTTGGAAACCTTTCCCGATCACACGGTGTACCATCTTCTGGGTTTCTCATGCATGTTTTCGATGTAGGAAGATGCCCTTGAACCTGGAGATTTGGGACCCATGGGATGGATACCACGCAGTATTACTTGAAAGGGTCTGCGTTTCCTCACCCAACCTCACCAAACCTCTCAGCCCCAAGAGTGTCCACCCTTATGTCTCAATCAGCTGTGGGTCTAGACATGGTCAATCCAGGTGGCATCACAGCCCCTGAACGAATTTTGTAAGAATTTCTCTCTCTTTCACTGTCTTTGTTTCACGGGTTTTTAAAAGTAATTGATTTTTATAATGGGGTTTAACTGCTTTTTACTGCTGTGTTTCTGCCGCTTTACACCCACTTGACTCACTTACAGAGAGATATCAATACATAGGTTTTAAGATTCTTACTAGTCAGATATATTCTTGGGCGGTGAATAGGGGGTGTTGAGTCCAATTCACTGAATAAGGAGTAGGTCTTGTCTATTACCTATTGGGTTTATGGAACGGTATCTGAGCTAATTTGAAACCCTTGTTTTATGCATCACCCCACCTCACCTTTCCCGTTAAGCAGCCATAGTGTGTTTTCTAAACGTGTGACTCTGTTCTGTTTTGCAATTCAGTTCAAGGGTAGCGGTTTTTACATTCCCTCTATAAGTGATATCTTATGATAAGTGTCTTTTTCTGTGTGACTTATTTCACTTAGAATCGTCGTACCTAAATCCACTCATCATGCTGCTACTAGCCTTATGACGTTGATTTCATGGCTGAGTGATATTCCATTGTACATAAGGACCACAACTTCTTTATCCATTTTTCTCTTTCCTGGGATATTTAAGGTGTAACGAAGTGGAGGTTCTTGTCAACAGAGCAGCCCTAAACTTTGGGGTGCCTGTGTCTTGCTGATTTTTAGTTTTCCCAATTTATACGCCCATGAGTGGAAGTGCCCTATGCTCTCTAAGCTGAGTTTCTTAGATGTTTCAGGACACACCGTACACTTCTCCAGAGTGGCTGTTGGCAATTTACATCCCGCCCATCAGCGTAGCCAGGCTCCCGTTTCTCCATGGCCTGTCCTGCATTTCTGGGTTTGACACGTTATTCAGCATGGCCCTTTTGACCGATGGGAAGCGAGACTTCTTTGTAGCGCTGATTTGCCTTTCCAGGTTGCTTGGTTGGCCAAAAAGGGCGTATGCGTTTTTTCCTGAATGTATTCAGGAAAAAACGCATACGCCCTTTTTGGCCAAGGGCATCATTGTCGAGGTTTTGCCGCTTTTCCTGTGCTTTAAAGGCGATTCGAATCTCCCTCCTGAAATCTGTTTCCTACAATTCTGCCTTGCTTTCCAATCCTCTTCGTTGCCTTCCCTCAATATATTTGTGGACGAGAGTTATCACTTATAAGTCTGCAGGTTTGTGAATTGCAGTGCTCCTGAGCTCCATTTTTCAACTCGCTTTCTTGGGAGCTGGCCGCAAAAGCGCAGGATTGCTTCAGGCTGTATTCTGGTTCCGGGCGGCAGGCTGAGCCTGTGGTTAATTCTTCTTTCTGATGAGAAAGTGGAGTGACCTGTGCCTGTCCCAACACCTAGAGCTAGTCTCTCATTGGTTCCCACTCTTCCCGTTCATCCTCAGGACAAATTCCAACCTGTATGGAACAGGAGGTTAAAGGTGCTGATTCTCCAAGGAGGGAGATTGCTAGTAAAGCGGCTGGAATGGCGAACCCGAGCACAAGGAGATGAGAAATGAGGTGCGTTTTGGAAACCTTTCCCGATCACACGGTGTACCATCTTCTGGGTTTCTCATGCATGTTTTCGATGTAGGAAGATGCCCTTGAACCTGGAGATCTGGGACCCATGGGATGGATACCACGCAGTATTACTTTAAAGAGTCTGCGTTTCCTCACCCAACCTCACCAAACCTCTCAGCCCCAAGAGTGTCCACCCTTATGACTCAATCAGCTGTGGGTCTAGATATGGTCAATCCAGGTGGCATCACAGCCCCTGAACGAATTTTGTAAGAATTTCTCTCTCTTTCACTGTCTTTGTTTCACGGGTTTTTAAAAGTAATTGATTTTTATAATGGGGTTTAACTGCTTTTTACTGCTGTTTTTCTGCCGCTTTACACCCACTTGACTCACTTACAGAGAGATATCAATACATAGGTTTTAAGATTCTTACTAGTCAGATATATTCTTTGGCGGTGAATAGGGGGTGTTGAGTCCAATTCACTGAATAAGGAGTAGGTCTTGTCTATTACCTATTGGGTTTATGGAACGGTATCTGAGCTAATTTGAAACCCTTGTTTTATGCATCACCCCACCTCACCTTTCCCGTTAAGCAGCCATAGTGTGTTTTCTAAACGTGTGACTCTGTTCTGTTTTGCAATTCAGTTCAAGGGTAGCGGTTTTTACATTCCCTCTATAAGTGATATCTTATGATAAGTGTCTTTTTCTGTGTGACTTATTTCACTTAGAATCGTCGTACCTAAATCCACTCATCATGCTGCTACTAGCCTTATGACGTTGATTTCATGGCTGAGTGATATTCCATTGTACATAAGGACCACAACTTCTTTATCCATTTTTCTCTTTCCTGGGATATTTAAGGTGTAACGAAGTGGAGGTTCTTGTCAACAGAGCAGCCCTAAACTTTGGGGTGCCTGTGTCTGGCTGATTTTTAGTTTTCCCAATTTATACGCCCATGAGTGGAAGTGCCCTATGCTCTCTAAGCTGAGTTTCTTAGATGTTTCAGGACACACCGTACACTTCTCCAGAGTGGCTGTTGGCAATTTACATCCCGCCCATCAGCGTAGCCAGGCTCCCGTTTCTCCATGGCCTGTCCTGCATTTCTGGGTTTGACACGTTATTCAGCATGGCCCTTTTGACCGATGGGAAGCGAGACTTCTTTGTAGTGCTGATTTGCCTTTCCAGGTTGCTTGGTTGGCCAAAAAGGGCGTATGCCTTTTTTCCTGAATATATTCAGGAAAAAACGCATACGCCCTTTTTGGCCAAGGGCATCATTGTCGAGGTTTTGCCGCTTTTCCTGTGCTTTAAATGCGATTCGAATCTCCCTCCTGAAATCTGTTTCATGCAATTTTGCCTTTCTTTCAAATCCTCTTCGTTGCCTTCCCTCAATATATTTGTGGGCCAGAGTTATCATTTATAAGTCTGCAGGTTTGTGAATTGAAGTGCCCCTGAGCTCCATTTTTCAACTCGCTTTCTTGGGAGCTGGCCGCAAAAGCGCAGGATTCCTTCAGGCCCTATTCTGGGCCTGGGCGGCAGGCTGAGCCTGTGGTTAATTCTTCTTACTGATGTGAAAATAGAGTGACCTGTGCCTGTCCCAACACCTAGAGCTAGTCTCTCATTGGTTCCCCCTCTTCCCGTTCATCCTCAGGACAAATTGCAACCTGAACGGAACAGGAGGTTAAAGGTGCTGATTCTCCAAAGAGGGAGATTGCTAGTAAAGCGGATGGAATGGCGAACCCGAGCACAAGGAGATGAGAAATGAGGTGCGTTTTGGAAACCTTTCCCGATCACACGGTGTACCATCTTCTGGGTTTCTCATGCATGTTTTCCATGTAGGAAGATGCCCTTGAACCTGGAGATTTGGGACCCATGGGATGGGTACCACGCAGTATTACTTGAAAGGGTCTGCGTTTCCTCACCCAACCTCACCAAACCTCTCAGCCCCAAGAGTGTCCACCCTTATGTCGCAATCAGCTGTGGGTCTAAATATGGTCAATCCAGGTGGCATCACAGCCAATGAACGAATTTTGTAAGAATTTCTCTCTCTTTCACTGTCTTTGTTTCACGGATTTTTAAAAGTAATTGATTTTGATAATGGGGTTTAGCTGCTTTTCACTGCTGTGTTTCTGCCGCTTTACACCCACTTGACTCACTTACAGAGAGATATCAATACATAGCTTTTAAGATTCTTACTAGTCAGATATATTCTTGGGCGGTGAATAGGGGGTGTTGAGTCCAATTCACTGAGCAAGGAGTAGGTCTTGTCTATTACATATTGGGTTTATGGAACGGTATCTGAGCTAATTTGAAACCCTTGTTTTATGCATCACCCCACCTCACCTTTCCCATTAAGCAGCCATAGTGTGTTTTCTAAACGTGTGACTCTGTTCTGTTTTGCAATTCAGTTCAAGGGTAGCGGTTTTTACATTCCCTCTATAAGTGATATCTTATGATAAGTGTATTTTTCTGTGTGACTTATTTCACTTAGAATCGTCGTACCTAAATCCACTCATCATGCTGCTACTAGCCTTATGACGTTGATTTCATGGCTGAGTGATATTCCATTGTACATAAGGACCACAACTTCTTTATCCATTTTTCTCTTTCCTGGGATATTTAAGGTGTAACGAAGTGGAGGTTCTTGTCAACAGAGCAGCCCTAAACTTTGGGGTGCCTGTGTCTTGCTGATTTTTAGTTTTCCCAATTTATACGCCCATGAGTGGAAGTGCCCTATGCTCTCTAAGCTGAGTTTCTTAGATGTTTCAGGACACACCGTACACTTCTCCAGAGTAGCTGTGGGCAATTTACATCCCGCCCATCAGCGTAGCCAGGCTCCCGTTTCTCCATGGCCTGTCCTGCATTTCTGGGTTTGACACGTTATTCAGCATGGCCCTTTTGACCGATGGGAAGCGAGACTTCTTTGTAGCGCTGATTTGCCTTTCCAGGTTGCTTGGTTGGCCAGAAAGGGCGTATGCGTTTTTTCCTGAATATATTCAGGAAAAAACGCATACGCCCTTTTTGGCCAAGGGCATCATTGTCGAGGTTTTGCCGCTTTTCCTTTGCTTTAAAGGCGATTCGAATCTCCCTCCTGAAATCTGTTTCCTGCAATTCTGCCTTGCTTTCCAATCCTCTTCGTTGCCTTCCCTCAATATATTTGTGGACGAGAGTTATCACTTATAAGTCTGCAGGTTTGTGAATTGCAGTGCTCCTGAGCTCCATTTTTCAACTCGCTTTCTTGGGGGCTGGCCGCAAAAGCGCAGGATTGCTTCAGGCTGTATTCTGGTTCCGGGCGGCAGGCTGAGCCTGTGGTTAATTCTTCTTTCTGATGGGAAAGTGGAGTGACCTGTGCCTGTCCCAACACCTAGAGCTAGTCTCTCATTGGTTCCCACTCTTCCCGTTCATCCTCAGGACAAATTCCAACCTGTATGGAACAGGAGGTTAAAGGTGCTGATTCTCCAAGGAGGGAGATTGCTAGTAAAGCGGCTGGAATGGCGAACCCGAGCACAAGGAGATGAGAAATGAGGTGCGTTTTGGAAACCTTTCCCGATCACACGGTGTACCATCTTCTGGGTTTCTCATGCATGTTTTCGATGTAGGAAGATGCCCTTGAACCTGGAGATTTGGGACCCATGGGATGGATACCACGCAGTATTACTTGAAAGGGTCTGCGTTTCCTCACCCAACCTCACCAAACCTCTCAGCCCCAAGAGTGTCCACCCTTATGTCTCAATCAGCTGTGGGTCTAGATATGGTCAATCCAGGTGGCATCACAGCCCCTGAACGAATTTTGTAAGAATTTCTCTCTCTTTCACTGTCTTTGTTTCACGGGTTTTTAAAAGTAATTGATTTTTATAATGGGGTTTAACTGCTTTTTACTGCTGTGTTTCTGCCGCTTTACACCCACTTGACTCACTTACAGAGAGATATCAATACATAGGTTTTAAGATTCTTACTAGTCAGATATATTCTTGGGCGGTGAATAGGGGGTGTTGAGTCCAATTCACTGAGCAAGGAGTAGGTCTTGTCTATTACCTATTGGGTTTATGGAACGGTATCTGAGCTAATTTGAAACCCTTGTTTTATGCATCACCCCACCTCACCTTTCCCGTTAAGCAGCCATAGTGTGTTTTCTAAACGTGTGACTCTGTTCTGTTTTGCAATTCAGTTCAAGGGTAGCGGTTTTTACATTCCCTCTATAAGTGATATCTTATGATAAGTGTCTTTTTCTGTGTGACTTATTTCACTTAGAATCGTCGTACCTAAATCCACTCATCATGCTGCTACTAGCCTTATGACGTTGATTTCATGGCTGAGTGATATTCCATTGTACATAAGGACCACAACTGCTTTATCCATTTTTCTCTTTCCTGGGATATTTAAGGTGTAACGAAGTGGAGGTTCTTGTCAACAGAGCAGCCCTAAACTTTGGGGTGCCTGTGTCTTGCTGATTTTTAGTTTTCCCAATTTATACGCCCATGAGTGGAAGTGCCCTATGCTCTCTAAGCTGAGTTTCTTAGATGTTTCAGGACACACCGTACACTTCTCCAGAGTGGCTGTTGGCAATTTACATCCCGCCCATCAGCGTAGCCAGGCTCCCGTTTCTCCATGGCCTGTCCTGCATTTCTGGGTTTGACACTTTATTCAGCATGGCCCTTTTGACCGATGGGAAGCGAGACTTCTTTGTAGCGCTGATTTGCCTTTCCAGGTTGCTTGGTTGGCCAAAAAGGGCGTATGCGTTTTTTCCTGAATATATTCAGGAAAAAACGCATACGCCCTTTTTGGCCAAGGGCATCATTGTCGAGGTTTTGCCGCTTTTCCTGTGCTTTAAAGGCGATTCGAATCTCCCTCCTGAAATCTGTTTCCTACAATTCTGCCTTGCTTTCCAATCCTCTTCGTTGCCTTCCCTCAATATATTTGTGGACGAGAGTTATCACTTATAAGTCTGCATGTTTGTGAATTGCAGTGCTCCTGAGCTCCATTTTTCAACTCGCTTTCTTGGGAGCTGGCCGCAAAAGCGCAGGATTGCTTCAGGCTGTATTCTGGTTCCGGGCGGCAGGCTGAGCCTGTGGTTAATTCTTCTTTCTGATGGGAAAGTGGAGTGACCTGTGCCTGTCCCAACACCTAGAGCTAGTCTCTCTTTGGTTCCCCCTCTTCCCGTTCATCCTCAGGACAAATTCCAACCTGTACGGAACAGGAGGTTAAAGGTGCTGATTCTCCAAGGAGGGAGATTGCTAGTAAAGCGGCTGGAATGGCGAACCCGAGCACAAGGAGATGAGAAATGAGGTGCGTTTTGGAAACCTTTCCCGATCACACGGTGTACCATCTTCTGGGTTTCTCATGCATGTTTTCGATGTAGGAAGATGCCCTTGAACCTGGAGATCTGGGACCCATGGGATGGAAAACACGCAGTATTACTTTAAAGGGTCTGCGTTTCCTCACCCAACCTCACCAAACTTCTCAGCCCCAAGAGTGTCCACCCTTATGTCTCAATCAGCTGTGGGTCTAGATATGGTCAATCCAGGTGGCATCACAGCCCCTGAACGAATTTTGTAAGAATTTCTCTCTCTTTCACTGTCTTTGTTTCACGGGTTTTTAAAAGTAATTGATTTTTAAAATGGGGTTTAACTGCTTTTTACTGCTGTGTTTATGCCGCTTTACACCCACTTGACTCACTTACAGAGAGATATCAATACATAGGTTTTAAGATTCTTACTAGTCAGATATATTCTTGGGCGGTGAATAGGGGGTGTTGAGTCCAATTCACTGAATAAGGAGTAGGTCTTGTCTATTACCTATTGGGTTTATGGAACGGTATCTGAGCTAATTTGAAACCCTTGTTTTATGCATCACCCCACCTCACCTTTCCCGTTAAGCAGCCATAGTGTGTTTTCTAAACGTGTGACTCTGTTCTGTTTTGCAATTCAGTTCAAGGGTAGCGGTTTTTACATTCCCTCTATAAGTGATATCTTATGATAAGTGTCCTTTTCTGTGTGACTTATTTCACTTAGAATCGTCGTACCTAAATCCACTCATCATGCTGCTACTAGCCTTATGACGTTGATTTCATGGCTGAGTGATATTCCATTGTACGTAAGGACCACAACTTCTTTATCCATTTTTCTCTTTCCTGGGATATTTAAGGTGTAACGAAGTGGAGGTTCTTGTCAACAGAGCAGCCCTAAACTTTGGGGTGCCTGTGTCTTGCTGATTTTTAGTTTTCCCAATTTATACGCCCATGAGTGGAAGTGCCCTATGCTCTCTAAGCTGAGTTTCTTAGATGTTTCAGGACACACCGTACACTTCTCCAGAGTGGCTGTTGGCAATTTACATCCCGCCCATCAGCGTAGCCAGGCTCCCGTTTCTCCATGGCCTGTCCTGCATTTCTGGGTTTGACACTTTATTCAGCATGGCCCTTTTGACCGATGGGAAGCGAGACTTCTTTGTAGCGCTGATTTGCCTTTCCAGGTTGCTTGGTTGGCCAAAAAGGGCGTATGCGTTTTTTCCTGAATGTATTCAGGAAAAAACGCATACGCCCTTTTTGGCCAAGGGCATCATTGTCGAGGTTTTGCCGCTTTTCCTGTGCTTTAAAGGCGATTCGAATCTCCCTCCTGAAATCTGTTTCCTACAATTCTGCCTTGCTTTCCAATCCTCTTCGTTGCCTTCCCTCAATATATTTGTGGACGAGAGTTATCACTTATAAGTCTGCAGGTTTGTGAATTGCAGTGCTCCTGAGCTCCATTTTTCAACTCGCTTTCTTGGGAGCTGGCCGCAAAAGCGCAGGATTGCTTCAGGCTGTATTCTGGTTCCGGGCGGCAGGCTGAGCCTGTGGTTAATTCTTCTTTCTGATGGGAAAGTGGAGTGACCTGTGCCTGTCCCAACACCTAGAGCTAGTCTCTCTTTGGTTCCCACACATCCCGTTCATCCTCAGGACAAATTCCAACCTGTACGGAACAGGAGGTTAAAGGTGCTGATTCTCCAAGGAGGGAGATTGCTAGTAAAGCGGCTGGAATGGCGAACCCGAGCACAAGGAGATGAGAAATGAGGTGCGTTTTGGAAACCTTTCCCGATCACACGGTGTACCATCTTCTGGGTTTCTCATGCATGTTTTCGATGTAGGAAGATGCCCTTGAACCTGGAGATCTGGGACCCATGGGATGGATACCACGCAGTATTACTTTAAAGGGTCTGCGTTTCCTCACCCAACCTCACCAAACCTCTCAGCCCCAAGAGTGTCCACCCTTATGTCTCAATCAGCTGTGGGTCTAGACATGGTCAATCCAGGTGGCATCACAGCCCCTGAACGAATTTTGTAAGAATTTCTCTCTCTTTCACTGTCTTTGTTTCACGGGTTTTTAAAAGTAATTGATTTTTATAATGGGGTTTAACTGCTTTTTACTGCTGTGTTTCTGCCGCTTTACACCCACTTGACTCACTTACAGAGAGATATCAATACATAGGTTTTAAGATTCTTACTAGTCAGATATATTCTTGGGCGGTGAATAGGGGGTGTTGAGTCCAATTCACTGAATAAGGAGTAGGTCTTGTCTATTACCTATTGGGTTTATGGAACGGTATCTGAGCTAATTTGAAACCCTTGTTTTATGCATCACCCCACCTCACCTTTCCCGTTAAGCAGCCATAGTGTGTTTTCTAAACGTGTGACTCTGTTCTGTTTTGCAATTCAGTTCAAGGGTAGCGGTTTTTACATTCCCTCTATAAGTGATATCTTATGATAAGTGTCTTTTTCTGTGTGACTTATTTCACTTAGAATCGTCGTACCTAAATCCACTCATCATGCTGCTACTAGCCTTATGACGTTGATTTCATGGCTGAGTGATATTCCATTGTACATAAGGACCACAACTTCTTTATCCATTTTTCTCTTTCCTGGGATATTTAAGGTGTAACGAAGTGGAGGTTCTTGTCAACAGAGCAGCCCTAAACTTTGGGGTGCCTGTGTCTTGCTGATTTTTAGTTTTCCCAATTTATACGCCCATGAGTGGAAGTGCCCTATGCTCTCTAAGCTGAGTTTCTTAGATGTTTCAGGACACACCGTACACTTCTCCAGAGTGGCTGTTGGCAATTTACATCCCGCCCATCAGCGTAGCCAGGCTCCCGTTTCTCCATGGCCTGTCCTGCATTTCTGGGTTTGACACGTTATTCAGCATGGCCCTTTTGACCGATGGGAAGCGAGACTTCTTTGTAGCGCTGATTTGCCTTTCCAGGTTGCTTGGTTGGCCAAAAAGGGCGTATGCGTTTTTTCCTGAATGTATTCAGGAAAAAACGCATACGCCCTTTTTGGCCAAGGGCATCATTGTCGAGGTTTTGCCGCTTTTCCTGTGCTTTAAAGGCGATTCGAATCTCCCTCCTGAAATCTGTTTCCTACAATTCTGCCTTGCTTTCCAATCCTCTTCGTTGCCTTCCCTCAATATATTTGTGGACGAGAGTTATCACTTATAAGTCTGCAGGTTTGTGAATTGCAGTGCTCCTGAGCTCCATTTTTCAACTCGCTTTCTTGGGAGCTGGCCGCAAAAGCGCAGGATTGCTTCAGGCTGTATTCTGGTTCCGGGCGGCAGGCTGAGCCTGTGGTTAATTCTTCTTTCTGATGAGAAAGTGGAGTGACCTGTGCCTGTCCCAACACCTAGAGCTAGTCTCTCATTGGTTCCCACTCTTCCCGTTCATCCTCAGGACAAATTCCAACCTGTATGGAACAGGAGGTTAAAGGTGCTGATTCTCCAAGGAGGGAGATTGCTAGTAAAGCGGCTGGAATGGCGAACCCGAGCACAAGGAGATGAGAAATGAGGTGCGTTTTGGAAACCTTTCCCGATCACACGGTGTACCATCTTCTGGGTTTCTCATGCATGTTTTCGATGTAGGAAGATGCCCTTGAACCTGGAGATCTGGGACCCATGGGATGGATACCACGCAGTATTACTTTAAAGAGTCTGCGTTTCCTCACCCAACCTCACCAAACCTCTCAGCCCCAAGAGTGTCCACCCTTATGACTCAATCAGCTGTGGGTCTAGATATGGTCAATCCAGGTGGCATCACAGCCCCTGAACGAATTTTGTAAGAATTTCTCTCTCTTTCACTGTCTTTGTTTCACGGGTTTTTAAAAGTAATTGATTTTTATAATGGGGTTTAGCTGCTTTTCACTGCTGTGTTTCTGCCGCTTTACACCCACTTGACTCACTTACAGAGAGATATCAATACATAGGTTTTAAGATTCTTACTAGTCAGATATATTCTTTGGCGGTGAATAGGGGGTGTTGAGTCCAATTCACTGAATAAGGAGTAGGTCTTGTCTATTACCTATTGGGTTTATGGAACGGTATCTGAGCTAATTTGAAACCCTTGTTTTATGCATCACCCCACCTCACCTTTCCCGTTAAGCAGCCATAGTGTGTTTTCTAAACGTGTGACTCTGTTCTGTTTTGCAATTCAGTTCAAGGGTAGCGGTTTTTACATTCCCTCTATAAGTGATATCTTATGATAAGTGTCTTTTTCTGTGTGACTTATTTCACTTAGAATCGTCGTACCTAAATCCACTCATCATGCTGCTACTAGCCTTATGACGTTGATTTCATGGCTGAGTGATATTCCATTGTACATAAGGACCACAACTTCTTTATCCATTTTTCTCTTTCCTGGGATATTTAAGGTGTAACGAAGTGGAGGTTCTTGTCAACAGAGCAGCCCTAAACTTTGGGGTGCCTGTGTCTGGCTGATTTTTGTTTTCCCAATTTATACGCCCATGAGTGGAAGTGCCCTATGCTCTCTAAGCTGAGTTTCTTAGATGTTTCAGGACACACCGTACACTTCTCCAGAGTGGCTGTTGGCAATTTACATCCCGCCCATCAGCGTAGCCAGGCTCCCGTTTCTCCATGGCCTGTCCTGCATTTCTGGGTTTGACACGTTATTCAGCATGGCCCTTTTGACCGATGGGAAGCGAGACTTCTTTGTAGTGCTGATTTGCCTTTCCAGGTTGCTTGGTTGGCCAAAAAGGGCGTATGCCTTTTTTCCTGAATATATTCAGGAAAAAACGCATACGCCCTTTTTGGCCAAGGGCATCATTGTCGAGGTTTTGCCGCTTTTCCTGTGCTTTAAATGCGATTCGAATCTCCCTCCTGAAATCTGTTTCCTGCAATTTTGCCTTTCTTTCAAATCCTCTTCGTTGCCTTCCCTCAATATATTTGTGGGCGAGAGTTATCATTTATAAGTCTGCAGGTTTGTGAATTGAAGTGCCCCTGAGCTCCATTTTTCAACTCGCTTTCTTGGGAGCTGGCCGCAAAAGCGCAGGATTCCTTCAGGCCCTATTCTGGGCCTGGGCGGCAGGCTGAGCCTGTGGTTAATTCTTCTTACTGATGTGAAAATAGAGTGACCTGTGCCTGTCCCAACACCTAGAGCTAGTCTCTCATTGGTTCCCCCTCTTCCCGTTCATCCTCAGGACAAATTGCAACCTGAACGGAACAGGAGGTTAAAGGTGCTGATTCTCCAAAGAGGGAGATTGCTAGTAAAGCGGATGGAATGGCGAACCCGAGCACAAGGAGATGAGAAATGAGGTGCGTTTTGGAAACCTTTCCCGATCACACGGTGTACCATCTTCTGGGTTTCTCATGCATGTTTTCGATGTAGGAAGATGCCCTTGAACCTGGAGATTTGGGACCCATGGGATGGGTACCACGCAGTATTACTTGAAAGGGTCTGCGTTTCCTCACCCAACCTCACCAAACCTCTCAGCCCCAAGAGTGTCCACCCTTATGTCGCAATCAGCTGTGGGTCTAAATATGGTCAATCCAGGTGGCATCACAGCCAATGAACGAATTTTGTAAGAATTTCTCTCTCTTTCACTGTCTTTGTTTCACGGATTTTTAAAAGTAATTGATTTTGATAATGGGGTTTAGCTGCTTTTCACTGCTGTGTTTCTGCCGCTTTACACCCACTTGACTCACTTACAGAGAGATATCAATACATAGCTTTTAAGATTCTTACTAGTCAGATATATTCTTGGGCGGTGAATAGGGGGTGTTGAGTCCAATTCACTGAGCAAGGAGTAGGTCTTGTCTATTACATATTGGGTTTATGGAACGGTATCTGAGCTAATTTGAAACCCTTGTTTTATGCATCACCCCACCTCACCTTTCCCATTAAGCAGCCATAGTGTGTTTTCTAAACGTGTGACTCTGTTCTGTTTTGCAATTCAGTTCAAGGGTAGCGGTTTTTACATTCCCTCTATAAGTGATATCTTATGATAAGTGTCTTTTTCTGTGTGACTTATTTCACTTAGAATCGTCGTACCTAAATCCACTCATCATGCTGCTACTAGCCTTCTGACGTTGATTTCATGGCTGAGTGATATTCCATTGTACATAAGGAACACAACTTCTCTATCCATTTTTCTCTTTCCTGGGATATTTAAGGTGTAACGAAGTGGAGGTTCTTGTCAACAGAGCAGCCCTAAACTTTGGGGTGCCTGTGTCTGGCTGATTTTTAGTTTTCCCAATTGATACGCCCATGAGTGGAAGTGCCCTATGCTCTCTAAGCTGAGTTTCTTAGATGTTTCAGGACACACCGTACACTTCTCCAGAGTGGCTGTTGGCAATTTACATGCCGCCCATCAGCGTAGCCAGGCTCCCGTTTCTCCATGGCCTGTCCTGCATTTCTGGGTTTGACACGTTATTCAGCATGGCCCTTTTGACCGATGGGAAGCGAGACTTCTTTGTAGCGCTGATTTGCCTTTCCAGGTTGCTTGGTTGGCCAAAAAGGGCGTATGCCTTTTTTCCTGAATATATTCAGGAAAAAACGCATACGCCCTTTTTGGCCAAGGGCATCATTGTCGAGGTTTTGCCGCTTTTCCTGTGCTTTAAATGCGATTCGAATCTCCCTCCTGAAATCTGTTTCCTGCAATTTTGCCTTTCTTTCAAATCCTCTTCGTTGCCTTCCCTCAATATATTTGTGGGCGAGAGTTATCATTTATAAGTCTGCAGGTTTGTGAATTGAAGTGCCCCTGAGCTCCATTTTTCAACTCGCTTTCTTGGGAGCTGGCCGCAAAAGCGCAGGATTCCTTCAGGCCCTATTCTGGGCCTGGGCGGCAGGCTGAGCCTGTGGTTAATTCTTCTTACTGATGTGAAAATAGAGTGACCTGTGCCTGTCCCAACACCTAGAGCTAGTCTCTCATTGGTTCCCCCTCTTCCCGTTCATCCTCAGGACAAATTGCAACCTGAACGGAACAGGAGGTTAAAGGTGCTGATTCTCCAAAGAGGGAGATTGCTAGTAAAGCGGATGGAATGGCGAACCCGAGCACAAGGAGATGAGAAATGAGGTGCGTTTTGGAAACCTTTCCCGATCACACGGTGTACCATCTTCTGGGCTTCTCATGCATGTTTTCCATGTAGGAAGATGCCCTTGAACCTGGAGATTTGGGACCCATGGGATGGGTACCACGCAGTATTACTTGAAAGGGTCTGCGTTTCCTCACCCAACCTCACCAAACCTCTCAGCCCCAAGAGTGTCCACCCTTATGTCGCAATCAGCTGTGGGTCTAAATATGGTCAATCCAGGTGGCATCACAGCCAATGAACGAATTTTGTAAGAATTTCTCTCTCTTTCACTGTCTTTGTTTCACGGATTTTTAAAAGTAATTGATTTTGATAATGGGGTTTAGCTGCTTTTCACTGCTGTGTTTCTGCCGCTTTACACCCACTTGACTCACTTACAGAGAGATATCAATACATAGCTTTTAAGATTCTTACTAGTCAGATATATTCTTGGGCGGTGAATAGGGGGTGTTGAGTCCAATTCACTGAGCAAGGAGTAGGTCTTGTCTATTACATATTGGGTTTATGGAACGGTATCTGAGCTAATTTGAAACCCTTGTTTTATGCATCACCCCACCTCACCTTTCCCATTAAGCAGCCATAGTGTGTTTTCTAAACGTGTGACTCTGTTCTGTTTTGCAATTCAGTTCAAGGGTAGCGGTTTTTACATTCCCTCTATAAGTGATATCTTATGATAAGTGTCTTTTTCTGTGTGACTTATTTCACTTAGAATCGTCGTACCTAAATCCACTCATCATGCTGCTACTAGCCTTCTGACGTTGATTTCATGGCTGAGTGATATTCCATTGTACATAAGGAACACAACTTCTCTATCCATTTTTCTCTTTCCTGGGATATTTAAGGTGTAACGAAGTGGAGGTTCTTGTCAACAGAGCAGCCCTAAACTTTGGGGTGCCTGTGTCTGGCTGATTTTTAGTTTTCCCAATTGATACGCCCATGAGTGGAAGTGCCCTATGCTCTCTAAGCTGAGTTTCTTAGATGTTTCAGGACACACCGTACACTTCTCCAGAGTGGCTGTTGGCAATTTACATGCCGCCCATCAGCGTAGCCAGGCTCCCGTTTCTCCATGGCCTGTCCTGCATTTCTGGGTTTGACACGTTATTCAGCATGGCCCTTTTGACCGATGGGAAGCGAGACTTCTTTGTAGCGCTGATTTGCCTTTCCAGGTTGCTTGGTTGGCCAAAAAGGGCGTATGCCTTTTTTCCTGAATATATTCAGGAAAAAACGCATACGCCCTTTTTGGCCAAGGGCATCATTGTCGAGGTTTTGCCGCTTTTCCTGTGCTTTAAATGCGATTCGAATCTCCCTCCTGAAATCTGTTTCCTGCAATTTTGCCTTTCTTTCAAATCCTCTTCGTTGCCTTCCCTCAATATATTTGTGGGCGAGAGTTATCATTTATAAGTCTGCAGGTTTGTGAATTGAAGTGCCCCTGAGCTCCATTTTTCAACTCGCTTTCTTGGGAGCTGGCCGCAAAAGCGCAGGATTCCTTCAGGCCCTATTCTGGGCCTGGGCGGCAGGCTGAGCCTGTGGTTAATTCTTCTTACTGATGTGAAAATAGAGTGACCTGTGCCTGTCCCAACACCTAGAGCTAGTCTCTCATTGGTTCCCCCTCTTCCCGTTCATCCTCAGGACAAATTGCAACCTGAACGGAACAGGAGGTTAAAGGTGCTGATTCTCCAAAGAGGGAGATTGCTAGTAAAGCGGATGGAATGGCGATCCCGAGCACAAGGAGATGAGAAATGAGGTGCGTTTTGGAAACCTTTCCCGATCACACGGTGTACCATCTTCTGGGTTTCTCATGCATGTTTTCGATGTAGGAAGATGCCCTTGAACCTGGAGATCTGGGACCCATGGGATGGAAAACACGCAGTATTACTTGAAAGGGTCTGCGTTTCCTCACCCAACCTCACCAAACCTCTCAGCCCCAAGAGTGTCCACCCTTATGTCTCAATCAGCTGTGGGTCTAAATATGGTCAATCCAGGTGGCATCACAGCCCCTGAACGAATTTTGTAAGAATTTCTCCCTCTTTCACTGTCTTTGTTTCACGGGTTTTTAAAAGTAATTGATTTTTATAATGGGGTTTAGCTGCTTTTCACTGCTGTGTTTCTGCCGCTTTACACCCACTTGACTCACTTACAGAGTGATATCAATACATAGCTTTTAAGATTCTTACTAGTCAGATATATTCTTGGGCGGTGAATAGGGGGTGTTGAGTCCAATTCACTGAGCAAGGAGTAGGTCTTGTCTATTACCTATTGGGTTTATGGAACGGTATCTGAGCTAATTTGAAACCCTTGTTTTATGCATCACCCCACCTCACCTTTCCCGTTAAGCAGCCATAGTGTGTTTTCTAAACGTGTGACTCTGTTCTGTTTTGCAATTCAGTTCAAGGGTAGCGGTTTTTACATTCCCTCTGTAAGTGATATCTTATGATACGTGTCTTTTTCTGTGTGACTTATTTCACTTAGAATCGTCGTACCTAAATCCACTCATCATGCTGCTACTAGCCTTATGACGTTGATTTCATGGCTGAGTGATATTCCATTGTACATAAGGACCACAACTTCTTTATCCATTTTTCTCTTTCCTGGGATATTTAAGGTGTAAGGAAGTGGAGGTTCTTGTCAACAGAGCAGCCCTATACTTTGGGCTGCCTGTGTCTTGCTGATTTTTAGTTTTCCCAATTGATACGCCCATGAGTGGAAGTGCCCTATGCTCTCTAAGCTGAGTTTCTTAGATGTTTCAGGACACACCGTACACTTCTCCAGAGTGGCTGTTGGCAATTTACATCCCGCCCATCAGCGTAGCCAGGCTCTCGTTTCTCCATGGCCTGTCCTGCATTTCTGGTTTTGACACTTTATTCAGCATGGCCCTTTTGACCGATGGGAAGCGAGACTTCTTTGTAGCGCTGATTTGCATTTCCAGGTTGCTTGGTTGGCCAAAAAGGGCGTATGCGTTTTTTCCTGAATATATTCAGGAAAAAACGCATACGCCCGTTTGGCCAAGGGCATCATTGTCGAGGTTTTGCCGCTTTTCCTGTGCTTTAAAGGCAATTCGAATCTCCCTCCTGAAATCTGTTTCCTGCAATTCTGCCTTGCTTTCCAATCCTCTTCGTTGCCTTCCCTCAATATATTTGTGGACGAGAGTTATCATTTATAAGTCTGCAGGTTTGTGAATTGCAGTGCCCCTGAGCTCCATTTTTCAACTCGCTTTCTTGGGAGCTGGCCTCAAAAGCCCAGGATTACTTCAGGCCCGATTCTGGTCCCGGGCGGCCGGCTGAGCCTGTGGTTAATTCTTCTTCCTGATGGGAAAATAGAGTGACCTGTGCCTGTCCCAACACCTAGAGCTAGTCTCTCATTGGTTCCCCCTCTTCCCGTTCATCCTCAGGACAAATTGCAACCTGAACGGAACAGGAGGTTAAAGGTGCTGATTCTCCAGAGAGGGAGATTGCTAGTAAAGCGGCTGGAATGGCGAACCCGAGCACACGGAGATGAGAAATGAGGTGCGTTTTGGAAACCTTTCCCGATCACACGGTGTACCATCTTCTGGGTTTCTCATGCATGTTTTCCATGTAGGAAGATGCCCTTGAAACTGGAGATTTGGGACCCATGGGATGGGTACCACGCAGTATTACTTGAAAGGGTCTGCGTTTCCTCACCCAACCTCACCAAACCTCTCAGCCCCAAGACTGACCACCCTTATGTCTCAATCAGCTGTGGGTCTAAATATGGTCAATCCAGGTGGCATCACAGCCCCTGAACGAATTTTGTAAGAATTTCTCTCTCTTTCACTGTCTTTGTTTCACGGGTTTTTAAAAGTAATTGATTTTTATAATGGGGTTAACTGCTTTTCACTGCTGTGTTTCTGCCGCTTTACACCCACTTGACTCACTTACAGAGTGATATCAATACATAGCTTTTAAGATTC
Organism: Balaenoptera physalus; assembly: GCF_965194825.1. Classification (NCBI taxonomy): domain Eukaryota; kingdom Metazoa; phylum Chordata; class Mammalia; order Artiodactyla; family Balaenopteridae; genus Balaenoptera; species Balaenoptera physalus. The sequence continues at coordinate 88,722,929 of NC_138888.1, read as the reverse complement.
TTACTAGTCAGATATATTCTTGGGCGGTGAATAGGGGGTGTTGAGTCCAATTCACTGAGCAAGGAGTAGGTCTTGTCTATTACCTATTGGGTTTATGGAACGGTATCTGAGCTAATTTGAAACCCTTGTTTTATGCATCACCCCACCTCACCTTTCCCGTTAAGCAGCCATAGTGTGTTTTCTAAACGTGTGACTCTGTTCTGTTTTGCAATTCACTTCAAGGGTAGCGGTTTTTACATTCCCTCTGTAAGTGATATCTTATGATACGTGTCTTTTTCTGTGTGACTTATTTCACTTAGAATCGTCGTACCTAAATCCACTCATCATGCTGCTACTAGCCTTATGACGTTGATTTCATGGCTGAGTGATATTCCATTGTACATAAGGACCACAACTTCTTTATCCATTTTTCTCTTTCCTGGGATATTTAAGGTGTAAGGAAGTGGAGGTTCTTGTCAACAGAGCAGCCCTATACTTTGGGCTGCCTGTGTCTTGCTGATTTTTAGTTTTCACAATTGATACGCCCATGAGTGGAAGTGCCCTATGCTCTCTAAGCTGAGTTTCTTAGATGTTTCAGGACACACCGTACACTTCTCCAGAGTGGCTGGTGGCAATTTACATCCCGCCCATCAGCGTAGCCAGGCTCTCGTTTCTCCATGGCCTGTCCTGCATTTCTGGTTTTGACACTTTATTCAGCATGGCCCTTTTGACCGATGGGAAGCGAGACTTCTTTGTAGCGATGATTTGCATTTCCAGGTTGCTTGGTTGGCCAAAAAGGGCGTATGCGTTTTTTCCTGAATATATTCAGGAAAAAACGCATACGCCCGTTTGGCCAAGGGCATCATTGTCGAGGTTTTGCCGCTTTTCCTGTGCTTTAAAGGCAATTCGAATCTCCCTCCTGAAATCTGTTTCCTGCAATTCTGCCTTGCTTTCCAATCCTCTTCGTTGCCTTCCCTCAATATATTTGTGGACGAGAGTTATCATTTATAAGTCTGCAGGTTCGTGAATTGCAGTGCCCCTGAGCTCCATTTTTCAACTCGCTTTCTTGGGAGCTGGCCGCAAAAGCCCAGGATTGCTTCAGGCCCGATTCTGGTCCCGGGCGGCAGGCTGAGCCTGTGGTTAATTCTTCTTCCTGATGGGAAAATAGAGTGACCTGTGCCTGTCCCAACACCTAGAGCTAGTCTCTCATTGGTTCCCCCTCTTCCCGTTCATCCTCAGGACAAACTGAAACCTGAACGGAACAGGAGGTTAAAGGTGCTGATTCTCCAAAGAGGGAGATTGCTAGTAAAGCGGCTGGAATGGCGAACCCGAGCACAAGGAGATGAGAAATGAGGTGCGTTTTGGAAACCTTTCCCGATCACACGGTGTACCATCTTCTGGGTTTCTCATGCATGTTTTCCATGTAGGAAGATGCCCTTGAACCTGGAGATTTGGGACCCATGGGATGGGTACCACGCAGTATTACTTGAAAGGGTCTGCGTTTCCTCACCCAACCTCACCAAACCTCTCAGCCCCAAGACTGTCCACCCTTATGTCTCAATCAGCTGTGGGTCTAAATATGGTCAATCCAGGTGGCATCACAGCCAATGAACGAATTTTGTAAGAATTTCTCTCTCTTTCACTGTCTTTGTTTCACGGATTTTTAAAAGTAATTGATTTTTATAATGGGGTTTAGCTGCTTTTCACTGCTGTGTTTCTGCCGCTTTACACCCACTTGACTCACTTACAGAGAGATATCAATACATAGCTTTTAAGATTCTTACTAGTCAGATATATTCTTGGGCGGTGAATAGGGCGTGTTGAGTCCAATTCACTGAGCAAAGAGTAGGTCTTGTCTATTACCTATTGGGTTTATGGAACGGTATCTGAGCTAATTTGAAACCCTTGTTTTATGCATCACCCCACCTCACCTTTCCCGTTAAGCAGCCATAGTGTGTTTTCTAAACGTGTGACTCTGTTCTGTTTTGCAATTCAGTTCAAGGGTAGCGGTTTTTACATTCCCTCTATAAGTGATATCTTATGATAAGTGTCTTTTTCTGTGTGACTTATTTCACTTAGAATCGTCGTACCTAAATCCACTCATCATGCTGCTACTAGCCTTATGACGTTGATTTCATGGCTGAGTGATATTCCATTGTACATAAGGACCACAACTTCTTTATCCATTTTTCTCTTTCCTAGGATATTTAAGGTGTAACGAAGTGGAGGTTCTTGTCAACAGAGCAGCCCTAAACTTTGGGGTGCCTGTGTCTTGCTGATTTTTAGTTTTCCCAATTGATACGCCCATGAGTGGATGTGCCCTATGCTCTCAAAGCTGAGTTTCTTAGATGTTTCAGGACACACCGTACACTTCTCCAGAGTGGCTGTTGGCAATTTACATCCCGGCCATCAGCGTAGCCAGGCTCTCGTTTCTCCATGGCCTGTCCTGCATTTCTGGGTTTGACACGTTATTCAGCATGGCCCTTTTGACCGATGGGAAGCGAGACTTCTTTGTAGCGCTGATTTGCCTTTCCAGGTTGCTTGGTTGGCCAAAAAGGGCGTATGCCTTTTTTCCTGAATATATCCAGGAAAAAACGCATACGCCCTTTTTGGCCAAGGGCATCATTGTCGAGGTTTTGCCGCTTTTCCTGTGCTTTAAAGGCGATTCGAATCTCCCTCCTGAAATCTGTTTCCTGCAATTCTGCCTTGCTTTCCAATCCTCTTCGTTGCCTTCCCTCAATATATTTGTGGACGAGAGTTATCATTTATAAGTCTGCAGGTTTGTGAATTGCAGTGCCCCTGAGCTCCATTTTTCAACTCGTTTTCTTCGGAGCTGGCCGCAAAAGCCCAGGATTGCTTCAGGCCCGATTCTGGTCCCAGGCGGCAGGCTGAGCCTGTGGTTAATTCTTCTTCCTGATGGGAAAATAGAGTGACCTGTGCCTGTCCCAACACCTAGAGCTAGTCTCTCATTGGTTCCCCCTCTTCCCGTTCATCCTCAGGACAAATTGCAACCTGAACGGAACAGGAGGTTAAAGGTGCTGATTCTCCAAAGAGGGAGATTGCTAGTAAAGCGGCTGGAATGGCGAACCCGAGCACAAGGAGATGAGAAATGAGGTGCGTTTTGGAAACCTTTCCCGATCACACGGTGTACCATCTTCTGGGTTTCTCATGCATGTTTTCGATGTAGGAAGATGCCCTTGAACCTGGAGATTTGGGACCCATGGGATGGGTACCACGCAGTATTACTTGAAAGGGTCTGCGTTTCCTCACCCAACCTCACCAAACCTCTCAGCCCCAAGAGTGTCCACCCTTATGTCTCAATCAGCTGTGGGTCTAAATATGGTCAATCCAGGTGCCATCACAGCGCCTGAACGAATTTTGTAAGAATTTCTCTCTCTTTCACTGTCTTTGTTTCACGGGTTTTTAAAAGTAATTGATTTTTATAATGGGGTTTAGCTGCTTTTCACTGCTGTGTTTCTGCCGCTTTACACCCACTTGACTCACTTACAGAGAGATATCAATACATAGCTTTTAAGATTCTTACTAGTCAGATATATTCTTGGGCGGTGAATAGGGGGTGTTGAGTCCAATTCACTGAGCAAGGAGTAGGTCTTGTCTATTACCTATTGGGTTTATGGAACGGTATCTGAGCTAATTTGAAACCCTTGTTTTATGCATCACCCCACCTCACCTTTCCCGTTAAGCAGCCATAGTGTGTTTTCTAAACGTGTGACTCTGTTCTGTTTTGCAATTCAGTTCAAGGGTAGCGGTTTTTACAATCCCTCTATAAGTGATATCTTATGATAAGTGTCTTTTTCTGTGTGACTTATTTCACTTAGAATCGTCGTACCTAAATCCACTCATCATGCTGCCACTAGCCTTATGACGTTGATTTCATGGCTGAGTGATATTCCATTGTACATAAGGACCACAACTTCTCTATCCATTTTTCTCTTTCCTGGGATATTTAAGGTGTATCGAAGTGGAGGTTCTGGTCAACAGAGCAGCCCTAAACTTTGGGGTGCCTGTGTCTTGCTGATTTTTAGTTTTCCCAATTGATACGCCCATGAGGGGAAGTGCCCTATGTTCTCTAAGCTGAGTTTCTTAGATGTTTCAGGACACACCGTACACTTCTCCAGAGTGGCTGTTGGCAATTTACATCCCGCCCATCAGCGTAGCCAGGCTCCCGTTTCTCCATGGCCTGTCCTGCATTTCTGGGTTTGACACGTTATTCAGCATGGCCCTTTTGACCGATGGGAAGCGAGACTTCTTTGTAGCGCTGATTTGCCTTTCCAGGTTGCTTGGTTGGCCAAAAAGGGCGTATGCGTGTTTTCCTGAATATATTCAGGAAAACACGCATACGCCCTTTTTGGCCAAGGGCATCATTGTCGAGGTTTTGCCGCTTTTCCTGTGCTTTAAAGGCAATTCGAATCTCCCTCCTGAAATCTGTTTCCTGCAATTCTGCCTTGCTTTCCAAACCTCTTCGTTGCCTTCCCTCAATATATTTGTGGACGAGAGTTATCATTTATAAGTCTGCAGGTTTGTGTATTGAAGTGCCCCTGAGCTCCATTTTTCAACTCGATTTCTTGGGAGCTGGCCGCAAAAGCGCAGGATTGCTTCAGACCCTATTCTGGTCCCGAGCGGCAGGCTTTGCCTGTGGTTAATTCTTCTTCCTGATGGGAAAATAGAGTGACCTGTGCCTGTCCCAACACCTAGAGCTAGTCTCTCATTGGTTCCCCCTCTTCCCGTTCATCCTCAGGACAAATTGCAACCTGAACGGAACAGGAGGTTAAAGGTGCTGATTCTCCAAGGAGGGAGATTGCTAGTAAAGCGGCTGGAATGGCAACCCGAGCACTAGGAGATGAGAAATGAGGTGCGTTTTGGAAACCTTTCCCGATCACACGGTGTACCATCTTCTGGGTTTCTCATGCATGTTTTCGATGTAGGAAGATGCCCTTGAACCTGGAGATTTGGGACCCATGGGATGGGTACCACGCAGTATTACTTGAAAGGGTCTGCGTTTCCTCACCCAACCTCACCAAACCTCTCAGCCCCAAGACTGTCCACCCTTATGTCTCAATCAGCTGTGGGTCTAAATATGGTCAATCCAGGTGGCATCACAGCCAATGAACGAATTTTGTAAGAATTTCTCTCTCTTTCACTGTCTTTGTTTCACGGATTTTTAAAAGTAATTGATTTTTATAATGGGGCTTAGCTGCTTTTCACTGCTGTGTTTTTGCCGCTTTACACCCACTTGACTCACTTACAGAGATATATCAATACATAGCTTTTAAGATTCTTACTAGTCAGATATATTCTTGGGCGGTGAATAGGGCGTGTTGAGTCCAATTCACTGAGCAAGGAGTAGGTCTTGTCTATTACATATTGGGTTTATGGAACGGTATCTGAGCTAATTTGAAACCCTTGTTTTATGCATCACCCCACCTCACCTTTCTTGTTAAGCAGCCATGGTGTGTTTTCTAAACGTGTGACTCTGTTCTGTTTTGCAATTCAGTTCAAGGGTAGCGGTTTTTGCATTCCCTCTATAAGTGATATCTTATGATAAGTGTCTTTTTCTGTGTAACTTATTTCACTTAGAATCGTCGTACCTAAATCCACTCATCATGCTGCTACTAGCCTTATGACGTTGATTTCATGGCTGAGTGATATTCCATTGTACATAAGGACCACAACTTCTTTCTCCATTTTTCTCTTTCCTGCGATATTTAAGGTGTAACGAAGTGGAGGTTCTTGTCAACAGAGCAGCCCTAAACTTTGGGGTGCCTGTGTCTTGCTGATTTTTAGTTTTCTCAATTTATACGCCCATGAGTGGAAGTGCCCTATGCTCTCTAAGCTGAGTTTCTTAGATGTTTCAGGACACACCGTACACTTCTCCAGAGTGGCTGTTGGCAATTTACATCCCGCTCATCAGGGTAGCCAGGCTCCCGTTTCTCCATGGCCTGTCCTGCATTTCTGGGTTTGACACTTTATTCAGCATGGCCCTTTTAACCGATGGGAAGCGAGACTTCTTTGTAGCGCTGATTTGCCTTTCCAGGTTGCTTGGTTGGCCAAAAAGGGCGTATGCGTTTTTTCCTGAATATATTCAGGAAAAGACGCATACGCCCTTTTTGGCCAAGGGCATCATTGTCGAGGTTTTGCCGCTTTTCCTGTGCTTTAAAGGCGATTCGAATCTCCCTCCTGAAATCTGTTTCCTGAAATTCTGCCTTGCTTTCAAATCCTCTTCGTTGCCTTCCCTCAATATATTTGTGGACGAAAGTTATCATTTGTAAGTCTGCAGGTTTGTGAATTGCAGTGCCCCTGAGCTCCATTTTTCAACTCGCTTTCTTGGGAGCTGGCCGCAAAAGCGCAGGATTGCTTCAGGCCCTATTCTGGGCCCGGGCGGCAGGCTGAGCCTGTGGTTAATTCTTCTTCCTGATGGGCAAATAGAGTGACCTGTGCCTGTCCCAACACCTAGAGCTAGTCTCTCATTGGTTCCCCCTCTTCCCGTTCATCCTCAGGACAAATTGCCACCTGTACGGAAAAGGAGGTTAAAGGTGCTGATTCTCCAAGGAGGGAGTTTGCTAGTAAAGCGGCTGGAATGGCGAACCCGAGCACAAGGAGATGAGAAATGAGGTGCGTTTTGGAAACCTTTCCCGATCACACGGTGTACCATCTTCTGGGTTTCTCATGCATGTTTTCGATGTAGGAAGATGCCCTTGAACCTGGAGATTTGGGACCCATGGGATGGGTACCACGCAGTATTACTTTAAAGGGTCTGTGTTTCCTCACCCAACCTCACCAAACCTCTCAGCCCCAAGAGCATCCACCCTTATGTCTCAATCAGCTGTGGGTCTAGATATGGTCAATCCAGGTGGCATCACAGCCCCTGAACGAATTTTGTAAGAATTTCTCTTTCACTGTCTTTCTTTCACATGTTTTTAAACGTAATTGATTTTTATACTGGGGTTTAGCTGCTTTTCACTGCTGTGTTTCTGCCGCTTTACACCCACTTGACTCACTTACAGAGAGATATGAATACATAGGTTGTAAGATTCTTACTAGTCAGATATATTCTTGGGCCGTGAATATGGGGTGTTGAGTCCAATTCACAGAGCAAGAGGAGGTCTTGTCTATTACATATTGGGTTTATGGAACGGTATCTGAGCTAATTTGAAACCCTTGTTTTATGAATCACCCCACCTCACCTTTCCCGTTAAGCATCCATAGTGTGTTTTCTAAACGTGTGACTCTGCTCTGTTTTGTAATTCAGTTCAAGGGTAGCGGTTTTTTCATTCCCTCTATTAGTGATATCTTATGATAAGTGTCTTTTTCTGTGTGACTTATTTCACTTGGAATCGTCCTACCTAAATCCACTCATCTTGCTGCTACTAGCCTTATGACGTAGATTTCATGTCTGAGTGATATTCCATTGTACATAAGGACCACAACTTCTGTATCCATTTTTCTCTTTCCTAGGATATTTAAGGTGTAACGAAGTGGAGGTTCTTGTCAACAGAGTAGCCCTAAATTTTGCGGTGCCTGTGTCTTGCTGATTTTTAGTTTTCCCAATTTATACGCCCATGAGTGGAAGTGCCCTATGCTCTCTAAGCTGAGTTTTTTAGATGTTTCAGGACACACCGTACACTTCTCCAGAGTGGCTTTTGGCAATTTACATCCCGCCCATCAGTGTAGAGAAGGCTCCCGTTTCTCCATGGCCTGTCCTGCATTTCTGGTTTTGACACTTTATTCAGCATTGCCCTTTTGACTGATGGGAAGCGAGACTTCTTTGTAGCGCTGATTTGCCTTTCCACGTTGCTTGGTTGGCCAAAAAGGGCGTTTGCTTTTTTTCCTGAATATATTCAGGAAAAAACGCATACGCCCTCTTTGCCAAGGGACTCATTGTCGAGGTTTTGCCGCTTTTCCTGTGCTTTAAAGGCGATTCGAATCTACCTCCTGAAATCTGTTTCCTGCAATTCTGCCTTTCTTTCAATTCCTCTTCGTTGCCTTCCCTCTATATATTTGTGGACGAGAGTCATCATTTATAACTCTGCAGGTTTGTGAATTGCAGTGCCCCTGAGCTCCAATTTTCAACTCGCTTTCTTGGGAGCTGGCCGCAAAAGCGCAGGTTTGCTTCAGGCCCTATTCTGGTTCCGGGCGGCAGGCTGAGCCTGTGGTTAATTCTTCTTCCTGATGGGAAAATAGAGTGACCTGTATCTGTCCCAACACTTAGATCTAGTCTCTCATTCGTTACCCCTATTCCCATTCATCCTCAGGACAAATTGCAACCTTTACGGAACAGGAGGTTAAAGGTGCTGATTCTCCAAGGAGGGAGATTGCTAGTAAAGCGGCTGGAATGGCGAACCCGAGCACAAGGAGATGAGAAATGAGGTGCGTTTTGGAAACCTTTCCCGATCACACGGTGCACCATCTTCTGGGTTTCTCATGCATGTTTTCGATGTAGGAAGATGCCCTTGAACCTGGAGATTTGGGACCCATGGGATGGGTACCACGCAGTATTACTTTAAAGGTTCTGCGTTTCCTCACCCAACCTCACCAAACCTCTCAGCCCCAAGAGTGTCCACCCTTATGTCTCAATCAGCTGTAGGTCTAGATATGGTCAATCCAGGAGGGATCACAGCCCCTGAACGAATTTTGTAAGAATTTCTCTCTCTTTCACTGTCTTTGTTTCACGGGTTTTTAAAAGTAATTGATTTTTATAATGGGGTTTAGCTGCTTTTCACTGCTGTGTTTCTGCCGCTTTACACCCACTTGACTCACTTACAGAGAGATATGAATACGTAGGTTTTAAGATTCTTACTAGTCAGATATATTCTTGGGCGGTGAATAGGGGGTGTTGAGTCCAATTCACTGAGCAAGAGGAGGTCTTGTCTATTACATATTGGGTTTATGGAACGGTATCTGAGCTAATTTGAAACCCTTGTTTTATGCATCACCCCACCTCACCTTTCCCGTTAAGCAGCCATAGTGTGTTTTCTAAACGTGTGCCTCTGTTCTGTTTTGTAATTCAGTTCAAGGGTAGCGGTTTTTACATTCCCTCTATCAGTGATATCTTATGATAAGTGTCTTTTCCTGTGTGCCTTCTTTCACTTAGAATCGTCCTACCTAAATCCACTCATCTTGCTGCTACTAACCTTATGACATTGATTTCATTGCTGAGTGATATTCCATTGTACATAAGGACCACAACTTCTTTCTCCAGTTTTCTCTTTCCTGGGATATTTAAGGTGTAACGAAGTGGAGGTTCTTGTCAACAGAGTAGGCCTAAACTTTGGGGTGCCTGTGTCTTCCTGATTTTTAGTTTTCCCAATTTATACGCCCATGAGTGGAAGTGCCCTATGCTCTCTAAGCTGAGTTTTTTAGATGTTTCCGGACACACCGTACACTTTTCCAGAGTGGCTGTTGGCAATTTACATCCCGCCCTTCAGCGTAGCAAGGCTCCCATTTCTCCATGGACTGTCCTGCCTTTCTGGTTTTGACACTTTATTCAGCATGGCCCTTTTGACCGATGGGAAGCGAGACTTTTTTGTAGCGCTGATTTGCCTTTCAGGGTTGCTTGGTTGGCCAAAAAGGGCGTATGCGTTTTTTCCTGAATATATTCAGGAAAAAACGCATACGCCCTTTTCGGCCAAGGGCATCATTGTCTACGTTTTGCCGCTCTTCATGTGCTTTAAAAGTGATTCGGATCTACCTTCTGAAATCTGTTTCCTACAATTCTGCCTTGCTTTCAAATCCTCTTCTTTGCCTTCTCTCAATATATTTGTGGACGAGAGTTATCATTTATAAATCTGCAGGATTGTGAATTGCAGTGCCCTTGAGCTACATTTTTCAACTCGCTCTCTTGGGAGCTGGCTGCAAAAGCGCAGGATTGCTTCAGGCCCTATACTGGTTCCGGCAGCAGGCTGAGCCTGTGGTTAATTCTTCTTCCTCATGGGAAAATAGAGTGGCATGTGCCTGTCCCAACACCTAGAGCTAGTCTCTCTTTGGTTCCCCCTCTTCCCATTCATCCTCAGGACAAATTGCAACCTGTATAGAACAGGAGGTTAAAGGTGCTGATTCTCCAAGGAGGGAGATTGCTAGTAAAGTGGCTGGAATGGCTAACCCGATCACAAGGAGATGAGAAATGAGGTGCGTTTTAGAATCCTTTCCCGATCACACCGTGTATCATCTTCTGGGTTTCTCATGCATGTTTTCGATGTAGGAAGATGCCCTTGAACCTGGAGATTTGGGACCCATGGGATGGGTACCACACAGTATTACTTTAAAGGGTCTGCGTTTGGTCACCCAACCTCACCAATCCTCTCAGCCCCAAGAGTGTCCAGCCTTATGTGTAACCCAGCCGTGTGTCTAGATATGGTCAATCCAGGTTGCTTCACTGCCCCTGAACGAACTTTTTACTAATTTCTCTCTCATTCATTGTATTTGTTAGGTTTTTTTTTTGTAATTTATTTTTAGAATGGGGTTTAGCTGATATTCACTGCTGTGTTTATGCTGCTTTACACCCACTTGACTCACTTACAGAGAGATATCAATACATAGGTTTTAAGATTTTACCAGTCAGATATATTCTTGTGCCGTGAATAGGGAGTGTTGAGTCCAGTTCACTGAGCAAGGGGTAGGTCTTGTCTATTACATATTGGGTTTATGGAACGGTATCTGAGCTAATTGGAAGCCCTTGTTTTATGCATCACCCCATCTCACCTTTCCCGTTAAGCAGCCATAGTGTGTTTTCTAAACGTGTGACTCTGTTCTGTTTTGTAATTCAGTTCAAGGGTAGCGGTTTTTACATTCCCTCTATAAGTGATATCTTATGATAAGTGTCTTTTTCTGTGTGACTTATTTCACTTAGAATCGTCCTACCTAAATCCACTCATCATGCTGCTACTAGCCTTATGACGTTGATTTCATGGCTGAGTGATATTCCATTGTACATAAGGACCACAACTTCTTTCTCCATTTTTCTCTTTCCTGGGATATTTAAGGTGTAACGAAGTGGCGGTTCTTGTCTACAGAGCAGCCCTAAACTTTGGGGTGCCTCTGTCTTGCTGATTTTTAGTTTTCCCAATTTATACGCCCATGAGTGGAAGTGCCCTATGCTCTCTAAGCTGAGTTTTTTAGATGTTTCAGGACACAACGTACACTTCTCCAGAGTGGCTGTTGGCAATTTACATCCCACCCATCAGCGTAGCCAGGCTCCCGTTTCTCCATGACCTGTCCTGCATTTATGGTTTTGACACTTTATTCAGCATGGCCCTTTTGAACGATGGGAAGCGAGACTTCTTTGTAGCACTGATTTGCCTTTCCAGGTTGCTTGGTTGGCCAAAAAGGGCGTATGCGTTTTTTCCTGAATATATTCAGGAAAAAACGCATACGCCCTTTTTGGCCAAGGGCATCATTGTCGAGGTTTTGCCGCTTTTCCTGTGCTTTAAAGGCGATTCGAATCTCCCGCCTGAAATCTGTTTCCTGCAATTCTGCCTTGCTTTCAAATCCTCTTCGTTATCTTCCCTCAATATATTTGTGGACGAGAGTGATCATTTATAACTCTGCAGGTTTGTGAATTGCAGTGCCCCTGAGCTCCAATTTTCAACTCGCTTTCTTGGGAGCTGGCCGCAAAAGCGCAGGATTGCTTCTCGCCCTATTCTGGTTCCGGGCGGCAGGCTGAGCCTGTGGTTAATTCTTCTTCCTGATGGGAAATTAGAGTGACCTGTGCCTGTCCCAACACTTAGATCTAGTCTCTCATTCGTTACCCCTATTCCCATTCATCCTCAGGACAAATTGCAACCTTTACGGAACAGGAGGTTAAAGGTGCTGATTCTCCAAGGAGGGAGATTGCTAGTAAAGCGGCTGGAATGGCGAACCCGAGCACAAGGAGATGAGAAATGAGGTGCGTTTTGGAAACCTTTCCCGATCACACGGTGTACCATCTTCTGGGTTTCTCATGCATGTTTTCGATGTAGGAAGATGCCCTTGAACCTGGAGATTTGGGACCCATGGGATGGGTACCACGCAGTATTACTTTAAAGGGTCTGCGTTTCCTCACCCAACCTCACCAAACCTCTCAGCCCCAAGAGTGTCCAACCTTATGTCTCAATCAGCTGTAGGTCTAGATATGGTCAATCCAGGTGGGATCACAGCCCCTGAAAGAATTTTGTAAGAATTTCTCTCTCTTTCACTGTCTTTGTTTCACGGGTTTTTAAAAGTAATTGATTTTTATAATGGGGTTTAACTGCTTTTCACTGCTGTGTTTCTGCCGCTTTACACCCACTTGACTCACTTACAGAGAGATATGAATACATAGGTTTTAAGATTCTTACTAGTCAGATATATTCTTGGGCGGTGAATATGGGGTGTTGAGTCCAATTCACTGAGCAAGAGGAGGTCTTGTCTATTACATATTGGGTTTATGAAACGGTATCTGAGCTAATTTGAAACCCTTGTTTTATGCATCACCCCACCTCACCTTTCTTGTTAAGCAGCCATGGTGTGTTTTCTAAACGTGTGACTCTGTTCTGTTTTGCAATTCAGTTCAAGGGTAGTGGTTTTTGCATTCCCTCTATAAGTGATATCTTATGATAAGTGTCTTTTTCTGTGTAACTTATTTCACTTAGAATCGTCGTACCTAAATCCACTCATCATGCTGCTACTAGCCTTATGACGTTGATTTCATGGCTGAGTGATATTCCATTGTACATAAGGACCACAACTTCTTTCTCCATTTTTCTCTTTCCTGGGATATTTAAGGTGTAACGAAGTGGAGGTTCTTGTCAACAGAGCAGCCCTAAACTTTGGGGTGCCTGTGTCTTGCTGATTTTTAGTTTTCTCAATTTATACGCCCATGAGTGGAAGTGCCCTATGCTCTCTAAGCTGAGTTTCTTAGATGTTTCAGGACACACCGTACACTTCTCCAGAGTGGCTGTTGGCAATTTACATCCCGCCCATCAGGGTAGCCAGGCTCCCGTTTCTCCATGGCCTGTCCTGCATTTCTGGGTTTGACACTTTATTCAGCATGGCCCTTTTAACCGATGGGAAGCGAGACTTCTTTGTAGCGCTGATTTGCCTTTCCAGGTTGCTTGGTTGGCCAAAAAGGGCGTATGCGGTTTTTCCTGAATATATTCAGGAAAAGACGCATACGCCCTTTTTGGCCAAGGGCATCATTGTCGAGGTTTTGCCGCTTTTCCTGTGCTTTAAAGGCGATTCGAATCTCCCTCCTGAAATCTGTTTCCTGAAATTCTGCCTTGCTTTCAAATCCTCTTCGTTGCCTTCCCTCAATATATTTGTGGACGAAAGTTATCATTTGTAAGTCTGCAGGTTTGTGAATTGCAGTGCCCCTGAGCTCCATTTTTCAACTCGCTTTCTTGGGAGCTGGCCGCAAAAGCGCAGGATTGCTTCAGGCCCTATTCTGGGCCCGGGCGGCAGGCTGAGCCTGTGGTTAATTCTTCTTCCTGATGGGCAAATAGAGTGACCTGTGCCTGTCCCAACACCTAGAGCTAGTCTCTCATTGGTTCCCCCTCTTCCCGTTCATCCTCAGGACAAATTGCCACCTGTACGGAAAAGGAGGTTAAAGGTGCTGATTCTCCAAGGAGGGAGTTTGCTAGTAAAGGCGGCTGGAATGGCGAACCCGAGCACAAGGAGATGAGAAATGAGGTGCGTTTTGGAAACCTTTCCCGATCACACGGTGTACCATCTTCTGGGTTTCTCATGCATGTTTTCGATGTAGGAAGATGCCCTTGAACCTGAGATTTGGGACCCATGGGATGGGTACCACGCAGTATTACTTTAAAGGGTCTGCGTTTCCTCACCCAACTTCACCAAACCTCTCAGCCCCAAGAGCGTCCACCCTTATGTCTCAATCAGCTGTGGGTCTAGATATGGTCAATCCAGGTGGCATCACAGCCCCTGAACGAATTTTGTAAGAATTTCTCTTTCACTGTCTTTCTTTCACATGTTTTTAAACGTAATTGATTTTTATACTGGGGTTTAGCTGCTTTTCACTGCTGTGTTTCTGCCGCTTTACACCCACTTGACTCACTTACAGAGAGATATGAATACATAGGTTGTAAGATTCTTACTAGTCAGATATATTCTTGGGCGGTGAATATGGGGTGTTGAGTCCAATTCACAGAGCAAGAGGAGGTCTTGTCTATTACATATTGGGTTTATGGAACGGTATCTGAGCTTATTTGAAACCCTTGTTTTATGAATCACCCCACCTCACCTTTCCCGTTAAGCATCCATAGTGTGTTTTCTAAACGTGTGACTCTGCTCTGTTTTGTAATTCAGTTCAAGGGTAGCGTTTTTTCATTCCCTCTATTAGTGATATCTTATGATAAGTGTCTTTTTCTGTGTGACTTATTTCACTTGGAATCGTCCTACCTAAATCCACTCATCTTGCTGCTACTAGCCTTATGACGTAGATTTCATGTCTGAGTGATATTCCATCGTACATAAGGACCACAACTTCTGTATCCATTTTTCTCTTTCCTAGGATATTTAAGGTGTAACGAAGTGGAGGTTCTTGTCAACAGAGTAGCCCTAAATTTTGCGGTGCCTGTGTCTTGCTGATTTTTAATTTTCCCAATTTTTACGCCCATGAGTGGAAGTGCCCTATGCTCTCTAAGCTGAGTTTTTTAGATGTTTCAGGACACACCGTACACTTCTCCAGAGTGGCTTTTGGCAATTTACATCCCGCCCATCAGTGTAGAGAAGGCTCCCGTTTCTCCATGGCCTGTCCTGCATTTCTGGTTTTGACACTTTATTCAGCATTGCCCTTTTGACTGATGGGAAGCGAGACTTCTTTGTAGCGCTGATTTGCCTTTCCACGTTACTTGGTTGGCCAAAAAGGGCGTTTGCTTTTTTTCCTGAATATATTCAGGAAAAAACGCATACGCCCTCTTTGCCAAGGGACTCATTGTCGAGGTTTTGCCGCTTTTCCTGTGCTTTAAAGGCGATTCGAATCTACCTCCTGAAATCTGTTTCCTGCAATTCTGCCTTTCTTTCAATTCCTCTTCGTTGCCTTCCCTCTATATATTTGTGGACGAGAGTGATCATTTATAACTCTGCAGGTTTGTGAATTGCAGTGCCCCTGAGCTCCAATTTTCAACTCGCTTTCTTGGGAGCTGGCCGCAAAAGCGCAGGTTTGCTTCAGGCCCTATTCTGGTTCCGGGCGGCAGGCTGAGCCTGTGGTTAATTCTTCTTCCTGATGGGAAAATAGAGTGACCTGTATCTGTCCCAACACTTAGATCTAGTCTCTCATTCGTTACCCCTATTCCCATTCATCCTCAGGACAAATTGCAACCTTTACGGAACAGGAGGTTAAAGGTGCTGATTCTCCAAGGAGGGAGATTGCTAGTAAAGCGGCTGGAATGGCGAACCCGAGCACAAGGAGATGAGAAATGAGGTGCGTTTTGGAAACCTTTCCCGATCACACGGTGCACCATCTTCTGGGTTTCTCATGCATGTTTTCGATGTAGGAAGATGCCCTTGAACCTGGAGATTTGGGACCCATGGGATGGGTACCACGCAGTATTACTTTAAAGGTTCTGCGTTTCCTCACCCAACCTCACCAAACCTCTCAGCCCCAAGAGTGTCCACCCTTATGTCTCAATCAGCTGTAGGTCTAGATATGGTCAATCCAGGAGGGATCACAGCCCCTGAACGAATTTTGTAAGAATTTCTCTCTCTTTCACTGTCTTTGTTTCACGGGTTTTTAAAAGTAATTGATTTTTATAATGGGGTTTAGCTGCTTTTCACTGCTGTGTTTCTGCCGCTTTACACCCACTTGACTCACTTACAGAGAGATATGAATACGTAGGTTTTAAGATTCTTACTAGTCAGATATATTCTTGGGCGGTGAATATGGGGTGTTGAGTCCAATTCACTGAGCAAGAGGAGGTCTTGTCTATTACATATTGGGTTTATGGAACGGTATCTGAGCTAATTTGAAACCCTTGTTTTATGCATCACCCCACCTCACCTTTCCCGTTAAGCAGCCATAGTGTGTTTTCTAAACGTGTGCCTCTGTTCTGTTTTGTAATTCAGTTCAAGGGTAGCGGTTTTTACATTCCCTCTATCAGTGATATCTTATGATAAGTGTCTTTTCCTGTGTGCCTTCTTTCACTTAGAATCGTCCTACCTAAATCCACTCATCTTGCTGCTACTAACCTTATGACATTGATTTCATTGCTGAGTGATATTCCATTGTACATAAGGACCACAACTTCTTTCTCCAGTTTTCTCTTTCCTGGGATATTTAAGGTGTAACGAAGTGGAGGTTCTTGTCAACAGAGTAGGCCTAAACTTTGGGGTGCCTGTGTCTTCCTGATTTTTAGTTTTCCCAATTTATACGCCCATGAGTGGAAGTGCCCTATGCTCTCTAAGCTGAGTTTTTTAGATGTTTCCGGACACACCGTACACTTTTCCAGAGTGGCTGTTGGCAATTTACATCCCGCCCTTCAGCGTAGCAAGGCTCCCATTTCTCCATGGACTGTCCTGCATTTCTGGTTTTGACACTTTATTCAGCATGGCCCTTTTGACCGATGGGAATCCAGACTTCTTTGTAGCGCTTATTTGCCTTTCAGGGTTGCTTGGTTGGCCAAAAAGGGCGTATGCGTTTTTTCCTGAATATATTCAGGAAAAAACGCATACGCCCTTTTCGGCCAAGGGCATCATTGTCTACGTTTTGCCGCTCTTCATGTGCTTTAAAAGTGATTCGGATCTACCTTCTGAAATCTGTTTCCTACAATTCTGCCTTGCTTTCAAATCCTCTTCTTTGCCTTCTCTCAATATATTTGTGGACGAGAGTTATCATTTATAAATCTGCAGGATTGTGAATTGCAGTGCCCTTGAGCTACATTTTTCAACTCGCTCTCTTGGGAGCTGGCTGCAAAAGCGCAGGATTGCTTCAGGCCCTATACTGGTTCCGGGGAGCAGGCTGAGCCTGTGGTTAATTCTTCTTCCTCATGGGAAAATAGAGTGGCATGTGCCTGTCCCAACACCTAGAGCTAGTCTCTCTTTGGTTCCCCCTCTTCCCATTCATCCTCAGGACAAATTGCAACCTGTATAGAACAGGAGGTTAAAGGTGTTGATTCTCCAAGGAGGGAGATTGCTAGTAAAGTGGCTGGAATGGCTAACCCGATCACAAGGAGATGAGAAATGAGGTGCGTTTTAGAATCCTTTCCCGATCACACCGTGTATCATCTTCTGGGTTTCTCATGCATGTTTTCGATGTAGGAAGATGCCCTTGAACCTGGAGATTTGGGACCCATGGGATGGGTACCACACAGTATTACTTTAAAGGGTCTGCGTTTGGTCACCCAACCTCACCAATCCTCTCAGCCCCAAGAGTGTCCAGCCTTATGTGTAACCCAGCCGTGTGTCTAGATATGGTCAATCCAGGTTGCTTCACTGCCCCTGAACGAACTTTTTACTAATTTCTCTCTCATTCATTGTATTTGTTAGGTTTTTTTTTTGTAATTTATTTTTAGAATGGGGTTTAGCTGATATTCACTGCTGTGTTTATGCTGCTTTACACCCACTTGACTCACTTACAGAGAGATATCAATACATAGGTTTTAAGATTTTACCAGTCAGATATATTCTTGTGCCGTGAATAGGGAGTGTTGAGTCCAGTTCACTGAGCAAGGGGTAGGTCTTGTCTATTACATATTGGGTTTATGGAACGGTATCTGAGCTAATTGGAAGCCCTTGTTTTATGCATCACCCCATCTCACCTTTCCCGTTAAGCAGCCATAGTGTGTTTTCTAAACGTGTGACTCTGTTCTGTTTTGCAATTCAGTTCAAGGGTAGCGGTTTTTACATTCCCTCTATAAGTGATATCTTATGATAAGTGTCTTTTTCTGTGTGACTTATTTCACTTAGAATCGTCGTACCTAAATCCACTCATCATGCTGCTACTAGCCTTATGACGTTGATTTCATGGCTGAGTGATATTCCATTGTACATAAGGACCACAACTTCTTTATCCATTTTTCTCTTTCCTGGGATATTTAAGGTGTAACGAAGTGGCGGTTCTTGTCAACAGAGCAGCCCTAAACTTTGGGGTGCCTCTGTCTTGCTGATTTTTAGTTTTCCCAATTTATACGCCCATGAGTGGAAGTGCCCTATGCTCTCTAAGCTGAGTTTTTTAGATGTTTCAGGACACAACGTACACTTCTCCAGAGTGGCTGTTGGCAATTTACATCCCACCCATCAGCGTAGCCAGGCTCCCGTTTCTCCATGACCTGTCCTGCATTTATGGTTTTGACACTTTATTCAGCATGGCCCTTTTGAACGATGGGAAGCGAGACTTCTTTGTAGCACTGATTTGCCTTTCCAGGTTGCTTGGTTGGCCAAAAAGGGCGTATGCGTTTTTTCCTGAATATATTCAGGAAAAAACGCATTCGCCCTTTTTGGCCAAGGGCATCATTGTCGAGGTTTTGCCGCTTTTCCTGTGCTTTAAAGGCGATTCGAATCTCCCGCCTGAAATCTGTTTCCTGCAATTCTGCCTTGCTTTCAAATCCTCTTCGTTATCTTCCCTCAATATATTTGTGGACGAGAGTTATCATTTATAAGTCTGCAGGTTTGTGAATTGCAGTGCCCTTGAGCTCCATTTTTCAACTCGCTTTCTTGGGAGCTGGCCGCAAAAGCGCAGGATTGCTTCAGGCCCTATTCTGGTCCCGGGCGGCAGGCTGAGCCTGTGGTTAATTCTTCTTCCTGATGGGAAAATAGAGTGACCTGTGCCTGTCCCAACACCTAGAGCTAGTCTCTCACTGGTTCCCCCTCTTCCCGTTCATCCTCAGGACAAATTGCCACCTGTTCGGAAAAGGAGGTTAAAGGTGCTGATTCTCCAAGGAGGGAGTTTGCTAGTAAAGCGGCTGGAATGGCGAACCCGAGCACAAGGAGATGAGAAATGAGGTGCGTTTTGGAAACCTTTCCCGATCACACGGTGTACCATCTTCTGGGTTTCTCATGCATGTTTTCGATGTAGGAGGATGCCCTTGAACCTGGAGATTTGGGCTCCATGGGATGGGTACCACGCAGTATTACTTTAAAGGGTCTGCGTTTCCTCACCCAACCTCACCAAACCTCTCAGCCCCAAGAGCGTCCACCCTTATGTCTCAATCAGCTGTGGGTCTAGATATGGTCAATCCAGGTGGCATCACAGCCCCTGAACGAATTTTGTAAGAATTTCTCTTTCACTGTCTTTCTTTCACATGTTTTTAAACGTAATTGATTTTTATACTGGGGTTTAGCTGCTTTTCACTGCTGTGTTTCTGCCGCTTTACACCCACTTGCCTCACTTACTGAGAGATATCAATACATAGGTTTTAAGATTTTTACTAGTCAGATATATTCTTCGGCGGTGAATAGGGGGTGTTGAGTCCAATTCACTGAGCAAGAGTAGGTCTTGTCTATTACATATTGGGTTTATGGAACGGTATCTGAGCTAATTTGAAACCCTTGTTTTATGCATCACCCCACCTCACCTTTCCCGTTAAGCAGCCATAGTGTGTTTTCTAAACGTGTGACTCTGTTCTGTTTTGTAATTCAGTTCAAGGGTAGCGGTTTTTACATTCCCTCGATAAGTGATATCTTATGATAAGTGTCTTTTTCTGTGCAACTTATTTCACTTAGAATCGTCCTACCTAAATCCACTCATCTTGCTACTACTAGCCTTATGACGTTGATTTCATGGCTGAGTGATATTCCATTGTACATAAGGACCACAATTTCTTTATCCATTTTTCTCTTTCCTGGGATATTTAAGGTGTAACGAAGTGGAGGTTCTTGTCAAAAGAGCAGCCCTAAATTTTGCGGTGCCTGTGTCTTGCTGATTTTTAGTTTTCCCAATTTATACGCCCATGAGTGGACGTGCCCTATGCTCTCTAAGCTGAGTTTTTTAGATGTTTCAGGACACACCGTACACTTCTCCAGAGTGGCTCTTGGCAATGTACATCTCGCCCATCAGCGTAGCCAGGCTCCCGTTTCTCCATGGCCTGTCCTGCATTTCTGGTTTTGACACTTTATTCAGCATTGCCCTTTTGACCGATGGGAAGCGAGACTTCTTTGTAGCGCTGATTTGCCTTTCCACGTTGCTTGGTTGGCCAAAGAGGGCGTATGCGTTTTTTCCTGAATATATTCAGGAAAAAACGCATACGCCCTCTTTGGCCAAGGGCATCATTGTCGAGGTTTTGCCGCTTTTCCTGTGCTTTAAAGTCGATTTGAATCTCCCTCCTGAAATCTGTTTCCTGCAATTCTTCCTTGCTTTCAAATCCTCTTCGATGCCTTCCCTCTATATATTTGTGGACGAGAGTGATCATTTATAACTCTGCAGGTTTGTGAATTGCAGTGCCCCTGAGCTCCAATTTTCAACTCGCTTTCTTGGGAGCTGGCCGCAAAAGCGCAGGATTGCTTCTCGCCCTATTCTGGTTCCGGGCGGCAGGCTGAGCCTGTGGTTAATTCTTCTTCCTGATGGGAAATTAGAGTGACCTGTGCCTGTCCCAACACTTAGATCTAGTCTCTCATTCGTTACCCCTATTCCCATTCATCCTCAGGAAAAATTGCAACCTTTACGGAACAGGAGGTTAAAGGTGCTGATTCTCCAAGGAGGGAGATTGCTAGTAAAGCGGCTGGAATGGCGAACCCGAGCACAAGGAGATGAGAAATGAGGTGCGTTTTGGAAACCTTTCCCGATCACACGGTGTACCATCTTCTGGGTTTCTCATGCATGTTTTCGATGTAGGAAGATGCCCTTGAACCTGGAGATTTGGGACCCATGGGATGGGTACCACGCAGTATTACTTTAAAGGGTCTGCGTTTCCTCACCCAACCTCACCAAACCTCTCAGCCCCAAGAGTGTCCAACCTTATGTCTCAATCAGCTGTAGGTCTAGATATGGTCAATCCAGGTGGGATCACAGCCCCTGAAAGAATTTTGTAAGAATTTCTCTCTCTTTCACTGTCTTTGTTTCACGGGTTTTTAAAAGTAATTGATTTTTATAATGGGGTTTAACTGCTTTTCACTGCTGTGTTTCTGCCGCTTTACACCCACTTGACTCACTTACAGAGAGATATGAATACATAGGTTTTAAGATTCTTACTAGTCAGATATATTCTTGGGCGGTGAATATGGGGTGTTGAGTCCAATTCACTGAGCAAGAGGAGGTCTTGTCTATTACATATTGGGTTTATGAAACGGTATCTGAGCTAATTTGAAACCCTTGTTTTATGCATCACCCCACCTCACCTTTCTTGTTAAGCAGCCATGGTGTGTTTTCTAAACGTGTGACTCTGTTCTGTTTTGCAATTCAGTTCAAGGGTAGCGGTTTTTGCATTCCCTCTATAAGTGATATCTTATGATAAGTGTCTTTTTCTGTGTAACTTATTTCAGTTAGAATCGTCGTACCTAAATCCACTCATCATGCTGCTACTAGCCTTATGACGTTGATTTCATGGCTGAGTGATATTCCATTGTACATAAGGACCACAACTTCTTTCTCCATTTTTCTCTTTCCTGGGATATTTAAGGTGTAACGAAGTGGAGGTTCTTGTCAACAGAGCAGCCCTAAACTTTGGGGTGCCTGTGTCTTGCTGATTTTTAGTTTTCTCAATTTATACGCCCATGAGTGGAAGTGCCCTATGCTCTCTAAGCTGAGTTTCTTAGATGTTTCAGGACACACCGTACACTTCTCCAGAGTGGCTGTTGGCAATTTACATCCCGCCCATCAGGGTAGCCAGGCTCCCGTTTCTCCATGGCCTGTCCTGCATTTCTGGGTTTGACACTTTATTCAGCATGGCCCTTTTAACCGATGGGAAGCGAGACTTCTTTGTAGCGCTGATTTGCCTTTCCAGGTTGCTTGGTTGGCCAAAAAGGGCGTATGCGTTTTTTCCTGAATATATTCAGGAAAAGACGCATACGCCCTTTTTGGCCAAGGGCATCATTGTCGAGGTTTTGCCGCTTTTCCTGTGCTTTAAAGGCGATTCGAATCTCCCTCCTGAAATCTGTTTCCTGAAATTCTGCCTTGCTTTCAAATCCTCTTCGTTGCCTTCCCTCAATATATTTGTGGACGAAAGTTATCATTTGTAAGTCTGCAGGTTTGTGAATTGCAGTGCCCCTGAGCTCCATTTTTCAACTCGCTTTCTTGGGAGCTGGCCGCAAAAGCGCAGGATTGCTTCAGGCCCTATTCTGGGCCCGGGCGGCAGGCTGAGCCTGTGGTTAATTCTTCTTCCTGATGGGCAAATAGAGTGACCTGTGCCTGTCCCAACACCTAGAGCTAGTCTCTCATTGGTTCCCCCTCTTCCCGTTCATCCTCAGGACAAATTGCCACCTGTACGGAAAAGGAGGTTAAAGGTGCTGATTCTCCAAGGAGGGAGTTTGCTAGTAAAGCGGCTGGAATGGCGAACCCGAGCACAAGGAGATGAGAAATGAGGTGCGTTTTGGAAACCTTTCCCGATCACACGGTGTACCATCTTCTGGGTTTCTCATGCATGTTTTCGATGTAGGAAGATGCCCTTGAACCTGGAGATTTGGGACCCATGGGATGGGTACCACGCAGTATTACTTTAAAGGGTCTGCGTTTCCTCACCCAACTTCACCAAACCTCTCAGCCCCAAGAGCGTCCACCCTTATGTCTCAATCAGCTGTGGGTCTAGATATGGTCAATCCAGGTGGCATCACAGCCCCTGAACGAATTTTGTAAGAATTTCTCTTTCACTGTCTTTCTTTCACATGTTTTTAAACGTAATTGATTTTTATACTGGGGTTTAGCTGCTTTTCACTGCTGTGTTTCTGCCGCTTTACACCCACTTGACTCACTTACAGAGAGATATGAATACATAGGTTGTAAGATTCTTACTAGTCAGATATATTCTTGGGCGGTGAATATGGGGTGTTGAGTCCAATTCACAGAGCAAGAGGAGGTCTTGTCTATTACATATTGGGTTTATGGAACGGTATCTGAGCTTATTTGAAACCCTTGTTTTATGAATCACCCCACCTCACCTTTCCCGTTAAGCATCCATAGTGTGTTTTCTAAACGTGTGACTCTGCTCTGTTTTGTAATTCAGTTCAAGGGTAGCGGTTTTTTCATTCCCTCTATTAGTGATATCTTATGATAAGTGTCTTTTTCTGTGTGACTTATTTCACTTGGAATCGTCCTACCTAAATCCACTCATCTTGCTGCTACTAGCCTTATGACGTAGATTTCATGTCTGAGTGATATTCCATCGTACATAAGGACCACAACTTCTGTATCCATTTTTCTCTTTCCTAGGATATTTAAGGTGTAACGAAGTGGAGGTTCTTGTCAACAGAGTAGCCCTAAATTTTGCGGTGCCTGTGTCTTGCTGATTTTTAATTTTCCCAATTTTTACGCCCATGAGTGGAAGTGCCCTATGCTCTCTAAGCTGAGTTTTTTAGATGTTTCAGGACACACCGTACACTTCTCCAGAGTGGCTTTTGGCAATTTACATCCCGCCCATCAGTGTAGAGAAGGCTCCCGTTTCTCCATGGCCTGTCCTGCATTTCTGGTTTTGACACTTTATTCAGCATTGCCCTTTTGACTGATGGGAAGCGAGACTTCTTTGTAGCGCTGATTTGCCTTTCCACGTTACTTGGTTGGCCAAAAAGGGCGTTTGCTTTTTTTCCTGAATATATTCAGGAAAAAACGCATACGCCCTCTTTGCCAAGGGACTCATTGTCGAGGTTTTGCCGCTTTTCCTGTGCTTTAAAGGCGATTCGAATCTACCTCCTGAAATCTGTTTCCTGCAATTCTGCCTTTCTTTCAATTCCTCTTCGTTGCCTTCCCTCTATATATTTGTGGACGAGAGTGATCATTTATAACTCTGCAGGTTTGTGAATTGCAGTGCCCCTGAGCTCCAATTTTCAACTCGCTTTCTTGGGAGCTGGCCGCAAAAGCGCAGGTTTGCTTCAGGCCCTATTCTGGTTCCGGGCGGCAGGCTGAGCCTGTGGTTAATTCTTCTTCCTGATGGGAAAATAGAGTGACCTGTATCTGTCCCAACACTTAGATCTAGTCTCTCATTCGTTACCCCTATTCCCATTCATCCTCAGGACAAATTGCAACCTTTACGGAACAGGAGGTTAAAGGTGCTGATTCTCCAAGGAGGGAGATTGCTAGTAAAGCGGCTGGAATGGCGAACCCGAGCACAAGGAGATGAGAAATGAGGTGCGTTTTGGAAACCTTTCCCGATCACACGGTGCACCATCTTCTGGGTTTCTCATGCATGTTTTCGATGTAGGAAGATGCCCTTGAACCTGGAGATTTGGGACCCATGGGATGGGTACCACGCAGTATTACTTTAAAGGTTCTGCATTTCCTCACCCAACCTCACCAAACCTCTCAGCCCCAAGAGTGTCCACCCTTATGTCTCAATCAGCTGTAGGTCTAGATATGGTCAATCCAGGAGGGATCACAGCCCCTGAACGAATTTTGTAAGAATTTCTCTCTCTTTCACTGTCTTTGTTTCACGGGTTTTTAAAAGTAATTGATTTTTATAATGGGGTTTAGCTGCTTTTCACTGCTGTGTTTCTGCCGCTTTACACCCACTTGACTCACTTACAGAGAGATATGAATACGTAGGTTTTAAGATTTTTACTAGTCAGATATATTCTTGGGCGGTGAATATGGGGTGTTGAGTCCAATTCACTGAGCAAGAGGAGGTCTTGTCTATTACATATTGGGTTTATGGAACGGTATCTGAGCTAATTTGAAACCCTTGTTTTATGCATCACCCCACCTCACCTTTCCCGTTAAGCAGCCATAGTGTGTTTTCTAAACGTGTGCCTCTGTTCTGTTTTGTAATTCAGTTCAAGGGTAGCGGTTTTTACATTCCCTCTATCAGTGATATCTTATGATAAGTGTCTTTTCCTGTGTGCCTTCTTTCACTTAGAATCGTCCTACCTAAATCCACTCATCTTGCTGCTACTAACCTTATGACATTGATTTCATGGCTGAGTGATATTCCATTGTACATAAGGACCACAACTTCTTTCTCCAGTTTTCTCTTTCCTGGGATATTTAAGGTGTAACGAAGTGGAGGTTCTTGTCAACAGAGTAGGCCTAAACTTTGGGGTGCCTGTGTCTTCCTGATTTTTAGTTTTCCCAATTTATACGCCCATGAGTGGAAGTGCCCTATGCTCTCTAAGCTGAGTTTTTTAGATGTTTCCGGACACACCGTACACTTTTCCAGAGTGGCTGTTGGCAATTTACATCCCGCCCTTCAGCGTAGCAAGGCTCCCATTTCTCCATGGACTGTCCTGCATTTCTGGTTTTGACACTTTATTCAGCATGGCCCTTTTGACCGATGGGAATCCAGACTTCTTTGTAGCGCTTATTTGCCTTTCAGGGTTGCTTGGTTGGCCAAAAAGGGCGTATGCGTTTTTTCCTGAATATATTCAGGAAAAAACGCATACGCCCTTTTCGGCCAAGGGCATCATTGTCTACGTTTTGCCGCTCTTCATGTGCTTTAAAAGTGATTCGGATCTACCTTCTGAAATCTGTTTCCTACAATTCTGCCTTGCTTTCAAATCCTCTTCTTTGCCTTCTCTCAATATATTTGTGGACGAGAGTTATCATTTATAAATCTGCAGGATTGTGAATTGCAGTGCCCTTGAGCTACATTTTTCAACTCGCTCTCTTGGGAGCTGGCTGCAAAAGCGCAGGATTGCTTCAGGCCCTATACTGGTTCCGGGGAGCAGGCTGAGCCTGTGGTTAATTCTTCTTCCTCATGGGAAAATAGAGTGGCATGTGCCTGTCCCAACACCTAGAGCTAGTCTCTCTTTGGTTCCCCCTCTTCCCATTCATCCTCAGGACAAATTGCAACCTGTATAGAACAGGAGGTTAAAGGTGTTGATTCTCCAAGGAGGGAGATTGCTAGTAAAGTGGCTGGAATGGCTAACCCGATCACAAGGAGATGAGAAATGAGGTGCGTTTTAGAATCCTTTCCCGATCACACCGTGTATCATCTTCTGGGTTTCTCATGCATGTTTTCGATGTAGGAAGATGCCCTTGAACCTGGAGATTTGGGACCCATGGGATGGGTACCACACAGTATTACTTTAAAGGGTCTGCGTTTGGTCACCCAACCTCACCAATCCTCTCAGCCCCAAGAGTGTCCAGCCTTATGTGTAACCCAGCCGTGTGTCTAGATATGGTCAATCCAGGTTGCTTCACTGCCCCTGAACGAACTTTTTACTAATTTCTCTCTCATTCATTGTATTTGTTAGGTTTTTTTTTTGTAATTTATTTTTAGAATGGGGTTTAGCTGATATTCACTGCTGTGTTTATGCTGCTTTACACCCACTTGACTCACTTACAGAGAGATATCAATACATAGGTTTTAAGATTTTACCAGTCAGATATATTCTTGTGCCGTGAATAGGGAGTGTTGAGTCCAGTTCACTGAGCAAGGGGTAGGTCTTGTCTATTACATATTGGGTTTATGGAACGGTATCTGAGCTAATTGGAAGCCCTTGTTTTATGCATCACCCCATCTCACCTTTCCCGTTAAGCAGCCATAGTGTGTTTTCTAAACGTGTGACTCTGTTCTGTTTTGTAATTCAGTTCAAGGGTAGCGGTTTTTACATTCCCTCTATAAGTGATATCTTATGATAAGTGTCTTTTTCTGTGTGACTTATTTCACTTAGAATCGTCGTACCTAAATCCACTCATCATGCTGCTACTAGCCTTATGACGTTGATTTCATGGCTGAGTGATATTCCATTGTACATAAGGACCACAACTTCTTTATCCATTTTTCTCTTTCCTGGGATATTTAAGGTGTAACGAAGTGGCGGTTCTTGTCAACAGAGCAGCCCTAAACTTTGGGGTGCCTCTGTCTTGCTGATTTTTAGTTTTCCCAATTTATACGCCCATGAGTGGAAGTGCCCTATGCTCTCTAAGCTGAGTTTTTTAGATGTTTCAGGACACAACGTACACTTCTCCAGAGTGGCTGTTGGCAATTTACATCCCACCCATCAGCGTAGCCAGGCTCCCGTTTCTCCATGACCTGTCCTGCATTTATGGTTTTGACACTTTATTCAGCATGGCCCTTTTGAACGATGGGAAGCGAGACTTCTTTGTAGCACTGATTTGCCTTTCCAGGTTGCTTGGTTGGCCAAAAAGGGCGTATGCGTTTTTTCCTGAATATATTCAGGAAAAAACGCATTCGCCCTTTTTGGCCAAGGGCATCATTGTCGAGGTTTTGCCGCTTTTCCTGTGCTTTAAAGGCGATTCGAATCTCCCGCCTGAAATCTGTTTCCTGCAATTCTGCCTTGCTTTCAAATCCTCTTCGTTATCTTCCCTCAATATATTTGTGGACGAGAGTTATCATTTATAAGTCTGCAGGTTTGTGAATTGCAGTGCCCTTGAGCTCCATTTTTCAACTCGCTTTCTTGGGAGCTGGCCGCAAAAGCGCAGGATTGCTTCAGGCCCTATTCTGGTCCCGGGCGGCAGGCTGAGCCTGTGGTTAATTCTTCTTCCTGATGGGAAAATAGAGTGACCTGTGCCTGTCCCAACACCTAGAGCTAGTCTCTCACTGGTTCCCCCTCTTCCCGTTCATCCTCAGGACAAATTGCCACCTGTTCGGAAAAGGAGGTTAAAGGTGCTGATTCTCCAAGGAGGGAGTTTGCTAGTAAAGCGGCTGGAATGGCGAACCCGAGCACAAGGAGATGAGAAATGAGGTGCGTTTTGGAAACCTTTCCCGATCACACGGTGTACCATCTTCTGGGTTTCTCATGCATGTTTTCGATGTAGGAGGATGCCCTTGAACCTGGAGATTTGGGCTCCATGGGATGGGTACCACGCAGTATTACTTTAAAGGGTCTGCGTTTCCTCACCCAACCTCACCAAACCTCTCAGCCCCAAGAGCGTCCACCCTTATGTCTCAATCAGCTGTGGGTCTAGATATGGTCAATCCAGGTGGCATCACAGCCCCTGAACGAATTTTGTAAGAATTTCTCTTTCACTGTCTTTCTTTCACATGTTTTTAAACGTAATTGATTTTTATACTGGGGTTTAGCTGCTTTTCACTGCTGTGTTTCTGCCGCTTTACACCCACTTGACTCACTTACTGAGAGATATCAATACATAGGTTTTAAGATTTTTACTAGTCAGATATATTCTTCGGCAGTGAATAGGGGGTGTTGAGTCCAATTCACTGAGCAAGAGTAGGTCTTGTCTATTACATATTGGGTTTATGGAACGGTATCTGAGCTAATTTGAAACCCTTGTTTTATGCATCACCCCACCTCACCTTTCCCGTTAAGCAGCCATAGTGTGTTTTCTAAACGTGTGACTCTGTTCTGTTTTGTAATTCAGTTCAAGGGTAGCGGTTTTTACATTCCCTCGATAAGTGATATCTTATGATAAGTGTCTTTTTCTGTGCAACTTATTTCACTTAGAATCGTCCTACCTAAATCCACTCATCTTGCTACTACTAGCCTTATGACGTTGATTTCATGGCTGAGTGATATTCCATTGTACATAAGGACCACAATTTCTTTATCCATTTTTCTCTTTCCTGGGATATTTAAGGTGTAACGAAGTGGAGGTTCTTGTCAACAGAGCAGCCCTAAATTTTGCGGTGCCTGTGTCTTGCTGATTTTTAGTTTTCCCAATTTATACGCCCATGAGTGGAAGTGCCCTATGCTCTCTAAGCTGAGTTTTTTAGATGTTTCAGGACACACCGTACACTTCTCCAGAGTGGCTCTTGGCAATGTACATCCCGCCCATCAGCGTAGAGAAGGCTCCCGTTTCTCCATGGCCTGTCCTGCATTTCTGGTTTTGACACTTTATTCAGCATTGCCCTTTTGACCGATGGGAAGCGAGACTTCTTTGTAGCGCTGATTTGCCTTTCCACGTTGCTTGGTTGGCCAAAGAGGGCGTATGCGATTTTTCCTGAATATATTCAGGAAAAAACGCATACGCCCTCTTTGGCCAAGGGCATCATTGTCGAGGTTTTGCCGCTTTTCCTGTGCTTTAAAGTCGATTTGAATCTCCCTCCTGAAATCTGTTTCCTGCAATTCTGCCTTGCTTTCAAATCCTCTTCGTTGCCTTCCCTCTATATATTTGTGGACGAGAGTGATCATTTATAACTCTGCAGGTTTGTGAATTGCAGTGCCCCTGAGCTCCAATTTTCAACTCGCTTTCTTGGGAGCTGGCCGCAAAAGCGCAGGATTGCTTCTCGCCCTATTCTGGTTCCGGGCGGCAGGCTGAGCCTGTGGTTAATTCTTCTTCCTGATGGGAAATTAGAGTGACCTGTGCCTGTCCCAACACTTAGATCTAGTCTCTCATTCGTTACCCCTATTCCCATTCATCCTCAGGAAAAATTGCAACCTTTACGGAACAGGAGGTTAAAGGTGCTGATTCTCCAAGGAGGGAGATTGCTAGTAAAGCGGCTGGAATGGCGAACCCGAGCACAAGGAGATGAGAAATGAGGTGCGTTTTGGAAACCTTTCCCGATCACACGGTGTACCATCTTCTGGGTTTCTCATGCATGTTTTCGATGTAGGAAGATGCCCTTGAACCTGGAGATTTGGGACCCATGGGATGGGTACCACGCAGTATTACTTTAAAGGGTCTGCGTTTCCTCACCCAACCTCACCAAACCTCTCAGCCCCAAGAGTGTCCAACCTTATGTCTCAATCAGCTGTAGGTCTAGATATGGTCAATCCAGGTGGGATCACAGCCCCTGAAAGAATTTTGTAAGAATTTCTCTCTCTTTCACTGTCTTTGTTTCACGGGTTTTTAAAAGTAATTGATTTTTATAATGGGGTTTAACTGCTTTTCACTGCTGTGTTTCTGCCGCTTTACACCCACTTGACTCACTTACAGAGAGATATGAATACATAGGTTTTAAGATTCTTACTAGTCAGATATATTCTTGGGCGGTGAATATGGGGTGTTGAGTCCAATTCACTGAGCAAGAGGAGGTCTTGTCTATTACATATTGGGTTTATGAAACGGTATCTGAGCTAATTTGAAACCCTTGTTTTATGCATCACCCCACCTCACCTTTCTTGTTAAGCAGCCATGGTGTGTTTTCTAAACGTGTGACTCTGTTCTGTTTTGCAATTCAGTTCAAGGGTAGCGGTTTTTGCATTCCCTCTATAAGTGATATCTTATGATAAGTGTCTTTTTCTGTGTAACTTATTTCACTTAGAATCGTCGTACCTAAATCCACTCATCATGCTGCTACTAGCCTTATGACGTTGATTTCATGGCTGAGTGATATTCCATTGTACATAAGGACCACAACTTCTTTCTCCATTTTTCTCTTTCCTGGGATATTTAAGGTGTAACGAAGTGGAGGTTCTTGTCAACAGAGCAGCCCTAAACTTTGGGGTGCCTGTGTCTTGCTGATTTTTAGTTTTCTCAATTTATACGCCCATGAGTGGAAGTGCCCTATGCTCTCTAAGCTGAGTTTCTTAGATGTTTCAGGACACACCGTACACTTCTCCAGAGTGGCTGTTGGCAATTTACATCCCGCCCATCAGGGTAGCCAGGCTCCCGTTTCTCCATGGCCTGTCCTGCATTTCTGGGTTTGACACTTTATTCAGCATGGCCCTTTTAACCGATGGGAAGCGAGACTTCTTTGTAGCGCTGATTTGCCTTTCCAGGTTGCTTGGTTGGCCAAAAAGGGCGTATGCGTTTTTTCCTGAATATATTCAGGAAAAGACGCATACGCCCTTTTTGGCCAAGGGCATCATTGTCGAGGTTTTGCCGCTTTTCCTGTGCTTTAAAGGCGATTCGAATCTCCCTCCTGAAATCTGTTTCCTGAAATTCTGCCTTGCTTTCAAATCCTCTTCGTTGCCTTCCCTCAATATATTTGTGGACGAAAGTTATCATTTGTAAGTCTGCAGGTTTGTGAATTGCAGTGCCCCTGAGCTCCATTTTTCAACTCGCTTTCTTGGGAGCTGGCCGCAAAAGCGCAGGATTGCTTCAGGCCCTATTCTGGGCCCGGGCGGCAGGCTGAGCCTGTGGTTAATTCTTCTTCCTGATGGGCAAATAGAGTGACCTGTGCCTGTCCCAACACCTAGAGCTAGTCTCTCATTGGTTCCCCCTCTTCCCGTTCATCCTCAGGACAAATTGCCACCTGTACGGAAAAGGAGGTTAAAGGTGCTGATTCTCCAAGGAGGGAGTTTGCTAGTAAAGCGGCTGGAATGGCGAACCCGAGCACAAGGAGATGAGAAATGAGGTGCGTTTTGGAAACCTTTCCCGATCACACGGTGTACCATCTTCTGGGTTTCTCATGCATGTTTTCGATGTAGGAAGATGCCCTTGAACCTGGAGATTTGGGACCCATGGGATGGGTACCACGCAGTATTACTTTAAAGGGTCTGCGTTTCCTCACCCAACTTCACCAAACCTCTCAGCCCCAAGAGCGTCCACCCTTATGTCTCAATCAGCTGTGGGTCTAGATATGGTCAATCCAGGTGGCATCACAGCCCCTGAACGAATTTTGTAAGAATTTCTCTTTCACTGTCTTTCTTTCACATGTTTTTAAACGTAATTGATTTTTATACTGGGGTTTAGCTGCTTTTCACTGCTGTGTTTCTGCCGCTTTACACCCACTTGACTCACTTACAGAGAGATATGAATACATAGGTTGTAAGATTCTTACTAGTCAGATATATTCTTGGGCGGTGAATATGGGGTGTTGAGTCCAATTCACAGAGCAAGAGGAGGTCTTGTCTATTACATATTGGGTTTATGGAACGGTATCTGAGCTTATTTGAAACCCTTGTTTTATGAATCACCCCACCTCACCTTTCCCGTTAAGCATCCATAGTGTGTTTTCTAAACGTGTGACTCTGCTCTGTTTTGTAATTCAGTTCAAGGGTAGCGGTTTTTACATTCCCTCGATAAGTGATATCTTATGATAAGTGTCTTTTTCTGTGCAACTTATTTCACTTAGAATCGTCCTACCTAAATCCACTCATCTTGCTACTACTAGCCTTATGACGTTGATTTCATGGCTGAGTGATATTCCATTGTACATAAGGACCACAATTTCTTTATCCATTTTTCTCTTTCCTGGGATATTTAAGGTGTAACGAAGTGGAGGTTCTTGTCAACAGAGCAGCCCTAAATTTTGCGGTGCCTGTGTCTTGCTGATTTTTAGTTTTCCCAATTTATACGCCCATGAGTGGAAGTGCCCTATGCTCTCTAAGCTGAGTTTTTTAGATGTTTCAGGACACACCGTACACTTCTCCAGAGTGGCTCTTGGCAATGTACATCCCGCCCATCAGCGTAGAGAAGGCTCCCGTTTCTCCATGGCCTGTCCTGCATTTCTGGTTTTGACACTTTATTCAGCATTGCCCTTTTGACCGATGGGAAGTGAGACTTCTTTGTAGCGCTGATTTGCCTTTCCACGTTGCTTGGTTGGCCAAAGAGGGCGTATGCGTTTTTTCCTGAATATATTCAGGAAAAAACGCATACGCCCTCTTTGGCCAAGGGCATCATTGTCGAGGTTTTGCCGCTTTTCCTGTGCTTTAAAGTCGATTTGAATCTCCCTCCTGAAATCTGTTTCCTGCAATTCTGCCTTGCTTTCAAATCCTCTTCGTTGCCTTCCCTCTATATATTTGTGGACGAGAGTGATCATTTATAACTCTGCAGGTTTGTGAATTGCAGTGCCCCTGAGCTCCAATTTTCAACTCGCTTTCTTGGGAGCTGGCCGCAAAAGCGCAGGATTCCTTCTCGCCCTATTCTGGTTCCGGGCGGCAGGCTGAGCCTGTGGTTAATTCTTCTTCCTGATGGGAAATTAGAGTGACCTGTGCCTGTCCCAACACTTAGATCTAGTCTCTCATTCGTTACCCCTATTCCCATTCATCCTCAGGACAAATTGCAACCTTTACGGAACAGGAGGTTAAAGGTGCTGATTCTCCAAGGAGGGAGATTGCTAGTAAAGCGGCTGGAATGGCGAACCCGAGCACAAGGAGATGAGAAATGAGGTGCGTTTTGGAAACCTTTCCCGATCACACGGTGTACCATCTTCTGGGTTTCTCATGCATGTTTTCGATGTAGGAAGATGCCCTTGAACCTGGAGATTTGGGACCCATGGGATGGGTACCACGCAGTATTACTTTAAAGGGTCTGCGTTTCCTCACCCAACCTCACCAAACCTCTCAGCCCCAAGAGTGTCCAACCTTATGTCTCAATCAGCTGTAGGTCTAGATATGGTCAATCCAGGTGGGATCACAGCCCCTGAAAGAATTTTGTAAGAATTTCTCTCTCTTTCACTGTCTTTGTTTCACGGGTTTTTAAAAGTAATTGATTTTTATAATGGGGTTTAACTGCTTTTCACTGCTGTGTTTCTGCCGCTTTACACCCACTTGACTCACTTACAGAGAGATATGAATACATAGGTTTTAAGATTCTTACTAGTCAGATATATTCTTGGGCGGTGAATATGGGGTGTTGAGTCCAATTCACTGAGCAAGAGGAGGTCTTGTCTATTACATATTGGGTTTATGAAACGGTATCTGAGCTAATTTGAAACCCTTGTTTTATGCATCACCCCACCTCACCTTTCTTGTTAAGCAGCCATGGTGTGTTTTCTAAACGTGTGACTCTGTTCTGTTTTGCAATTCAGTTCAAGGGTAGCGGTTTTTGCATTCCCTCTATAAGTGATATCTTATGATAAGTGTCTTTTTCTGTGTAACTTATTTCACTTAGAATCGTCGTACCTAAATCCACTCATCATGCTGCTACTAGCCTTATGACGTTGATTTCATGGCTGAGTGATATTCCATTGTACATAAGGACCACAACTTCTTTCTCCATTTTTCTCTTTCCTGGGATATTTAAGGTGTAACGAAGTGGAGGTTCTTGTCAACAGAGCAGCCCTAAACTTTGGGGTGCCTGTGTCTTGCTGATTTTTAGTTTTCTCAATTTATACGCCCATGAGTGGAAGTGCCCTATGCTCTCTAAGCTGAGTTTCTTAGATGTTTCAGGACACACCGTACACTTCTCCAGAGTGGCTGTTGGCAATTTACATCCCGCCCATCAGGGTAGCCAGGCTCCCGTTTCTCCATGGCCTGTCCTGCATTTCTGGGTTTGACACTTTATTCAGCATGGCCCTTTTAACCGATGGGAAGCGAGACTTCTTTGTAGCGCTGATTTGCCTTTCCAGGTTGCTTGGTTGGCCAAAAAGGGCGTATGCGTTTTTTCCTGAATATATTCAGGAAAAGACGCATACGCCCTTTTTGGCCAAGGGCATCATTGTCGAGGTTTTGCCGCTTTTCCTGTGCTTTAAAGGCGATTCGAATCTCCCTCCTGAAATCTGTTTCCTGAAATTCTGCCTTGCTTTCAAATCCTCTTCGTTGCCTTCCCTCAATATATTTGTGGACGAAAGTTATCATTTGTAAGTCTGCAGGTTTGTGAATTGCAGTGCCCCTGAGCTCCATTTTTCAACTCGCTTTCTTGGGAGCTGGCCGCAAAAGCGCAGGATTGCTTCAGGCCCTATTCTGGGCCCGGGCGGCAGGCTGAGCCTGTGGTTAATTCTTCTTCCTGATGGGCAAATAGAGTGACCTGTGCCTGTCCCAACACCTAGAGCTAGTCTCTCATTGGTTCCCCCTCTTCCCGTTCATCCTCAGGACAAATTGCCACCTGTACGGAAAAGGAGGTTAAAGGTGCTGATTCTCCAAGGAGGGAGTTTGCTAGTAAAGCGGCTGGAATGGCGAACCCGAGCACAAGGAGATGAGAAATGAGGTGCGTTTTGGAAACCTTTCCCGATCACACGGTGTACCATCTTCTGGGTTTCTCATGCATGTTTTCGATGTAGGAAGATGCCCTTGAACCTGGAGATTTGGGACCCATGGGATGGGTACCACGCAGTATTACTTTAAAGGGTCTGCGTTTCCTCACCCAACTTCACCAAACCTCTCAGCCCCAAGAGCGTCCACCCTTATGTCTCAATCAGCTGTGGGTCTAGATATGGTCAATCCAGGTGGCATCACAGCCCCTGAACGAATTTTGTAAGAATTTCTCTTTCACTGTCTTTCTTTCACATGTTTTTAAACGTAATTGATTTTTATACTGGGGTTTAGCTGCTTTTCACTGCTGTGTTTCTGCCGCTTTACACCCACTTGACTCACTTACAGAGAGATATGAATACATAGGTTGTAAGATTCTTACTAGTCAGATATATTCTTGGGCGGTGAATATGGGGTGTTGAGTCCAATTCACAGAGCAAGAGGAGGTCTTGTCTATTACATATTGGGTTTATGGAACGGTATCTGAGCTTATTTGAAACCCTTGTTTTATGAATCACCCCACCTCACCTTTCCCGTTAAGCATCCATAGTGTGTTTTCTAAACGTGTGACTCTGCTCTGTTTTGTAATTCAGTTCAAGGGTAGCGGTTTTTTCATTCCCTCTATTAGTGATATCTTATGATAAGTGTCTTTTTCTGTGTGACTTATTTCACTTGGAATCGTCCTACCTAAATCCACTCATCTTGCTGCTACTAGCCTTATGACGTAGATTTCATGTCTGAGTGATATTCCATTGTACATAAGGACCACAACTTCTGTATCCATTTTTCTCTTTCCTAGGATATTTAAGGTGTAACGAAGTGGAGGTTCTTGTCAACAGAGTAGCCCTAAATTTTGCGGTGCCTGTGTCTTGCTGATTTTTAGTTTTCCCAATTTATACGCCCATGAGTGGAAGTGCCCTATGCTCTCTAAGCTGAGTTTTTTAGATGTTTCAGGACACACCGTACACTTCTCCAGAGTGGCTTTTGGCAATTTACATCCCGCCCATCAGTGTAGAGAAGGCTCCCGTTTCTCCATGGCCTGTCCTGCATTTCTGGTTTTGACACTTTATTCAGCATTGCCCTTTTGACTGATGGGAAGCGAGACTTCTTTGTAGCGCTGATTTGCCTTTCCACGTTGCTTGGTTGGCCAAAAAGGGCGTTTGCTTTTTTTCCTGAATATATTCAGGAAAACACGCATACGCCCTCTTTGCCAAGGGACTCATTGTCGAGGTTTTGCCGCTTTTCCTGTGCTTTAAAGGCGATTCGAATCTACCTCCTGATATCTGTTTCCTGCAATTCTGCCTTTCTTTCAATTCCTCTTCGTTGCCTTCCCTCTATATATTTGTGGACGAGAGTGATCATTTATAACTCTGCAGGTTTGTGAATTGCAGTGCCCCTGAGCTCCAATTTTCAACTCGCTTTCTTGGGAGCTGGCCGCAAAAGCGCAGGTTTGCTTCAGGCCCTATTCTGGTTCCGGGCGGCAGGCTGAGCCTGTGGTTAATTCTTCTTCCTGATGGGAAAATAGAGTGACCTGTATCTGTCCCAAAACTTAGATCTAGTCTCTCATTCGTTACCCCTATTCCCATTCATCCTCAGGACAAATTGCAACCTTTACGGAACAGGAGGTTAAAGGTGCTGATTCTCCAAGGAGGGAGATTGCTAGTAAAGCGGCTGGAATGGCGAACCCGAGCACAAGGAGATGAGAAATGAGGTGCGTTTTGGAAACCTTTCCCGATCACACGGTGCACCATCTTCTGGGTTTCTCATGCATGTTTTCGATGTAGGAAGATGCCCTTGAACCTGGAGATTTGGGACCCATGGGATGGGTACCACGCAGTATTACTTTAAAGGTTCTGCGTTTCCTCACCCAACCTCACCAAACCTCTCAGCCCCAAGAGTGTCCACCCTTATGTCTCAATCAGCTGTAGGTCTAGATATGGTCAATCCAGGAGGGATCACAGCCCCTGAACGAATTTTGTAAGAATTTCTCTCTCTTTCACTGTCTTTGTTTCACGGGTTTTTAAAAGTAATTGATTTTTATAATGGGGTTTAGCTGCTTTTCACTGCTGTGTTTCTGCCGCTTTACACCCACTTGACTCACTTACAGAGAGATATGAATACGTAGGTTTTAAGATTCTTACTAGTCAGATATATTCTTGGGCGGTGAATATGGGGTGTTGAGTCCAATTCACTGAGCAAGAGGAGGTCTTGTCTATTACATATTGGGTTTATGGAACGGTATCTGAGCTAATTTGAAACCCTTGTTTTATGCATCACCCCACCTCACCTTTCCCGTTAAGCAGCCATAGTGTGTTTTCTAAACGTGTGCCTCTGTTCTGTTTTGTAATTCAGTTCAAGGGTAGTGGTTTTTACATTCCCTCTATCAGTGATATCTTATGATAAGTGTCTTTTCCTGTGTGCCTTCTTTCACTTAGAATCGTCCTACCTAAATCCACTCATCTTGCTGCTACTAACCTTATGACATTGATTTCATTGCTGAGTGATATTCCATTGTACATAAGGACCACAACTTCTTTCTCCAGTTTTCTCTTTCCTGGGATATTTAAGGTGTAACGAAGTGGAGGTTCTTGTCAACAGAGTAGGCCTAAACTTTGGGGTGCCTGTGTCTTCCTGATTTTTAGTTTTCCCAATTTATACGCCCATGAGTGGAAGTGCCCTATGCTCTCTAAGCTGAGTTTTTTAGATGTTTCCGGACACACCGTACACTTTTCCAGAGTGGCTGTTGGCAATTTACATCCCGCCCTTCAGCGTAGCAAGGCTCCCATTTCTCCATGGACTGTCCTGCATTTCTGGTTTTGACACTTTATTCAGCATGGCCCTTTTGACCGATGGGAATCCAGACTTCTTTGTAGCGCTTATTTGCCTTTCAGGGTTGCTTGGTTGGCCAAAAAGGGCGTATGCGTTTTTTCCTGAATATATTCAGGAAAAAACGCATACGCCCTTTTCGGCCAAGGGCATCATTGTCTACGTTTTGCCGCTCTTCATGTGCTTTAAAAGTGATTCGGATCTACCTTCTGAAATCTGTTTCCTACAATTCTGCCTTGCTTTCAAATCCTCTTCTTTGCCTTCTCTCAATATATTTGTGGACGAGAGTTATCATTTATAAATCTGCAGGATTGTGAATTGCAGTGCCCTTGAGCTACATTTTTCAACTCGCTCTCTTGGGAGCTGGCTGCAAAAGCGCAGGATTGCTTCAGGCCCTATACTGGTTCCGGGGAGCAGGCTGAGCCTGTGGTTAATTCTTCTTCCTCATGGGAAAATAGAGTGGCATGTGCCTGTCCCAACACCTAGAGCTAGTCTCTCTTTGGTTCCCCCTCTTCCCATTCATCCTCAGGACAAATTGCAACCTGTATAGAACAGGAGGTTAAAGGTGCTGATTCTCCAAGGAGGGAGATTGCTAGTAAAGTGGCTGGAATGGCTAACCCGATCACAAGGAGATGAGAAATGAGGTGCGTTTTAGAATCCTTTCCCGATCACACCGTGTATCATCTTCTGGGTTTCTCATGCATGTTTTCGATGTAGGAAGATGCCCTTGAACCTGGAGATTTGGGACCCATGGGATGGGTACCACACAGTATTACTTTAAAGGGTCTGCGTTTGGTCACCCAACCTCACCAATCCTCTCAGCCCCAAGAGTGTCCAGCCTTATGTGTAACCCAGCCGTGTGTCTAGATATGGTCAATCCAGGTTGCTTCACTGCCCCTGAACGAACTTTTTACTAATTTCTCTCTCATTCATTGTATTTGTTAGGTTTTTTTTTTGTAATTTATTTTTAGAATGGGGTTTAGCTGATATTCACTGCTGTGTTTATGCTGCTTTACACCCACTTGACTCACTTACAGAGAGATATCAATACATAGGTTTTAAGATTTTACCAGTCAGATATATTCTTGTGCCGTGAATAGGGAGTGTTGAGTCCAGTTCACTGAGCAAGGGGTAGGTCTTGTCTATTACATATTGGGTTTATGGAACGGTATCTGAGCTAATTGGAAGCCCTTGTTTTATGCATCACCCCATCTCACCTTTCCCGTTAAGCAGCCATAGTGTGTTTTCTAAACGTGTGACTCTGTTCTGTTTTGTAATTCAGTTCAAGGGTAGCGGTTTTTACATTCCCTCTATAAGTGATATCTTATGATAAGTGTCTTTTTCTGTGTGACTTATTTCACTTAGAATCGTCGTACCTAAATCCACTCATCATGCTGCTACTAGCCTTATGACGTTGATTTCATGGCTGAGTGATATTCCATTGTACATAAGGACCACAACTTCTTTCTCCATTTTTCTCTTTCCTGGGATATTTAAGGTGTAACGAAGTGGCGGTTCTTGTCAACAGAGCAGCCCTAAACTTTGGGGTGCCTCTGTCTTGCTGATTTTTAGTTTTCCCAATTTATACGCCCATGAGTGGAAGTGCCCTATGCTCTCTAAGCTGAGTTTTTTAGATGTTTCAGGACACAACGTACACTTCTCCAGAGTGGCTGTTGGCAATTTACATCCCACCCATCAGCGTAGCCAGGCTCCCGTTTCTCCATGACCTGTCCTGCATTTATGGTTTTGACACTTTATTCAGCATGGCCCTTTTGAACGATGGGAAGCGAGACTTCTTTGTAGCACTGATTTGCCTTTCCAGGTTGCTTGGTTGGCCAAAAAGGGCGTATGCGTTTTTTCCTGAATATATTCAGGAAAAAACGCATACGCCCTTTTTGGCCAAGGGCATCATTGTCGAGGTTTTGCCGCTTTTCCTGTGCTTTAAAGGCGATTCGAATCTCCCGCCTGAAATCTGTTTCCTGCAATTCTGCCTTGCTTTCAAATCCTCTTCGTTATCTTCCCTCAATATATTTGTGGACGAGAGTTATCATTTATAAGTCTGCAGGTTTGTGAATTGCAGTGCCCTTGAGCTCCATTTTTCAACTCGCTTTCTTGGGAGCTGGCCGCAAAAGCGCAGGATTGCTTCAGGCCCTATTCTGGTCCCGGGCGGCAGGCTGAGCCTGTGGTTAATTCTTCTTCCTGATGGGAAAATAGAGTGACCTGTGCCTGTCCCAACACCTAGAGCTAGTCTCTCACTGGTTCCCCCTCTTCCCGTTCATCCTCAGGACAAATTGCCACCTGTTCGGAAAAGGAGGTTAAAGGTGCTGATTCTCCAAGGAGGGAGTTTGCTAGTAAAGCGGCTGGAATGGCGAACCCGAGCACAAGGAGATGAGAAATGAGGTGCGTTTTGGAAACCTTTCCCGATCACACGGTGTACCATCTTCTGGGTTTCTCATGCATGTTTTCGATGTAGGAGGATGCCCTTGAACCTGGAGATTTGGGCTCCATGGGATGGGTACCACGCAGTATTACTTTAAAGGGTCTGCGTTTCCTCACCCAACCTCACCAAACCTCTCAGCCCCAAGAGCGTCCACCCTTATGTCTCAATCAGCTGTGGGTCTAGATATGGTCAATCCAGGTGGCATCACAGCCCCTGAACGAATTTTGTAAGAATTTCTCTTTCACTGTCTTTCTTTCACATGTTTTTAAACGTAATTGATTTTTATACTGGGGTTTAGCTGCTTTTCACTGCTGTGTTTCTGCCGCTTTACACCCACTTGACTCACTTACTGAGAGATATCAATACATAGGTTTTAAGATTTTTACTAGTCAGATATATTCTTCGGCGGTGAATAGGGGGTGTTGAGTCCAATTCACTGAGCAAGAGTAGGTCTTGTCTATTACATATTGGGTTTATGGAACGGTATCTGAGCTAATTTGAAACCCTTGTTTTATGCATCACCCCACCTCACCTTTCCCGTTAAGCAGCCATAGTGTGTTTTCTAAACGTGTGACTCTGTTCTGTTTTGTAATTCAGTTCAAGGGTAGCGGTTTTTACATTCCCTCGATAAGTGATATCTTATGATAAGTGTCTTTTTCTGTGCAACTTATTTCACTTAGAATCGTCCTACCTAAATCCACTCATCTTGCTACTACTAGCCTTATGACGTTGATTTCATGGCTGAGTGATATTCCATTGTACATAAGGACCACAATTTCTTTATCCATTTTTCTCTTTCCTGGGATATTTAAGGTGTAACGAAGTGGAGGTTCTTGTCAACAGAGCAGCCCTAAATTTTGCGGTGCCTGTGTCTTGATGATTTTTAGTTTTCCCAATTTATACGCCCATGAGTGGAAGTGCCCTATGCTCTCTAAGCTGAGTTTTTTAGATGTTTCAGGACACACCGTACACTTCTCCAGAGTGGCTCTTGGCAATGTACATCCCGCCCATCAGCGTAGAGAAGGCTCCCGTTTCTCCATGGCCTGTCCTGCATTTCTGGTTTTGACACTTTATTCAGCATTGCCCTTTTGACCGATGGGAAGTGAGACTTCTTTGTAGCGCTGATTTGCCTTTCCACGTTGCTTGGTTGGCCAAA
This sequence comes from Balaenoptera physalus, assembly GCF_965194825.1. NCBI lineage: Eukaryota > Metazoa > Chordata > Mammalia > Artiodactyla > Balaenopteridae > Balaenoptera > Balaenoptera physalus. The sequence continues at coordinate 88,681,740 of NC_138888.1, read as the reverse complement.
GAGGGCGTATGCGTTTTTTCCTGAATATATTCAGGAAAAAACGCATACGCCCTCTTTGGCCAAGGGCATCATTGTCGAGGTTTTGCCGCTTTTCCTGTGCTTTAAAGTCGATTTGAATCTCCCTCCTGAAATCTGTTTCCTGCAATTCTGCCTTGCTTTCAAATCCTCTTCGTTGCCTTCCCTCTATATATTTGTGGACGAGAGTGATCATTTATAACTCTGCAGGTTTGTGAATTGCAGTGCCCCTGAGCTCCAATTTTCAACTCGCTTTCTTGGGAGCTGGCCGCAAAAGCGCAGGATTCCTTCTCGCCCTATTCTGGTTCCGGGCGGCAGGCTGAGCCTGTGGTTAATTCTTCTTCCTGATGGGAAATTAGAGTGACCTGTGCCTGTCCCAACACTTAGATCTAGTCTCTCATTCGTTACCCCTATTCCCATTCATCCTCAGGACAAATTGCAACCTTTACGGAACAGGAGGTTAAAGGTGCTGATTCTCCAAGGAGGGAGATTGCTAGTAAAGCGGCTGGAATGGCGAACCCGAGCACAAGGAGATGAGAAATGAGGTGCGTTTTGGAAACCTTTCCCGATCACACGGTGTACCATCTTCTGGGTTTCTCATGCATGTTTTCGATGTAGGAAGATGCCCTTGAACCTGGAGATTTGGGACCCATGGGATGGGTACCACGCAGTATTACTTTAAAGGGTCTGCGTTTCCTCACCCAACCTCACCAAACCTCTCAGCCCCAAGAGTGTCCAACCTTATGTCTCAATCAGCTGTAGGTCTAGATATGGTCAATCCAGGTGGGATCACAGCCCCTGAAAGAATTTTGTAAGAATTTCTCTCTCTTTCACTGTCTTTGTTTCACGGGTTTTTAAAAGTAATTGATTTTTATAATGGGGTTTAACTGCTTTTCACTGCTGTGTTTCTGCCGCTTTACACCCACTTGACTCACTTACAGAGAGATATGAATACATAGGTTTTAAGATTCTTACTAGTCAGATATATTCTTGGGCGGTGAATATGGGGTGTTGAGTCCAATTCACTGAGCAAGAGGAGGTCTTGTCTATTACATATTGGGTTTATGAAACGGTATCTGAGCTAATTTGAAACCCTTGTTTTATGCATCACCCCACCTCACCTTTCTTGTTAAGCAGCCATGGTGTGTTTTCTAAACGTGTGACTCTGTTCTGTTTTGCAATTCAGTTCAAGGGTAGCGGTTTTTGCATTCCCTCTATAAGTGATATCTTATGATAAGTGTCTTTTTCTGTGTAACTTATTTCACTTAGAATCGTCGTACCTAAATCCACTCATCATGCTGCTACTAGCCTTATGACGTTGATTTCATGGCTGAGTGATATTCCATTGTACATAAGGACCACAACTTCTTTCTCCATTTTTCTCTTTCCTGGGATATTTAAGGTGTAACGAAGTGGAGGTTCTTGTCAACAGAGCAGCCCTAAACTTTGGGGTGCCTGTGTCTTGCTGATTTTTAGTTTTCTCAATTTATACGCCCATGAGTGGAAGTGCCCTATGCTCTCTAAGCTGAGTTTCTTAGATGTTTCAGGACACACCGTACACTTCTCCAGAGTGGCTGTTGGCAATTTACATCCCGCCCATCAGGGTAGCCAGGCTCCCGTTTCTCCATGGCCTGTCCTGCATTTCTGGGTTTGACACTTTATTCAGCATGGCCCTTTTAACCGATGGGAAGCGAGACTTCTTTGTAGCGCTGATTTGCCTTTCCAGGTTGCTTGGTTGGCCAAAAAGGGCGTATGCGTTTTTTCCTGAATATATTCAGGAAAAGACGCATACGCCCTTTTTGGCCAAGGGCATCATTGTCGAGGTTTTGCCGCTTTTCCTGTGCTTTAAAGGCGATTCGAATCTCCCTCCTGAAATCTGTTTCCTGAAATTCTGCCTTGCTTTCAAATCCTCTTCGTTGCCTTCCCTCAATATATTTGTGGACGAAAGTTATCATTTGTAAGTCTGCAGGTTTGTGAATTGCAGTGCCCCTGAGCTCCATTTTTCAACTCGCTTTCTTGGGAGCTGGCCGCAAAAGCGCAGGATTGCTTCAGGCCCTATTCTGGGCCCGGGCGGCAGGCTGAGCCTGTGGTTAATTCTTCTTCCTGATGGGCAAATAGAGTGACCTGTGCCTGTCCCAACACCTAGAGCTAGTCTCTCATTGGTTCCCCCTCTTCCCGTTCATCCTCAGGACAAATTGCCACCTGTACGGAAAAGGAGGTTAAAGGTGCTGATTCTCCAAGGAGGGAGTTTGCTAGTAAAGCGGCTGGAATGGCGAACCCGAGCACAAGGAGATGAGAAATGAGGTGCGTTTTGGAAACCTTTCCCGATCACACGGTGTACCATCTTCTGGGTTTCTCATGCATGTTTTCGATGTAGGAAGATGCCCTTGAACCTGGAGATTTGGGACCCATGGGATGGGTACCACGCAGTATTACTTTAAAGGTTCTGCGTTTCCTCACCCAACCTCACCAAACCTCTCAGCCCCAAGAGTGTCCACCCTTATGTCTCAATCAGCTGTAGGTCTAGATATGGTCAATCCAGGAGGGATCACAGCCCCTGAACGAATTTTGTAAGAATTTCTCTCTCTTTCACTGTCTTTGTTTCACGGGTTTTTAAAAGTAATTGATTTTTATAATGGGGTTTAGCTGCTTTTCACTGCTGTGTTTCTGCCGCTTTACACCCACTTGACTCACTTACAGAGAGATATGAATACGTAGGTTTTAAGATTCTTACTAGTCAGATATATTCTTGGGCGGTGAATATGGGGTGTTGAGTCCAATTCACTGAGCAAGAGGAGGTCTTGTCTATTACATATTGGGTTTATGGAACGGTATCTGAGCTAATTTGAAACCCTTGTTTTATGCATCACCCCACCTCACCTTTCCCGTTAAGCAGCCATAGTGTGTTTTCTAAACGTGTGCCTCTGTTCTGTTTTGTAATTCAGTTCAAGGGTAGCGGTTTTTACATTCCCTCTATCAGTGATATCTTATGATAAGTGTCTTTTCCTGTGTGCCTTCTTTCACTTAGAATCGTCCTACCTAAATCCACTCATCTTGCTGCTACTAACCTTATGACATTGATTTCATTGCTGAGTGATATTCCATTGTACATAAGGACCACAACTTCTTTCTCCAGTTTTCTCTTTCCTGGGATATTTAAGGTGTAACGAAGTGGAGGTTCTTGTCAACAGAGTAGGCCTAAACTTTGGGGTGCCTGTGTCTTCCTGATTTTTAGTTTTCCCAATTTATACGCCCATGAGTGGAAGTGCCCTATGCTCTCTAAGCTGAGTTTTTTAGATGTTTCCGGACACACCGTACACTTTTCCAGAGTGGCTGTTGGCAATTTACATCCCGCCCTTCAGCGTAGCAAGGCTCCCATTTCTCCATGGACTGTCCTGCATTTCTGGTTTTGACACTTTATTCAGCATGGCCCTTTTGACCGATGGGAATCCAGACTTCTTTGTAGCGCTTATTTGCCTTTCAGGGTTGCTTGGTTGGCCAAAAAGGGCGTATGCGTTTTTTCCTGAATATATTCAGGAAAAAACGCATACGCCCTTTTCGGCCAAGGGCATCATTGTCTACGTTTTGCCGCTCTTCATGTGCTTTAAAAGTGATTCGGATCTACCTTCTGAAATCTGTTTCCTACAATTCTGCCTTGCTTTCAAATCCTCTTCTTTGCCTTCTGTCAATATATTTGTGGACGAGAGTTATCATTTATAAATCTGCAGGATTGTGAATTGCAGTGCCCTTGAGCTACATTTTTCAACTCGCTCTCTTGGGAGCTGGCTGCAAAAGCGCAGGATTGCTTCAGGCCCTATACTGGTTCCGGGGAGCAGGCTGAGCCTGTGGTTAATTCTTCTTCCTCATGGGAAAATAGAGTGGCATGTGCCTGTCCCAACACCTAGAGCTAGTCTCTCTTTGGTTCCCCCTCTTCCCATTCATCCTCAGGACAAATTGCAACCTGTATAGAACAGGAGGTTAAAGGTGCTGATTCTCCAAGGAGGGAGATTGCTAGTAAAGTGGCTGGAATGGCTAACCCGATCACAAGGAGATGAGAAATGAGGTGCGTTTTAGAATCCTTTCCCGATCACACCGTGTATCATCTTCTGGGTTTCTCATGCATGTTTTCGATGTAGGAAGATGCCCTTGAACCTGGAGATTTGGGACCCATGGGATGGGTACCACACAGTATTACTTTAAAGGGTCTGCGTTTGGTCACCCAACCTCACCAATCCTCTCAGCCCCAAGAGTGTCCAGCCTTATGTGTAACCCAGCCGTGTGTCTAGATATGGTCAATCCAGGTTGCTTCACTGCCCCTGAACGAACTTTTTACTAATTTCTCTCTCATTCATTGTATTTGTTAGGTTTTTTTTTTGTAATTTATTTTTAGAATGGGGTTTAGCTGATATTCACTGCTGTGTTTATGCTGCTTTACACCCACTTGACTCACTTACAGAGAGATATCAATACATAGGTTTTAAGATTTTACCAGTCAGATATATTCTTGTGCCGTGAATAGGGAGTGTTGAGTCCAGTTCACTGAGCAAGGGGTAGGTCTTGTCTATTACATATTGGGTTTATGGAACGGTATCTGAGCTAATTGGAAGCCCTTGTTTTATGCATCACCCCATCTCACCTTTCCCGTTAAGCAGCCATAGTGTGTTTTCTAAACGTGTGACTCTGTTCTGTTTTGTAATTCAGTTCAAGGGTAGCGGTTTTTACATTCCCTCTATAAGTGATATCTTATGATAAGTGTCTTTTTCTGTGTGACTTATTTCACTTAGAATCGTCGTACCTAAATCCACTCATCATGCTGCTACTAGCCTTATGACGTTGATTTCATGGCTGAGTGATATTCCATTGTACATAAGGACCACAACTTCTTTATCCATTTTTCTCTTTCCTGGGATATTTAAGGTGTAACGAAGTGGCGGTTCTTGTCAACAGAGCAGCCCTAAACTTTGGGGTGCCTCTGTCTTGCTGATTTTTAGTTTTCCCAATTTATACGCCCATGAGTGGAAGTGCCCTATGCTCTCTAAGCTGAGTTTTTTAGATGTTTCAGGACACAACGTACACTTCTCCAGAGTGGCTGTTGGCAATTTACATCCCACCCATCAGCGTAGCCAGGCTCCCGTTTCTCCATGACCTGTCCTGCATTTATGGTTTTGACACTTTATTCAGCATGGCCCTTTTGAACGATGGGAAGCGAGACTTCTTTGTAGCACTGATTTGCCTTTCCAGGTTGCTTGGTTGGCCAAAAAGGGCGTATGCGTTTTTTCCTGAATATATTCAGGAAAAAACGCATTCGCCCTTTTTGGCCAAGGGCATCATTGTCGAGGTTTTGCCGCTTTTCCTGTGCTTTAAAGGCGATTCGAATCTCCCGCCTGAAATCTGTTTCCTGCAATTCTGCCTTGCTTTCAAATCCTCTTCGTTATCTTCCCTCAATATATTTGTGGACGAGAGTTATCATTTATAAGTCTGCAGGTTTGTGAATTGCAGTGCCCTTGAGCTCCATTTTTCAACTCGCTTTCTTGGGAGCTGGCCGCAAAAGCGCAGGATTGCTTCAGGCCCTATTCTGGTCCCGGGCGGCAGGCTGAGCCTGTGGTTAATTCTTCTTCCTGATGGGAAAATAGAGTGACCTGTGCCTGTCCCAACACCTAGAGCTAGTCTCTCACTGGTTCCCCCTCTTCCCGTTCATCCTCAGGACAAATTGCCACCTGTTCGGAAAAGGAGGTTAAAGGTGCTGATTCTCCAAGGAGGGAGTTTGCTAGTAAAGCGGCTGGAATGGCGAACCCGAGCACAAGGAGATGAGAAATGAGGTGCGTTTTGGAAACCTTTCCCGATCACACGGTGTACCATCTTCTGGGTTTCTCATGCATGTTTTCGATGTAGGAGGATGCCCTTGAACCTGGAGATTTGGGCTCCATGGGATGGGTACCACGCAGTATTACTTTAAAGGGTCTGCGTTTCCTCACCCAACCTCACCAAACCTCTCAGCCCCAAGAGCGTCCACCCTTATGTCTCAATCAGCTGTGGGTCTAGATATGGTCAATCCAGGTGGCATCACAGCCCCTGAACGAATTTTGTAAGAATTTCTCTTTCACTGTCTTTCTTTCACATGTTTTTAAACGTAATTGATTTTTATACTGGGGTTTAGCTGCTTTTCACTGCTGTGTTTCTGCCGCTTTACACCCACTTGACTCACTTACTGAGAGATATCAATACATAGGTTTTAAGATTTTTACTAGTCAGATATATTCTTCGGCGGTGAATAGGGGGTGTTGAGTCCAATTCACTGAGCAAGAGTAGGTCTTGTCTATTACATATTGGGTTTATGGAACGGTATCTGAGCTAATTTGAAACCCTTGTTTTATGCATCACCCCACCTCACCTTTCCCGTTAAGCAGCCATAGTGTGTTTTCTAAACGTGTGACTCTGTTCTGTTTTGTAATTCAGTTCAAGGGTAGCGGTTTTTACATTCCCTCGATAAGTGATATCTTATGATAAGTGTCTTTTTCTGTGCAACTTATTTCACTTAGAATCGTCCTACCTAAATCCACTCATCTTGCTACTACTAGCCTTATGACGTTGATTTCATGGCTGAGTGATATTCCATTGTACATAAGGACCACAATTTCTTTATCCATTTTTCTCTTTCCTGGGATATTTAAGGTGTAACGAAGTGGAGGTTCTTGTCAACAGAGCAGCCCTAAATTTTGCGGTGCCTGTGTCTTGCTGATTTTTAGTTTTCCCAATTTATACGCCCATGAGTGGAAGTGCCCTATGCTCTCTAAGCTGAGTTTTTTAGATGTTTCAGGACACACCGTACACTTCTCCAGAGTGGCTCTTGGCAATGTACATCCCGCCCATCAGCGTAGAGAAGGCTCCCGTTTCTCCATGGCCTGTCCTGCATTTCTGGTTTTGACACTTTATTCAGCATTGCCCTTTTGACCGATGGGAAGCGAGACTTCTTTGTAGCGCTGATTTGCCTTTCCACGTTGCTTGGTTGGCCAAAGAGGGCGTATGCGATTTTTCCTGAATATATTCAGGAAAAAACGCATACGCCCTCTTTGGCCAAGGGCATCATTGTCGAGGTTTTGCCGCTTTTCCTGTGCTTTAAAGTCGATTTGAATCTCCCTCCTGAAATCTGTTTCCTGCAATTCTGCCTTGCTTTCAAATCCTCTTCGTTGCCTTCCCTCTATATATTTGTGGACGAGAGTGATCATTTATAACTCTGCAGGTTTGTGAATTGCAGTGCCCCTGAGCTCCAATTTTCAACTCGCTTTCTTGGGAGCTGGCCGCAAAAGCGCAGGATTGCTTCTCGCCCTATTCTGGTTCCGGGCGGCAGGCTGAGCCTGTGGTTAATTCTTCTTCCTGATGGGAAATTAGAGTGACCTGTGCCTGTCCCAACACTTAGATCTAGTCTCTCATTCGTTACCCCTATTCCCATTCATCCTCAGGAAAAATTGCAACCTTTACGGAACAGGAGGTTAAAGGTGCTGATTCTCCAAGGAGGGAGATTGCTAGTAAAGCGGCTGGAATGGCGAACCCGAGCACAAGGAGATGAGAAATGAGGTGCGTTTTGGAAACCTTTCCCGATCACACGGTGTACCATCTTCTGGGTTTCTCATGCATGTTTTCGATGTAGGAAGATGCCCTTGAACCTGGAGATTTGGGACCCATGGGATGGGTACCACGCAGTATTACTTTAAAGGGTCTGCGTTTCCTCACCCAACCTCACCAAACCTCTCAGCCCCAAGAGTGTCCAACCTTATGTCTCAATCAGCTGTAGGTCTAGATATGGTCAATCCAGGTGGGATCACAGCCCCTGAAAGAATTTTGTAAGAATTTCTCTCTCTTTCACTGTCTTTGTTTCACGGGTTTTTAAAAGTAATTGATTTTTATAATGGGGTTTAACTGCTTTTCACTGCTGTGTTTCTGCCGCTTTACACCCACTTGACTCACTTACAGAGAGATATGAATACATAGGTTTTAAGATTCTTACTAGTCAGATATATTCTTGGGCGGTGAATATGGGGTGTTGAGTCCAATTCACTGAGCAAGAGGAGGTCTTGTCTATTACATATTGGGTTTATGAAACGGTATCTGAGCTAATTTGAAACCCTTGTTTTATGCATCACCCCACCTCACCTTTCTTGTTAAGCAGCCATGGTGTGTTTTCTAAACGTGTGACTCTGTTCTGTTTTGCAATTCAGTTCAAGGGTAGCGGTTTTTGCATTCCCTCTATAAGTGATATCTTATGATAAGTGTCTTTTTCTGTGTAACTTATTTCACTTAGAATCGTCGTACCTAAATCCACTCATCATGCTGCTACTAGCCTTATGACGTTGATTTCATGGCTGAGTGATATTCCATTGTACATAAGGACCACAACTTCTTTCTCCATTTTTCTCTTTCCTGGGATATTTAAGGTGTAACGAAGTGGAGGTTCTTGTCAACAGAGCAGCCCTAAACTTTGGGGTGCCTGTGTCTTGCTGATTTTTAGTTTTCTCAATTTATACGCCCATGAGTGGAAGTGCCCTATGCTCTCTAAGCTGAGTTTCTTAGATGTTTCAGGACACACCGTACACTTCTCCAGAGTGGCTGTTGGCAATTTACATCCCGCCCATCAGGGTAGCCAGGCTCCCGTTTCTCCATGGCCTGTCCTGCATTTCTGGGTTTGACACTTTATTCAGCATGGCCCTTTTAACCGATGGGAAGCGAGACTTCTTTGTAGCGCTGATTTGCCTTTCCAGGTTGCTTGGTTGGCCAAAAAGGGCGTATGCGTTTTTTCCTGAATATATTCAGGAAAAGACGCATACGCCCTTTTTGGCCAAGGGCATCATTGTCGAGGTTTTGCCGCTTTTCCTGTGCTTTAAAGGCGATTCGAATCTCCCTCCTGAAATCTGTTTCCTGAAATTCTGCCTTGCTTTCAAATCCTCTTCGTTGCCTTCCCTCAATATATTTGTGGACGAAAGTTATCATTTGTAAGTCTGCAGGTTTGTGAATTGCAGTGCCCCTGAGCTCCATTTTTCAACTCGCTTTCTTGGGAGCTGGCCGCAAAAGCGCAGGATTGCTTCAGGCCCTATTCTGGGCCCGGGCGGCAGGCTGAGCCTGTGGTTAATTCTTCTTCCTGATGGGCAAATAGAGTGACCTGTGCCTGTCCCAACACCTAGAGCTAGTCTCTCATTGGTTCCCCCTCTTCCCGTTCATCCTCAGGACAAATTGCCACCTGTACGGAAAAGGAGGTTAAAGGTGCTGATTCTCCAAGGAGGGAGTTTGCTAGTAAAGCGGCTGGAATGGCGAACCCGAGCACAAGGAGATGAGAAATGAGGTGCGTTTTGGAAACCTTTCCCGATCACACGGTGTACCATCTTCTGGGTTTCTCATGCATGTTTTCGATGTAGGAAGATGCCCTTGAACCTGGAGATTTGGGACCCATGGGATGGGTACCACGCAGTATTACTTTAAAGGGTCTGCGTTTCCTCACCCAACTTCACCAAACCTCTCAGCCCCAAGAGCGTCCACCCTTATGTCTCAATCAGCTGTGGGTCTAGATATGGTCAATCCAGGTGGCATCACAGCCCCTGAACGAATTTTGTAAGAATTTCTCTTTCACTGTCTTTCTTTCACATGTTTTTAAACGTAATTGATTTTTATACTGGGGTTTAGCTGCTTTTCACTGCTGTGTTTCTGCCGCTTTACACCCACTTGACTCACTTACAGAGAGATATGAATACATAGGTTGTAAGATTCTTACTAGTCAGATATATTCTTGGGCGGTGAATATGGGGTGTTGAGTCCAATTCACAGAGCAAGAGGAGGTCTTGTCTATTACATATTGGGTTTATGGAACGGTATCTGAGCTTATTTGAAACCCTTGTTTTATGAATCACCCCACCTCACCTTTCCCGTTAAGCATCCATAGTGTGTTTTCTAAACGTGTGACTCTGCTCTGTTTTGTAATTCAGTTCAAGGGTAGCGGTTTTTTCATTCCCTCTATTAGTGATATCTTATGATAAGTGTCTTTTTCTGTGTGACTTATTTCACTTGGAATCGTCCTACCTAAATCCACTCATCTTGCTGCTACTAGCCTTATGACGTAGATTTCATGTCTGAGTGATATTCCATTGTACATAAGGACCACAACTTCTGTATCCATTTTTCTCTTTCCTAGGATATTTAAGGTGTAACGAAGTGGAGGTTCTTGTCAACAGAGTAGCCCTAAATTTTGCGGTGCCTGTGTCTTGCTGATTTTTAGTTTTCCCAATTTATACGCCCATGAGTGGAAGTGCCCTATGCTCTCTAAGCTGAGTTTTTTAGATGTTTCAGGACACACCGTACACTTCTCCAGAGTGGCTTTTGGCAATTTACATCCCGCCCATCAGTGTAGAGAAGGCTCCCGTTTCTCCATGGCCTGTCCTGCATTTCTGGTTTTGACACTTTATTCAGCATTGCCCTTTTGACTGATGGGAAGCGAGACTTCTTTGTAGCGCTGATTTGCCTTTCCACGTTGCTTGGTTGGCCAAAAAGGGCGTTTGCTTTTTTTCCTGAATATATTCAGGAAAACACGCATACGCCCTCTTTGCCAAGGGACTCATTGTCGAGGTTTTGCCGCTTTTCCTGTGCTTTAAAGGCGATTCGAATCTACCTCCTGATATCTGTTTCCTGCAATTCTGCCTTTCTTTCAATTCCTCTTCGTTGCCTTCCCTCTATATATTTGTGGACGAGAGTGATCATTTATAACTCTGCAGGTTTGTGAATTGCAGTGCCCCTGAGCTCCAATTTTCAACTCGCTTTCTTGGGAGCTGGCCGCAAAAGCGCAGGTTTGCTTCAGGCCCTATTCTGGTTCCGGGCGGCAGGCTGAGCCTGTGGTTAATTCTTCTTCCTGATGGGAAAATAGAGTGACCTGTATCTGTCCCAAAACTTAGATCTAGTCTCTCATTCGTTACCCCTATTCCCATTCATCCTCAGGACAAATTGCAACCTTTACGGAACAGGAGGTTAAAGGTGCTGATTCTCCAAGGAGGGAGATTGCTAGTAAAGCGGCTGGAATGGCGAACCCGAGCACAAGGAGATGAGAAATGAGGTGCGTTTTGGAAACCTTTCCCGATCACACGGTGCACCATCTTCTGGGTTTCTCATGCATGTTTTCGATGTAGGAAGATGCCCTTGAACCTGGAGATTTGGGACCCATGGGATGGGTACCACGCAGTATTACTTTAAAGGTTCTGCGTTTCCTCACCCAACCTCACCAAACCTCTCAGCCCCAAGAGTGTCCACCCTTATGTCTCAATCAGCTGTAGGTCTAGATATGGTCAATCCAGGAGGGATCACAGCCCCTGAACGAATTTTGTAAGAATTTCTCTCTCTTTCACTGTCTTTGTTTCACGGGTTTTTAAAAGTAATTGATTTTTATAATGGGGTTTAGCTGCTTTTCACTGCTGTGTTTCTGCCGCTTTACACCCACTTGACTCACTTACAGAGAGATATGAATACGTAGGTTTTAAGATTCTTACTAGTCAGATATATTCTTGGGCGGTGAATATGGGGTGTTGAGTCCAATTCACTGAGCAAGAGGAGGTCTTGTCTATTACATATTGGGTTTATGGAACGGTATCTGAGCTAATTTGAAACCCTTGTTTTATGCATCACCCCACCTCACCTTTCCCGTTAAGCAGCCATAGTGTGTTTTCTAAACGTGTGCCTCTGTTCTGTTTTGTAATTCAGTTCAAGGGTAGCGGTTTTTACATTCCCTCTATCAGTGATATCTTATGATAAGTGTCTTTTCCTGTGTGCCTTCTTTCACTTAGAATCGTCCTACCTAAATCCACTCATCTTGCTGCTACTAACCTTATGACATTGATTTCATTGCTGAGTGATATTCCATTGTACATAAGGACCACAACTTCTTTCTCCAGTTTTCTCTTTCCTGGGATATTTAAGGTGTAACGAAGTGGAGGTTCTTGTCAACAGAGTAGGCCTAAACTTTGGGGTGCCTGTGTCTTCCTGATTTTTAGTTTTCCCAATTTATACGCCCATGAGTGGAAGTGCCCTATGCTCTCTAAGCTGAGTTTTTTAGATGTTTCCGGACACACCGTACACTTTTCCAGAGTGGCTGTTGGCAATTTACATCCCGCCCTTCAGCGTAGCAAGGCTCCCATTTCTCCATGGACTGTCCTGCATTTCTGGTTTTGACACTTTATTCAGCATGGCCCTTTTGACCGATGGGAATCCAGACTTCTTTGTAGCGCTTATTTGCCTTTCAGGGTTGCTTGGTTGGCCAAAAAGGGCGTATGCGTTTTTTCCTGAATATATTCAGGAAAAAACGCATACGCCCTTTTCGGCCAAGGGCATCATTGTCTACGTTTTGCCGCTCTTCATGTGCTTTAAAAGTGATTCGGATCTACCTTCTGAAATCTGTTTCCTACAATTCTGCCTTGCTTTCAAATCCTCTTCTTTGCCTTCTGTCAATATATTTGTGGACGAGAGTTATCATTTATAAATCTGCAGGATTGTGAATTGCAGTGCCCTTGAGCTACATTTTTCAACTCGCTCTCTTGGGAGCTGGCTGCAAAAGCGCAGGATTGCTTCAGGCCCTATACTGGTTCCGGGGAGCAGGCTGAGCCTGTGGTTAATTCTTCTTCCTCATGGGAAAATAGAGTGGCATGTGCCTGTCCCAACACCTAGAGCTAGTCTCTCTTTGGTTCCCCCTCTTCCCATTCATCCTCAGGACAAATTGCAACCTGTATAGAACAGGAGGTTAAAGGTGCTGATTCTCCAAGGAGGGAGATTGCTAGTAAAGTGGCTGGAATGGCTAACCCGATCACAAGGAGATGAGAAATGAGGTGCGTTTTAGAATCCTTTCCCGATCACACCGTGTATCATCTTCTGGGTTTCTCATGCATGTTTTCGATGTAGGAAGATGCCCTTGAACCTGGAGATTTGGGACCCATGGGATGGGTACCACACAGTATTACTTTAAAGGGTCTGCGTTTGGTCACCCAACCTCACCAATCCTCTCAGCCCCAAGAGTGTCCAGCCTTATGTGTAACCCAGCCGTGTGTCTAGATATGGTCAATCCAGGTTGCTTCACTGCCCCTGAACGAACTTTTTACTAATTTCTCTCTCATTCATTGTATTTGTTAGGTTTTTTTTTTGTAATTTATTTTTAGAATGGGGTTTAGCTGATATTCACTGCTGTGTTTATGCTGCTTTACACCCACTTGACTCACTTACAGAGAGATATCAATACATAGGTTTTAAGATTTTACCAGTCAGATATATTCTTGTGCCGTGAATAGGGAGTGTTGAGTCCAGTTCACTGAGCAAGGGGTAGGTCTTGTCTATTACATATTGGGTTTATGGAACGGTATCTGAGCTAATTGGAAGCCCTTGTTTTATGCATCACCCCATCTCACCTTTCCCGTTAAGCAGCCATAGTGTGTTTTCTAAACGTGTGACTCTGTTCTGTTTTGTAATTCAGTTCAAGGGTAGCGGTTTTTACATTCCCTCTATAAGTGATATCTTATGATAAGTGTCTTTTTCTGTGTGACTTATTTCACTTAGAATCGTCGTACCTAAATCCACTCATCATGCTGCTACTAGCCTTATGACGTTGATTTCATGGCTGAGTGATATTCCATTGTACATAAGGACCACAACTTCTTTCTCCATTTTTCTCTTTCCTGGGATATTTAAGGTGTAACGAAGTGGCGGTTCTTGTCAACAGAGCAGCCCTAAACTTTGGGGTGCCTCTGTCTTGCTGATTTTTAGTTTTCCCAATTTATACGCCCATGAGTGGAAGTGCCCTATGCTCTCTAAGCTGAGTTTTTTAGATGTTTCAGGACACAACGTACACTTCTCCAGAGTGGCTGTTGGCAATTTACATCCCACCCATCAGCGTAGCCAGGCTCCCGTTTCTCCATGACCTGTCCTGCATTTATGGTTTTGACACTTTATTCAGCATGGCCCTTTTGAACGATGGGAAGCGAGACTTCTTTGTAGCACTGATTTGCCTTTCCAGGTTGCTTGGTTGGCCAAAAAGGGCGTATGCGTTTTTTCCTGAATATATTCAGGAAAAAACGCATACGCCCTTTTTGGCCAAGGGCATCATTGTCGAGGTTTTGCCGCTTTTCCTGTGCTTTAAAGGCGATTCGAATCTCCCGCCTGAAATCTGTTTCCTGCAATTCTGCCTTGCTTTCAAATCCTCTTCGTTATCTTCCCTCAATATATTTGTGGACGAGAGTTATCATTTATAAGTCTGCAGGTTTGTGAATTGCAGTGCCCTTGAGCTCCATTTTTCAACTCGCTTTCTTGGGAGCTGGCCGCAAAAGCGCAGGATTGCTTCAGGCCCTATTCTGGTCCCGGGCGGCAGGCTGAGCCTGTGGTTAATTCTTCTTCCTGATGGGAAAATAGAGTGACCTGTGCCTGTCCCAACACCTAGAGCTAGTCTCTCACTGGTTCCCCCTCTTCCCGTTCATCCTCAGGACAAATTGCCACCTGTTCGGAAAAGGAGGTTAAAGGTGCTGATTCTCCAAGGAGGGAGTTTGCTAGTAAAGCGGCTGGAATGGCGAACCCGAGCACAAGGAGATGAGAAATGAGGTGCGTTTTGGAAACCTTTCCCGATCACACGGTGTACCATCTTCTGGGTTTCTCATGCATGTTTTCGATGTAGGAGGATGCCCTTGAACCTGGAGATTTGGGCTCCATGGGATGGGTACCACGCAGTATTACTTTAAAGGGTCTGCGTTTCCTCACCCAACCTCACCAAACCTCTCAGCCCCAAGAGCGTCCACCCTTATGTCTCAATCAGCTGTGGGTCTAGATATGGTCAATCCAGGTGGCATCACAGCCCCTGAACGAATTTTGTAAGAATTTCTCTTTCACTGTCTTTCTTTCACATGTTTTTAAACGTAATTGATTTTTATACTGGGGTTTAGCTGCTTTTCACTGCTGTGTTTCTGCCGCTTTACACCCACTTGACTCACTTACTGAGAGATATCAATACATAGGTTTTAAGATTTTTACTAGTCAGATATATTCTTCGGCGGTGAATAGGGGGTGTTGAGTCCAATTCACTGAGCAAGAGTAGGTCTTGTCTATTACATATTGGGTTTATGGAACGGTATCTGAGCTAATTTGAAACCCTTGTTTTATGCATCACCCCACCTCACCTTTCCCGTTAAGCAGCCATAGTGTGTTTTCTAAACGTGTGACTCTGTTCTGTTTTGTAATTCAGTTCAAGGGTAGCGGTTTTTACATTCCCTCGATAAGTGATATCTTATGATAAGTGTCTTTTTCTGTGCAACTTATTTCACTTAGAATAGTCCTACCTAAATCCACTCATCTTGCTACTACTAGCCTTATGACGTTGATTTCATGGCTGAGTGATATTCCATTGTACATAAGGACCACAATTTCTTTATCCATTTTTCTCTTTCCTGGGATATTTAAGGTGTAACGAAGTGGAGGTTCTTGTCAACAGAGCAGCCCTAAATTTTGCGGTGCCTGTGTCTTGCTGATTTTTAGTTTTCCCAATTTATACGCCCATGAGTGGAAGTGCCCTATGCTCTCTAAGCTGAGTTTTTTAGATGTTTCAGGACACACCGTACACTTCTCCAGAGTGGCTCTTGGCAATGTACATCCCGCCCATCAGCGTAGAGAAGGCTCCCGTTTCTCCATGGCCTGTCCTGCATTTCTGGTTTTGACACTTTATTCAGCATTGCCCTTTTGACCGATGGGAAGTGAGACTTCTTTGTAGCGCTGATTTGCCTTTCCACGTTGCTTGGTTGGCCAAAGAGGGCGTATGCGTTTTTTCCTGAATATATTCAGGAAAAAACGCATACGCCCTCTTTGGCCAAGGGCATCATTGTCGAGGTTTTGCCGCTTTTCCTGTGCTTTAAAGTTGATTTGAATCTCCCTCCTGAAATCTGTTTCCTGCAATTCTGCCTTGCTTTCAAATCCTCTTCGTTGCCTTCCCTCTATATATTTGTGGACGAGAGTGATCATTTATAACTCTGCAGGTTTGTGAATTGCAGTGCCCCTGAGCTCCAATTTTCAACTCGCTTTCTTGGGAGCTGGCCGCAAAAGCGCAGGATTCCTTCTCGCCCTATTCTGGTTCCGGGCGGCAGGCTGAGCCTGTGGTTAATTCTTCTTCCTGATGGGAAATTAGAGTGACCTGTGCCTGTCCCAACACTTAGATCTAGTCTCTCATTCGTTACCCCTATTCCCATTCATCCTCAGGACAAATTGCAACCTTTACGGAACAGGAGGTTAAAGGTGCTGATTCTCCAAGGAGGGAGATTGCTAGTCAAGCGGCTGGAATGGCGAACCCGAGCACAAGGAGATGAGAAATGAGGTGCCTTTTGGAAACCTTTCCCGATCACACGGTGTACCATCTTCTGGGTTTCTCATGCATGTTTTCGATGTAGGAAGATGCCCTTGAACCTGGAGATTTGGGACCCATGGGATGGGTACCACGCAGTATTACTTTAAAGGGTCTGCGTTTCCTCACCCAACCTCACCAAACCTCTCAGCCCCAAGAGTGTCCAACCTTATGTCTCAATCAGCTGTAGGTCTAGATATGGTCAATCCAGGTGGGATCACAGCCCCTGAAAGAATTTTGTAAGAATTTCTCTCTCTTTCACTGTCTTTGTTTCACGGGTTTTTAAAAGTAATTGATTTTTATAATGGGGTTTAACTGCTTTTCACTGCTGTGTTTCTGCCGCTTTACACCCACTTGACTCACTTACAGAGAGATATGAATACATAGGTTTTAAGATTCTTACTAGTCAGATATATTCTTGGGCGGTGAATATGGGGTGTTGAGTCCAATTCACTGAGCAAGAGGAGGTCTTGTCTATTACATATTGGGTTTATGAAACGGTATCTGAGCTAATTTGAAACCCTTGTTTTATGCATCACCCCACCTCACCTTTCTTGTTAAGCAGCCATGGTGTGTTTTCTAAACGTGTGACTCTGTTCTGTTTTGCAATTCAGTTCAAGGGTAGCGGTTTTTGCCTTCCCTCTATAAGTGATATCTTATGATAAGTGTCTTTTTCTGTGTAACTTATTTCACTTAGAATCGTCGTACCTAAATCCACTCATCATGCTGCTACTAGCCTTATGACGTTGATTTCATGGCTGAGTGATATTCCATTGTACATAAGGACCACAACTTCTTTCTCCATTTTTCTCTTTCCTGGGATATTTAAGGTGTAACGAAGTGGAGGTTCTTGTCAACAGAGCAGCCCTAAACTTTGGGGTGCCTGTGTCTTGCTGATTTTTAGTTTTCTCAATTTATACGCCCATGAGTGGAAGTGCCCTATGCTCTCTAAGCTGAGTTTCTTAGATGTTTCAGGACACACCGTACACTTCTCCAGAGTGGCTGTTGGCAATTTACATCCCGCCCATCAGGGTAGCCAGGCTCCCGTTTCTCCATGGCCTGTCCTGCATTTCTGGGTTTGACACTTTATTCAGCATGGCCCTTTTAACCGATGGGAAGCGAGACTTCTTTGTAGCGCTGATTTGCCTTTCCAGGTTGCTTGGTTGGCCAAAAAGGGCGTATGCGTTTTTTCCTGAATATATTCAGGAAAAGACGCATACGCCCTTTTTGGCCAAGGGCATCATTGTCGAGGTTTTGCCGCTTTTCCTGTGCTTTAAAGGCGATTCGAATCTCCCTCCTGAAATCTGTTTCCTGAAATTCTGCCTTGCTTTCAAATCCTCTTCGTTGCCTTCCCTCAATATATTTGTGGACGAAAGTTATCATTTGTAAGTCTGCAGGTTTGTGAATTGCAGTGCCCCTGAGCTCCATTTTTCAACTCGCTTTCTTGGGAGCTGGCCGCAAAAGCGCAGGATTGCTTCAGGCCCTATTCTGGGCCCGGGCGGCAGGCTGAGCCTGTGGTTAATTCTTCTTCCTGATGGGCAAATAGAGTGACCTGTGCCTGTCCCAACACCTAGAGCTAGTCTCTCATTGGTTCCCCCTCTTCCCGTTCATCCTCAGGACAAATTGCCACCTGTACGGAAAAGGAGGTTAAAGGTGCTGATTCTCCAAGGAGGGAGTTTGCTAGTAAAGCGGCTGGAATGGCGAACCCGAGCACAAGGAGATGAGAAATGAGGTGCGTTTTGGAAACCTTTCCCGATCACACGGTGTACCATCTTCTGGGTTTCTCATGCATGTTTTCGATGTAGGAAGATGCCCTTGAACCTGGAGATTTGGGACCCATGGGATGGGTACCACGCAGTATTACTTTAAAGGGTCTGCGTTTCCTCACCCAACTTCACCAAACCTCTCAGCCCCAAGAGCGTCCACCCTTATGTCTCAATCAGCTGTGGGTCTAGATATGGTCAATCCAGGTGGCATCACAGCCCCTGAACGAATTTTGTAAGAATTTCTCTTTCACTGTCTTTCTTTCACATGTTTTTAAACGTAATTGATTTTTATACTGGGGTTTAGCTGCTTTTCACTGCTGTGTTTCTGCCGCTTTACACCCACTTGACTCACTTACAGAGAGATATGAATACATAGGTTGTAAGATTCTTACTAGTCAGATATATTCTTGGGCGGTGAATATGGGGTGTTGAGTCCAATTCACAGAGCAAGAGGAGGTCTTGTCTATTACATATTGGGTTTATGGAACGGTATCTGAGCTTATTTGAAACCCTTGTTTTATGAATCACCCCACCTCACCTTTCCCGTTAAGCATCCATAGTGTGTTTTCTAAACGTGTGACTCTGCTCTGTTTTGTAATTCAGTTCAAGGGTAGCGGTTTTTTCATTCCCTCTATTAGTGATATCTTATGATAAGTGTCTTTTTCTGTGTGACTTATTTCACTTGGAATCGTCCTACCTAAATCCACTCATCTTGCTGCTACTAGCCTTATGACGTAGATTTCATGTCTGAGTGATATTCCATTGTACATAAGGACCACAACTTCTGTATCCATTTTTCTCTTTCCTAGGATATTTAAGGTGTAACGAAGTGGAGGTTCTTGTCAACAGAGTAGCCCTAAATTTTGCGGTGCCTGTGTCTTGCTGATTTTTAGTTTTCCCAATTTATACGCCCATGAGTGGAAGTGCCCTATGCTCTCTAAGCTGAGTTTTTTAGATGTTTCAGGACACACCGTACACTTCTCCAGAGTGGCTTTTGGCAATTTACATCCCGCCCATCAGTGTAGAGAAGGCTCCCGTTTCTCCATGGCCTGTCCTGCATTTCTGGTTTTGACACTTTATTCAGCATTGCCCTTTTGACTGATGGGAAGCGAGACTTCTTTGTAGCGCTGATTTGCCTTTCCACGTTGCTTGGTTGGCCAAAAAGGGCGTTTGCTTTTTTTCCTGAATATATTCAGGAAAAAACGCATACGCCCACTTTGCCAAGGGACTCATTGTCGAGGTTTTGCCGCTTTTCCTGTGCTTTAAAGGCGATTCGAATCTACCTCCTGATATCTGTTTCCTGCAATTCTGCCTTTCTTTCAATTCCTCTTCGTTGCCTTCCCTCTATATATTTGTGGACGAGAGTGATCATTTATAACTCTGCAGGTTTGTGAATTGCAGTGCCCCTGAGCTCCAATTTTCAACTCGCTTTCTTGGGAGCTAGCCGCAAAAGCGCAGGTTTGCTTCAGGCCCTATTCTGGTTCCGGGCGGCAGGCTGAGCCTGTGGTTAATTCTTCTTCCTGATGGGAAAATAGAGTGACCTGTATCTGTCCCAACACTTAGATCTAGTCTCTCATTCGTTACCCCTATTCCCATTCATCCTCAGGACAAATTGCAACCTTTACGGAACAGGAGGTTAAAGGTGCTGATTCTCCAAGGAGGGAGATTGCTAGTAAAGCGGCTGGAATGGCGAACCCGAGCACAAGGAGATGAGAAATGAGGTGCGTTTTGGAAACCTTTCCCGATCACACGGTGCACCATCTTCTGGGTTTCTCATGCATGTTTTCGATGTAGGAAGATGCCCTTGAACCTGGAGATTTGGGACCCATGGGATGGGTACCACGCAGTATTACTTTAAAGGTTCTGCGTTTCCTCACCCAACCTCACCAAACCTCTCAGCCCCAAGAGTGTCCACCCTTATGTCTCAATCAGCTGTAGGTCTAGATATGGTCAATCCAGGAGGGATCACAGCCCCTGAACGAATTTTGTAAGAATTTCTCTCTCTTTCACTGTCTTTGTTTCACGGGTTTTTAAAAGTAATTGATTTTTATAATGGGGTTTAGCTGCTTTTCACTGCTGTGTTTCTGCCGCTTTACACCCACTTGACTCACTTACAGAGAGATATGAATACGTAGGTTTTAAGATTCTTACTAGTCAGATATATTCTTGGGCGGTGAATATGGGGTGTTGAGTCCAATTCACTGAGCAAGAGGAGGTCTTGTCTATTACATATTGGGTTTATGGAACGGTATCTGAGCTAATTTGAAACCCTTGTTTTATGCATCACCCCACCTCACCTTTCCCGTTAAGCAGCCATAGTGTGTTTTCTAAACGTGTGCCTCTGTTCTGTTTTGTAATTCAGTTCAAGGGTAGCGGTTTTTACATTCCCTCTATCAGTGATATCTTATGATAAGTGTCTTTTCCTGTGTGCCTTCTTTCACTTAGAATCGTCCTACCTAAATCCACTCATCTTGCTGCTACTAACCTTATGACATTGATTTCATTGCTGAGTGATATTCCATTGTACATAAGGACCACAACTTCTTTCTCCAGTTTTCTCTTTCCTGGGATATTTAAGGTGTAACGAAGTGGAGGTTCTTGTCAACAGAGTAGGCCTAAACTTTGGGGTGCCTGTGTCTTCCTGATTTTTAGTTTTCCCAATTTATACGCCCATGAGTGGAAGTGCCCTATGCTCTCTAAGCTGAGTGTTTTAGATGTTTCCGGACACACCGTACACTTTTCCAGAGTGGCTGTTGGCAATTTACATCCCGCCCTTCAGCGTAGCAAGGCTCCCATTTCTCCATGGACTGTCCTGCATTTCTGGTTTTGACACTTTATTCAGCATGGCCCTTTTGACCGATGGGAATCCAGACTTCTTTGTAGCGCTTATTTGCCTTTCAGGGTTGCTTGGTTGGCCAAAAAGGGCGTATGCGTTTTTTCCTGAATATATTCAGGAAAAAACGCATACGCCCTTTTCGGCCAAGGGCATCATTGTCTACGTTTTGCCGCTCTTCATGTGCTTTAAAAGTGATTCGGATCTACCTTCTGAAATCTGTTTCCTACAATTCTGCCTTGCTTTCAAATCCTCTTCTTTGCCTTCTCTCAATATATTTGTGGACGAGAGTTATCATTTATAAATCTGCAGGATTGTGAATTGCAGTGCCCTTGAGCTACATTTTTCAACTCGCTCTCTTGGGAGCTGGCTGCAAAAGCGCAGGATTGCTTCAGGCCCTATACTGGTTCCGGGGAGCAGGCTGAGCCTGTGGTTAATTCTTCTTCCTCATGGGAAAATAGAGTGGCATGTGCCTGTCCCAACACCTAGAGCTAGTCTCTCTTTGGTTCCCCCTCTTCCCATTCATCCTCAGGACAAATTGCAACCTGTATAGAACAGGAGGTTAAAGGTGCTGATTCTCCAAGGAGGGAGATTGCTAGTAAAGTGGCTGGAATGGCTAACCCGATCACAAGGAGATGAGAAATGAGGTGCGTTTTAGAATCCTTTCCCGATCACACCGTGTATCATCTTCTGGGTTTCTCATGCATGTTTTCGATGTAGGAAGATGCCCTTGAACCTGGAGATTTGGGACCCATGGGATGGGTACCACACAGTATTACTTTAAAGGGTCTGCGTTTGGTCACCCAACCTCACCAATCCTCTCAGCCCCAAGAGTGTCCAGCCTTATGTGTAACCCAGCCGTGTGTCTAGATATGGTCAATCCAGGTTGCTTCACTGCCCCTGAACGAACTTTTTACTAATTTCTCTCTCATTCATTGTATTTGTTAGGTTTTTTTTTTGTAATTTATTTTTAGAATGGGGTTTAGCTGATATTCACTGCTGTGTTTATGCTGCTTTACACCCACTTGACTCACTTACAGAGAGATATCAATACATAGGTTTTAAGATTTTACCAGTCAGATATATTCTTGTGCCGTGAATAGGGAGTGTTGAGTCCAGTTCACTGAGCAAGGGGTAGGTCTTGTCTATTACATATTGGGTTTATGGAACGGTATCTGAGCTAATTGGAAGCCCTTGTTTTATGCATCACCCCATCTCACCTTTCCCGTTAAGCAGCCATAGTGTGTTTTCTAAACGTGTGACTCTGTTCTGTTTTGTAATTCAGTTCAAGGGTAGCGGTTTTTACATTCCCTCTATAAGTGATATCTTATGATAAGTGTCTTTTTCTGTGTGACTTATTTCACTTAGAATCGTCGTACCTAAATCCACTCATCATGCTGCTACTAGACTTATGACGTTGATTTCATGGCTGAGTGATATTCCATTGTACATAAGGACCACAACTTCTTTCTCCATTTTTCTCTTTCCTGGGATATTTAAGGTGTAACGAAGTGGCGGTTCTTGTCAACAGAGCAGCCCTAAACTTTGGGGTGCCTCTGTCTTGCTGATTTTTAGTTTTCCCAATTTATACGCCCATGAGTGGAAGTGCCCTATGCTCTCTAAGCTGAGTTTTTTAGATGTTTCAGGACACAACGTACACTTCTCCAGAGTGGCTGTTGGCAATTTACATCCCACCCATCAGCGTAGCCAGGCTCCCGTTTCTCCATGACCTGTCCTGCATTTATGGTTTTGACACTTTATTCAGCATGGCCCTTTTGAACGATGGGAAGCGAGACTTCTTTGTAGCACTGATTTGCCTTTCCAGGTTGCTTGGTTGGCCAAAAAGGGCGTATGCGTTTTTTCCTGAATATATTCAGGAAAAAACGCATACGCCCTTTTTGGCCAAGGGCATCATTGTCGAGGTTTTGCCGCTTTTCCTGTGCTTTAAAGGCGATTCGAATCTCCCGCCTGAAATCTGTTTCCTGCAATTCTGCCTTGCTTTCAAATCCTCTTCGTTATCTTCCCTCAATATATTTGTGGACGAGAGTTATCATTTATAAGTCTGCAGGTTTGTGAATTGCAGTGCCCTTGAGCTCCATTTTTCAACTCGCTTTCTTGGGAGCTGGCCGCAAAAGCGCAGGATTGCTTCAGGCCCTATTCTGGTCCCGGGCGGCAGGCTGAGCCTGTGGTTAATTCTTCTTCCTGATGGGAAAATAGAGTGACCTGTGCCTGTCCCAACACCTAGAGCTAGTCTCTCACTGGTTCCCCCTCTTCCCGTTCATCCTCAGGACAAATTGCCACCTGTTCGGAAAAGGAGGTTAAAGGTGCTGATTCTCCAAGGAGGGAGTTTGCTAGTAAAGCGGCTGGAATGGCGAACCCGAGCACAAGGAGATGAGAAATGAGGTGCGTTTTGGAAACCTTTCCCGATCACACGGTGTACCATCTTCTGGGTTTCTCATGCATGTTTTCGATGTAGGAGGATGCCCTTGAACCTGGAGATTTGGGCTCCATGGGATGGGTACCACGCAGTATTACTTTAAAGGGTCTGCGTTTCCTCACCCAACCTCACCAAACCTCTCAGCCCCAAGAGCGTCCACCCTTATGTCTCAATCAGCTGTGGGTCTAGATATGGTCAATCCAGGTGGCATCACAGCCCCTGAACGAATTTTGTAAGAATTTCTCTTTCACTGTCTTTCTTTCACATGTTTTTAAACGTAATTGATTTTTATACTGGGGTTTAGCTGCTTTTCACTGCTGTGTTTCTGCCACTTTACACCCACTTGACTCACTTACTGAGAGATATCAATACATAGGTTTTAAGATTTTTACTAGTCAGATATATTCTTCGGCGGTGAATAGGGGGTGTTGAGTCCAATTCACTGAGCAAGAGTAGGTCTTGTCTATTACATATTGGGTTTATGGAACGGTATCTGAGCTAATTTGAAACCCTTGTTTTATGCATCACCCCACCTCACCTTTCCCGTTAAGCAGCCATAGTGTGTTTTCTAAACGTGTGACTCTGTTCTGTTTTGTAATTCAGTTCAAGGGTAGCGGTTTTTACATTCCCTCGATAAGTGATATCTTATGATAAGTGTCTTTTTCTGTGCAACTTATTTCACTTACAATCGTCCTACCTAAATCCACTCATCTTGCTACTACTAGCCTAATGACGTTGATTTCATGGCTGAGTGATATTCCATTGTACATAAGGACCACAATTTCTTTATCCATTTTTCTCTTTCCTGGGATATTTAAGGTGTAACGAAGTGGAGGTTCTTGTCAACAGAGCAGCCCTAAATTTTGCGGTGCCTGTGTCTTGCTGATTTTTAGTTTTCCCAATTTATACGCCCATTAGTGGACGTGCCCTATGCTCTCTAAGCTGAGTTTTTTAGATGTTTCAGGACACACCGTACACTTCTCCAGAGTGGCTCTTGGCAATGTACATCCCGCCCATCAGCGTAGAGAAGGCTCCCGTTTCTCCATGGCCTGTCCTGCATTTCTGGTTTTGACACTTTATTCAGCATTGCCCTTTTGACCGATGGGAAGCGAGACTTCTTTGTAGCGCTGATTTGCCTTTCCACGTTGCTTGGTTGGCCAAAGAGGGCGTATGCGTTTTTTCCTGAATATATTCAGGAAAAAACGCATACGCCCTCTTTGGCCAAGGGCATCATTGTCGAGGTTTTGCCGCTTTTCCTGTGCTTTAAAGTCGATTTGAATCTCCCTCCTGAAATCTGTTTCCTGCAATTCTGCCTTGCTTTCAAATCCTCTTCGTTGCCTTCCCTCTATATATTTTTGGACGAGAGAGATCATTTATAACTCTGCAGGTTTGTGAATTGCAGTGCCCCTGAGCTCCAATTTTCAACTCGCTTTCTTGGGAGCTGGCCGCAAAAGCGCAGGATTGCTTCTCGCCCTATTCTGGTTCCGGGCGGCAGGCTGAGCCTGTGGTTAATTCTTCTTCCTGATGGGAAATTAGAGTGACCTGTGCCTGTCCCAACACTTAGATCTAGTCTCTCATTCGTTACCCCTATTCCCATTCATCCTCAGGACAAATTGCAACCTTTACGGAACAGGAGGTTAAAGGTGCTGATTCTCCAAGGAGGGAGATTGCTAGTAAAGCGGCTGGAATGGCGAACCCGAGCACAAGGAGATGAGAAATGAGGTGCGTTTTGGAAACCTTTCCCGATCACACGGTGTACCATCTTCTGGGTTTCTCATGCATGTTTTCGATGTAGGAAGATGCCCTTGAACCTGGAGATTTGGGACCCATGGGATGGGTACCACGCAGTATTACTTTAAAGGGTCTGCGTTTCCTCACCCAACCTCACCAAACCTCTCAGCCCCAAGAGTGTCCACCCTTATGTCTCAATCAGCTGTAGGTTTAGATATGGTCAATCCAGGTGGGATCACAGCCCCTGAAAGAATTTTGTAAGAATTTCTCTCTCTTTCACTGTCTTTGTTTCACGGGTTTTTAAAAGTAATTGATTTTTATAATGGGGTTTAACTGCTTTTCACTGCTGTGTTTCTGCCGCTTTACACCCACTTGACTCACTTACAGAGAGATATGAATACATAGGTTTTAAGATTCTTACTAGTCAGATATATTCTTGGGCGGTGAATATGGGGTGTTGAGTCCAATTCACTGAGCAAGAGGAGGTCTTGTCTATTACATATTGGGTTTATGAAACGGTATCTGAGCTAATTTGAAACCCTTGTTTTATGCATCACCCCACCTCACCTTTCTTGTTAAGCAGCCATGGTGTGTTTTCTAAACGTGTGACTCTGTTCTGTTTTGCAATTCAGTTCAAGGGTAGCGGTTTTTGCATTCCCTCTATAAGTGATATCTTATGATAAGTGTCTTTTTCTGTGTAACTTATTTCACTTAGAATCGTCGTACCTAAATCCACTCATCATGCTGCTACTAGCCTTATGACGTTGATTTCATGGCTGAGTGATATTCCATTGTACATAAGGACCACAACTTCTTTCTCCATTTTTCTCTTTCCTGGGATATTTAAGGTGTAACGAAGTGGAGGTTCTTGTCAACAGAGCAGCCCTAAACTTTGGGGTGCCTGTGTCTTGCTGATTTTTAGTTTTCTCAATTTATACGCCCATGAGTGGAAGTGCCCTATGCTCTCTAAGCTGAGTTTCTTAGATGTTTCAGGACACACCGTACACTTCTCCAGAGTGGCTGTTGGCAATTTACATCCCGCCCATCAGGGTAGCCAGGCTCCCGTTTCTCCATGGCCTGTCCTGCATTTCTGGGTTTGACACTTTATTCAGCATGGCCCTTTTAACCGATGGGAAGCGAGACTTCTTTGTAGCGCTGATTTGCCTTTCCAGGTTGCTTGGTTGGCCAAAAAGGGCGTATGCGTTTTTTCCTGAATATATTCAGGAAAAGACGCATACGCCCTTTTTGGCCAAGGGCATCATTGTCGAGGTTTTGCCGCTTTTCCTGTGCTTTAAAGGCGATTCGAATCTCCCTCCTGAAATCTGTTTCCTGAAATTCTGCCTTGCTTTCAAATCCTCTTCGTTGCCTTCCCTCAATATATTTGTGGACGAAAGTTATCATTTGTAAGTCTGCAGGTTTGTGAATTGCAGTGCCCCTGAGCTCCATTTTTCAACTCGCTTTCTTGGGAGCTGGCCGCAAAAGCACAGGATTGCTTCAGGCCCTATTCTGGGCCCGGGCGGCAGGCTGAGCCTGTGGTTAATTCTTCTTCCTGATGGGCAAATAGAGTGACCTGTGCCTGTCCCAACACCTAGAGCTAGTCTCTCATTGGTTCCCCCTCTTCCCGTTCATCCTCAGGACAAATTGCCACCTGTACGGAAAAGGAGGTTAAAGGTGCTGATTCTCCAAGGAGGGAGTTTGCTAGTAAAGCGGCTGGAATGGCGAACCCGAGCACAAGGAGATGAGAAATGAGGTGCGTTTTGGAAACCTTTCCCGATCACACGGTGTACCATCTTCTGGGTTTCTCATGCATGTTTTCGATGTAGGAAGATGCCCTTGAACCTGGAGATTTGGGACCCATGGGATGGGTACCACGCAGTATTACTTTAAAGGGTCTGCGTTTCCTCACCCAACCTCACCAAACCTCTCAGCCCCAAGAGCGTCCACCCTTATGTCTCAATCAGCTGTGGGTCTAGATATGGTCAATCCAGGTGGCATCACAGCCCCTGAACGAATTTTGTAAGAATTTCTCTTTCACTGTCTTTCTTTCACATGTTTTTAAACGTAATTGATTTTTATACTGGGGTTTAGCTGCTTTTCACTGCTGTGTTTCTGCCGCTTTACACCCACTTGACTCACTTACAGAGAGATATGAATACATAGGTTGTAAGATTCTTACTAGTCAGATATATTCTTGGGCGGTGAATATGGGGTGTTGAGTCCAATTCACAGAGCAAGAGGAGGTCTTGTCTATTACATATTGGGTTTATGGAACGGTATCTGAGCTAATTTGAAACCCTTGTTTTATGAATCACCCCACCTCACCTTTCCCGTTAAGCATCCATAGTGTGTTTTCTAAACGTGTAACTCTGCTCTGTTTTGTAATTCAGTTCAAGGGTAGCGGTTTTTTCATTCCCTCTATTAGTGATATCTTATGATAAGTGTCTTTTTCTGTGTGACTTATTTAACTTGGAATCGTCCTACCTAAATCCACTCATCTTGCTGCTACTAGCCTTATGACGTAGATTTCATGTCTGAGTGATATTCCATTGTACATAAGGACCACAACTTCTGTATCCATTTTTCTCTTTCCTAGGATATTTAAGGTGTAACGAAGTGGAGGTTCTTGTCAACAGAGTAGCCCTAAATTTTGCGGTGCCTGTGTCTTGCTGATTTTTAGTTTTCCCAATTTATACGCCCATGAGTGGAAGTGCCCTATGCTCTCTAAGCTGAGTTTTTTAGATGTTTCAGGACACACCGTACACTTCTCCAGAGTGGCTTTTGGCAATTTACATCCCGCCCATCAGTGTAGAGAAGGCTCCCGTTTCTCCATGGCCTGTCCTGCATTTCTGGTTTTGAAACTTTATTCAGCATTGCCCTTTTGACTGATGGGAAGCGAGACTTCTTTGTAGCGCTGATTTGCCTTTCCACGTTGCTTGGTTGGCCAAAAAGGGCGTTTGCTTTTTTTCCTGAATATATTCAGGAAAAAACGCATACGCCCTCTTTGCCAAGGGACTCATTGTTGAGGTTTTGCCGCTCTTCCTGTGCTTTAAAGGCGATTCGAATCTACCTCCTGAAATCTGTTTCCTGCAATTCTGCCTTTCTTTCAATTCCTCTTCGTTGCCTTCCCTCTATATATTTGTGGACGAGAGTGATCATTTATAACTCTGCAGGTTTGTGAATTGCAGTGCCCCTGAGCTCCAATTTTCAACTCGCTTTCTTGGGAGCTGGCCGCAAAAGCGCAGGTTTGCTTCAGGCCCTATTCTGGTTCCGGGCGGCAGGCTGAGCCTGTGGTTAATTCTTCTTCCTGATGGGAAAATAGAGTGACCTGTATCTGTCCCAACACTTAGATCTAGTCTCTCATTCGTTACCCCTATTCCCATTCATCCTCAGGACAAATTGCAACCTTTACGGAACAGGAGGTTAAAGGTGCTGATTCTCCAAGGAGGGAGATTGCTAGTAAAGCGGCTGGAATGGCGAACCCGAGCACAAGGAGATGAGAAATGAGGTGCGTTTTGGAAACCTTTCCCGATCACACGGTGCACCATCTTCTGGGTTTCTCATGCATGTTTTCGATGTAGGAAGATGCCCTTGAACCTGGAGATTTGGGACCCATGGGATGGGTACCACGCAGTATTACTTTAAAGGTTCTGCGTTTCCTCACCCAACCTCACCAAACCTCTCAGCCCCAAGAGTGTCCACCCTTATGTCTCAATCAGCTGTAGGTCTAGATATGGTCAATCCAGGAGGGATCACAGCCCCTGAACGAATTTTGTAAGAATTTCTCTCTCTTTCACTGTCTTTGTTTCACGGGTTTTTAAAAGTAATTGATTTTTATAATGGGGTTTAGCTGCTTTTCACTGCTGTGTTTCTGCCGCTTTACACCCACTTGACTCACTTACAGAGAGATATGAATACGTAGGTTTTAAGATTCTTACTAGTCAGATATATTCTTGGGCGGTGAATATGGGGTGTTGAGTCCAATTCACTGAGCAAGAGGAGGTCTTGTCTATTACATATTGGGTTTATGGAACGGTATCTGAGCTAATTGGAAGCCCTTGTTTTATGCATCACCCCATCTCACCTTTCCCGTTAAGCAGCCATAGTGTGTTTTCTAAACGTGTGCCTCTGTTCTGTTTTGTAATTCAGTTCAAGGGTAGCGGTTTTTACATTCCCTCTATCAGTGATATCTTATGATAAGTGTCTTTTCCTGTGTGCCTTCTTTCACTTAGAATCGTCCTACCTAAATCCACTCATCTTGCTGCTACTAACCTTATGACATTGATTTCATTGCTGAGTGATATTCCATTGTACATAAGGACCACAACTTCTTTCTCCAGTTTTCTCTTTCCTGGGATATTTAAGGTGTAACGAAGTGGAGGTTCTTGTCAACAGAGTAGGCCTAAACTTTGGGGTGCCTGTGTCTTCCTGATTTTTAGTTTTCCCAATTTATACGCCCATGAGTGGAAGTGCCCTATGCTCTCTAAGCTGAGTGTTTTAGATGTTTCCGGACACACCGTACACTTTTCCAGAGTGGCTGTTGGCAATTTACATCCCGCCCTTCAGCGTAGCAAGGCTCCCATTTCTCCATGGACTGTCCTGCATTTCTGGTTTTGACACTTTATTCAGCATGGCCCTTTTGACCGATGGGAATCCAGACTTCTTTGTAGCGCTTATTTGCCTTTCAGGGTTGCTTGGTTGGCCAAAAAGGGCGTATGCGTTTTTTCCTGAATATATTCAGGAAAAAACGCATACGCCCTTTTCGGCCAAGGGCATCATTGTCTACGTTTTGCCGCTCTTCATGTGCTTTAAAAGTGATTCGGATCTACCTTCTGAAATCTGTTTCCTACAATTCTGCCTTGCTTTCAAATCCTCTTCTTTGCCTTCTCTCAATATATTTGTGGACGAGAGTTATCATTTATAAATCTGCAGGATTGTGAATTGCAGTGCCCTTGAGCTACATTTTTCAACTCGCTCTCTTGGGAGCTGGCTGCAAAAGCGCAGGATTGCTTCAGGCCCTATACTGGTTCCGGGGAGCAGGCTGAGCCTGTGGTTAATTCTTCTTCCTCATGGGAAAATAGAGTGGCATGTGCCTGTCCCAACACCTAGAGATAGTCTCTCTTTGGTTCCCCCTCTTCCCATTCATCCTCAGGACAAATTGCAACCTGTATAGAACAGAAGGTTAAAGGTGTTGATTCTCCAAAGAGGGAAATTGCTAGTAAAGTGGCTGGAATGGCTAACCCGATCACAAGGAGATGAGAAATGAGGTGCGTTTTAGAATCCTTTCCCGATCACACCGTGTATCATCTTCTGGGTTTCTCATGCATGTTTTCGATGTAGGAAGATGCCCTTGAACCTGGAGATTTGGGACCCATGGGATGGGTACCACACAGTATTACTTTAAAGGGTCTGCGTTTGGTCACCCAACCTCACCAATCCTCTCAGCCCCAAGAGTGTCCAGCCTTATGTGTAACCCAGCCGTGTGTCTAGATATGGTCAATCCAGGTTGCTTCACTGCCCCTCAACGAACTTTTTACTAATTTCTCTCTCATTCATTTTATTTGTTAGGTTTTTTTTTTTGTAATTTGTTTTTAGAATGGGGTTTAGCTGATATTCACTGCTGTGTTTATGCTGCTTTACACCCACTTGACTCACTTACAGAGAGATATCAATACATAGGTTTTAAGATTTTACCAGTCAGATATATTCTTGTGCCGTGAATAGGGAGTGTTGAGTCCAGTTCACTGAGCAAGGGGTAGGTCTTGTCTATTACATATTGGGTTTATGGAACGGTATCTGAGCTAATTGGAAGCCCTTGTTTTATGCATCACCCCATCTCACCTTTCCCGTTAAGCAGCCATAGTGTGTTTTCTAAACGTGTGACTCTGTTCTGTTTTGTAATTCAGTTCAAGGGTAGCGGTTTTTACATTCCCTCTATAAGTGATATCTTATGATAAGTGTCTTTTTCTGTGTGACTTATTTCACTTAGAATCGTCGTACCTAAATAAACTCATCATGCTGCTACTAGCCTTATGACGTTGATTTCATGGCTGAGTGATATTCCATTGTACATAAGGACCACAACTTCTTTATCCATTTTTCTCTTTCCTGGGATATTTAAGGTGTAACGAAGTGGCGGTTCTTGTCAACAGAGCAGCCCTAAACTTTGGGGTGCCTCTGTCTTGCTGATTTTTAGTTTTCCCAATTTATACGCCCATGAGTGGAAGTGCCCTATGCTCTCTAAGCTGAGTTTTTTAGATGTTTCAGGACACAACGTACACTTCTCCAGAGTGGCTGTTGGCAATTTACATCCCACCCATCAGCGTAGCCAGGCTCCCGTTTCTCCATGACCTGTCCTGCATTTATGGTTTTGACACTTTATTCAGCATGGCCCTTTTGAACGATGGGAAGCGAGACTTCTTTGTAGCACTGATTTGCCTTTCCAGGTTGCTTGGTTGGCCAAAAAGGGCGTATGCGTTTTTTCCTGAATATATTCAGGAAAAAACGCATACGCCTTTTTTGGCCAAGGGCATCATTGTCGAGGTTTTGCCGCTTTTCCTGTGCTTTAAAGGCGATTCGAATCTCCCGCCTGAAATCTGTTTCCTGCAATTCTGCCTTGATTTCAAATCCTCTTCGTCATCTTCCCTCAATATATTTGTGGACGAGAGTTATCATTTATAAGTCTGCAGGTTTGTGAATTGCAGTGCCCTTGAGCTCCATTTTTCAACTCGCTTTCTTGGGAGCTGGCCGCAAAAGCGCAGGATTGCTTCAGGCCCTATTCTGGTCCCGGGCGGCAGGCTGAGCCTGTGGTTAATTCTTCTTCCTGATGGGAAAATAGAGTGACCTGTGCCTGTCCCAACACCTAGAGCTAGTCTCTCACTGGTTCCCCCTCTTCCCGTTCATCCTCAGGACAAATTGCCACCTGTTCGGAAAAGGAGGTTAAAGGTGCTGATTCTCCAAGGAGGGAGATTGCTAGTAAAGCGGCTGGAATGGCGAACCCGAGCACAAGGAGATGAGAAATGAGGTGCGTTTTGGAAACCTTTCCCGATCACACGGTGCACCATCTTCTGGGTTTCTCATGCATGTTTTCGATGTAGGAAGATGCCCTTGAACCTGGAGATTTGGGACCCATGGGATGGGTACCACGCAGTATTATTTTAAAGGTTCTGCGTTTCCTCACCCAACCTCACCAAACCTCTCAGCCCCAAGAGTGTCCACCCTTATGTCTCAATCAGCTGTAGGTCTAGATATGGTCAATCCAGGAGGGATCACAGCCCCTGAACGAATTTTGTAAGAATTTCTCTCTCTTTCACTGTCTTAGTTTCACGGGTTTTTAAAAGTAATTGATTTTTATAATGGGGTTTAGCTGCTTTTCACTGCTGTGTTTCTGCCGCTTTACACCCACTTGACTCACTTACAGAGAGATATGAATACGTAGGTTTTAAGATTCTTACTAGTCAGATATATTCTTGGGCGGTGAATATGGGGTGTTGAGTCCAATTCACTGAGCAAGAGGAGGTCTTGTCTATTACATATTGGGTTTATGGAACGGTATCTGAGCTAATTTTAAACCCTTGTTTTATGCATCACCCCACCTCACCTTTCCCGTTAAGCAGCCATAGTGTGTTTTCTAAACGTGTGACTCTGTTCTGTTTTGTAATTCAGTTCAAGGGTAGCGGTTTTTACATTCCCTCTATCAGTGATATCTTATGATACGTGTCTTTTCCTGTGTGACTTCTTTCACTTAGAATCGTCCTACCTAAATCCACTCATCTTGCTACTACTAGCCGTATGACGTTGAATTCATGGCTGAGTGATATTCCATTGTACATAAGGACCACAATTTCTTTATCCATTTTTCTCTTTCCTGGGATATTTAAGGTGTAACGAAGTGGAGGTTCTTGTCAACAGAGCAGCCCTAAATTTTACGGTGCCTGTGTCTTGCTGATTTTTAGTTTTCCCAATTTATACGCCCATGAGTGGACGTGCCCTATGCTCTCTAAGCTGAGTTTTTTAGATGTTTCAGGACACACCGTACACTTCTCCAGAGTGGCTCTTGGCAATTTACATCCCGCCCATCAGCGTAGAGAAGGCTCCCGTTTCTCCATGGCCTGTCCTGCATTTCTGGTTTTGACACTTTATTCAGCATTGCCTTTTTGACCGATGGGAAGCGAGACTTCTTTGTAGCGCTGATTTGCCTTTCCACGTTGCTTGGTTGGCCAAAGAGGGCGTATGCGTTTTTTCCTGAATATATTCAGGAAAAAACGCATACGCCCTCTTTGGCCAAGGGCATCATTGTCGAGGTTTTGCCGCTTTTCCTGTGCTTTAAAGTCGATTTGAATCTCCCTCCTGAAATCTGTTTCCTGCAATTCTGCCTTGCTTTCCAATCCTCTTCGTTGCCTTCCCTCTATATATTTGTGGACGAGAGTGATCATTTATAAGTCTGCAGGTTTGTGAATTGCAGTGCCCCTGAGCTCCAATTTTCAACTCGCTTTCTTGGGAGCTGGCCGCAAAAGCGCAGGATTGCTTCAGGCCCTATTCTGGTTCCGGGCGGCAGGCTGAGCCTGTGGTTAATTCTTCTTCCTGGTGGGAAAATAGAGTGACCTGTATCTGTCCCAACACTTAGATCTAGTCTCTCATTCGTTTCCCCTATTGCCATTCATCCTCAGGACAAATTGCAACCTGTATAGAACAGGAGGTTAAAGGTGCTGATTCTCCAAGGAGGGAGATTGCTAGTAAAGTGGCTGGAATGGCTAACCCGATCACAAGGAGATGAGAAATGAGGTGCGTTTTAGAATCCTTTCCCGATCACACCGTGTATCATCTTCTGGGTTTCTCATGCATGTTTTCGATGTAGGAAGATGCCCTTGAACCTGGAGATTTGGGACCCATGGGATGGGTACCACACAGTATTACTTTAAAGGGTCTGCGTTTCCTCACCCAACCTCACCAAACCTCTCAGCCCCAAGAGTGTCCAACCTTATGTCTCAATCAGCTGTAGGTCTAGATATGGTCAATCCAGGTGGTATCACAGCCCCTGAACGAATTTTGTAAGAATTTCTCTCTCTTTCACTGTCTTTGTTTCACGGGTTTTTAAAAGTAATTGATTTTTATAATGGGGTTTAGCTGCTTTTCACTGCTGTGTTTCTGCCGCTTTACACCCACTTGACTCACTTACTGAGAGATATCAATACATAGGTTTTAAGATTTTTACTAGTCAGATATATTCTTCGGCGGTGAATAGGGGGTGTTGAGTCCAATTCACTGAGCAAGAGTAGGTCTTGTCTATTACATATTGGGTTTATGGAACGGTATCTGAGCTAATTTGAAACCCTTGTTTTATGCATCACCCCACCTCACCTTTCCCGTTAAGCAGCCATAGTGTGTTTTCTAAACGTGTGACTCTGTTCTGTTTTGTAATTCAGTTCAAGGGTAGCGGTTTTTACATTCCCTCGATAAGTGATATCTTATGATAAGTGTCTTTTTCTGTGCAACTTATTTCACTTAGAATCGTCCTACCTAAATCCACTCATCTTGCTACTACTAGCCTTATGACGTTGATTTCATGGCTGAGTGATATTCCATTGTACATAAGGACCACAATTTCTTTATCCATTTTTCTCTTTCCTGGGATATTTAAGGTGTAACGAAGTGGAGGTTCTTGTCAACAGAGCAGCCCTAAATTTTGCGGTGCCTGTGTCTTGCTGATTTTTAGTTTTCCCAATTTATACGCCCATGAGTGGACGTGCCCTATGCTCTCTAAGCTGAGTTTTTTAGATGTTTCAGGACACACCGTACACTTCTCCAGAGTGGCTCTTGGCAATGTACATCCCGCCCATCAGCGTAGAGAAGGCTCCCGTTTCTCAATGGCCTGTCCTGCATTTCTGGTTTTGACACTTTATTCAGCATTGCCCTTTTGACCGATGGGAAGCGAGACTTCTTTGTAGCGCTGATTTGCCTTTCCACGTTGCTTGGTTGGCCAAAGAGGGCGTATGCGTTTTTTCCTGAATATATTCAGGAAAAAACGCATACGCCCTCTTTGGCCAAGGGCATCATTGTCGAGGTTTTGCCGCTTTACCTGTGCTTTAAAGTCGATTTGAATCTCCCTCCTGAAATCTGTTTCCTGCAATTCTGCCTTGCTTTCAAATCCTCTTCGTTGCCTTCCCTCTATATATTTGTGGACGAGAGTGATCATTTATAACTCTGCAGGTTTGTGAATTGCAGTGCCCCTGAGCTCCAATTTTCAATTCGCTTTCTTGGGAGCTGGCCGCAAAAGCGCAGGATTGCTTCTCGCCCTATTCTGGTTCCGGGCGGCAGGCTGAGCCTGTGGTTAATTCTTCTTCCTGATGGGAAATTAGAGTGACCTGTGCCTGTCCCAACACTTAGATCTAGTCTCTCATTCGTTACCCCTATTCCCATTCATCCTCAGGACAAATTGCAACCTTTACGGAACAGGAGGTTAAAGGTGCTGATTCTCCAAGGAGGGAGATTGCTAGTAAAGCGGCTGGAATGGCGAACCCGAGCACAAGGAGATGAGAAATGAGGTGCGTTTTGGAAACCTTTCCCGATCACACGGTGTACCATCTTCTGGGTTTCTCATGCATGTTTTCGATGTAGGAAGATGCCCTTGAACCTGGAGATTTGGGACCCATGGGATGGGTACCACGCAGTATTACTTTAAAGGGTCTGCGTTTCCTCACCCAACCTCACCAAACCTCTCAGCCCCAAGAGTGTCCACCCTTATGTCTCAATCAGCTGTAGGTCTAGATATGGTCAATCCAGGTGGGATCACAGCCCCTGAAAGAATTTTGTAAGAATTTCTCTCTCTTTCACTGTCTTTGTTTCACGGATTTTTAAAAGTAATTGATTTTTATAATGGGGTTTAACTGCTTTTCACTGCTGTGTTTCTGCCGCTTTACACCCACTTGACTCACTTACAGAGAGATATGAATACATAGGTTTTAAGATTCTTACTAGTCAGATATATTCTTGGGCGGTGAATATGGGGTGTTGAGTCCAATTCACTGAGCAAGAGGAGGTCTTGTCTATTACATATTGGGTTTATGAAACGGTATCTGAGCTAATTTGAAACCCTTGTTTTATGCATCACCCCACCTCACCTTTCTTGTTAAGCAGCCATGGTGTGTTTTCTAAACGTGTGACTCTGTTCTGTTTTGCAATTCAGTTCAAGGGTAGCGGTTTTTTCATTCCCTCTATTAGTGATATCTTATGATAAGTGTCTTTTTCTGTGTGACTTATTTCACTTTGAATCGTCCTACCTAAATCCACTCATCTTGCTGCTACTAGCCTTATGACGTAGATTTCATGTCTGAGTGATATTCCATTGTACATAAGGACCACAACTTCTGTATCCATTTTTCTCTTTCCTAGGATATTTAAGGTGTAACGAAGTGGAGGTTCTTGTCAACAGAGTAGCCCTAAATTTTGCGGTGCCTGTGTCTTGCTGATTTTTAGTTTTCCCAATTTATACGCCCATGAGTGGAAGTGCCCTATGCTCTCTAAGCTGAGTTTTTTAGATGTTTCAGGACACACCGTACACTTCTCCAGAGTGGGTTTTGGCAATTTACATCCCGCCCATCAGTGTAGAGAAGGCTCCCGTTTCTCCATGGCCTGTCCTGCATTTCTGGTTTTGACACTTTATTCAGCATTGCCCTTTTGACTGATGGGAAGCGAGACTTCTTTGTAGCGCTGATTTGCCTTTCCACGTTGCTTGGTTGGCCAAAAAGGGCGTTTGCTTTTTTTCCTGAATATATTCAGGAAAAAACGCATACGCCCTCTTTGCCAAGGGACTCATTGTCGAGGTTTTGCCGCTTTTCCTGTGCTTTAAAGGCGATTCGAATCTACCTCCTGAAATCTGTTTCCTGCAATTCTGCCTTTCTTTCAATTCCTCTTCGTTGCCTTCCCTCTATATATTTGTGGACGAGAGTGATCATTTATAACTCTGCAGGTTTGTGAATTGCAGTGCCCCTGAGCTCCAATTTTCAACTCGCTTTCTTGGGAGCTGGCCGCAAAAGCGCAGGTTTGCTTCAGGCCCTATTCTGGTTCCGGGCGGCAGGCTGAGCCTGTGGTTAATTCTTCTTCCTGATGGGAAAATAGAGTGACCTGTATCTGTCCCAACACTTAGATCTAGTCTCTCATTCGTTACCCCTATTCCCATTCATCCTCAGGACAAATTGCAACCTTTACGGAACAGGAGGTTAAAGGTGCTGATTCTCCAAGGAGGGAGATTGCTAGTAAAGCGGCTGGAATGGCGAACCCGAGCACAAGGAGATGAGAAATGAGGTGCGTTTTGGAAACCTTTCCCGATCACACGGTGCACCATCTTCTGGGTTTCTCATGCATGTTTTCGATGTAGGAAGATGCCCTTGAACCTGGAGATTTGGGACCCATGGGATGGGTACCACGCAGTATTATTTTAAAGGTTCTGCGTTTCCTCACCCAACCTCACCAAACCTCTCAGCCCCAAGAGTGTCCACCCTTATGTCTCAATCAGCTGTAGGTCTAGATATGGTCAATCCAGGAGGGATCACAGCCCCTGAACGAATTTTGTAAGAATTTCTCTCTCT
This sequence comes from Balaenoptera physalus, assembly GCF_965194825.1. NCBI lineage: Eukaryota > Metazoa > Chordata > Mammalia > Artiodactyla > Balaenopteridae > Balaenoptera > Balaenoptera physalus. The sequence continues at coordinate 88,643,987 of NC_138888.1, read as the reverse complement.
TTCACTGTCTTAGTTTCACGGGTTTTTAAAAGTAATTGATTTTTATAATGGGGTTTAGCTGCTTTTCACTGCTGTGTTTCTGCCGCTTTACACCCACTTGACTCACTTACAGAGAGATATGAATACGTAGGTTTTAAGATTCTTACTAGTCAGATATATTCTTGGGCGGTGAATATGGGGTGTTGAGTCCAATTCACTGAGCAAGAGGAGGTCTTGTCTATTACATATTGGGTTTATGGAACGGTATCTGAGCTAATTTTAAACCCTTGTTTTATGCATCACCCCACCTCACCTTTCCCGTTAAACAGCCATAGTGTGTTTTCTAAACGTGTGACTCTGTTCTGTTTTGTAATTCAGTTCAAGGGTAGCGGTTTTTACATTCCCTCTATCAGTGATATCTTATGATACGTGTCTTTTCCTGTGTGACTTCTTTCACTTAGAATCGTCCTACCTAAATCCACTCATCTTGCTACTACTAGCCGTATGACGTTGAATTCATGGCTGAGTGATATTCCATTGTACATAAGGACCACAATTTCTTTATCCATTTTTCTCTTTCCTGGGATATTTAAGGTGTAACGAAGTGGAGGTTCTTGTCAACAGAGCAGCCCTAAATTTTACGGTGCCTGTGTCTTGCTGATTTTTAGTTTTCCCAATTTATACGCCCATGAGTGGACGTGCCCTATGCTCTCTAAGCTGAGTTTTTTAGATGTTTCAGGACACACCGTACACTTCTCCAGAGTGGCTCTTGGCAATTTACATCCCGCCCATCAGCGTAGAGAAGGCTCCCGTTTCTCCATGGCCTGTCCTGCATTTCTGGTTTTGACACTTTATTCAGCATTGCCTTTTTGACCGATGGGAAGCGAGACTTCTTTGTAGCGCTGATTTGCCTTTCCACGTTGCTTGGTTGGCCAAAGAGGGCGTATGCGTTTTTTCCTGAATATATTCAGGAAAAAACGCATACGCCCTCTTTGGCCAAGGGCATCATTGTCGAGGTTTTGCCGCTTTTCCTGTGCTTTAAAGTCGATTTGAATCTCCCTCCTGAAATCTGTTTCCTGCAATTCTGCCTTGCTTTCCAATCCTCTTCGTTGCCTTCCCTCTATATATTTGTGGACGAGAGTGATCATTTATAAGTCTGCAGGTTTGTGAATTGCAGTGCCCCTGAGCTCCAATTTTCAACTCGCTTTCTTGGGAGCTGGCCGCAAAAGCGCAGGATTGCTTCAGGCCCTATTCTGGTTCCGGGCGGCAGGCTGAGCCTGTGGTTAATTCTTCTTCCTGGTGGGAAAATAGAGTGACCTGTATCTGTCCCAACACTTAGATCTAGTCTCTCATTCGTTTCCCCTATTGCCATTCATCCTCAGGACAAATTGCAACCTGTATAGAACAGGAGGTTAAAGGTGCTGATTCTCCAAGGAGGGAGATTGCTAGTAAAGTGGCTGGAATGGCTAACCCGATCACAAGGAGATGAGAAATGAGGTGCGTTTTAGAATCCTTTCCCGATCACACCGTGTATCATCTTCTGGGTTTCTCATGCATGTTTTCGATGTAGGAAGATGCCCTTGAACCTGGAGATTTGGGACCCATGGGATGGGTACCACACAGTATTACTTTAAAGGGTCTGCGTTTGGTCACCCAACCTCACCAATCCTCTCAGCCCCAAGAGTGTCCAGCCTTATGTGTATCCCAGCCGTGTGTCTAGATATGGTCAATCCAGGTTGCTTCACTGCCCCTGAACGAAGTTTTTACTAATTTCTCTCTCTTTCATTTTATTTGTTAGGTTTTTTTTTTGTAATTTATTTTTAGAATGGGGTTTAGCTGATATTCACTGCTGTGTTTATGCTGCTTTACACCCACTTGACTCACTTACAGAGAGATATCAATACATAGGTTTTAAGATTTTACCAGTCAGATATATTCTTGTGCCGTGAATAGGGAGTGTTGAGTCCAGTTCACTGAGCAAGGGGTAGGTCTTGTCTATTACATATTGGGTTTATGGAACGGTATCTGAGCTAATTTGAAACCCTTGTTTTATGCATCACCCCACCTCACCTTTCCCGTTAAGCAGCCATAGTGTGTTTTCTAAACGTGTGACTCTGTTCTGTTTTGTAATTCAGTTCAAGGGTAGCGGTTTTTACATTCCCTCTATAAGGGATATCTTATGATAAGTGTCTTTTTCTGTGTGACTTATTTCACTTAGAATCGTCGTACCTAAATCCACTCATCATGCTGCTACTAGCCTTATGACGTTGATTTCATGGCTGAGTGATATTCCATTGTACATAAGGACCACAACTTCTTTCTCCATTTTTCTCTTTCCTGGGATATTTAAGGTGTAACGAAGTGGAGGTTCTTGTCAACAGGGCAGCCCTAAACTTTGGGGTGCCTGTGTCTTGCTGATTTTTAGTTTTCCCAATTTATACGCCCATGAGTGGAAGTGCCCTATGCTCTCTAAGCTGAGTTGTCTAGATGTTTCAGGACACACCGTACACTTCTCCAGAGTGGCTGTTGGCAATTTACATCCCGCCCATCAGCGTAGCCATGCTCCCGTTTCTCCATGGCCTGTCCTGCATTTCTGGTTTTGACACTTTATTCAGCATGGCCCTTTTGACCGATGGGAATCGAGACTTCTTTGTAGCGCTGATTTGCCTTTCCAGGTTGCTTGGTTGGCCAAAAAGGGCGTATGCGTTTTTTCCTGAATATATTCAGGAAAAAACGCATACGCCCTTTTTGGCCAAGGGCATCATTGTCGAGGTTTTGCCGCTTTTCCTGTGCTTTAAAGGCGATTCGAATCTACCTCCTGAAATTTGTTTCCTGCAATTCTGCCTTGCTTTCAAATCGTCTTTGTTGCCTTCCCTCAATATATTTTTGGACGAGAGTGACCATTTATAATTCTGCATGTTTGTGAATTGCAGTGCCCCTGAGCTCCATTTTTCAACTCGCTTTTTTGTGAGCTGGCTGCAAAACCGCAGGATTCCTTTAGGCCTTATACTGGTTCCTTGGGGCAGGCTGAGCCTGTGGTTAATTCTTCTTTTTGATTTGAAATTAGAGTGACCTGTGCCTGTCTGAACATCTAGGGCTTGTCTGTCATTGTTTCTCCTCCTTCCCCTTCATTCTCTGGACAAATTCCAAAGTCTGTGAAGCAGGATTTTGAAGGTGCTGACATCCTCAAGTGTGGAGAATGTTAGGAAAGAGGCTGGAGGGGTTAACCCGACACCCAGGGGATTAGGAGATGAGGTGCGTTTCCCAAAATCTTCCTGATCCCACCGTGTACCATCTTCTGGGTGTCACAGGCATGTTTTAGCTGTAGGAAAGGTCCCATGTTTGTAAGGAGAACACCAGGGATTTTTTCAAATCAGTGTCTCCCCGAACCCCAATCTGGGGAATTTTTAAGCTACTGGTACATGTATGTTCATTAAGGGACTGGGCTGTAGGCAGAGTCCGAACTTTAGAGGATTGAAGTCTTCATGGTCAGAAACGCTCACCATCGGCCTCCTTTAGTTTCCATTTTATCTGTAGTTGATAGATGATGTCGATATATATATCTATTGTTTTTCAGATTATTTCCCCATAGGGGTTATTACAAAATATTGAGTATAGTTCCCTGTGCTATACAGCAGTTCCTTGTTGATGATATATTTTATACATAGCAGTGTGTATATGTTAATCCGAAACTGTTAATTTATCCCTCCTCCCACCTTTCCCCTTTGGTAATAAAAAAATACAAGATTTTATACTTCTCAGAAATCTAGGAGCTGAAAGAGAGGTATCATTTTCAATGGAAAATCATTCAAAACATGATTGAAACTTCAGCCAAGATTAGTAGATCCACATCCTTGGAAAGGAATCACTGCATTTCTCTAATGTTGACCTGACAAATATGACAAACCCCTCCACTGAACTTGCTTATAATAAAGTGATGGAAATATCAAATGGAAGTGTTAGAAATACCTTATTTTACACGAGCCTTATACACTGCTCTATGTTAACTACAGTTTGGCTCACACATCTGTTCATTGAAGTTACAATATTTGGCTCACACATCTGTTAATTGAAGTTACAATATTTGGCTCACACATCTGTTCATTGAAGTTACAATGTTCTCAAATTCTGTTACTGATCCGGCAGAGTCGGCCCCAACAAGGGTCCCCCTGCCCAGTGTCATTGGAGCCAACAGATCGAGACTGAGTTTGGTTCAGAAGCAAAGGAAAACTTTATATTTTGATCAGAGAATGAAGAGGTGAGAGCGTGCGCTCCCCCGCGGGCTGTGGGCCGGGCTGCTGTGTAGGGATCCCGTCAGCGTCTGCAGGAGGGACGGGGAGGAGCTCTCGAGGGCTGGGTTGGCTGGAGCTCAGGCTCTATGTGGCGGAGTCTGCACAGGGCCCGGAGAGCTGAGGTGTCGGCCCAGCCATTTTGCACTAGGAAATCGGGTCTGAAGTGCCAGGTGTGGGACCTCTGCCTGTGGAAACCTAGGAGCAAGTGAAATTAGAAAAAGCACAAAGGAAAAAAAGGTTATACTTTATTTTATTGCCCAGATTCTATTTTTATCTCCCAGGAATTTTTAATGGGCTTTGCCGGTGACAAACCCCTCCTCTGCCTCTTGTCCCATTCCACATTCTTGGGGCGCTGAGGGTGCAGACACCTCTTCTGTAAATGCTTCGTGCTGAGTTGGGTGTCCTCATACCCGGGGGGAGGGGCAGGACTTCTCCCCAGCAGCCTCCAGGTGAGGTTGATTGTCCCGAGGCCTCCTCCCTCACTGCTCGTCTGCCTGAGCACCAGCGTTGGAAGTTTTATAGATTCTAATGACCTTTAAGGGTCCAGGAAAGAGATGCGCAGGGACGCTGGGGGGGCCGGTTTTACCCTGCTCCACATTGGTTCGGACCCCTTAGTCTGACGGTTTCTGCCAGCCTAGATGCTCTGACCAGTAGTCTGTGCTTTCTTCAGTTAGGCCACTGAATTAACGTACAAACAGCACCAGGTGTCAGAGCCCTGCCTGCTCAACTCCCAGACAGTCCAGGGCCGGTGGTGATCCAGGACCATGACGGCCACTCAGTCACCGCCCTTTTGAAGTAACCAGGAGTACATCTGGTCTCATTGGCCGCCATCACCGTGGTTTCTGTAGGCTTTTCTATGGTGGCAGCATTATTTACGGGTCCCCTGCCAGGTTTATTAGGTCCGCTCTGGGTGCAGTAAGTCCTGCAAGCAATAGTCTGTTCTTTTGGGGCACACTCTTGTGGTTTTCTGAGAGAAGCTCCAGGTCAAGTGATGGTCACACGAGTCGTCATGGGGGCCTTTTGTCCCAGGGTGTCTCTCTGGAGGTTGGAGTTGGAGGGCCTCCTCACTCGAGGTCATTGTGCCCACGGAGCGATCCCTGCAACTTCAGGGCATGGTGGGTGTTTAGGATCACCAAGTGGCGTCCTTTACCCTTAGGAGGGAGCTGGCCTTGCGGGCTGCTCATTTCCAGGTTTTTAGATACCCCCAGTATCCTGGTCGGATGGGGTGGCTGGCCAATGCCTGGAGGGCATTCTTGCGTTGTTCCATTTCAGGTGGTCCCAGTTTTGGCACTAAAACTCCAAGGGCGATTTGCCTTCGACCAGGAATGTAAAGGTCAAAGGGTTTAGCTAAATTAGGGAGGTCCAGGGCAAGGGTCTGAATTGACTGCTCTTTCCATTCTTGAAAGGCCGCTTCTGGATTCTATTCAAAAGGATCATCATCTTTTCCTTTCAGTGTTTCATATAGAGGCCCAGGTATTAGACTGTAGTTAGGGATCCAGATGCAGCAAACCCCAGTCTCCCCAGGAACCCCTAAGCTGTCTTCTAGTTTTAGGAAGGGTGAGGCTGCAAATGGCTTCTTCCCTTTCCTGGGATGGGCTTCTCCGATCTTCTGTGAGAATGAAGCCCAGGCAGGTCACCTTAGTCTGTGATATTTGAGCCTTTTTCTTGGACACCTTCTATCTTTTATTGGCTAGGTAGTCCAGAGGCCTCCTTAGTAGGGCTGGCGATCAGAATGTCGTCTGCATATTCTTTTAAAATTTATTTATTTATTATTTATGGCTGTGTTGTGTCTTCGTTTCTGTGTGAGGGCTTTCTCTAGTTGCGGCAAGCGGGGGCCACTCTTCCTTGCGGTGCGCGGGCCTCTCACTATCGCAGCCTCTCTTATTGTGGAGCACAGGCTCCAGACGCGCAGGCTCAGTAATTGTGGCTCACGGGCCTAGTTGCTCCGCGGCATATGGGATCTTCTCAGACCAGGGCTCGAACCTGTGTCCCCTGCATTGGCAGGCAGAGTCTCAACCACTGCGCCACCAGGGAAGCCCAGGATGTCGTCTGCATATTGAAGGAGGGTTCACTTCTCCAGAGGTAGATATTTTAGGGTTTTAGCTAACGTTTCCCCAAAGATGGTGTGGGAATTTTTGAACCCCTGGGGCAGGACGGCCAAGCAGTATTGTTTTTGTTGTATGTTGAGTCCTGCCACTCACAGCCAAAATTTCTTGTGACTCTGGGACTAATGGAATACAGAAGAAGGCATCATTGAAGTCTAATACAGAATACCATGTCCTGGTGGATGGTAGAATGGCCAGCAGGGTGTAGGAATTAGGAACTACTGGATGTATATCCTCTATGGCTTCACTGACTGTCCTGGCGTCCTTTACCAGGTCCCCAGCAGCCCACGGGGCTCTCATTGTCAGGCCCCTCCCAGGATATGGAGCTCACCTGGGCAGGTACCCAGCAGCCCACGGGGCTCTCGTGGTCAGGCCCCTCCCAGGATATGGAGCTCACCTGGGCAGGTACCCAGCAGCCCACAGGGCTCTCGTGGTCAGGCCCCTCCCAGGATATGGAGCTCACCTGGGCAGGTACCCAGCAGCCCACAGGGCTCTCGTGGTCAGGCCCCTCCCAGGATATGGAGCTCACCTGGGCAGGTACCCAGCAGCTCACGGGGCTCTCGTGGGCAGGCCCCTCCCTGGATATGGAGCTCCCGTGGACAGGTACCCCGGCAGAGCTGGGCACACAGGAACCGTGCACATAGCCCTCATTGCAGAGCACCCCCAGCACACGTGTCGCTCAGAGCTGACACAGAGCACCTCAGAGCAGGGCTTGAACTAACAAACAGCAGCTCCGACATGTCTGTGACCCTAGGCTTCACTCTGTGCGGCCTCCCTCCACCTGGTCTTCCAGGGGCTTCCACTGCAGCCGGGGCACCAGGCCTCTGTCTCCACCCACCAGCCCTCCTCTCCCTGACTCCTGGGTTCCTCTCATTAGGAGAGGGTCTTCTTGAAGTTGTCTTCCACTCATGGACCAGATAAAATGATTAGAAAACAAGCCAGGGCTGCCGCCCCTTGTCTATCCTGACTCTCGGGACCCTACACCTGTTCCTTGGATCTGGCCGGTGCAGCAAGGCCCATTATCTGCAACTCCGAGCCCCTGAGGGGCGAGGATTGGCTGACCTGGGCAGCCTGACCTGGCCGGCCAGCCTTTCCCAGGTGTGCCTGGGTTGAGGTCAATATAAATACCCCTCCAGGCAGCAAAAGCCTCTGCAGCTGTGCCTGACGCCATATTCTCTGCCCCGTCAGCAGTCTCGGGGTTGTGCTGGTGGGAGGGAGTAGGGCCCAGGGCTCTATGAGTGGCCCCGTGTGAGTGGGGCTCTGTTGGACTTTCTGCAGGATTTGCCGGGCTGCCACCTGCTAAAGAAGACGATGTGTCACCAATAACTGCTGCTGGAATTTCTCCCCGGGCAGAGGTGAGGAAGGAAAAAAGCAGTGGGGACCGGGTCAGGAGGGGTACCTCAGGCAGGGAAATGGAAAGCTTCCAGAAGAGCGCCCGGGGCCAGGACCGTCCTGGCTGGCCTGCAGGCACCAAGTCGGCCTGCGTGCTGTCGCTGGTGTGACTCCAAGCCCTTTCCTCTAGGCTTTAAAGTCTTTGCACACATTCAGGTGTTTTACCTGGGAAGGGTGGGAAAAGTTCAGCAGCAGCTGGCCTGAGGCTCAGCTCACGTTTACTCAGAGACACCTCCTCACGGTCCCCCAGCTTTGCAATGAGGACGCTCCTTGCGGGGGAGCTGCTGGCTGCATGGGAGACGATTCCCCACCTCTGACCAACTTCAGAATTGTTTACCACTGGAGCAAGTGCCCTGATAGGGTTTTCCTCAGTATGACCAGTGGGTTCTGTTTTTTTTTTTTCTTTTTTGGTTCAAGGTAGGTTTTATTCCTCTTTTTGTATTTACAGATATAAGCATGGAAATAATTCATTCATATAAATACGTCTATGGGAAGGACAGAACTTTTTTTTCTGTTTTATGTTTTTAAATATTATTTTTTAATTTTTAAATTTTATTTTATTCATTTTTTTATACAGCAGGTTCTTATTGGTTATCTATTTTATACATATAAGTGTATATATGTCAATCCCAGGCTCGCAATTCATCCCACCACCACCACCCTGCCACTTTCCCCCCTTGGTGACCATACATTTGTTCTCTACATCTGTGTCTCTATTTCTGCCTTGCAAACCGGTTCATCTGTACCATTTTTCTAGGTTCCACATGTATGCGTTAATATACGATATTTGTTTTTCTTTTTCTGACTTACTTCACTCTGTATGACAGTCTCTAGATCTTTCCACGTCTCTACAAATGACCCAATTTCATTCCTTTTTATGGCTGAGTAATATTCCATTTTATATATGTACCACATATTTTCCATTTGTCTATCTATGGGCATTTAGGTTGCTTCCATGACCTGGCTATTGTAAATAGTGCTGCAATGAACATTGTGGTGAATGTGACTTTTTGAATTATGGTTTTCTCTAGGTATATGCCCAGTAGTGGGATTGCTGGGTCATATGGTAATCCTATTTTTAGTTTTTTAAGGAACCTCCATACTGTTCTCCATAGTGACTGTATCAATTTACATTCCCACAAATAGTGTAAGAGGGTTCCCTTTTCTCCACACCCTCTCCAGCATTTGTTGTTTGTAGATTTTCTGATGATGCCCATTCTAACTTGTGTGAGGTGATACCTCATTGTAGTTTTGGTTTATATTTCTCTAATAATTAGTGATGTTGAGCAGCTTTTCATGTGCTTCTTGGCCATCTGTATGTCTTCTCGGGACAAATGTCTATTTACGTCATCTGCCCATTTTTGGATTGGGTTGTTTGTTTTTTTACTGTTGAGCTGCATGTGCTGTTTATATATATTGGAGATTAATCCTTTGTCCACTGATTCGTTTGCAAATATTTTCTCCCATTCTGAGGTTGTCTTTTCGTCTTGTTTGTAGTTTCCTTTGATTTGCAAAAGCTTTTAGGTTTCATTTGCTCCCATTTGTTTATTTTTGTTTTTTATTCCATTACTCTAGTAGGTGGATCAAAAAAGATCTTGTTGTGATTTTTGTCAAAGAGTATTCTTCCTATGTTTTCCTCTAAGAGTTTTAGAGTGTCCGGTCTTACATTTCGGTCTCTAATCCATTTTGAGTTTATTTTTTGTGTATGGTGTTAGGGAGTGTTCTAATTTCATTCTTTTACATGTAGTTGTCCATTTTTCCCAGCACCACTTATTGAAGAGACTGTCTTTTCTCCATTGTATATCCTTGCTTCCTTTGTCATAAATTAGTGGACCATAGGTGTGTAGGTTTATCTCTGGGCTTTCTTTTTTTTTCCTTTTACATCTTTATTGGAGTATCATTACTTTACAATTGTGTGTTAGTTTCTGCTGTATAAAAAAGTGAATCAGCTATACGTATACATATAACACCATATCCACTCCCTCTTGCACCTCCCTCTCACTCCCTTATCCCACCCCTTTAGGTGGTCACAAAGCACCGAGCTGATCTCCCTGTGCTATGTGGCTGCTTCCCAGTAGCTATCAATTTTACATTTGGTAGTGTATATATGTCCATACCACTCTCTCACTTTGTCCCAGCTTACACTTCCCCCTCCCCATGTCCTCAAGTCCTTTCTCTACGTCGGTGTCCTTAATCCTTTCCTGCCCCTAGGTTTTTCATAAACTTTTTTTCTTTTAGATTCCATATATATGTGTTAGCATACGGTATTTGTTTTTCTCTTTCTGACTTACTTCACTCTGCAGGACAGACTCTAGATCCATCCACCTCACTACAAATAACTCAGTTTCGTTTCTTTTTATGGCTGAATAATGTTCCATTGTATATATGTGCCACATCTTCTTTATCCAGTTATCTGTTGATGGACACTTAGGTTGCTTCCATGTCCTGGCTATTGTAAATAGAGCTACAATGAACATTGTGGTACATGACTCTTTTTGAATTATGGTTTTCTCAGGGTAAATGTCCAGTAGTGGGATTGCTGGGTTGTATGGTTGTTCTATTTTTAGTTTTTAAGGAACCCCCATACCGTTCTCCCTAGTGGCTGTATCAATTTACATTCCCACCAACAGTGCAAGACGGTTCCCTTTTCTCCAATAAATGCCTCTCCAGCATTTATTGTTCGTAGAATTTTTGATGATGGCCATTCTGACTGGTGTGAGGTGATACCTCATTGTAGTTTTGATTTGCATTTCTCTAATAATTAGTGATGTTCAACATCCTTTCATGTGTTTGTTGGCAACCTGTATATCTTCTTTGGAGAAATGTCTATTTAGGTCTTCTGCCCATTTTTGGATTGGGTTGTTTGGTTTTGTGATATTGAGCTACAGGAGCTGCTTTTTGGAGGTTAATCCTTTGCCATTTGCTTCATTTGAAAATATTTTCTCCCATTCTGATGGTTGTCTTTTCATCTTGCTTATGTTTTCCTTTGCTGTGCAAAAGATTTTAAATTTCATTAAGTCCCATTTTTTTATTTTTGTTTTTATTTCCATTTCTCTAGGAGGTGGGTCAAAAAGGATCTTGCTGTGATTTATGTCATAGACTGTTCTGCTTATGTTTTCCTCTAAGAGTTTTATAGTGGCTGGTCTTACATTTAGGTCTCTAATCCATTTTGAGTTTATTTTTGTATATGGTGTTAGGGAGTGTTCTAATTTCATTCTTTTACATGTAGCTGTCCAGTTTTCCCAGCACCACTTACTGAAGACACTGTCTTTTCTCCATTGTATACCCTTGCCTCCTTTGTCATAGATTAGTGGACCATAGGTACGTGGGTTTATCTCTGTGCTTTCTATCCTGTTCTCTTGATCTATATTTCTGTTTTTGTGCCACTACCATATTATCTTGATTACTGTAGCTTTGTAATATAGTCTGAAGTCTGGAAGCCTGATTCCTCCAGCTCTTTTTTTTCCCCTCAAGACTGCTTTGGCTATCCGGGGTCTTTTGTGTCTCCCTACAATTTTTAAGATTTTTTTTTTCTAGTTCTGTAGAAAATGCCATTGGTAATTTGATAGGGATTGCATTGAATCTGTAGATTGCTTTGGGTAGTATAGTCATTTTCACAATATTGATTCTTCTAATCCAAGAACATGGTATATGTCTCCATCTGTTTATATCATCTTTGATTTCTTTCATCAGTGTCTTATAGTTTTCTGAGTACAGGTCTTTTACTTCCTTAGGTAGGTTTATTCCTAGGTATTTTATTTTTGTTGCAGTGGTAATGGGATCGTTTCCTTAATTTCTCTTTCTGTTCTTTCATTGTTAGTGTATAGGAATGCAAGCAATTTCTGTGCATTAATTTTGTATCCTGCAACTTTACCAAATTCATTGATTAGCTCCAGTGGTTTTCTGGTGGCATCTTTAGGATTCTCTATCTATGATATGATGTCATTTGCAAACAGTGACAATTTTACTTCTTCTTTTCCTTTTTGTATTTCTTTTATTTCTTTTTCTTCTCTGATTGCCATGGCTAGGACTTCCAAAACTATGTTGAATAGTAGTGGTGAGAGTGGACATCCTCGTCTTGTTCCTAATCTTAGAGGAAACGTTTTCAGTTTTTCACCGTTGAGGATGATGTTTGCTGTGGGTTTGTCATATATGGCCTTTATTATGTTGAGGTAGTTTCCCTCTATGCCCACACTCTGCAGAGTTTTTATCGTAAATGGGTGTTGAATTTTCTCAAAATCTTTTCCTGCATCTATTGAGATGATCATATGGTTTTATTCTACAATTTGTTAATATGGTGTATCACATTGATTTGTGTATATTGAAGAATCCTTGCATCCCTGGGATAAACCCCACTTGATCATGGTGTTTGATCCTTTTAATGTGTTGTTCGATTCTGTTTGCTAGTATTTTGTTGAGGATTTTTACATCTATATTCATCAGTGATATTGGTCTATAATTTTCTTTCCTTGTAGTATCTTTGTCTGGTTTTGGTATCAGGGTGATGGTGGTCTCATAGAATGAGTTTGGGAGTGTTCCTTCCCCTGCAATTGTTTTGAAGAATTTGAGAAGGTTGGGTGTTAGCTCTTCTCTAAATGTTTGACAGAATTCACCTGTGATGCCATCTGGTTCTGGACTTTTGTTTGTTGGAAGATTTTTAATCACAGTTTCAATTTCATTGCTTGTGATAGGTTTCTTCATATTTTCTATTTCTTCCTGGTTCAGTCTTGGAAGGTTATCCCTTTCTAAGAATTTGTCCATTTCTTCCAGGTTGTCCATTTTATTGGCATAGAGTTGCTTGTAGTAGTCTCTTAGGATGCTTTGTATTCCTGTGGTGTCTGTTGTAACTTTTCCTTTTTCACTTCTAATTTTATTGATTTGATTCCTCTCCCTCTTTTTCTGGAGTCTGGCTAAAGGTTTATCATTTTTGTTTATCTTCTCAAAGAACCGGCTTTTAGTTTTATTGATCTTTGCTTTCATTTTCTTTGCTTCTATTTCATTTATTTCTGCTTTGATCTTTATGATTTCTTTCATTCTACTAACTTTTGGTTTTGTTCTTCTTTCTCTAGTTCCTCTAGGTGTAAGGTTAGATTGTTTATTTGAGATTTTTCTTGTTTCTTGAGGTAGGCTTGTATTGCTATAAACTTCCCTCTCAGAACTGCTTTTGCTGCATCCCATAGGTTTTGGATCATCGTGTGTTTCTTGTCATTTGTCTCTAGGTAGTTTTTGATTTCCTCTTTTATTTCTTCAGTGATCTCTTGGTTATTTAGTAACGTATTGTTTAGCCTCCATGTGTTTGTGTTTTTTACGGTTTTGTCCCTGTTATTGATTTCTAATCTCATAGCATTGTGGTCGGAACAGCTGCTTGATATGATTTCAGTTTTCTTAAATTTACTGAGGCTTTATTTGTGACCCAAGATGTGATCTATCCTGGAGAATGTTCCGTGTGCAGTTGAGAAGAACGTGTAATCTGCTGTTTTTGGATGGAATGTCCTATAAATATCAATTGACTATATCTGGTCTATTGTGTCGTTTAAAGCTTGTGTTTCCTTATTAATTTTCTGTCTGGATGATCTCCACTGGTGTAAGTGAGCTGTTAAAGTCCCCTGCTATTATTGTGTTACTGTTGATTTCCTCTTTTATAGCTGTTAGCAGTTGCCTTATGTATTGAGGTGCTCCTATTTTGGGCACATATATATTTATAATTGTTATATCTTCTTCTTGGATTGATCCCTTGACCATTATGTAGTGTCTTTCCTTGTCTCTTGTAACATTCTTTATTTTAAAGTCTATTTTATCTGCTATGAGTATTGCTACTCCAGCTTTCTTTTGATTTTCATTTGCATAGAATATATTTTTCCATCGTCTCACTTTCAGTCTGTATGTGTCCCTAGGTCTGAAATGGGTCTCTTGTAGACAGCATATATATGGGTCTTGTTTTTGTATCCATTCAGGGAGCCTGTGTCTTTTGGTTGGAACATTTAGTCCATTCACGTTTAAGGTAATTATTGATATGTATGTTCCTATTACTATCTTCTTAATTGTTATGGGTTTGTCTTGGTGGGTCCTTTTCTTCTCTTGTGTTTCCCACTTAGAGAAGTTCCTTTAGCATTTGGTGTAGAGCTGGTTTCATGGTGCTGAATTCTCTTAGCTTTTGCTTGTCTGTAGGGCTTATGATTTCTCTGTCAAATCTGAATGAGATCCTTGCTGGGTGGAGTACTCTTGGTTGTAGGTTCTTCCCTTTCATCACTTTAAATTTATGCCACTCCCTTCTGGCTTGTAGATTTTCTGCTGAGAAATCAGCTGTTATCCTTAAGGGAGTTCCCTTGTATGTTATTTGTCATTTTTCCCTTGTTGCTTTCAATAATTTTTCTTTGTCTTCAATTTTTGTCAATTTGGTTACTATGTGTCTTGGCATTTTTCTCCTTTGATTTATCCTGACTGGGACTCTCTGCACTTCCTGGACTTGGGTGGCTATTTCTTTTCCCATGCTAGGGAAGTTTTCGACTATAATCTCTTCAAATGTATTCTCGGGTCCTTTCTCTCTCTCTTCTCCTTCTGGGACCCCTATGATGTGAATGTTGTTGCGTTTAATGTTGTCCCAGAGGACTCTTAGGGTGTCTTCATTTATTTTCATTCTTTTTCTTTATTCTGTTCCATGGCAGTGATTTCCACCTTTCTGTCTTCCAGGTCACTTATCCGTTCTTCTGCCACAGTTATTCTGCTACTGATTCCTTCTGGTGTATTTTTCATTTCAGTTATTATATTGTTCACCTCTGTTTGTTTGTTCTTTAATTCTTCTAGGTGTTTGCTCCTTAATTCTTCTAGGTCTTTGTTAAGCATTTCTTGCATCTTCTCGATCTTTGCCTCCATTCTTTTGCCAAGGTCTTGGATCATGTTCACTATCATTATTCTGAATTCTTTTTCTGGAAGGTTCCGTATCTCCACCTCATTTCGTTTTTTTTCCTAGGGTTTTATGTTGTTCCTTAATCTGGTATAAAGTCCTCTGCCTTTTCATTTTGTGTATCTTTCTGTGAATGTGGTTTTCCTTCCACAGGCTGCAAAATTGTAGTTCTTTTTGCTTCTGCTGTCTGCTCTCCAGTGGATGAGTCTATCTTAGAGGCTTGTGCAGGCTTCCTGATGGGAGGGACTGGTGGTGGGTAGAGCTGGGTGTTGCTTTGGTGGGCAAAGCTTTAATCTGCTTGTCTGCAGATTAAATAAAACTTTACTAAAAAGTTTAATCCACTTATCTGCTGATGCATGGGGCTGGGTTCCCTCCCTGTTGGTAGTTTCGCCTGAGGTGACCCAGCACTGGAGCCTACCTTGCTCTTGGTGGGGTTAATGGCAGACTCTGGGAGGGCTCACACCAAGGAGAATTTCCCAGAACTTCTGCTGCCAGTGTCGTTGTCCTCACGGTGAGCCACAGCCACAGCTACCACCTGCCTCTGCAGGAGACCCTCTAAAACTATCAGGTAGTTCTGGTCATTCTTCTACGAGGTCACTGCTCCTTCCCCTGGGTTCTGATGTGCTCACTACTTTGTGTGTGCCCTCCAACAGTGGAGTATCTGAGTGGAGTTGAGACTCTGAGACTCTGCGTGGAGTTGCACAGACTCTGGGTCCTGTGAAGCTTCAATGCTTTGTGGTCCTAGCAATCCTATAGGAGACGGTCCACAGCAGGTGAAGCTATTGCTGTCAGTTGAGGTGGTGAAGCCAAAGATCTGCAGTTCCAACTAGAGGTGCCGATGTACATACAGGACAAAATCATCTCGTGTGAATGTAGTTCAGGCATGTTTAAGATGAATGGAGCCATGTTAATGCCTACCATATTCTATCTTGAGCCTCTGCTCAGGGACCCCCTCCTCAGTTCCTGAGGCTCCTGTAAGTCATGTACAGGGGACTGGAGAGTGGGCTCTGTCCAATCTGAGCCCTGAGTTACCCTGTGTGTATCTTAGGATACTTTGTATTTCTGTGGGGTCTGTTGTAACATCAACTCTTTCATTTCAGATTTATTTGGGCCCTCTCTTTTTAAAAAAAAAACATACTACTGTTGTCTTTTATTCTTTACAGAAGTTTAATAAGTGTTTGATCTACCTTGACTTACTCTATGTATACTTTTTGCAGTGAGATTTTTACTTTTCTTTGTTTTCTTGTTACTATCAATAATTAGTGAGGCTTCTTTTAAGCTACCTTCAACATTGATTATAAAGCTGCTTTATTAGTGATGACAGAGCCTTAATGGAAGTCATGTTCTGGTTGTAAATTAGAATGCAATGTGCCAGCAAAAAGCCCCTTAAGTTTATTTCTCATTACTTCTTGTTCTTTTTTTAATTTAATTTTTATTTTTTATCAGAGCAAATTTGATTACAATGTTTCGTTTGTTCTAGGTGCACAAGATGTGGTTCTTTCACACATATACATATATCTATTCTTCTTTGGATCATTTTCCCAAGTAGGTTATGATACAATGTTGAGTAATCTTCTTTTGGTATTACGTAGGTCTTTGGTGATTACACATTTCACATTTGTTTCTATATCTATGTTAACCCCAATATCCTAATGTATCCAATCCTCACACCTTTCCATTTGGTGAACCATAAGTTAGTTTAGTGAATCTGTGATTGCATTTCTCTGTGGAAATATCTTCATTGGTATCAATTTTTAGCTAAGATCTATAAGTGATATTATAGGATATGTGTCTTTTGCTTTCTGACTTAGTACAATTTGCCTGATTACCTCAAGAATCATACATGGTGCTGCAAATGGCATTGTTTTATTTTTTTCCCTGGTTAATATTCCATCTGTACGTGTGCCAGTTCCTCTTTGGCCACGCAACTCTTGATGGACTTTTTGGTTGTCTCCATGTCTTGGCTATTGTAATACTGCTGCAATACACATTTGCTTGCCTGTGTCTTTCCAGTTCTATCTTTTTATGTTTTAGTCCAAGGAGTGGGCTTGCTGTATCATATGGTAAGTCAGTGTGTACGTTTTAAAGGCACCACCATTCAGTTCTCATTAGTGGCTCTTTCCAGGTTACGTCCAACTTAAAGTTGAGGGCATGCATTTCTCCAAAACACCTTCAGTATTTATTGTTTGTAGTTTTCTTGCTGAGGGTTATTCTGACAGGTGTGAGCTGATAGCCCTTTGTGGTTGAATTTGAATGTATCCAATAATCTGTTGAAATTGAGCTTGAAAGCATGTCCTTTTTATTTATCAAACAGTGATTACAGCTTAGTTCTTCAAGGTGTTTTCTTAAAGTATGTGTCACATTTTGAAAATTTTTGGACATTACCTCCCTCGAGACATTGTGAGGGCAGTTTTCATTTACAGCCCTGCATTACTTGTTCATATGAAGTGACCATTAGCACAGGCTTTAAAGCTGCTTTTGCAGGTAACGGCCAGAGGGTGGCAGCCTTTCTACGTTCCCCACTCTGGTAACTAGGGAAACAGACCTTCCAGCCTGTGGTGTTCCTCGGTTATAAATTAGAGTGCAATGTGCCCGGATAAACCCACAAATGCTGATGTCTCCTTACTTTTGTTTGTTTGTTTTTTTAAATTTAATTTATATTTAGTATTGGAGTAATATTCCATTGTGTACATGGACCACTTCTTCTTGGTGCATTCCTCGGTTGATGGACATTTTCATTGCTTCCAAGTGTTGCCTATGGTGAATATTGCTGGAGTGCAGGATTGCCAGCCTGTGACTTTTTGATTCTCATTTTCTCTGGTGATAGGCCCAGCAGTGGGTGTGATTGATGGACTGGTCACTCAGTGTTTACTCTTTCAAAGAACCTCCAATGTGTTTTTATTAGTGGCTTTTACAACGTCCCCCTTAGAAGCGAGGGTTCGCATTTCTCCACAATCGCTTCAGCATTTATTGTTTGCACCATTTTTGCTGATGGCCATTCTGACTGCTGTGATCTGATAGGTATTTGTAATTTGGGTTTGCATATCTTTCAAAATTCCTAAGATTCATCATTTTTCCACATCTTTTTCTTTTATCAAAAGAAAAATCTGTGAGCACAATATACCTCTTGAAATTATATTCTTCGAAGTTTGCCCTCTTTTGAATTTTTTGTTCGATTTTTGACCCCAGAATTTTTTTGGAGGGCAGGTGTCATTTACAGAACTGCCAGTTGGTGAATATTTAGTGACCGTTTGCAGTGGGTTTAAAGCTGCTGTTGTGGGAAACGGCCAAAAGGAGGCAGCATTTCGCCATTCCCCAATCTAGGTACTAGGGCAGCAGAGCCTTTCTGGAAGTCGTTGTCTTAGGTTGTAAATTAGAATGGAGTTTGCCAGGTGAAATCCCCATAAGTTTATGTCTCATTAGTTCTTATTCGTTTTTTTTTCCAAACACACACACTGTATTTTATTTTTATAAGAGATAAATAGACTGACATCAAGCATTGTACATGGATGATCACAACAAAAGCAACAATGATTGCAATTACCAAACATGAAACACACTCATACTATTTCAAAATATTGACATTCAGTCCAGTAATCCTTCACTGTAGCAGCTGCTTTACTTTGCAGTGAAAATTGATTTGTATATTCTTTGCCTCTGAGTCCTTGTGGGATTTTTTTTTAATTCAAACAGAAAGTAACAAAAATTATACTTATCGTCATCAATTCACTCAGTCCCATGTAATTAATTTTTTTTCATCTTGATCTTTTGTTAGCACTTTTATGAGTTCATTAGTTTTATCATTAGAGTTCTGAAAATGCTTATTTATTCAGTTCAGCGGTACAGTAGAGTTACCAGAAACCTGTACTTGTCAGAGTCTTTTCCATGAATTTCATGAAGATGAAACCCTTTTATAGGAACATATTTGCAAAAGCATCAGAGTACACCCAGAACTGTCTGTAAATGACAAAAGACTTAAAAATGACCACGGTTAAAGATTTGATGAAAGTTTATAATAATGCAGTTGACAAGAAAATTAGTTATTTCTGAGATATACATTTTAAAGTACTAACTAGGATTATGAATTATAACATTATACCAGAACATATAAGATTTTTAGAAATTTCATGTAATGGCTGAAACATTTATATTAACATATTTCCATACAAAAAAACGAATGAAAGTTTAGTATTAGTTGTTTTGTTTGTTTTTGTATACTGCAGGTTCTTATCAGTCATCAATTTTATACACATCAGTGTATACATGTCAATCCCAATCGCCCAATTCAGCACAACACCATCCCCGCCCCACCACATTTTCCCCCACGTGGTGTCCATGTGTCTGCGCTCTACATCTGTGTCTCAACTTCTGCCCTGCAAACTGGCTCATCTGTACCAATTTTCTAGGTTCCACATACCTGCGTTAATATACGATATTTGTTTTTCTCTTTCTGACTTCACTCTGTATGACAGTCTCTAGATCCATCCACGTCACAACAAATGACTCAGTTTGGTTCCTTTTTGTGGCTGAGAAATATTCATTCTATATATGTACCACAACTTCTTTATCTATTCGTCTGTTGATGGGCATTTAGGTTGCTTCCATGACCAGGCTATTGTAAATAGTGCTGAAATAAACATTCGGGTGCATGTGTATTTTTGAATTATGGTTTTCTGTGGGTGTATAACCAGTAGTGGGATTGCTGGGTCATATGGTAGCTCAATGTACACATTTTTAAGGCACCTCCATTCTGTTCTCTTTAGTGGCTCTTTCCAAGTTACATCCCACTTAAAGTTCAGGGTATGCATTCCTCCACAACACCTTCAGCATTTATTGTTTGTAGTTTTCTTGCTGACGGTTATTTTGACAAGTGTGAGCTGCTACCTCATTGTGGTTGAATTCGCATGGGCCTCATAATCCGTTGAAATTGAGCTTTAAGGCATGTCCTTTTTATTTTTCAAGCTGTGATTACCCCTTAGTTCTTCAAAGTGTTCTCTTAAAGTATGTGTCACATTTTGAAATGTTTTGGCCATTACCTCCCTCAAGACATTTTGAGGGAAGGTTTCATTTACAGTCCTGCATTACTTCTTCCTATGAAATGACCATTAGCACAGGCTTTAAAGCTGCTTTTGCAGGTAACTGCCTGAGGGTGGCAGCCTTTCTATGTTCCCCACGCTGGTAACTAGGGAAAAGCCCTTGTGGCCTGTGGTTTTTCTCGGTTATAAATTAGAGTGGTGTGTGCCTGGACAAACCCACACAAGCTGATGTCTCTACTTTTGTTGGATTTTTAAATTTAAGTTTTATTTTTTATTGGAGTAATTTTCCACTGTGTACGTGGACCACTTCTACTTTGTGCATTCCTCGGTTGATGGACATTTTCATTGCTTCCAAGTGTTGGCTATGGTAAATACTGTTGCAGTGCAGGATTGCCATCCTGTGACTTTTTGATTCTCATTTTCTCAGGTGATAGTGCCAGCAGTGGATGTGATTGATTGACTGTTAGCACCGTGTTACCCTTTTCAAAGCACCTTCTTTGTGTTTTCCTTAGTGACTCTTGCCACGTCCCCCTTAGAATCGAGGGTACGCATTTCTCCACAATCGCTCCAGCATTTATTGTTTGCAGTATATATGCTAATGGCCCTTCTGGCTGGTGTGAGCTGATAGGTTTTTGTAATTTGGGTTTGCATGTCTTTGAAAATTCATAAAACTCATCATTTTTCTCCGCCGTTTTCTTTTCTGTTAAAAAAAGGAAACAATTGGGAATAAAATATAACTCTTGAAATTGTATTCTTGGAAGGTTGCCCTCTGTTTTATTTTTTGGTCGATTTTCCAGCCCAGAATTTTTTTAGAGAGCAGGTGTCATTTACCGAACTGCAAGTTTGGTGAATATTTAGTGACCTTTAGCAATGGGTTTAAAGCTGCTCTTGTGGGAAGTGGCCTCAAGCAGGCAGCATTCTTCCATTCCCAAATCTGGGTACTAGGGCAGCAGAGACTTTCTGGAAGTCGTGTTCCTAGGTTGTAAATTACATTGAAATGTGCATGGAGAAACCCCCAAAAGCTTATGTCTCATTATTTCTTCTTGGTTTTAACTTTTTTTTAATTGGGGTAAAGCTTAGAATATTGTTCGTCCTAGGTGTACACAATCTGATTCATTTGTACATTATATATGTCTATTCAAGTACAGATCCTCTTCCCATGTAAAGTGTTACAGACGGTTCCGCACACCTCCCTTGCTATATGGTCGGTCTTTTTGACATATGTATATAATATGTGTTTGTATACATATAGTAACATTAATCTTAATTTATCCATTCCCCACACCTTTCCTTTTACTTGAGCATAGTTTGTTTTCTAAGTCAGTGAGTGTCTTTCTCTCTGGAAATATGTTCATTTGTGTCAGTTATTAGAGAACGCTTATAAGTGATATCATAGAATATAGGTCTTTTGCTTTCGGACTTATCTCATGTTTCGTGACTATCTCCAAACTCATTTGTGGTGCCTCAAAGAGCAATGGCTCATTGTTTTCCATGGCTAATATTCCATTGTGTACATGGACCACTTCTTTATCCATTCACCTGTTGTTGGACATTTTGACTGCTTCACTGTCTTGGCTATTGTGAATAAGGCTGTACTGCAGCTTTTGCGGCCTGTGTCCTCTCGATTCTTGTCTTCTCAGGTGAGAGGTCCAATGGTGCGCCTGCTGGATTCAATGGTACCTCCATTTTTACTTTTAAAGACAGCTCCTTTCTGTTCTCATTATTGGCTGTTACCCCTTTACGTCTCACCAGCAGGTAGAGGGTACAGGGCTCTCTAAAACCCCTTCAGCATTTATTGTTTGTAGACTTTTTGCTGATGGTCAGTCGACTGGTGTAAGTTGAAACTTTTTATAGATTAGATTGCATGGGTTTAACACTCCCTGAGGTTGAGCTTTTACCCATTTTCCTTTTTTTTTTTAAAGAGCATGAGTAAAACGTAACTATTCATACTCTCCTCTTGAAACATTTGCCTGTTTTGAATTTTTTGGTCCATTCCCTCCTTCAGCACAATTTTTTAGGGCAGGTGCCTTTACAGCCCTGAGTCCTTGTGAATGTTAAGTGACCATTAGATGTGAGTTTAAATCTGCTCTTGCAGGAAACGGCCACAAGGTGGAATCATTTCTCCTTTACCAAATTTGGTAACTGGGGAAACAGAGCCTTAATGGAAGTGGTGTTCTAGGTTGTAAATTAGAATGGAATGTGCCAGGAAAAAGCGCTTCAAGTTTATGTCTCATTACTTCTTTTTCATATTTGTAATTTATTTTTATTTTTTGTCCCAGCACATTTGATTACAATGGTTTGTTTGTTCTAGGTGTGCAAGATGTTGTTATTTCACAAATAAACGTGTATCTATTCTTCCTCGCATCCTTTTCCCATGTAGGTTATGACACAAAGTTGAGTAGTCTTCTCCTGGTCTTCCGTACGTCTTTGGTGGTTATATATTTCACATGGTTTGTATATCTCTGTTAACCCCAAAATGGTAATGTATCCAATTCTCATCACTTTCTATTTGGTGAACCATAAGTTTTATAATCAATCTGAGATTGCCTTTCTCTGTGGAAATATCTTCATTGGTATCAATTTTTAAGTAACTCCTAAAAGTGATATGATAGGATATGTGTCTTTTGCTTTCTCACTTACTACAGGTGGCGTGATTACGTCTAGACTCATCTATGGTTCTGCAAATGGCATTGTTTCATTTTTTTCACTAGCGAATATTCCATCTGTACATGGAGGAGTTCTTCTTTGTCCACCTATCTGTTGGTCGACTTTTTGGTTACCTCCATATCTTGGCTATTGTAATACTGTGCAATGCAGATTTGCCTGCCTGTTTCTTTCCAATTCTCTCTTCTTAGATTATAGGTCGAGGAGTGGGCCTGCTGGATCATATGGTAGCTCAATGTTTACCTTGTTAAGGCACCTCCATTCTGTTCTCATTTGTGGCCCTTTCCAAGTTATGTACCCCTTGATGTTGAGGGTATGCATTTCTACACAACAGCTTCAGTATTTATTGTTTGTAGTTTTCTTGCTGATGGTTTTTCTGACAGGTGTGTGCTGATACCCCTTTGTAGTTGAATTCGCATGTGCCTCATAATTCGTTGAAATTGAGCTTTAAGGCATATCGTTTTTATTATTCAAGCTGTGATTACCCCTTAGTTCTTCAAAGTGTTCTCTTAAAGTATGTGTCACATTTTGAAATGTTTTGGCCATTACCTCCCTCAAGACATATTGAGGGCAGGTTTAATTTACAGTCCTGCATTAGTTCTTCCTATGAAATGACCATTAGCACAGGCTTTAAAGCTGCTTTTGCAGGTAACTGCCAGAGGGTGGCAGCCTTTCTATGTTCCCCACCATGGTAACTAGGGAAAAGCCTTTGCGGCCTGTGGTGTTTCTCGTTTATAAATTAGAGTGGAGGGTGCCCGGACAAACCCACACAGGCTGATGTCTCTTTACTTTTTTTGGATTTTTAAATTTAATTTTTATTTTTTATTGGAGTAATTTTCCACTGTGTACGTGGACCACTTCTACTTTGTGCATTCCTCGGTTGTTGGATATTTTCATTGCTTCCAAGTGTTGTCAATCTTAAATATTGTTGGAGTGCAAGATTGCCAGCCTGTGACTTTTGTTTTTTTTAATATTTATTTATTCATTTATTTATTTATTTATTTTTGGCTGTTTTGTGTCTTCATTTGTGCGCGACGGCTTTCTGTAGTTGCGGCGAGCGGGCGCCACTCTTCATCGCAATGCGCGGGCCTTTCACTATCGCTGCCTCTCTTGTTGCGGAGCACAGGCTCCAGACGCGCAAGCTCAGTGGTTGTGGCTCACGGGCCCAGTTGCTCCGTGGCATATGGGATCTTCCCCGACTGGGGCTTGAACCCGTGTGCCCTGCATTGGCAGGCAGATTCTCAACCACTGCACCACCAGGGAAGCCCCAAGCCTGTGACTTTTTGATTCTCATTTTCTCAGGTGATAGGGCTAGCAGTGGGTGTGATTGATTGACTGGTAGCACCGTGTTACCCTTATGAAAGCACCTTCTTTGTGTTTTCATTAGTGGCTCTTACCACGTCCCCCTTACAATCGAAGGGACACATTTCTCCACAATCGCTTCAGCATTTATTGTTTGCAGCATTTATGCTAATGGCCCTTCTGGCTGGTGTGAGCTGATAGGTTTTTTGTAATTTGGGTTTGCATGTCTTTGAAAATTCATAAAACTCATCACTTTTCTCCGCCGTTTTCTTTTCTGTTAAAAAAAGGAAACAGTTGGGAGTACAATATAACTCTTGAAATTGTCTTCTTGGAAGCTTGCCCTCTGTTTAATTATTTGGTCGATTTTCCAGCCCAGAATTTTTTTAGAGAGCAGGTGTCATTTACCGAACTGCAAGTTTGGTGAATATTTAGTGACCTTTAGCAATGGGTTTAAAGCTGCTGTTGTGGGAAGTGGCTTCAAGCAGGCAGCATTCCTCCATTCCCAAATCTGGGTACTAGGGCAGCAGAGCCTTTCTGGAAGTCTTGTTCCTAGGTTGTAAATTATATTGGAATGTGCATGGAGAAACCCCCATAAGTTTATGTCTCATTATTTCTTCTTGGTTTTAAAATTTTTTTTAATTGGGGTAAAGCTTAGAATATTGTTTGTCTGAGGTGTACACAATCTGGTTCATTTGTACATTATATATGTCTATTCAAGTACAGAGCCTCTTCCCATGTAAAATGTTACAGAGGGTTCCGCACACCTCCCTTCTATATGGTCGGTCTTTTTGAGGTATGTATATAATATGTGTTTGTATACATATAGTAACACTAATCTTAATTTATCCACTCCCCCCACCTTTCCTTTTAGATGAGCATAGTTGGTTTTATTACTCTGTGAGTGTCTTTCTCTGTGGAAATATGTTCATTTGTGTCAGTTTTAGATAACGCCTATAAGTGATATCATAGAATACAGGTCTTTTGCTTTTGGACTTACCTCATGTTTCGTGATTATCTCCAGACTCATTTGTGGTGCCTCAAAGAGCAATAGTTCATTGTTTTCCATGGCTAATATTCCATTGTGTACATGGACCACTTCTTCTTTATCCATTCATCTGTTGTTGGACATTTTGATTCCTTCACTGTCTTGGCTATTGTGAATAAGGCTGCACTGCAGCTTTTGCGGCCTGTGTCTTCTCGATTCTTGTCTTCTCCAGTGAGAGGTCCAATGGTGCCCTGCTGGATTGAATGGTACCTCCATTTTTACTTTTAAACACAGCTCCTTTCTGTTGTCTTCATTGGCCGTTACCCCTTTATGTCTCACCAGCAGGTAGAGGGTACACAGTTCGCTAAAACCCCTTCAGCATTTATGGTTTGTAGACTTTTTGCTGATGGTCAGTCGACTGGTGTAAGTTGAAACTTTTTGTAGATTAGATTGCATGGGTCTAACACTCCCTGTGGTTGAGCTTTTATCCATTTTCCTTTTTTTTAAAAGAGCGTGAGTAAAACGTTAATATTCATACTCTCTTCTTGAAACATTTGCCTGTTTTGAATTTTTTGTCCATTCCCTCCTTCAGCACAATTTTTTAGGGCAGGTGTCCTTTACAGCCCTGAGGCCTTGTGAATGTTAAGTGACCATTAGCTGTGAGTTTAAAGCTGCTCTTGCAGGAAACGGCCACAAGGTGGCATCATTTCTCCTTTACCAAATTTGGTAACTGGGGAAACAGAGCCTTAATGGAAGTGGTGTTCTAGGTTGTAAATTAGAATGGAATGTGCCAGGAAAAAGCCCTTTATGTTTATGTCTCATTACTTCTTGTTCATATTTATAATTTACTTTTTATTTTTTATCCAAGCAAATTTGATTACAATAGTTTGTTTGTTCTAGGTGTGCAAATGTGGTTCTTTCACACATATACGTGTATCTATTCTTCCTCGCATCCTTTTCCCATGTAGGTTATGACACAATGTTGAGTAGTCTTCTCCTGGTCTTCCGTACGTCTTTGGTGATTATATATTTCACATGGTTTGTATATCTCTGTTAACCCCAATATGGTAAATTATCCAATCCTCATCCCTTTCTATTTGGAGAACCGTAAGTTTTTTAATGAATCTGAGATTGCCTTTCTCTGTGGAAATATCTTCATTAGTATCAATTTTTGTGTAACTCCTGAAAGTGATATGATAGGATACGTGTCCTTTACTTTCTCACTTACTACAGGTGGTGTGATTACGTCTAGACTCATCTATGGTGCTGCCAATGGCATTGTTTCATTTTTTTCACTATCGAATATTCCATCTATACATGGAGGAGTTCTCCTTTGTTCACCCATCTGTTGGTGGACTTTTTGGTTACCTCCATATCTTGGCTATTGTAATACTGTGCAACGCAGATTTGCCTGCCTGTGTCTTTCCAATTCTCTCTTCTTAGATTAAAGGTCGAGGAATGGGCCTGCTGGATCATATGGTAGCTCAATGTTTACCTTTTGAAGGCACCTCCATTCTGTTCTCATTTGTGGCCCTTTCCAAGTTACGTCCCCCTTGAAGTTGAGGGTATGCATTTCTCCACAACAGCTTCAGCATTTATTGTTTGTAGTTTTCTTGCTGATGGTTTTTCTGAAAAGTGTGAGCTGATACCCCTTTTTGGTTGAATTCACATGTGCCTCATAATCCGTTGAAATTGAGCTTGAAGGCATGTCCTTTTTATTTTTCAAGCTGTGATTACCCCTTAGTTCTTCAAAGTGTTCTCTTAAAGTATGTGTCACATTTCGAAATGTTTTGGCCATTACCTCCCCCAAGACATTTTGAGGGCAGGTTTCATTTACAGTCCTGCATTACTACTTCCTATGAAATGATCATTAGCACAGGCTTTAAAGCTGCTTTTGCAGGTAACTGCCAGAGGGTGGCAGCCTTTCTATGTTCCCCACCCTGGTAACTAGGGAAAAGCCCTTGCGGCCTGTGGTGTTTCTCGGTTATAAATTAGAGTGGAGTGTGCCCGGACAAACCCACACAAGCTGATGTCTCTTTACTTTTGTTTGATTTTTAAATTTAATTTTTATTTTTTATTGGAGTAATTTTCCACTGTGTACGTGGACCCCTTCTTCTTTGTGCATTCCTCGGTGGATGGACATTATCATTGCTTCCAAGTGTTGGCTATGGTAAATATTGTTGGAGTGCAGGATTCCCAGCCTGTGACTTTTTGATTCTCATTTTCTCAGGTGATAGGCCCAGCAGTGGTTGTGATTGACTGACTGGTAGCACCGTTTTTCCCTTTTCAAAGCACCTTCTTTGTGTTTTCATTAGTGGCTCTTACCACGTCCCCCTTAGAATCGAGGGTACACATTTCTCGACAATCGCTTCAGCATTTATTGTTTGCAGCATTTACGCTAAGAGCCCTACTGGCTGCTGTGAGCTGATAGGGTTTTGGAATTTGGGTTTGCATGGCTTTGAAAATTCGTAAAACTCATCATTTTTCACCGCCGTTTTCTTTTCTGTTAAAAAAAGGAAACAGTTGGGAGTACAATATAACTCTTGAAATTGTCTTCTTGGAAGCTTGCCCTCTGTTTAATTTTTTGGTCGATTTTCCAGCCCAGAATTTTTTTAGAGAGCAGGTGTCATTTACCGAACTGCAAGTTTGGTGAATATTTAGTGACCTTTAGCAATGGGATTAAAGCTGCTGTTGTGGGAAGTGGCTTCAAGCAGGCAGCATTCCTCCATTCCCAAATCTGGGTATTAGGGCAGCAGAGCCTTTCTGGAAGTCTTGTTCCTAGGTTGTAAATTATATTGGAATGTGCATGGAGAAACCCCCATAAGTTTATGTCTCATTATTTCTTCTTGGTTTTAAAATTTTTTTTAATTGGGGTAAAGCTTAGAATATTGTTTGTCTGAGGTGTACACAATCTGGTTCATTTGTACATTATATATGTCTATTCAAGTACAGAGCCTCTTCCCATGTAAAATGTTACAGAGGGTTCCGCACACCTCCCTTCTATATGGTCGGTCTTTTTGAGGTATGTATATAATATGTGTTTGTATACATATAGTAACACTAATCTTAATTTATCCACTCCCCCCACCTTTCCTTTTAGATGAGCATAGTTGGTTTTATTACTCTGTGAGTGTCTTTCTGTGTGGAAATATGTTCATTTGTGTCAGTTATTAGATAACGCCTATAAGTGATATCATAGAATATAGGTCTTTTGCTTTTGGACTTACCTCATGTTTCGTGATTATCTCCAGACTCATTTGTGGTGACTCAAAGAGCAATAGTTCATTGATTTCCATGGCTAATATTCCATTGTGTACATGGACCACTTCTTCTTTATCCATTCATCTGTTGTTGGACATTTTGATTCCTTCACTGTCTTGGCTATTGTGAATAAGGCTGCACTGCAGCTTTTGCGGCCTGTGTCTTCTCGATTCTTGTCTTCTCCAGTGAGAGGTCCAATGGTGCCCTGCTGGATTGAATGGTACCTCCATTTTTACTTTTAAACACAGCTCCTTTCTGTTGTCTTCATTGGCCGTTACCCCTTTATGTCTCACCAGCAGGTAGAGGGTACACAGTTCGCTAAAACCCCTTCAGCATTTATGGTTTGTAGACTTTTTGCTGATGGTCAGTCGACTGGTGTAAGTTGAAACTTTTTGTAGATTAGATTGCATGGGTCTAACACTCCCTGTGGTTGAGCTTTTATCCATTTTCCTTTTTTTTAAAAGAGCGTGAGTAAAACGTTAATATTCATACTCTCTTCTTGAAACATTTGCCTGTTTTGAATTTTTTGTCCATTCCCTCCTTCAGCACAATTTTTTAGGGCAGGTGTCCTTTACAGCCCTGAGTCCTTGTGAATGTTAAGTGACCATTAGCTGTGAGTTTAAAGCTGCTCTTGCAGGAAACGGCCACAAGGTGGCATCATTTCTCCTTTACCAAATTTGGTAACTGGGGAAACAGAGCCTTAAAGGAAGTGGTGTTCTAGGTTGTAAATTAGAATGGAATGTGCCAGGAAAAAGCCCTTTATGTTTATGTCTCATTACTTCTTGTTCATATTTATAATTTACTTTTTATTTTTTATCCAAGCAAATTTGATTACAATAGTTTGTTTGTTCTAGGTGTGCAAATGTGGTTCTTTCACACATATACGTGTATCTATTCTTCCTCGCATCCTTTTCCCATGTAGGTTATGACACAATGTTGAGTAGTCTTCTCCTGGTCTTCCGTACGTCTTTGGTGATTATATATTTCACATGGTTTGTATATCTCTGTTAACCCCAATATGGTAAATTATCCAATCCTCATCCCTTTCTATTTGGAGAACCGTAAGTTTTTTAATGAATCTGAGATTGCCTTTCTCTGTGGAAATATCTTCATTAGTATCAATTTTTGTGTAACTCCTGAAAGTGATATGATAGGATACGTGTCCTTTACTTTCTCACTTACTACAGGTGGTGTGATTACGTCTAGACTCATCTATGGTGCTGCCAATGGCATTGTTCCATTTTTTTCACTATCGAATATTCCATCTATACATGGAGGAGTTCTCCTTTGTTCACCCATCTGTTGGTGGACTTTTTGGTTACCTCCATATCTTGGCTATTGTAATACTGTGCAACTCAGATTTGCCTGCCTGTGTCTTTCCAATTCTCTCTTCTTAGATTAAAGGTCGAGGAATGGGCCTGCTGGATCATATGGTAGCTCAATGTTTACCTTTTGAAGGCACCTCCATTCTGTTCTCATTTGTGGCCCTTTCCAAGTTACGTCCCCCTTGAAGTTGAGGGTATGCATTTCTCCACAACAGCTTCAGCATTTATTGTTTGTAGTTTTCTTGCTGATGGTTTTTCTGAAAAGTGTGAGCTGATACCCCTTTTTGGTTGAATTCACATGTGCCTCATAATCCGTTGAAATTGAGCTTGAAGGCATGTCCTTTTTATTTTTCAAGCTGTGATTACCCCTTAGTTCTTCAAAGTGTTCTCTTAAAGTATGTGTCACATTTCGAAATGTTTTGGCCATTACCTCCCCCAAGACATTTTGAGGGCAGGTTTCATTTACAGTCCTGCATTACTACTTCCTATGAAATGATCATTAGCACAGGCTTTAAAGCTGCTTTTGCAGGTAACTGCCAGAGGGTGGCAGCCTTTCTATGTTCCCCACCCTGGTAACTAGGGAAAAGCCCTTGCGGCCTGTGGTGTTTCTCGGTTATAAATTAGAGTGGAGTGTGCCCGGACAAACCCACACAAGCTGATGTCTCTTTACTTTTGTTGGATTTTTAAATTTAATTTTTATTTTTTATTGGAGTAATTTTCCACTGTGTACGTGGACCCCTTCTTCTTTGTGCATTCCTCGGTGGATGGACATTATCATTGCTTCCAAGTGTTGGCTATGGTAAATATTGTTGGAGTGCAGGATTCCCAGCCTGTGACTTTTTGATTCTCATTTTCTCAGGTGATAGGCCCAGCAGTGGTTGTGATTGACTGACTGGTAGCACCGTTTTTCCCTTTTCAAAGCACCTTCTTTGTGTTTTCATTAGTGGCTCTTACCACGTCCCCCTTAGAATCGAGGGTACACATTTCTCGACAATCGCTTCAGCATTTATTGTTTGCAGCATTTACGCTAATAGCCCTACTGGCTGCTGTGAGCTGATAGGGTTTTGGAATTTGGGTTTGCATGGCTTTGAAAATTCGTAAAACTCATCATTTTTCACCGCCGTTTTCTTTTCTGTTAAAAAAAGGAAACAGTTGGGAGTACAATATAACTCTTGAAATTGTCTTCTTGGAAGCTTGCCCTCTGTTTAATTTTTTGGTCGATTTTCCAGCCCAGAATTTTTTTAGAGAGCAGGTGTCATTTACCGAACTGCAAGTTTGGTGAATATTTAGTGACCTTTAGCAATGGGATTAAAGCTGCTGTTGTGGGAAGTGGCTTCAAGCAGGCAGCATTCCTCCATTCCCAAATCTGGGTACTAGGGCAGCAGAGCCTTTCTGGAAGTCTTGTTCCTAGGTTGTAAATTATATTGGAATGTGCATGGAGAAACCCCCATAAGTTTATGTCTCATTATTTCTTCTTGGTTTTAAAATTTTTTTTAATTGGGGTAAAGCTTAGAATATTGTTTGTCTGAGGTGTACACAATCTGGTTCATTTGTACATTATATATGTCTATTCAAGTACAGAGCCTCTTCCCATGTAAAATGTTACAGAGGGTTCCGCACACCTCCCTTCTATATGGTCGGTCTTTTTGAGGTATGTATATAATATGTGTTTGTATACATATAGTAACACTAATCTTAATTTATCCACTCCCCCCACCTTTCCTTTTAGATGAGCATAGTTGGTTTTATTACTCTGTGAGTGTCTTTCTGTGTGGAAATATGTTCATTTGTGTCAGTTATTAGATAACGCCTATAAGTGATATCATAGAATATAGGTCTTTTGCTTTTGGACTTATCTCATGTTTCGTGATTATCTCCAGACTCATTTGTGGTGACTCAAAGAGCAATAGTTCATTGTTTTCCATGGCTAATATTCCATTGTGTACATGGACCACTTCTTCTTTATCCATTCATCTGTTGTTGGACATTTGATTCCTTCACTGTCTTGGCTATTGTGAATAAGGCTGCACTGCAGCTTTTGCGGCCTGTGTCTTCTCGATTCTTGTCTTCTCCAGTGAGAGGTCCAATGGTGCCCTGCTGGATTGAATGGTACCTCCATTTTTACTTTTAAACACAGCTCCTTTCTGTTGTCTTCATTGGCCGTTACCCCTTTATGTCTCACCAGCAGGTAGAGGGTACACAGTTCGCTAAAACCCCTTCAGCATTTATGGTTTGTAGACTTTTTGCTGATGGTCAGTCGACTGGTGTAAGTTGAAACTTTTTGTAGATTAGATTGCATGGGTCTAACACTCCCTGTGGTTGAGCTTTTATCCATTTTCCTTTTTTTTAAAAGAGCGTGAGTAAAACGTTAATATTCATACTCTCTTCTTGAAACATTTGCCTGTTTTGAATTTTTTGTCCATTCCCTCCTTCAGCACAATTTTTTAGGGCAGGTGTCCTTTACAGCCCTGAGTCCTTGTGAATGTTAAGTGACCATTAGCTGTGAGTTTAAATCTGCTCTTGCAGGAAACGGCCACAAGGTGGCATCATTTCTCCTTTACCAAATTTGGTAACTGGGGAAACAGAGCCTTAATGGAAGTGGTGTTCTAGGTTGTAAATTAGAATGGAATGTGCCAGGAAAAAGCCCTTTATGTTTATGTCTCATTACTTCTTGTTCATATTTATAATTTACTTTTTATTTTTTATCCAAGCAAATTTGATTACAATAGTTTGTTTGTTCTAGGTGTGCAAATGTGGTTCTTTCACACATATACGTGTACCTATTCTTCCTCGCATCCTTTTCCCATGTAGGTTATGACACAATGTTGAGTAGTCTTCTCCTGGTCTTCCGTACGTCTTTGGTGATTATATATTTCACATGGTTTGTATATCTCTGTTAACCCCAATATGGTAAATTATCCAATCCTCATCCCTTTCTATTTGGAGAACCGTAAGTTTTTTAATGAATCTGAGATTGCCTTTCTCTGTGGAAATATCTTCATTAGTATCAATTTTTGTGTAACTCCTGAAAGTGATATGATAGGATACGTGTCCTTTACTTTCTCACTTACTACAGGTGGTGTGATTACGTCTAGATTCATCTATGGTGTTGCCAATGGCATTGTTTCATTTTTTTCACTATCGAATATTCCATCTATACATGGAGGAGTTCTCCTTTGTTCACCCATCTGTTGGTGGACTTTTTGGTTACCTCCATATCTTGGCTATTGTAATACTGTGCAACGCAGATTTGCCTGCCTGTGTCTTTCCAATTCTCTCTTCTTAGATTAAAGGTCGAGGAATGGGCCTGCTGGATCATATGGTAGCTCAATGTTTACCTTTTGAAGGCACCTCCATTCTGTTCTCATTTGTGGCCCTTTCCAAGTTACGTCCCCCTTGAAGTTGAGGATATGCATTTCTCCACAACAGCTTCAGCATTTATTGTTTGTAGTTTTCTTGCTGATGGTTTTTCTGAAAAGTGTGAGCTGATACCCCTTTTTGGTTGAAATCACATGTGCCTCATAATCCGTTGAAATTGAGCTTGAAGGCATGTCCTTTTTATTTTTCAAGCTGTGATTACCCCTTAGTTCTTCAAAGTGTTCTCTTAAAGTATGTGTCACATTTCGAAATGTTTTGGCCATTACCTCCCCCAAGACATTTTGAGGGCAGGTTTCATTTACAGTCCTGCATTACTACTTCCTATGAAATGATCATTAGCACAGGCTTTAAAGCTGCTTTTGCAGGTAACTGCCAGAGGGTGGCAGCCTTTCTATGTTCCCCACCCTGGTAACTAGGGAAAAGCCCTTGCGGCCTGTGGTGTTTCTCGGTTATAAATTAGAGTGGAGTGTGCCCGGACAAACCCACACAAGCTGATGTCTCTTTACTTTTGTTGGATTTTTAAATTTAATTTTTATTTTTTATTGGAGTAATTTTCCACTGTGTACGTGGACCCCTTCTTCTTTGTGCATTCCTCGGTGGATGGACATTATCATTGCTTCCAAGTGTTGGCTATGGTAAATATTGTTGGAGTGCAGGATTCCCAGCCTGTGACTTTTTGATTCTCATTTTCTCAGGTGATAGGCCCAGCAGTGGTTGTGATTGACTGACTGGTAGCACCGTTTTTCCCTTTTCAAAGCACCTTCTTTGTGTTTTCATTAGTGGCTCTTACCACGTCCCCCTTAGAATCGAGGGTACACATTTCTCGACAATCGCTTCAGCATTTATTGTTTGCAGCATTTACGCTAATGGCCCTACTGGCTCCTGTGAGCTGATAGGGTTTTGTAATTTGGGTTTGCATGTCTTTGAAAATTCGTAAAACTCATCATTTTTCTCCGCGGTTTTCTTTTCTGTTAAAAAAAGGAAAGAATTGGGAGTACAATATAACTCTTGATATTGTCTTCTTGGAAGGCTGCCCTCTTTTGAATTTTTTGGTCGATTTTCACCTCAGACTTTTTTTAGACAGCAGGTGTCATTTACCGAACTGCAAGTTTGGTGAATATTTAGTGACCTTTAGCAATGGTTTTAAATCTCCTGTTGTGGCAAGTGGCCTGAAGCAGGCAGCATTTCTCCATTCCCAAATCTGGGTAATAGGGCAGCAGAGCCTTTCTGGAAGTCGTGTTCCTACGTTGTCAATTACATTGGAATGTGCATGGAGAAAGCCCCATAAGTTTATGTCTCATTATTTCTTCTTGGTTTTAATTTTTTTTTAATTGGGGTAAAGCTTAGAATATTGTTTGTCCTAGGTGAACACAATCTGGTTCATTTGTACATTATATATATCTACTCAAGTACAGATCCTCTTCCCATGTAAAATGTTACAGAGGGTTCCGTAGACCTCCCTTGCTATATGGTCGGTCTTTTTGAGATATGTATATAATATGAGTTTGTATACATATAGTTACACTACTCTTAACTTATCTATTCCCCCCACCTTTCGTTTTAGATGAGCATAGTTTGTTTTCTAAATCTGTGAGTGTCTTTCTCTGCGGAAATATGTTCATTTGTGTCAGTTATTAGTTAACGCCTATAAGTGATATCATAGAATACAGGTCTTTTGCTTTCCAACTTACCTCATCTTTCGTGATTATCTCCAGACTCATTTGTGGTGCCTCAAAGAGCAATGGTTAATTGTCCTCCATGGCTAATATTCCATTGTGTATACGGACCACTTCTTCTTTATCCATTTACCTGTTGTTGGACATTTTGATTGCTTCACTGTCTTGGCTATTGTGAATAAGGCTGCACTGCAGCTTTTGTGGCCTGTGTCTTCTCGATTCTTGTCTTATCAGGTGAGAGGTCCAATGGTTCCCCTGCTGGATTGAATGGTACCTCCATTTTTACTTTTAAACACAGCTGCTTTCTGTTCTCACTATTGGCTGTTACCCCTTTATGTCTCACCAGCAGGTAGAGGGTACACAGTTCTCTAAAACCCCTTCAGCATTTATTGTTTGTAGACATTTTGCTGATGGTCAGTTGACTGGTGTAAGTTGAAACTTTTTGTACATTAGATTCCATGCGTCTAACACTCCCTGAGGTTGAGCTTTTATCCATTTTCCTTTTTTTAAAAAGAGTGTAAGTAAAACTTAACTCTTCATAATCTCTTCTTGAAACATTTGCCTGTTTTGAATTTTTTTGTCCATTCTCTACTTCAGCACAAATTTTTAGGACAAGTTTCCTTTACAGCCCTGAGTCCTTGTGAATGTTAAGTGACCATTAGCTGTGACTTTAAAGCTGCTCTTGCAGGAAACGGCCACAAGTTGGCAGCATTTCTCCTTTACCAAATTTGGTTACTAGGGAAACAGAGCCTTAATGGAAGTGGTGTTCTAGGTTGTATATTAGAATGGAACGTGCCAGGAAAAAGCCCTTTAAGTTTATGTCTTATTACTTCTTGTTCATATTTGTAATTTACTTTTAATGTTTATCCCAGCAAATTTGATTACAATGGTTTGTTTGTTCTAGGTGTGCAAGATGTGGTTCTTTCACACATATACAGGTATCTCTTCTTCCTCGCATCCTTTTCCCATGTAGGTTATGACACAATGTTGAGTAGTCTTCTCCTGGTCTTCCGTACGTCTTTCCTGGTTATATATTTCACATGGTTTTTATATCTCTGTTAACCCCAATATGGTAATGTATCCAATCCTCATCCCTTTCTATTTGGTGAACCATAAGTTTTTTAATGAATCTGTGATTGCCTTTCTCTGTGGAAATACCTTCATTGGTATCAATTTTTAAGTAACTCCTAAAAGTGATATGATAGGATATGTGTCTTTGGCTTTCTCACTTACTACAGGTGGCGTGATTACGTCTAGACTCATCTATGGTGCTGCAAATGGCATTGTTTCATTTTTTGCACTAGCGAATATTCCAGTTGTACATGGAGGAGTTCTTCTTTGTCCACCCATCTGTTGGTGGACTTTTTGGTTACTTCCATATCTTGGCTATTGTAATACTGTGCAATGCGGATTTGCCTGCCTGTGTCTTTCCAATTCTCTCATCTTAGATTATAGGTGGAGGAGTGGGCCTGGTGGATCATATGGTAGCTCAATGTTTACCTTTTTAAGGCACCTCCATTCTGTTCTAGTTCGTGGCCCTTTCCAAGTTACGTCCCCCTTGAAGTTGAGGGTATGCATTTCTCTACAACACCTTCAGCATTTATTGTTTGTTGTTTTCTTGCTGATGGTTATTCTGACAAGTGTGATCTGATACCTCTTTGTGGTTGAATTCGCACGTACCTCATAATCCATTGAAATTAAGCTTGAAGGCATGGCCTTTGTATTTTTCAAGCTGTTATTACCCCTAAGTTCTTCAAAGTGTTCTCTTAAAGTATGTGTCACATTTTGAAATGTTTTGGCCATTACCTCCCTGAAGACATTTTGAGGGCAGGTTTCATTTACAGTTCTGCAGTACTTGTTCCTATGAAATGAACATTAGCACAGGCTTTAAAACTGCTTTTGCAGGTAACTGCCAGAGGGCGGCAGCCTTTCTATGTTCCTCACCCTGGTAACTAGGGAAAAGCCCTTGCGACCTGTGGTGTTTCTCGATTATAAATTAGAGTGGACTGTGCCCAGACAAACCCACACAAGCTGATGTCTCCTTGCTTTTGTTGGATTTTTAATTTTGATTTTTATTTTTTATTGGAGTAATTTCCCACTGTGTATGTGGACCACTTCTACTTTGTGCATTCCTCGGTGGATGGACATTTTCATTGCTTCCAAGTGTTGGCTATTGTAAATATTGTTGGAGTGCAGGATTGCCAGCCTGTGACTTTTTGATTCTCACTTACTCAGGTGATAGGCCCAGCAGTGGTTGTGATTGACTGACTGGTAGCCCCGTTTTTCCCTTTTCAAAGCACCTTCTTTGTGTTTTCATTAGTGGCTCTTACCACGTCCCCCTTAGAATCGAGGGTACACATTTCTCGACAATCGCTTCAGCATTTATTGTTTGCAGCATTTACGCTAATGGCCCTACTGGCTCCTGTGAGCTGATAGGGTTTTGTAATTTGGGTTTGCATGTCTTTGAAAATTCGTAAAACTCATCATTTTTCTCCGCGGTTTTCTTTTCTGTTAAAAAAAGGAAAGAATTGGGAGTACAATATAACTCTTGATATTGTCTTCTTGGAAGGCTGCCCTCTTTTGAATTTTTTGGTCGATTTTCACCTCAGACTTTTTTTAGACAGCAGGTGTCATTTACCGAACTGCAAGTTTGGTGAATATTTAGTGACCTTTAGCAATGGTTTTAAATCTCCTGTTGTGGCAAGTGGCCTGAAGCAGGCAGCATTTCTCCATTCCCAAATCTGGGTAATAGGGCAGCAGAGCCTTTCTGGAAGTCGTGTTCCTACGTTGTCAATTACATTGGAATGTGCATGGAGAAAGCCCCATAAGTTTATGTCTCATTATTTCTTCTTGGTTTTAATTTTTTTTTAATTGGGGTAAAGCTTAGAATATTGTTTGTCCTAGGTGAACACAATCTGGTTCATTTGTACATTATATATATCTACTCAAGTACAGATCCTCTTCCCATGTAAAATGTTACAGAGGGTTCCGTAGACCTCCCTTGCTATATGGTCGGTCTTTTTGAGATATGTATATAATATGAGTTTGTATACATATAGTTACACTACTCTTAACTTATCTATTCCCCCCACCTTTCGTTTTAGATGAGCATAGTTTGTTTTCTAAATCTGTGAGTGTCTTTCTCTGCGGAAATATGTTCATTTGTGTCAGTTATTAGTTAACGCCTATAAGTGATATCATAGAATACAGGTCTTTTGCTTTCCAACTTACCTCATCTTTCGTGATTATCTCCAGACTCATTTGTGGTGCCTCAAAGAGCAATGGTTAATTGTCCTCCATGGCTAATATTCCATTGTGTATACGGACCACTTCTTCTTTATCCATTTACCTGTTGTTGGACATTTTGATTGCTTCACTGTCTTGGCTATTGTGAATAAGGCTGCACTGCAGCTTTTGTGGCCTGCGTCTTCTCGATTCTTGTCTTATCAGGTGAGAGGTCCAATGGTTCCCCTGCTGGATTGAATGGTACCTCCATTTTTACTTTTAAACACAGCTGCTTTCTGTTCTCACTATTGGCTGTTACCCCTTTATGTCTCACCAGCAGGTAGAGGGTACACAGTTCTCTAAAACCCCTTCAGCATTTATTGTTTGTAGACATTTTGCTGATGGTCAGTTGACTGGTGTAAGTTGAAACTTTTTGTACATTAGATTCCATGCGTCTAACACTCCCTGAGGTTGAGCTTTTATCCATTTTCCTTTTTTTAAAAAGAGTGTAAGTAAAACTTAACTCTTCATAATCTCTTCTTGAAACATTTGCCTGTTTTGAATTTTTTTGTCCATTCTCTACTTCAGCACAAATTTTTAGGACAAGTTTCCTTTACAGCCCTGAGTCCTTGTGAATGTTAAGTGACCATTAGCTGTGACTTTAAAGCTGCTCTTGCAGGAAACGGCCACAAGGTGGCAGCATTTCTCCTTTACCAAATTTGGTTACTAGGGAAACAGAGCCTTAATGGAAGTGGTGTTCTAGGTTGTATATTAGAATGGAACGTGACAGGAAAAAGCCCTTTAAGTTTATGTCTTATTACTTCTTGTTCATATTTGTAATTTACTTTTAATGTTTATCCCAGCAAATTTGATTACAATGGTTTGTTTGTTCTAGGTGTGCAAGATGTGGTTCTTTCACACATATACAGGTATCTCTTCTTCCTCGCATCCTTTTCCCATGTAGGTTATGACACAATGTTGAGTAGTCTTCTCCTGGTCTTCCGTACGTCTTTCCTGGTTATATATTTCACATGGTTTTTATATCTCTGTTAACCCCAATATGGTAATGTATCCAATCCTCATCCCTTTCTATTTGGTGAACCATAAGTTTTTTAATGAATCTGTGATTGCCTTTCTCTGTGGAAATACCTTCATTGGTATCAATTTTTAAGTAACTCCTAAAAGTGATATGATAGGATATGTGTCTTTGGCTTTCTCACTTACTACAGGTGGCGTGATTACGTCTAGACTCATCTATGGTGCTGCAAATGGCATTGTTTCATTTTTTGCACTAGCGAATATTCCAGTTGTACATGGAGGAGTTCTTCTTTGTCCACCCATCTGTTGGTGGACTTTTTGGTTACTTCCATATCTTGGCTATTGTAATACTGTGCAATGCGGATTTGCCTGCCTGTGTCTTTCCAATTCTCTCATCTTAGATTATAGGTGGAGGAGTGGGCCTGGTGGATCATATGGTAGCTCAATGTTTACCTTTTTAAGGCACCTCCATTCTGTTCTAGTTCGTGGCCCTTTCCAAGTTACGTCCCCCTTGAAGTTGAGGGTATGCATTTCTCTACAACACCTTCAGCATTTATTGTTTGTTGTTTTCTTGCTGATGGTTATTCTGACAAGTGTGATCTGATACCTCTTTGTGGTTGAATTCGCACGTACCTCATAATCCATTGAAATTAAGCTTGAAGGCATGGCCTTTGTATTTTTCAAGCTGTTATTACCCCTAAGTTCTTCAAAGTGTTCTCTTAAAGTATGTGTCACATTTTGAAATGTTTTGGCCATTACCTCCCTGAAGACATTTTGAGGGCAGGTTTCATTTACAGTTCTGCAGTACTTGTTCCTATGAAATGAACATTAGCACAGGCTTTAAAACTGCTTTTGCAGGTAACTGCCAGAGGGCGGCAGCCTTTCTATGTTCCTCACCCTGGTAACTAGGGAAAAGCCCTTGCGACCTGTGGTGTTTCTCGATTATAAATTAGAGTGGACTGTGCCCAGACAAACCCACACAAGCTGATGTCTCCTTGCTTTTGTTGGATTTTTAATTTTGATTTTTATTTTTTATTGGAGTAATTTCCCACTGTGTATGTGGACCACTTCTACTTTGTGCATTCCTCGGTGGATGGACATTTTCATTGCTTCCAAGTGTTGGCTATTGTAAATATTGTTGGAGTGCAGGATTGCCAGCCTGTGACTTTTTGATTCTCACTTACTCAGGTGATAGGCCCAGCAGTGGTTGTGATTGACTGACTGGTAGCCCCGTTTTTCCCTTTTCAATGCACCTTCTTTGTGTTTTCATTAGTGGCACTTACCACGTCCCCCTTAGAATCAAGTGTACACATTTCTCCACAATCGCTTCAGCATTTATTGTTTGCAGCATTTATGCTAATGGCCCTACTGGCTCCTGTGAGCTGATAGGGTTTTGTAATTTGGGTTTGCATGTCTTTGAAAATTCGTAAAACTCATCATTTTTCTCCGCGGTTTTCTTTTCTGTTAAAAAAAGGAAACAATTGGGAGTACAATATAACTCTTGATATTGTCTTCTTGGAAGGCTGCCCTCTTTTGAATTTTTTGGTCGATTTTCACCTCAGACTTTTTTTAG
Organism: Balaenoptera physalus; assembly: GCF_965194825.1. NCBI lineage: Eukaryota > Metazoa > Chordata > Mammalia > Artiodactyla > Balaenopteridae > Balaenoptera > Balaenoptera physalus. The sequence continues at coordinate 88,603,852 of NC_138888.1, read as the reverse complement.
ACAGCAGGTGTCATTTACCGAACTGCAAGTTTGGTGAATATTTAGTGACCTTTAGCAAGGGTTTTAAATCTCTTGTTGTGGCAAGTGGCCTGAAGCAGGCAGCATTTCTCCATTCCCCAATCTGGGTACTAGGGCAGCAGAGCCTTTCTGGAAGTCGTGTTCCTAGGTTGTAAATTACATTGGAATGTGCATGGAAAAACCCCCATAAGTTTATGACTCATTATTTCTTCTTGGTTTTAAAGTTTTTTTTAATTGGGGTAAAGCTTAGAATATTGTTCGTCCTAGGTGTACACAATCTGGTTCATTTGTACATTATATATGTCTATTCAAGTACAGATCCTCTTCCCATGTAACATGTTACAGAGGGTTCCGCTCACCTCCCTTGCTCTATGGTCGGTCTTTTTGAGATATGTATATAATATGTGTTTGTATACATATAGTAACACTAATCTTAATTAATCCATTCCCCACACCTTTCCTTTTACATGAGCATAGTTTGTTTTGTAAGTCAGTGAGTGTCTTTCTCTGTGGAAATATGTTCATTTGTGTCAGTTATTAGATAACGCCTATAAGTGATATCATAGAATATAGGTCTTTTGCTTTCGGACTTATCTCATGTTTCGTGACTATCTCCAAACTCATTTGTGGTGCCTCAAAGAGCAATGGTTCATTGTTTTCCATGGCTAATATTCCATTGTGTACATGGACCAATTCTTTATCCATTCACCTGTTGTTGGACATTTTGACTGCTTCACTGTCTTGGCTATTGTGAATAAGGCTGCCCTGCAGCTTTTGCTGCCTGTGTCCTCTCGATTCTTGTCTTCTCAGGTGAGAGGTCCAATGGTGCGCCTGCTGGATTGAACGGTACCTCCATTTTTACTTTTAAACACAGCTCCTTTTTGTTCTCATTATTGGCTGTTACCCCTTTACGTCTCACCAGCAGGTAGAGGGTACAGGGTTCTCTAAAACCCCTTCAGCATTTATTGTTTGTAGACTTTTTGCTGATGGTCAGTCGACTGCTGTAAGTTGAAACTTTTTATAGATTAGATTGCATGGGTCTAACAGTCCCTGAGGTTGAGCTTTTATCCATTTTCCTTTTTTTTATAAAAGAGCGTGAGTAAAACGTAACAATTCATACTCTCCTCTTGAAACATTTGCCTGTTTTGAATTTTTTTGTCCATTCCCTACTTCAACACAGTTTTTTAGGGCAGGTGTCCTTTACAGCCCTGAGTCCTTGTGAATGTTAAGTGACCATTAGCTGTGAGTTTAAATCTGCTCTTGCAGGAAACGGCCACAAGGTGGCATCATTTCTCCTTTACCAAATTTGGTAACTGGGGAAACAGAGCCTTAATGGAAGTGGTGTTCTAGGTTGTAAATTAGAATGGAATGTGCCCGGAAAACGCCCTTCAAGTTTATGTCTCATTACTTCTTGTTCATATTTGTAATTTACTTTTTATTTTTTATCCCAGCACATTTGATTACAATGGTTTGTTTGTTCTAGGTGTGCAAATGTCGTTCTTTCACACATATACGTGTATCTGTTATTCCTCGCATCCTTTTCCCATGTAGGTTATGACCAAATGTTGAGTAGTCTTCTCCTTGTCTTCCGTACGTCTTTGGTGATTATATATTTGACATGGTTTGTATATCTCTGTTAACCCCAAAATGGTAATGTATCCAATTCTCATCCCTTACTATTTGGTGAACCATAAGTTTTTTAATGAATCTGTGATTGCCTTTCTCTGTGGAAATATCTTCTTTGGTATCAATTTTTAAGTAACTCCTAAAAGTGATATGATAGGATATGTGTCTTTTGCTTTCTCACTTACTACAGGTGGCATGATTACGTCTAGACTCATCTATGGTGCTGCAAATGGCTTTGTTTCATTTTTTTCACTAGCGAATATTCCAGTTGTACATGGAGGAGTTCTTCTTTGTCCTGCCATCTGTTGGTAGACTTTTGTTTACTTCCATATCTTGGCTATTGTAATACTGTGCAATGCAGATTTGCCTGCCTGTGTCTTTCCAATTGTCTCTTCTTAGATTATAGGTGGAGGGGTGGGCCTGCTGGATCATATGGTAGCTCAATGTTTACCTTTTTAAGGCCCCTCCATTCTGTTCTCATTGGTGGTCCTTTCCAACTTACGTCCCACTTGAAGTTGAGGGTATGCATTTCTCCACAACACCTTCAGCATTTATTGTTTGTAGTTTTCTTGCTGATGGTTATTCTGACTAGTGTGAGCTGATACCTCTTTGGGGTTGAATTCGCATGTGCCTCATAATCCGTTGAAATTGCGCTGGAAGGCATGACCTTTTTATTTTTCAAGCTGTGATTACCCCTTAGTTCTTCAAAGTGTTCTCTTAAAGTATGTGTCACATTTTGAAGTGTTTTGGCCATTACCTCCCTGAAGACATTTTGAGGGCAGGTTTCATTTACAGTTCTGCAGTACTTGTTCCTATGAAATGACCATTAGCACAGGCTTTAAAACTGCTTTGCAGGTAACTGCCAGAGGGCGGCAGCCTTTCTATGTTCCCCACCCTGGTAAGTAGGGAAAAGCCCTTGCGGCCTGTGGTGTTTCTCCGTTATAAATTAGAGTGGAGTGTGCCCGGACAAACCCACACAAGCTGATGTCTCCTTACTTTTGTTGGATTTTTAAATTTAATTTTTATTTTTTATTGGAGTAATTTTCCACTGTGTACGTGGACCACTTCTTCTTTGTGCATTCCTCGGTGGATGGACATTTTCATTGCTTCCAAGTGTTGGCTATGGTAAATATTGTTGGAGTGCAGGATTGCCAGCCTGTGACTTTTTGATTCTCATTTTCTCAGGTGATAGGCCCAGCAGTGGGTGTGATTGACTGACTGGTAGCACCGTTTTTCCCTTTCCAAACACCTTCTTTGTGTTTTCATTCGTGGCACTCAGCACGTCCGGCTTAGAATCGAGGGTACACATTTCCCCTGAATCGCTTCAGCATTTATTGTTTGCAGCATTTATGCTAATGGCCCTACTGGCTCCTGTGAGCTGATAGGGTTTTGTAATTTGGGTTTGCATGTCTTTGAAAATTCGTAAAACTCATCATTTTTCTCCGCGGTTTTCTTTTCTGTTAAAAAAAGGAAACAATTGGGAGTACAATATAACTCATGATATTGTCTTCTTGGAAGGCTGCCCTCTTTTGAATTTTTTGGTCGATTTTCACCTCAGACTTTTTTTAGAGAGCAGGTGTCATTTACCGAACTGCAAGTTTGGTGAATATTTAGTGACCTTTAGCAATGGTTTTAAATCTCCTGTTGTGGCAAGTGGCCTGAAGCAGGCAGCATTTCTCCATTCCCAAATCTGGGTAATAGGGCAGCAGAGCCTTTCTGGAAGTCGTGTTCCTAGGTTGTCAATTACATTGGAATGTGCATGGAGAAAGCCCCATAAGTTTATGTCTCATTATTTCTTCTTGGTTTAAATTTTTTTTAATTGGGGTAAAGCTTAAAATATTGTTTGTCCTAGGTGAACACAATCTGGTTCATTTGTACATTATATATATCTATTCAAGTACAGATCCTCTTCCCATGTAAAATGTTACAGAGGGTTCCGCAGACCTCCCTTGCTATATGGTCGGTCTTTTTGAGATATGTATATAATATGAGTTTGTATACATATAGTAACACTAATCTTAACTTATCTATTCCCCCCACCTTTCGTTTTAGATGAGCATAGTTTGTTTTCTAAATCTGTGAGTGTCTTTCTCTGCGGAAATATGTTCATTTGTGTTAGTTATTAGATAACGCCTATAAGTGATATCATAGAATACAGGTCTTTTGCTTTCCAACTTACCTCATCTTTCGTGATTATCTCCAGACTCATTTGTGGTGCCTCAAAGAGCAATGGTTCATTGTCTTCCATGGCTAATATTCCATTGTGTATACGGACCACTTCTTCTTTATCCATTTACCTGTTGTTGGACATTTTGATTGCTTCACTGTCTTCGATATTGTGAATAAGGCTGCACTGCAGCTTTTGCGGCCTGTGTCTTCTCGATTCTTGTCTTCTCAGGTGAGAGGTCCAATGGTGCCCCTGCTGGATTGCATGGTACCTCCATTTTTACTTTTAAACACAGCTGCTTTCTGTTCTCACTATTGGCTGTTACCCCTTTATGTCTCACCAGCAGGTAGAGGGTACACAGTTCTATAAAACCCCTTCAGCATTTATTGTTTGTAGACATTTTGCTAATGGTCAGTCGACTGGTGTAAGTTGAAACATTTTGTAGATTAGATTCCATGCGTCTAACACTCCCTGAGGTTGAGCTTTTATCCATTTTCCTTTTTTTAAAAAGAGTGTAAGTAAAACTTAACTCTTCATAATCTCTTCTTGAAACATTTCCCTGTTTTGAATTATTTTGTCCATTCTCTACTTCAGCACAAATTTTCAGGGCAAGTGTCCTTTACAGCCCTGAGTCCTTGTGAATGTTAAGTGACCATTAGCTGTGACTTTAAAGCTGCTCTTGCAGGAAACGGCCACAAGGTGGCAGCATTTCTTCCCTACCAAATTTTGTTACTAGGGAAACAGAGCCTTAATGAAAGTGGTGTTCTAGGTTGTATATTAGAATGGAACGTGCCAGGAAAAAGCCCTTTAAGTTTATGTCTTATTACTTCTTGTTCATATTTGTAATTTACTTTTAATGTTTATCCCAGCAAATTTGATTACAATGGTTTGTTTGTTCTAGGTGTGCAAGATGTGGTTCTTTCACACATATACAGGTATCTCTTCTTCCTCGCATCCTTTTCCCATGTAGGTTATGACACAATGTTGAGTAGTCTTCTCCTGGTCTTCCGTACGTCTTTCCTCGTTATATATTTCACATGGTTTTTATATCTCTGTTAACCCCAATATGGTAATGTATCCAATCCTCATCCCTTTCTATTTGGTGAACCATAAGTTTTTTAATGAATCTGTGATTGCCTTTCTCTGTGGAAATACCTTCATTGGTATCAATTTTTAAGTAACTCCTAAAAGTGATATGATAGGATATGTGTCTTTGGCTTTCTCACTTACTACAGGTGGCGTGATTACGTCTAGACTCATCTATGGTGCTGCAAATGGCATTGTTTCATTTTTTGCACTAGCGAATATTCCAGTTGTACATGGAGGAGTTCTTCTTTGTCCACCCATCTGTTGGTGGACTTTTTGGTTACTTCCATATCTTGGCTATTGTAATACTGTGCAATGCGGATTTGCCTGCCTGTGTCTTTCCAATTCTCTCATCTTAGATTATAGGTGGAGGAGTGGGCCTGGTGGATCATATGGTAGCTCAATGTTTACCTTTTTAAGGCACCTCCATTCTGTTCTAGTTCGTGGCCCTTTCCAAGTTACGTCCCCCTTGAAGTTGAGGGTATGCATTTCTCTACAACACCTTCAGCATTTATTGTTTGTTGTTTTCTTGCTGATGGTTATTCTGACAAGTGTGATCTGATACCTCTTTGTGGTTGAATTCGCACGTACCTCATAATCCATTGAAATTAAGCTTGAAGGCATGGCCTTTGTATTTTTCAAGCTGTTATTACCCCTAAGTTCTTCAAAGTGTTCTCTTAAAGTATGTGTCACATTTTGAAATGTTTTGGCCATTACCTCCCTGAAGACATTTTGAGGGCAGGTTTCATTTACAGTTCTGCAGTACTTGTTCCTATGAAATGAACATTAGCACAGGCTTTAAAACTGCTTTTGCAGGTAACTGCCAGAGGGCGGCAGCCTTTCTATGTTCCTCACCCTGGTAACTAGGGAAAAGCCCTTGCGACCTGTGGTGTTTCTCGATTATAAATTAGAGTGGACTGTGCCCAGACAAACCCACACAAGCTGATGTCTCCTTGCTTTTGTTGGATTTTTAATTTTGATTTTTATTTTTTATTGGAGTAATTTCCCACTGTGTACGTGGACCACTTCTACTTTGTGCATTCCTCGGTGGATGGACATTTTCATTGCTTCCAAGTGTTGGCTATTGTAAATATTGTTGGAGTGCAGGATTGCCAGCCTGTGACTTTTTGATTCTCACTTACTCAGGTGATAGGCCCAGCAGTGGTTGTGATTGACTTACTGGTAGCCCCGTTTTTCCCTTTTCAAAGCACCTTCTTTGTGTTTTCATTAGTGGCACTTACCACGTCCCCCTTAGAATCAAGGGTACACATTTCTCCACAATCGCTTCAGCATTTATTGTTTGCAGCATTTATGCTAATGGCCCTACTGGCTCCTGTGAGCTGATAGGGTTTTGTAATTTGGGTTTGCATGTCTTTGAAAATTCGTAAAACTCATCATTTTTCTCCGCGGTTTTCTTTTCTGTTAAAAAAAGGAAACAATTGGGAGTACAATATAACTCTTGATATTGTCTTCTTGGAAGGCTGCCCTCTTTTGAATTTTTTGGTCGATTTTCACCTCAGACTTTTTTTAGAGAGCAGGTGTCATTTACCGAACTGCAAGTTTGGTGAATATTTAGTGACCTTTAGCAAGGGTTTTAAATATCCTGTTGTGGGAAGTGGCCTGAAGCAGGCAGCATTTCTCCATTCCCCAATCTGGGTACTAGGGCAGCAGAGCCTTTCTGGAAGTCGTGTTCCTAGGTTGTAAATTACATTGGAATGTGCATGGAGAAACCCCCATAAGTTTATGTCTCATTATTTCTTCTTGGTTTTAAAGTTTTTTTTAATTGGGGTAAAGCTTAGAATATTGTTCGTCCTAGGTGTACACAAACTGGTTCATTTGTACATTATACATGTCTATTCAAGTACAGATCCTCTTCCCATGTAACATGTTACAGAGGGTTCCGCTCACCTCCCTTGCTCTATGGTCGGTCTTTTTGAGATATGTATGTAATATGTGTTTGTATACATATAGTAACACTAATCTTAATTAATCCATTCCCCACACCTTTCCTTTTACATGAGCATAGTTTGTTTTGTAAGTCAGTGAGTGTCTTTCTCTGTGGAAATATGTTCATTTGTGTCAGTTATTAGATAACGCCTATAAGTGATATCATAGAATATAGGTCTTTTGCTTTCGGACTTATCTCATGTTTCGTGACTATCTCCAAACTCATTTGTGGTGCCTCAAAGAGCAATGGTTCATTGTTTTCCATGGCTAATATTCCATTGTGTACATGGACCAATTCTTTATCCATTCACCTGTTGTTGGACATTTTGACTGCTTCACTGTCTTGGCTATTGTGAATAAGGCTGCCCTGCAGCTTTTGCTGCCTGTGTCCTCTCGATTCTTGTCTTCTCAGGTGAGAGGTCCAATGGTGCGCCTGCTGGATTGAACGGTACCTCCATTTTTACTTTTAAACACAGCTCCTTTTTGTTCTCATTATTGGCTGTTACCCCTTTACGTCTCACCAGCAGGTAGAGGGTACAGGGTTCTCTAAAACCCCTTCAGCATTTATTGTTTGTAGACTTTTTGCTGATGGTCAGTCGACTGCTGTAAGTTGAAACTTTTTATAGATTAGATTGCATGGGTCTAACAGTCCCTGAGGTTGAGCTTTTATCCATTTTCCTTTTTTTTATAAAAGAGCGTGAGTAAAACGTAACAATTCATACTCTCCTCTTGAAACATTTGCCTGTTTTGAATTTTTTTGTCCATTCCCTACTTCAACACAGTTTTTTAGGGCAGGTGTCCTTTACAGCCCTGAGTCCTTGTGAATGTTAAGTGACCATTAGCTGTGAGTTTAAATCTGCTCTTGCAGGAAACGGCCACAAGGTGGCATCATTTCTCCTTTACCAAATTTGGTAACTGGGGAAACAGAGCCTTAATGGAAGTGGTGTTCTAGGTTGTAAATTAGAATGGAATGTGCCCGGAAAACGCCCTTCAAGTTTATGTCTCATTACTTCTTGTTCATATTTGTAATTTACTTTTTATTTTTTATCCCAGCACATTTGATTACAATGGTTTGTTTGTTCTAGGTGTGCAAGATGTGGTTCTTTCACACATATACAGGATTCTATTCTTCCTCGCATCCTTTTCCCATGTAGTTTATGACACAATGTTGAGTAGTCTTCTCCTGGTCTTCCGCACGTCTTTCCTGGTTATATATTAACCTAGGCAACGAAGTCCAGAACGGCTCTGCTGCCCTAGTACCCAGATTTGGGAATGGAGAAATGCTGCATCCTTGTGGCCGTTTCCCACAACAGCAGCTTTAAACCCACTGCAAAAGGTCACTAAATATTCACCAATTGCAGTTCTGTAAATCACACCTGCCCTCGAAAAAATACTGAGGTCGAAAATCGACCAAAAAATTCTAGAGTGCAACCTTCCAAAAAGAAAATTTGAAGAGGTATATTATACTCACACTTTTTTGCTTTTTTCTTTTAACAGAAAAGAAAAAGCCGTGGAAAAATGATGAATTGTAGGAATTTTTACAGACATGTAAACCCAAATTACAAAAACCTATCAGCTCACACCAGTCATAATGGCCATCAAAAAAAATTCTGCCAACAATAAATGCTGACGTGATTGTGGAGAAATGCGTACCCTTGATTCTAAGGGGGACGTGGTAAGAGCCACTAATGAAAGCACAATGGAGTTGCCTTGAAAAGGTAAACGTTGAGCTACCATACCAGTCAATCAATCATACCCACTGCTGGGTCTATCACCTGAGACAATGAAAATCAAAAATCACAGGCTGGCAATCCTGCACTCCAGCAATATTTACCATAGGCAACTCTTGGAAGCAACGAAAATGTCCATCGATAGAGGAATGCACCAAGAAGAAGTTGTCCATGTACACAATGGAATATTAGCCATGGAAAACATTGAAGCACTGCTCTTTGAGGCACCATACTTGAGCCTGGAGATAATCACAAAACATGAAGTAGGTCGGAAAGCAAAACACCTATATCCTATATTATCACTTATGGCATTATCTAATAACTGACACAGATGAACATATTTCCAAAGAGAAAGACACTCACAGGCTTAGAAAACAAACTATGCTCATCTGAAAGGAAAGGAGGTGGGAAATTGAGAAATGAACATTAGTGTTACTATACATATACAAATACATATTATATACATGTATCAAAAACACCGAACACATAGCAAGGGAGGTAGCGGAACACTGTAATATTTTACATGGGAAGAGGATCTGTACATTAATAGACATACATAATGTACAAATGAACCAGATTGTGTACACCTAGGACAAACAATATTCTAAACTTCACCCAGATTAAGAAAATTTTAAAAACCAAAAAGAAGTAATGAGACAGAAACTTATGGGGATTTCTCCTGGCAAATTCCATTCTAATTTACAACCTAGGACAATGACTTCCAGAAAGGCTCTGCTGCCCTAGTCCCCAGATTGGGGAATGGAGAAATGCTACCTCCTTGTGGCCGTTTCCCACAACAGCAGCTTTGAACCCACTGCAAAAGGTCACTAAATTTTCACCAACTTGCAGTTCTGTAAATGATACCTGCCCTCCAGAAAATTTCTGGGGTCAAAAATCGACAAAAACTTCAAAAGAGGGCAAGATTCGAAGAAGACAAGTTCAAGAGCTATATTGTACTCACGGGTTTTTCGTTTAAGAGAAAAGAAAAAGGGGTAGGAATATGACGAATTTAAAAAATTTTAATGACATGCATACCCATATTACAAAAACCTATCAGCTCACAGCAGTCAGAATGGCCATTAGGAAAAATGCTGCCAAAAATAAACCATGAAGGGAGTGTGGAGAAATGCGTACCTTCGGTTGTAAGGGGGGGCATGTAAAGAGCCACTAATGAAAACACAGTGTAGGTGCTTTGAAAAGGGAAACATTGAGCTACCAGTCAATCAATCACAACCACTGCTTGGCCTATCACCTGAGAAAATGAGAATCAAAAAGTCACAGGCTGGCAAACCTGTACGCCAGCAAGATTTACCATAGCCAGCACTTGGAAGCAATGAAAATGTCCATCAACCGAGGAATGCACTAAGAAGAAGTGGTCCACGTACACAATGGAATATTACTCTAATAATAAATATAAATTCAATTTAAAAACAAACAAAAGCAAGGAGACATCAACATTTGTGGGTTTATCCGGGCACATTGCACTCTAATTTCTAACCGAAGAACACCACTGGCCGGTAGGTCTGTTTCCCTAGTACCAGCATGGGAAACGTAGAAAGGCTGCCGCTCTCTGGCCGTTACCTGCAAAAGCAGGTTTAAAGCCTGAGCTAATGGTCACTTCATATGAACAAGTACTGCAGGGCTGTAAATGAAACCTGCCCTCAAAATGTCTTGAGGGAGGTAATGGCCAAAATATTTCAAATGGTGACACATACTTTAAGAAAACACTGTGAAGAAATAAGCTCTAATCACAGCTGGAAAAATAAAAAGGTCATGTCTTAAAGCTCAATTTCAACGCATTATGAGACACATGCAAATTCAACCACAAAGAGGTATCAGCTCACACCACGCAGAATAATCACCAGCAAAAACTACAAAGAATAAATCCTGAAGGTGCTGGGAAGAAACACATGCCCTCCACTTTAAGTGGAACGTAACCTGGAAAGAGCCACTAAGGAGAACAGAACAGAGGTGCCTTTAAAAAGTAAACATTGAGCTACCATATGATCCAGCAGACCTATTCCTGGACCTATAAACGAAGAAGACAGAATTGGAAGGACACAGCCACGCAAATCTGCATTGCATACTATTACAATAGCCAACATATGGAAGTAACCAAAAAGTCCACCGACAGATGGGTGGACAAAGAAGAACTGCTACCTGTACAGATGGAATATGAGCTAGTGAAAAAATGAAACAATGCCATTTGCAGCACCATAGATGAGTCTAGAAGTAATCATGCAACTTGGAGTAAGTGAGAAAGCGAAAGACACATATCCTATCATATCATATATAGGGGTTACCTAAAAAATGATACAAACAAAGATATTTCCACAGAGAAACACTATCATAGAATCAATAAAAAAACTTATGGTTCACCAAATAGAAAGGTGTGAGGAATGGATACATTACCGTATTGAGGTTAACAGAGAGATACAAACACCTGTGAAATATATAATCACCAAAGACCTATGCAATACCAAGAGAAGACTCCTCAACATTGTGTCATAACGTACATGGGAAAAGGCTCCGAAGAAGAATATATATATGTATATGTGTGAAAGAACCACATCTTGCACACCTAGAACAAACAAAACATTGTAATCAAGTTTGCTGTGATAAAAAATAAAAATTAAGTTAAAAATACCAACAAGAAGTAATGAGACATAAATTAAAGGGCGTTTTCCTCTCACATGCCATTCTAATTTACAACCTAGAACACCACTTCCAGTAAGGCTCTGTTGCCCTAGTAACCAGATTTGGTAAAGGAGAAATGCTGCCGCCATGTGGCCGATTCCCGCAAGAGCAGCTTTTAACCCACAGCTAATGGTCACTTACCATTCACAAGGACTCAGGGCTGTAAAGGACACCTGCCCTCAACATTGTGCTGAGGTAGGGAATGGATAAAAAAAATTCTAAACAGGCAAAATTTTCAAGAAGATAGTATGAAGAGGTAAGTTTTACTCACTCTCTTTTTAAAGAAAGGAAAATGGATAAAAGCTCAGCCTCAGGAAGTATTAGACTCATGCAATCTAATCTACAAAAACTTTTCAACTCACACCAGTCGACTGACCATTGGCAAAAAGTGTACAAACAATAAATGCTGAAGAGGTTTTAGAGAACTGTGTACCCTCTAGCTGCTGGTGAGATGTAAAAGGGTTAAACACTAATAATGAGAACAGGAAAGAGCTGCGTTTAAAAGGAAAAATTGAGGTACCATTCAATCCAGCAGGCGCACCAATGGGCCTCTCACCTTTGAAGACCAGAATGAAGAACATCCGGGCTGCAAAAGCTGCACTGCAGCCTTATTCACAATAGACAAGACAGTGAAGCAACCAAAATGTCCATCTACAGATGAAAGGATAAAGAAGAAGTGGTCCATGTACACAATGAATACTAGCCATGGAAAACAATGAAACACTGCTCTTTGAGGCACCATAGATGACCTTGGAGATAATCACAGAACATGAGGTAAGTCCGAAAGCAAAAGGCCTATATCCTATGATATCTCTTATAGGCGTTATCTAATAACTGACACAAAGGAACATATTTCCACACAGAAAGTCAATCACAGACTTATTAAAAAAGAACTATGCTTATCTAAAAGTAAAGGTGAGGGGAATGGATAAATGAAGATTAGCGTTACCATATGTATACAAATACATATTATATACATATATCAAAAAGACCGACCATATAGCAAGGAAGGATTACAGAACACTGTAATAATTTACAAGGGAAGAGGATCTCTACATAAATAGGTATGTAGAATATGTAGATGAACCAGAGTGTGTACACCTTGGACAAGCAACATTCTAACTATTACCCCAATTGAAAAAATTAAAACAACGAACTAGGAGTAATGAGACATAAACTTATGGGGGGTTTTCCTGGCACATTCCATTCAAATTTACAACCTAGACCAACGACTTCCAGAATGGCTCTGCTGCCCTAGTACCCAGATTTGGGAATGGAGAAATGCTGCATCCCTGTGGCCGTTTCCCACAACAGCAGCTTTAAACCCACTGCAAAAGGTCACTAAATATTCACCAATTGCAGTTCTGTAAATCACACCTGCCCTCGAAAAAATACTGAGGTCGAAAATCGACCAAAAAATTCTAGAGTGCAACCTTCCAAAAAGAAAATTTGAAGAGGTATATTATACTCACACTTTTTTGCTTTTTTCTTTTAACAGAAAAGAAAAAGCCGTGGAAAAATGATGAATTGTAGGAATTTTTACAGACATGTAAACCCAAATTACAAAAACCTATCAGCTCACACCAGTCATAATGGCCATCAAAAAAAATTCTGCCAACAATAAATGCTGACGTGATTGTGGAGAAATGCGTACCCTTGATTCTAAGGGGGACGTGGTAAGAGCCACTAATGAAAGCACAATGGAGTTGCCTTGAAAAGGTAAACGTTGAGCTACCATACCAGTCAATCAATCATACCCACTGCTGGGTCTATCACCTGAGACAATGAAAATCAAAAATCACAGGCTGGCAATCCTGCACTCCAGCAATATTTACCTTAGGCAACACTTGGAAGCAACGAAAATGTCCATCGACAGAGGAATGCACCAAGAAGAAGTGGTCCATGTACACAATGGAATATTAGCCATGGAAAACATTGAAGCACTGCTCTTTGAGGCACCATACTTGAGCCTGGAGATAATCACAAAACATGAAGTAGGTCGGAAAGCAAAAGACCTATATCCTATATTATCACTTATGGCATTATCTAATAACTGACACAGATGAACGTATTTCCAAAGAGAAAGACACTCACAGGCTTAGAAAACAAACTATGCTCATCTGAAAGGAAAGGAGGGGGGAAATTGAGAAATGAACATTAGTGTTACTATACATATACAAATACATATTATATACATGTATCAAAAACACCGAACATATAGCAAGGGAGGTCGACGGAACACTGTAATATTTTACATGGGAAGAGGATCTGTACATTAATAGACATACATAATGTACAAATGAACCAGATTGTGTACACCTAGGACAAACAATATTCTAAACTTTACCCAGATTAAAAAAAATTTAAAAACCTAGAAGAAGTAATGAGACATAAACTTATGGGAATTTCTCCTGGCAATTTCCATTCTAATTTACAACCTAGGACAATGACTTCCAGAAAGGCTCTGCTGCCCTAGTACCCAGATTGGGGAATGGAGAAATGCTACCTCCTTGTGGCCGTTTCCCACAACAGCAGCTTTGAACCCACTGCAAAAGGTCACTATATTTACACCAACTTGCAGTTCTGTAAATGATACCTGCCCTCCAGAAAATTTCTGGGGTCAAAAATCGACCAAAAAATTCAAAAGAGGGCAAGCTTCGAAGAAGACAAGTTCAAGAGCTATATTGTACTCACGGGTTTTTCTTTTAAGAGAAAAGAAAAAGGGGTAGGAATATGACGAATTTAAAAAATTTTAATGACATGCATACCCATATTACAAAAACCTATCAGCTCACAGCAGTCAGAATGGCCATTAGGAAAAATGCTGCCAAAAATAAACCGTGAAGGGAGTGTGGAGAAATGCGTACCTTCGGTTGTAAGGGGGGGCATGTAAAGAGCCACTAATGAAAACACAGTGTAGGTGCTTTGAAAAGGGAAACATTGAGCTACCAGTCAATCAATCACAACCACTGCTTGGCCTATCACCTGAGAAAATGAGAATCAAAAAGTTACAGGCTGGCAAACCTGTACGCCAGCAAGATTTACCATAGCCAGCACTTGGAAGCAATGAAAATGTCCATCAACCGAGGAATGCACCAAGAAGAAGTGGTCCACGTACACAATGGAATATTACTCTAATAATAAATATAAATTCAATTTAAAAACAAACAAAAGCAAGGAGACATCAACATTTGTGGGTTTATCCGGGCACATTGCACTCTAATTTCTAACCGAAGAACACCACTGGCCGGTAGGTCTGTTTCCCTAGTACCAGCATGGGAAACGAAGAAAGACTGCCACTCTCTGGCCGTTACCTGCAAAAGCAGGTTTAAAGCCTGAGCTAATGGTCACTTCATATGAACAAGTACTGCAGGGCTGTAAATGAAACCTGCCCTCAAAATGTCTTGAGGGAGATAATGGCCAAAATATTTCAAATGGTGACACATACTTTAAGAAAACACTGTGAAGAAATAAGCTCTAATCACAGCTGGAAAAATAAAAAGGTCATGTCTTAAAGCTCAATTTCAACGCATTATGAGACACATGCAAATTCAACCACAAAGAGGTATCAGCTCACACCACTCAGAATAATCATCAGCAAAAACTACAAAGAATAAATCCTGAAGGTGCTGGGAAGAAATACATGCCCTCCACTTTAAGTGGGACGTAACCTGGGAAGAGCCACTTAGGAGAACAGAACAGAGGTGCCTTTAAAAAGTAAACATTGAGCTACCATATGATCCAGCAGACCTATTCCTGGACCTATAAACTAAGAAGACAGAATTGGAAGGACACAGCCACGCAAATCTGCATTGCATACTATTAAAATAGCCAACATATGGAAGTAACCAAAAAGTCCACCGACAGATGGGTGGACAAAGAAGAACTGCTACCTGTACAGATGGAATATGAGCTAGTGAAAAAATGAAACAATGCCATTTGCAGCACCGTAGATGAGTCTAGAAGTAATCACGCAATTTGGAGTAAGTGAGAAAGCGAAAGACACATATCCTATCATATCATATATAGGGATTACCTAAAAAATGATACAAACAAAGATATTTCCACAGAGAAACACTATCATAGAATCAATAAAAAAACTTATGGTTCACCAAATAGAAAGGTGTGTGGAATGGATACATTACCGTATTGAGGTTAACAGAGAGATACAAACACCTGTGAAATATATAATCACCAAAGACCTACGCAATACCAAGAGAAGACTCCTCAACATTGTGTCATAACGTACATGGGAAAAGGCTCCGAAGAAGAATATATATATGTATATGTGTGAAAGAACCACATCTTGCACACCTAGAACAAACAAAACATTGTAATCAAGTTTGCTGTGATAAAAAATAAAAATTAAGTTAAAAATACCAACAAGAAGTAATGAGACATAAATTAAAGGGCGTTTTCCTCTCACATGCCATTCTAATTTACAACCTAGAACACCACTTCCAGTAAGGCTCTGTTGCCCTAGTAACCAGATTTGGTAAAGGAGAAATGCTGCCGCCATGTGGCCGATTCCCGCAAGAGCAGCTTTTAACCCACAGCTAATGGTCACTTACCATTCACAAGGACTCAGGGCTGTAAAGGACACCTGCCCTCAACATTGTGCTGAGGTAGGGAATGGATAAAAAAAATTCAAAACAGGCAAAATTTTCAAGAAGATAGTATGAAGAGGTAAGTTTTACTCACTCTCTTTTTAAAGAAAGGAAAATGGATAAAAGCTCAGCCTCAGGAAGTATTAGACTCATGCAATCTAATCTACAAAAACTTTTCAACTCACACCAGTCGACTGACCATTGGCAAAAAGTGTACAAACAATAAATGCTGAAGAGGTTTTAGAGAACTGTGTACCCTCTAGCTGCTGGTGAGATGTAAAAGGGTTAAACACTAATAATGAGAACAGGAAAGAGCTGCGTTTAAAAGGAAAAATTGAGGTACCATTCAATCCAGCAGGCGCACCAATGGGCCTCTCACCTTTGAAGACCAGAATGAAGAACATCCGGGCTGCAAAAGCTGCACTGCAGCCTTATTCACAATAGACAAGACAGTGAAGCAACCAAAATGTCCATCTACAGATGAAAGGATAAAGAAGAAGTGGTCCATGTACACAATGAATACTAGCCATGGAAAACAATGAAACACTGCTCTTTGAGGCACCATAGATGACCTTGGAGATAATCACAGAACATGAGGTAAGTCCGAAAGCAAAAGGCCTATATCCTATGATATCTCTTATAGGCGTTATCTAATAACTGACACAAAGGAACATATTTCCACACAGAAAGTCAATCACAGACTTATTAAAAAAGAACTATGCTTATCTAAAAGTAAAGGTGAGGGGAATGGATAAATGAAGATTAGCGTTACCATATGTATACAAATACATATTATATACATATATCAAAAAGACCGACCATATAGCAAGGAAGGATTACGGAACACTGTAATAATTTACAAGGGAAGAGGATCTCTACATAAATAGGTATGTAGAATATGTAGATGAACCAGAGTGTGTACACCTTGGACAAGCAACATTCTAACTATTACCCCAATTGAAAAAATTAAAACAACGAACTAGGAGTAATGAGACATAAACTTATGGGGGGTTTTCCTGGCACATTCCATTCAAATTTACAACCTAGACCAACGACTTCCAGAATGGCTCTGCTGCCCTAGTACCCAGATTTGGGAATGGAGAAATGCTGCATCCTTGTGGCCGTTTCCCACAACAGCAGCTTTAAACCCACTGCAAAAGGTCACTAAATATTCACCAATTGCAGTTCTGTAAATCACACCTGCCCTCGAAAAAATACTGAGGTCGAAAATCGACCAAAAAATTCTAGAGTGCAACCTTCCAAAAAGAAAATTTGAAGAGGTATATTATACTCACACTTTTTTGCTTTTTTCTTTTAACAGAAAAGAAAAAGCCGTGGAAAAATGATGAATTGTAGGAATTTTTACAGACATGTAAACCCAAATTACAAAAACCTATCAGCTCACACCAGTCATAATGGCCATCAAAAAAAATTCTGCCAACAATAAATGCTGACGTGATTGTGGAGAAATGCGTACCCTTGATTCTAAGGGGGACGTGGTAAGAGCCACTAATGAAAGCACAATGGAGTTGCCTTGAAAAGGTAAACGTTGAGCTACCATACCAGTCAATCAATCATACCCACTGCTGGGTCTATCACCTGAGAAAATGAAAATCAAAAATCACAGGCTGGCAATCCTGCACTCCAGCAATATTTACCTTAGGCAACACTTGGAAGCAACGAAAATGTCCATCGACAGAGGAATGCACCAAGAAGAAGTGGTCCATGTACACAATGGAATATTAGCCATGGAAAACATTGAAGCACTGCTCTTTGAGGCACCATACTTGAGCCTGGAGATAATCACAAAACATGAAGTAGGTCGGAAAGCAAAAGACCTATATCCTATATTATCACTTATGGCATTATCTAATAACTGACACAGATGAACGTATTTCCAAAGAGAAAGACACTCACAGGCTTAGAAAACAAACTATGCTCATCTGAAAGGAAAGGAGGGGGGAAATTGAGAAATGAACATTAGTGTTACTATACATATACAAATACATATTATATACATGTATCAAAAACACCGAACATATAGCAAGGGAGGTCGACGGAACACTGTAATATTTTACATGGGAAGAGGATCTGTACATTAATAGACATACATAATGTACAAATGAACCAGATTGTGTACACCTAGGACAAACAATATTCTAAACTTTACCCAGATTAAAAAAAATTTAAAAACCTAGAAGAAGTAATGAGACATAAACTTATGGGAATTTCTCCTGGCAATTTCCATTCTAATTTACAACCTAGGACAATGACTTCCAGAAAGGCTCTGCTGCCCTAGTACCCAGATTGGGGAATGGAGAAATGCTACCTCCTTGTGGCCGTTTCCCACAACAGCAGCTTTGAACCCACTGCAAAAGGTCACTATATTTACACCAACTTGCAGTTCTGTAAATGATACCTGCCCTCCAGAAAATTTCTGGGGTCAAATATCGACCAAAAAATTCAAAAGAGGGCAAGCTTCGAAGAAGACAAGTTCAAGAGCTATATTGTACTCACGGGTTTTTCTTTTAAGAGAAAAGAAAAAGGGGTAGGAATATGACGAATTTAAAAAAATTTAATGACATGCATACCCATATTACAAAAACCTATCAGCTCACAGCAGTCAGAATGGCCATTAGGAAAAATGCTGCCAAAAATAAACCGTGAAGGGAGTGTGGAGAAATGCGTACCTTCGGTTGTAAGGGGGGGCATGTAAAGAGCCACTAATGAAAACACAGTGTAGGTGCTTTGAAAAGGGAAACATTGAGCTACCAGTCAATCAATCACAACCACTGCTTGGCCTATCACCTGAGAAAATGAGAATCAAAAAGTTACAGGCTGGCAAACCTGTACGCCAGCAAGATTTACCATAGCCAGCACTTGGAAGCAATGAAAATGTCCATCAACCGAGGAATGCACCAAGAAGAAGTGGTCCACGTACACAATGGAATATTACTCTAATAATAAATATAAATTCAATTTAAAAACAAACAAAAGCAAGGAGACATCAACATTTGTGGGTTTATCCGGGCACATTGCACTCTAATTTCTAACCGAAGAACACCACTGGCCGGTAGGTCTGTTTCCCTAGTACCAGCATGGGAAACGAAGAAAGACTGCCACTCTCTGGCCGTTACCTGCAAAAGCAGGTTTAAAGCCTGAGCTAATGGTCACTTCATATGAACAAGTACTGCAGGGCTGTAAATGAAACCTGCCCTCAAAATGTCTTGAGGGAGATAATGGCCAAAATATTTCAAATGGTGACACATACTTTAAGAAAACACTGTGAAGAAATAAGCTCTAATCACAGCTGGAAAAATAAAAAGGTCATGTCTTAAAGCTCAATTTCAACGCATTATGAGACACATGCAAATTCAACCACAAAGAGGTATCAGCTCACACCACTCAGAATAATCATCAGCAAAAACTACAAAGAATAAATCCTGAAGGTGCTGGGAAGAAATACATGCCCTCCACTTTAAGTGGGACGTAACCTGGGAAGAGCCACTTAGGAGAACAGAACAGAGGTGCCTTTAAAAAGTAAACATTGAGCTACCATATGATCCAGCAGACCTATTCCTGGACCTATAAACTAAGAAGACAGAATTGGAAGGACACAGCCACGCAAATCTGCATTGCATACTATTAAAATAGCCAACATATGGAAGTAACCAAAAAGTCCACCGACAGATGGGTGGACAAAGAAGAACTGCTACCTGTACAGATGGAATATGAGCTAGTGAAAAAATGAAACAATGCCATTTGCAGCACCGTAGATGAGTCTAGAAGTAATCACGCAATTTGGAGTAAGTGAGAAAGCGAAAGACACATATCCTATCATATCATATATAGGGATTACCTAAAAAATGATACAAACAAAGATATTTCCACAGAGAAACACTATCATAGAATCAATAAAAAAACTTATGGTTCACCAAATAGAAAGGTGTGTGGAATGGATACATTACCGTATTGAGGTTAACAGAGAGATACAAACACCTGTGAAATATATAATCACCAAAGACCTACGCAATACCAAGAGAAGACTACTCAACATTGTGTCATAACCTACATGGGAAAAGGCTACGAAGAAGAATAGACATATGTATATGTGTGAAAGAACCACATCTTGCACACCTAGAACAAACAAAACATTGTAATCAAGTTTGCTGTGATAAAAAATAAAAATTAAGCTAAAAATACCAACAAGAAGTAATGAGACATAAATTAAAGGGCGTTTTCCTCTCACATGCCATTCTAATTTACAACCTAGAACACCACTTCCAGTAAGGCTCTGTTGCCCTAGTAACCAGATTTGGTAAAGGAGAAATGATGCCGCCATGTGGCCGCTTCCCGCAAGAGCAGCTTTTAACCCACAGCTAATGGTCACTTACCATTCACAAGGACTCAGGGCTGTAAAGGACACCTGCCCTCAAAATTGTGCTGAGGTAGTGAATGGATAAAAAAAATTCAAAACAGGCAAAATTATCAAGAAGATAGTATGAAGAGGTAAGTTTTACTCACTCTCTTTTAAAAGAAAGGAAAATGGATAAAAGCTCAGCCTCAGGAAGTATTAGACTCATGCAATCTAATCTACAAAAAGTCTTCAACTCACACCAGTCGACTGACCATTGGCAAAAAGTGTACAAACAATAAATGCTGAAGAGGTTTTAGAGAACTGTGTACCCTCTAGCTGCTGGTGAGATGTAAAAGGGTTAAACGCTAATAATGAGAACAGGAAAGAGCTGCGTTTAAAAGGAAAAATTGAGGTACCAGTCAATCCAGCAGGCGCACCAATGGGCCTCTCACCTGAGAAGACCAGAATGAAGAAGACCAGGGCTGCAAAAGCTGCACTGCAGCCTTATTCACAATAGACAAGACAGTGAATCAACCAAAATGTCCATCTACAGATGAAAGGATAAAGAAGTGGTCCATGTACACAATGAATACTAGCCATGGAAAACAATGAAACACTGCTCTTTGAGGCACCATAGATGATCTTGGAGATAATCACAGAACATGAGGTAAGTCGGAAAGCAAAAGTCCTATATCCTATGATATCACTTATAGGCGTTATCTAATAACTGACACAAATGAACATATTTCCACACAGAAAGTCAATCACAGACTTATTAAAAAAGAACTATGCTTATCTAAAAGTAAAGGTGGGGGGAATGGATAAATGAAGATTAGCGTTACCATATGTATACAAATACATATTATATACATATATCAAAAAGACCGACCATATAGCAAGGAAGGATTACGGAACACTGTAATAATTTACAAGGGAAGAGGATCTCTACATAAATAGGTATGTATAATATGTAGATGAACCAGAGTGTGTACACCTTGGACAAGCAACATTCTAACCATTACCCCAATTGAAAAAATTAAAACAACGAACTAGGAGTAATGAGACATAAACTTATGGGGGGTTTTCCTGGCACATTCCATTCAAATTTACAACCTAGACAAACGACTTCCAGAATGGCTCTGCTGCCCTAGTACCCAGATTTGGGAATGGAGAAATGCTGCATCCTTGTGGCCGTTTCCCACAACAGCAGCTTTAAACCCACTGCAAAAGGTCACTAAATATTCACCAATTGCAGTTCTGTAAATCACACCTGCCCTCGAAAAAATACTGAGGTCGAAAATCGACCAAAAAATTCTAGAGTGCAACCTTCCAAAAAGAAAATTTGAAGAGGTATATTATACTCACACTTTTTTGCTTTTTTCTTTTAACAGAAAAGAAAAAGCCGTGGAAAAATGATGAATTGTAGGAATTTTTACAGACATGTAAACCCAAATTACAAAAACCTATCAGCTCACACCAGTCATAATGGCCATCAAAAAAAATTCTGCCAACAATAAATGCTGACGTGATTGTGGAGAAATGCGTACCCTTGATTCTAAGGGGGACGTGGTAAGAGCCACTAATGAAAGCACAATGGAGTTGCCTTGAAAAGGTAAACGTTGAGCTACCATACCAGTCAATCAATCATACCCACTGCTGGGTCTATCACCTGAGACAATGAAAATCAAAAATCACAGGCTGGCAATCCTGCACTCCAGCAATATTTACCATAGGCAACTCTTGGAAGCAACGAAAATGTCCATCGATAGAGGAATGCACCAAGAAGAAGTTGTCCATGTACACAATGGAATATTAGCCATGGAAAACATTGAAGCACTGCTCTTTGAGGCACCATACTTGAGCCTGGAGATAATCACAAAACATGAAGTAGGTCGGAAAGCAAAACACCTATATCCTATATTATCACTTATGGCATTATCTAATAACTGACACAGATGAACATATTTCCAAAGAGAAAGACACTCACAGGCTTAGAAAACAAACTATGCTCATCTGAAAGGAAAGGAGGTGGGAAATTGAGAAATGAACATTAGTGTTACTATACATATACAAATACATATTATATACATGTATCAAAAACACCGAACACATAGCAAGGGAGGTAGCGGAACACTGTAATATTTTACATGGGAAGAGGATCTGTACATTAATAGACATACATAATGTACAAATGAACCAGATTGTGTACACCTAGGACAAACAATATTCTAAACTTCACCCAGATTAAGAAAATTTTAAAAACCAAAAAGAAGTAATGAGACAGAAACTTATGGGGATTTCTCCTGGCAAATTCCATTCTAATTTACAACCTAGGACAATGACTTCCAGAAAGGCTCTGCTGCCCTAGTCCCCAGATTGGGGAATGGAGAAATGCTACCTCCTTGTGGCCGTTTCCCACAACAGCAGCTTTGAACCCACTGCAAAAGGTCACTAAATTTTCACCAACTTGCAGTTCTGTAAATGATACCTGCCCTCCAGAAAATTTCTGGGGTCAAAAATCGACAAAAACTTCAAAAGAGGGCAAGATTCGAAGAAGACAAGTTCAAGAGCTATATTGTACTCACGGGTTTTTCGTTTAAGAGAAAAGAAAAAGGGGTAGGAATATGACGAATTTAAAAAATTTTAATGACATGCATACCCATATTACAAAAACCTATCAGCTCACAGCAGTCAGAATGGCCATTAGGAAAAATGCTGCCAAAAATAAACCATGAAGGGAGTGTGGAGAAATGCGTACCTTCGGTTGTAAGGGGGGGCATGTAAAGAGCCACTAATGAAAACACAGTGTAGGTGCTTTGAAAAGGGAAACATTGAGCTACCAGTCAATCAATCACAACCACTGCTTGGCCTATCACCTGAGAAAATGAGAATCAAAAAGTCACAGGCTGGCAAACCTGTATGCCAGCAAGATTTACCATAGCCAGCACTTGGAAGCAATGAAAATGTCCATCAACCGAGGAATGCACTAAGAAGAAGTGGTCCACGTACACAATGGAATATTACTCTAATAATAAATATAAATTCAATTTAAAAACAAACAAAAGCAAGGAGACATCAACATTTGTGGGTTTATCCGGGCACATTGCACTCTAATTTCTAACCGAAGAACACCACTGGCCGGTAGGTCTGTTTCCCTAGTACCAGCATGGGAAACGTAGAAAGGCTGCCGCTCTCTGGCCGTTACCTGCAAAAGCAGGTTTAAAGCCTGAGCTAATGGTCACTTCATATGAACAAGTACTGCAGGGCTGTAAATGAAACCTGCCCTCAAAATGTCTTGAGGGAGGTAATGGCCAAAATATTTCAAATGGTGACACATACTTTAAGAAAACACTGTGAAGAAATAAGCTCTAATCACAGCTGGAAAAATAAAAAGGTCATGTCTTAAAGCTCAATTTCAACGCATTATGAGACACATGCAAATTCAACCACAAAGAGGTATCAGCTCACACCACGCAGAATAATCACCAGCAAAAACTACAAAGAATAAATCCTGAAGGTGCTGGGAAGAAACACATGCCCTCCACTTTAAGTGGAACGTAACCTGGAAAGAGCCACTAAGGAGAACAGAACAGAGGTGCCTTTAAAAAGTAAACATTGAGCTACCATATGATCCAGCAGACCTATTCCTGGACCTATAAACGAAGAAGACAGAATTGGAAGGACACAGCCACGCAAATCTGCATTGCATACTATTACAATAGCCAACATATGGAAGTAACCAAAAAGTCCACCGACAGATGGGTGGACAAAGAAGAACTGCTACCTGTACAGATGGAATATGAGCTAGTGAAAAAATGAAACAATGCCATTTGCAGCACCATAGATGAGTCTAGAAGTAATCATGCAACTTGGAGTAAGTGAGAAAGCGAAAGACACATATCCTATCATATCATATATAGGGGTTACCTAAAAAATGATACAAACAAAGATATTTCCACAGAGAAACACTATCATAGAATCAATAAAAAAACTTATGGTTCACCAAATAGAAAGGTGTGAGGAATGGATACATTACCGTATTGAGGTTAACAGAGAGATACAAACACCTGTGAAATATATAATCACCAAAGACCTACGCAATACCAAGAGAAGACTCCTCAACATTGTGTCATAACGTACATGGGAAAAGGCTCCGAAGAAGAATATATATATGTATATGTGTGAAAGAACCACATCTTGCACACCTAGAACAAACAAAACATTGTAATCAAGTTTGCTGTGATAAAAAATAAAAATTAAGTTAAAAATACCAACAAGAAGTAATGAGACATAAATTAAAGGGCGTTTTCCTCTCACATGCCATTCTAATTTACAACCTAGAACACCACTTCCAGTAAGGCTCTGTTGCCCTAGTAACCAGATTTGGTAAAGGAGAAATGCTGCCGCCATGTGGCCGATTCCCGCAAGAGCAGCTTTTAACCCACAGCTAATGGTCACTTACCATTCACAAGGACTCAGGGCTGTAAAGGACACCTGCCCTCAACATTGTGCTGAGGTAGGGAATGGATAAAAAAAATTCAAAACAGGCAAAATTTTCAAGAAGATAGTATGAAGAGGTAAGTTTTACTCACTCTCTTTTTAAAGAAAGGAAAATGGATAAAAGCTCAGCCTCAGGAAGTATTAGACTCATGCAATCTAATCTACAAAAACTTTTCAACTCACACCAGTCGACTGACCATTGGCAAAAAGTGTACAAACAATAAATGCTGAAGAGGTTTTAGAGAACTGTGTACCCTCTAGCTGCTGGTGAGATGTAAAAGGGTTAAACACTAATAATGAGAACAGGAAAGAGCTGCGTTTAAAAGGAAAAATTGAGGTACCATTCAATCCAGCAGGCGCACCAATGGGCCTCTCACCTTTGAAGACCAGAATGAAGAACATCCGGGC
Organism: Balaenoptera physalus; assembly: GCF_965194825.1. Taxonomy (NCBI): domain Eukaryota; kingdom Metazoa; phylum Chordata; class Mammalia; order Artiodactyla; family Balaenopteridae; genus Balaenoptera; species Balaenoptera physalus. Next base: position 88,578,709 of record NC_138888.1, on the reverse strand, counting down.
TGCAAAAGCTGCACTGCAGCCTTATTCACAATAGACAAGACAGTGAAGCAACCAAAATGTCCATCTACAGATGAAAGGATAAAGAAGAAGTGGTCCATGTACACAATGAATACTAGCCATGGAAAACAATGAAACACTGCTCTTTGAGGCACCATAGATGACCTTGGAGATAATCACAGAACATGAGGTAAGTCCGAAAGCAAAAGGCCTATATCCTATGATATCTCTTATAGGCGTTATCTAATAACTGACACAAAGGAACATATTTCCACACAGAAAGTCAATCACAGACTTATTAAAAAAGAACTATGCTTATCTAAAAGTAAAGGTGAGGGGAATGGATAAATGAAGATTAGCGTTACCATATGTATACAAATACATATTATATACATATATCAAAAAGACCGACCATATAGCAAGGAAGGATTACGGAACACTGTAATAATTTACAAGGGAAGAGGATCTCTACATAAATAGGTATGTAGAATATGTAGATGAACCAGAGTGTGTACACCTTGGACAAGCAACATTCTAACTATTACCCCAATTGAAAAAATTAAAACAACGAACTAGGAGTAATGAGACATAAACTTATGGGGGGTTTTCCTGGCACATTCCATTCAAATTTACAACCTAGACCAACGACTTCCAGAATGGCTCTGCTGCCCTAGTACCCAGATTTGGGAATGGAGAAATGCTGCATCCTTGTGGCCGTTTCCCACAACAGCAGCTTTAAACCCACTGCAAAAGGTCACTAAATATTCACCAATTGCAGTTCTGTAAATCACACCTGCCCTCGAAAAAATACTGAGGTCGAAAATCGACCAAAAAATTCTAGAGTGCAACCTTCCAAAAAGAAAATTTGAAGAGGTATATTATACTCACACTTTTTTGCTTTTTTCTTTTAACAGAAAAGAAAAAGCCGTGGAAAAATGATGAATTGTAGGAATTTTTACAGACATGTAAACCCAAATTACAAAAACCTATCAGCTCACACCAGTCATAATGGCCATCAAAAAAAATTCTGCCAACAATAAATGCTGACGTGATTGTGGAGAAATGCGTACCCTTGATTCTAAGGGGGACGTGGTAAGAGCCACTAATGAAAGCACAATGGAGTTGCCTTGAAAAGGTAAACGTTGAGCTACCATACCAGTCAATCAATCATACCCACTGCTGGGTCTATCACCTGAGAAAATGAAAATCAAAAATCACAGGCTGGCAATCCTGCACTCCAGCAATATTTACCTTAGGCAACACTTGGAAGCAACGAAAATGTCCATCGACAGAGGAATGCACCAAGAAGAAGTGGTCCATGTACACAATGGAATATTAGCCATGGAAAACATTGAAGCACTGCTCTTTGAGGCACCATACTTGAGCCTGGAGATAATCACAAAACATGAAGTAGGTCGGAAAGCAAAAGACCTATATCCTATATTATCACTTATGGCATTATCTAATAACTGACACAGATGAACGTATTTCCAAAGAGAAAGACACTCACAGGCTTAGAAAACAAACTATGCTCATCTGAAAGGAAAGGAGGGGGGAAATTGAGAAATGAACATTAGTGTTACTATACATATACAAATACATATTATATACATGTATCAAAAACACCGAACATATAGCAAGGGAGGTCGACGGAACACTGTAATATTTTACATGGGAAGAGGATCTGTACATTAATAGACATACATAATGTACAAATGAACCAGATTGTGTACACCTAGGACAAACAATATTCTAAACTTTACCCAGATTAAAAAAAATTTAAAAACCTAGAAGAAGTAATGAGACATAAACTTATGGGAATTTCTCCTGGCAATTTCCATTCTAATTTACAACCTAGGACAATGACTTCCAGAAAGGCTCTGCTGCCCTAGTACCCAGATTGGGGAATGGAGAAATGCTACCTCCTTGTGGCCGTTTCCCACAACAGCAGCTTTGAACCCACTGCAAAAGGTCACTATATTTACACCAACTTGCAGTTCTGTAAATGATACCTGCCCTCCAGAAAATTTCTGGGGTCAAATATCGACCAAAAAATTCAAAAGAGGGCAAGCTTCGAAGAAGACAAGTTCAAGAG